>NC_140990.1:349823287-350423287 GCF_052327205.1 Somniosus microcephalus | reverse complement strand
GTGTGGGGAGAGTGCAGTGTGTGTGGGGAGAGTGCAGTGTGTGTGGGGAGAGTGAAGTGTGTGTGGGGAGAGTGCAGTGTGTGTGGGGAAATTGCAGTGTGTGGGGAGAGTGCAGTGTGTGGGGAGAGTGCAGTGTGTGTGGGGGGAGTGCAGTGTGTGGGGAGAGTGCTGTGTGTGTGGGGAGATTGCAGTGTGTGTGGGGAGAGTGCAGTGTATGTCAGGAGAGTGCTGTGTCTGTGGGGAGAGTGCATTGTGTGTGGGGAGAGTGCAGTGTGTGTGGGGAGAATGCAGTGTGTGGGGAGAGTGCAGTGTGTGGGGATAGTGCTGTGTGTGTCGGGAGAGTGCAGTGTGTGTGGAGAGTGCAGTGTGTGTGGGGAGGTTGCAGTGTGTGTGGGGAGAGTGCAGTGTGTGTGGGGAGAGTCCAGTGTGTGGGGAGAGTGCAGTGTGTGGAGAGAGTGCAGTATGTGTGGGGAGAGTGAAGTGTGTGTGGGGAGAGTGCAGTGTGTGTGGGGAGAGTGCCGTGTGTGTGGGGAGAGTGCAGTGTGTGGGGAGATTGCAGTGTGTGCGGAGAGTGCATTGTGTGGGGGAGAGCAGTGTGTGTGTGGAGAGTGCAGTGTGTGTGGGGAGAGTGCAGTATGTGTGGGGAGAGTGCAGTGTTTGTGGGGAGAGTGTAGTGTGTGTGGGGAGAGTGCAGTGTGTGTGGGGAGAGTGCAGTATGTGTGGGGAGAGTGCAGTGTTTGTGCGGAGAGTGTAGTGTGTGTGGGGAGAGTGCAGTGTGTGTGGGGAGAGTGAAGTGTGTGTGGGGAGAGTGCAGTGTGTGTGGGGAGATTGCTGTGTGTGGGGAGAGTGCAGTTTTTGTGGGGAGAGTGCAGTGTGTGTAGGGAGAGTTCAGTGTGTGTGGGCAGAGTGCAGTGTGCGGGGAGAGTGCAGTGTGTGTGGGGGGAGTGCAGTATGTGGGGAGAATGCAGTGTGTGTGGGGAGAGTACAGTGTGTGTGGGGAGAGTGCAGTGTGTGTGAGGAGCGTGCTGTGTGTGTGGGGAGAGTGCAGTGTGTGTGGGGAGAGAGCAGTGTGTGTGGGGAGAGTGCAGTGTGTGTGGGGAGAGTGCAGTGTGTGTGGGGAGAGTGCAGTGTGTGTGGGGAGAGTGCAGTGTGTGTGGGGAGAATGCAGTGTGTGGGGAAAGTGCAGTGTGTGTGGGGAGAATGCAGTGTGTTTCGGGAGAGTGCAGTGTGTTTGGAGAGTGCAGTGTGTGTGGGGAGGGTGCAGTGTGTGTGGGGAGAGTGCAGTGTGTGTGTGGAGAGGGCAGTATGTGTGGGGGGAGGGCAGTGTGTGTGGGGAGAGTGCATTGTGTGGGGAGAGTGAAGTGTGTGTGGGGAGAGTGCAGTGTGTGTGGGGAGAGTGCCGTGTGTGTGGGGAGAGTGCAGTGTGTGGGGAGAGTGCAGTGTGTGCGGAGAGTGCAGTGTGTGCGGAGACTCCAGTGTGCGGGGGAGAGCAGTGTGTGTGGGGAGAGTGCAGTCTGTGTGGGGAGAGTGCAGTGTGTGTGGGGAGTGTGCAGTGTGTGTGGGGGGAGTGCAGTGTGTGTGGGGAGAGTGCAGCGTGTGGGGAGAGTGCAGCGTGTGGGAAGAATGCAGTGTGTGGGGAGAGTGCAGTGTATGGGGCGAGTGCAGTGTGTGTGGGGAGAGTGCAGTGTGTGTGGGGAGAGTGCAGTGTGTGTGGGGAGAGTGCCATGTGTGTGGGGAGAGTGAAGTGTGTGTGGGGAGGGAGCAGTGTGTGTGGGGAGAGAGCAGTGTGTGTGCGGAGAGTGCAGTGTGTGTGGGGAGAGTGCAGTGTGTGGGGAGAGTGCAGTGTGTGTGGGGAGAGTGCAGTGTGTGTGGGGAGAGTGTAGTGTGTGGGGGAGAGTGCAGTGTGTGGGGAGAGTGCAGTGTGTGGGGAGAGTGAAGGTTGTGGGCAGAGTGCAGTGTGTGTGGAGAGTGCAGTGTGTGGGGAGAGTGCAGTGTGTGTGGGGGAGTGCAGTGTGTGTGGGGAGAGTGAAGTGTGTGTGGGGAGAGTGCAGTGTGTGTGGGGAGATTGCAGTGTGGGGGAGAGTGCAGTGTGTGGGGAGCGTGCAGTGTGTGTGGGGGGAGTGCAGTGTGTGGGGAGAGTGCAGTGTGTGTGGGGAGAGTGCAGTGTGTGGGGAGAGTGCAGTGTGTGGGGAGAGTGCAGTGTGTGTGGGGAGAGTAAATTGTGTGTGGGGAGAGTGCAGTGTGTGTGGGGAGAGTGCCGTGTGTGTGGGGAGAGTGCAGTGTGTGGGGAGAGTGCAGTGTGTGTGAGGAGAGTGCAGTGTGGATGGGGAGAGTGAAGTGTGTGTGGGGAGAGTGCAGTGTGTGTGGGGAGATTGCAGTGTGTGTGGGGAGAGTGCAGTGTGTGTGGGGAGAGTGCAGTGTGTGGAGAGAGTGCAGTGTGTGCGGGGAGAGTGCAGAGTGTGTGGGGAGAGTGCAGTGCGTGTGGGGAGAGTGTAGTGTGTGTGGGGAGAGTGCAGTGGGTGGGGAGAGTGAAGTGTGTGGGGAGAGTGCAGGTTGTTGGGAGAGTGCAGTGTGTGTGGGGAGAGGGCAGTGTGTGGGGAGGGTGCAGTGTGTGTGGGGAGAGTGCAGTGTGTGTGGGGAGAGTGTAGTGTGTGGGGGAGAGTGCAGTGTGTGGGGAGAGTGCAGTGTGTGGGGAGAGTGAAGGTTGTGGGCAGAGTGCAGTGTGTGTGGAGAGTGCAGTGTGTGGGGAGAGTGCAGTGTGTGTGGGGGAGTGCAGTGTGTGTGGGGAGAGTGAAGTGTGTGTGGGGAGAGTGCAGTGTGTGTGGGGAGATTGCAGTGTGGGAGAGAGTGCAGTGTGTGGGGAGCGTGCAGTGTGTGTGGGGGGAGTGCAGTGTGTGGGGAGAGTGCAGTGTGTGTGGGGAGAGTGCAGTGTGTGGGGAGAGTGCAGTGTGTGGGGAGAGTGCAGTGTGTGTGGGGAGAGTAAATTGTGTGTGGGGAGAGTGCAGTGTGTGTGGGGAGAGGGCCGTGTGTGTGGGGAGAGTGCAGTGTGTGGGGAGAGTGCAGTGTGTGTGAGGAGAGTGCAGTGTGGATGGGGAGAGTGAAGTGTGTGTGGGGAGAGTGCAGTGTGTGTGGGGAGATTGCAGTGTGTGTGGGGAGAGTGCAGTGTGTGTGGGGAGAGTGCAGTGTGTGGAGAGAGTGCAGTGTGTGCGGGGAGAGTGCAGAGTGTGTGGGGAGAGTGCAGTGCGTGTGGGGAGAGTGTAGTGTGTGTGGGGAGAGTGCAGTGGGTGGGGAGAGTGAAGTGTGTGGGGAGAGTGCAGGTTGTTGGGAGAGTGCAGTGTGTGTGGGGAGAGGGCAGTGTGTGGGGAGGGTGCAGTGTGTGTGGGGAGAGTGCAGTGTGTGTGGGGAGAGTGAAGTGTGTGTGGGGAGAGTGCAGTGTGTGTGGGGAGATTGCTGTGTGTGGGGAGAGTGCAGTTTTTGTGGGGAGAGTGCAGTGTGTGTAGGGAGAGTTCAGTGTGTGTGGGGAGAGTGCAGTGTGTGGGGAGAGTGCAGTGTGTGTGGGGGGAGTGCAGTGTGTGGGGAGAGTGCAGTGTGTGTGGGGAGAGCACAGTGTGTGTGGGGAGAGTGCAGTGTGTGTGAGGAGAGTGCTGTGTGTGTGGGGAGAGTGCAGTGTGTGTGGGGAGAGAGCAGTGTGTGTGGGGAGAGTGCAGTGTGTGTGGGGAGAGTGCAGTGTGTGTGTGGAGAGTGCAGTGTGTGTGGGGAGAATGCAGTGTGTGGGGAAAGGTCAGTGTGTGTGGGGAGGGTGCAGTGTGTGTGGGGAGAGTGCAGTGTGTGTGTGGAGAGGGCAGTATGTGTGGGGAGAGGGCAGTGTATGTGGGGAGAGTGCATTGTGTGGCGAGAATGCAGTGTGTGTGGGGAGAGTGAAGTGTGTGGGGAGAGTACGGTGTGTGGGGAGAGTGCAGTGTGTGTGGGGAGAGTGAAGTGTGTGTGGGGAGAGTGCAGTGTGTGTGGGGAGAGTGCGGTGTGTGTGGGGAGAGTGCAGTGTGTGGGGAGAGTGCAGTGTGTGCGGAGAGTGCAGTGTGTGGGGGAGAGCAGTCTGTGTGGGGAGAGTGCAGTCTGTGTGGGGAGAGTGCAGTGTGTGTGGGGAGAGTGCAGTGTGTGTGGGGAGAGTGCCGTGTGTGTGGGGAGAGCGCAGTGTGAGGGGAGATTGCAGTGTGTGGGGAGTGTGCAGGTTGTGGGGAGAGTGCAGTGTGTGTGGGGAGAGTGCCGTGTGTGTGGGGAGAGCGCAGTGTGAGGGGAGAGTGCTGTGTGTGCGGAGAGTGCAGTGTGTGTGAGGAGAGTGCAGTGTGGGTGCGGAGAATGCAGGGAGTGTGGGGAGAGTGCAGTCTGTGTGGGGAGAGTGCAGTGCGTGTGGGGAGAGTGCAGTGTGTGTGGGGAGAGTGCAGTGTGTGTGGGGAGAGGGCAGTGTGTGGGGAGGGTGCAGTGTGTGTGGGGAGAGTGCAGTGTGTGTGGGGAGAGTGAAGTGTGTGTGGGGAGAGTGCAGTGTGTGTGGGGAGATTGCTGTGTGTGGGGGGAGTGCAGTTTTTGTGGGGAGAGTGCAGTGTGTGTAGGGAGAGTTCAGTGTGTGTGGGGAGAGTGCAGTGTGTGGGGAGAGTGCAGTGTGTGTGGGGGGAGTGCAGTGTGTGGGGAGAGTGCAGTGTGTGTGGGGAGAGCACAGTGTGTGTGGGGAGAGTGCAGTGTGTGTGGGGAGAGTGAAGTGTGTGGGGAGAGTACGGTGTGTGGGGAGAGTGCAGTGTGTGTGGGGAGAGTGAAGTGTGTGTGGGGAGAGTGCAGTGTGTGTGGGGAGAGTGCCGTGTGTGTGGGGAGAGAGCAGTGTGTGGGGAGAGTGCAGTGTGTGCGGAGAGTGCAGTGTGTGCGGAGAGTGCAGTGTGCGGGGGAGAGCAGTGTGTGTGGGGAGAGTGCAGTGTGTGTGAGGAGAGTGCAGTGTGGGTGCGGAGAATGCAGGGAGTGTGGGGAGAGTGCAGTCTGTGTGGGGAGAGTGCAGTGTGTGTGAGGAGTGTGCAGTGTGTGTGGGGGGAGAGCAGTGTGTGTGGGGAGAGTGCAGCGTGTGGGGAGAGTGCAGCGTGTGGGAAGAATGCAGTGTGAGGGGAGAGTGCACTGTATGGGGCGAGTGCAGTGTGTGTGGGGAGAGTGCAGTGTGTGTGGGGAGAGTGCCGTGTGTGTGGGGAGAGTGCAGTGTGTGGGGAGAGTGCAGTGTGTGCGGAGAGTGCAGTGTGTGTGAGGAGAGTGCAGTGTGGGTGCGGAGAATGCAGGGAGTGTGGGGAGAGTGCAGTCTGTGTGGGGAGAGTGCAGTGTGTGTGGGGAGTGTGCAGTGTGTGTGGGGGAAGTGCAGTGTATGTGGGGAGAGTGCAGCGTGTGGGGAGAGTGCAGCGTGTGGGAAGAATGCATTGTGTGGGGAGAGTGCAGTGTATGGGGAGAGTGCAGTGTGTGTGGGGAGAGTGCAATGTGTGTGGGGAGAGTGCAGTGTCTGTGGGGAGAGTGCCGTGTGTGTGGGGAGAGTGCAGTTTGTGTGGGGAGGGAGCAGTGTGTGTGGGGAGAGTGCAGTGTGTGTGGGGAGATTGCAGTGTGTGTGTGGAGAGTGCAGTGTGTGGGGAGAGTGCAGTGTGTGTTGGGAGAGTGCAGTGTGTGTGGGGAGAGTGTAGTGTGTGTGGGGAGAGTGCAGTGTGTGGGGAGAGTGCAGTGTGTGGGGAGAGGGCAGGTTGTGGGGAGAGTGCAGTGTGTGTGGGGAGAGTGCAGTGTGTGGGGAGAGTGCAGTGTGTGTGGGGAGAGTGCAGTGTGTGTGGGGAGAGTGAAGTGTGTGTGGGGAGAGTGCAGTGTGTGTGGGGAAATTGCAGTGTGTGGGGAGAGTGCAGTGTGTGGGGAGAGTGCAGTGTGTGTGGGGAGAGTGAAGTGTGTGTGGGGAGAGTGCAGTGTGTGTGGGGAAATTGCAGTGTGTGGGGAGAGTGCAGTGTGTGGGGAGAGTGCAGTGTGTGTGGGGGGAGTGCAGTGTGTGGGGAGAGTGCTGTGTGTGTGGGGAGATTGCAGTGTGTGTGGGGAGAGTGCAGTGTATGTCAGGAGAGTGCTGTGTCTGTGGGGAGAGTGCATTGTGTGTGGGGAGAGTGCAGTGTGTGTGGGGAGAATGCAGTGTGTGGGGAGAGTGCAGTGTGTGGGGATAGTGCTGTGTGTGTCGGGAGAGTGCAGTGTGTGTGGAGAGTGCAGTGTGTGTGGGGAGGTTGCAGTGTGTGTGGGGAGAGTGCAGTGTGTGTGGGGAGAGTCCAGTGTGTGGGGAGAGCGCAGTGTGTGGAGAGAGTGCAGTATGTGTGGGGAGAGTGAAGTGTGTGTGGGGAGAGTGCAGTGTGTGGGGAGATTGCAGTGTGTGCGGAGAGTGCATTGTGTGGGGGAGAGCAGTGTGTGTGTGGAGAGTGCAGTGTGTGTGGGGAGAGTGCAGTATGTGTGGGGAGAGTGCAGTGTTTGTGGGGAGAGTGTAGTGTGTGTGGGGAGAGTGCAGTGTGTGTGGGGAGAGTGCAGTATGTGTGGGGAGAGTGCAGTGTTTGTGCGGAGAGTGTAGTGTGTGTGGGGAGAGTGCAGTGTGTGTGGGGAGAGTGAAGTGTGTGTGGGGAGAGTGCAGTGTGTGTGGGGAGATTGCTGTGTGTGGGGAGAGTGCAGTTTTTCTGGGGAGAGTGCAGTGTGTGTAGGGAGAGTTCAGTGTGTGTGGGCAGAGTGCAGTGTGCGGGGAGAGTGCAGTGTGTGTGGGGGGAGTGCAGTATGTGGGGAGAGTGCAGTGTGTGTGGGGAGAGTACAGTGTGTGTGGGGAGAGTGCAGTGTGTGTGAGGAGCGTGCTGTGTGTGTGGGGAGAGTGCAGTGTGTGTGGGGAGAGAGCAGTGTGTGTGGGGAGAGTGCAGTGTGTGTGGGGAGAGTGCAGTGTGTGTGGGGAGAGTGCAGTGTGTGTGGGGAGAGTGCAGTGTGTGTGGGGAGAATGCAGTGTGTGGGGAAAGTGCAGTGTGTGTGGGGAGAATGCAGTGTGTTTCGGGAGAGTGCAGTGTGTTTGGAGAGTGCAGTGTGTGTGGGGAGGGTGCAGTGTGTGTGGGGAGAGTGCAGTGTGTGTGTGGAGAGGGCAGTATGTGTGGGGGGAGGGCAGTGTGTGTGGGGAGAGTGCATTGTGTGGGGAGAGTGAAGTGTGTGTGGGGAGAGTGCAGTGTGTGTGGGGAGAGTGCCGTGTGTGTGGGGAGAGTGCAGTGTGTGGGGAGAGTGCAGTGTGTGCGGAGAGTGCAGTGTGTGCGGAGACTCCAGTGTGCGGGGGAGAGCAGTGTGTGTGGGGAGAGTGCAGTCTGTGTGGGGAGAGTGCAGTGTGTGTGGGGAGTGTGCAGTGTGTGTGGGGGGAGTGCAGTGTGTGTGGGGAGAGTGCAGCGTGTGGGGAGAGTGCAGCGTGTGGGAAGAATGCAGTGTGTGGGGAGAGTGCAGTGTATGGGGCGAGTGCAGTGTGTGTGGGGAGAGTGCAGTGTGTGTGGGGAGAGTGCCATGTGTGTGGGGAGAGTGAAGTGTGTGTGGGGAGGGAGCAGTGTGTGTGGGGAGAGAGCAGTGTGTGTGCGGAGAGTGCAGTGTGTGTGGGGAGAGTGCAGTGTGTGGGGAGAGTGCAGTGTGTGTGGGGAGAGTGCAGTGTGTGTGGGGAGAGTGTAGTGTGTGGGGGAGAGTGCAGTGTGTGGGGAGAGTGCAGTGTGTGGGGAGAGTGAAGGTTGTGGGCAGAGTGCAGTGTGTGTGGAGAGTGCAGTGTGTGGGGAGAGTGCAGTGTGTGTGGGGGAGTGCAGTGTGTGTGGGGAGAGTGAAGTGTGTGTGGGGAGAGTGCAGTGTGTGTGGGGAGATTGCAGTGTGGGGGAGAGTGCAGTGTGTGGGGAGCGTGCAGTGTGTGTGGGGGGAGTGCAGTGTGTGGGGAGAGTGCAGTGTGTGTGGGGAGAGTGCAGTGTGTGGGGAGAGTGCAGTGTGTGGGGAGAGTGCAGTGTGTGTGGGGAGAGTAAATTGTGTGTGGGGAGAGTGCAGTGTGTGTGGGGAGAGTGCCGTGTGTGTGGGGAGAGTGCAGTGTGTGGGGAGAGTGCAGTGTGTGTGAGGAGAGTGAAGTGTGGATGGGGAGAGTGAAGTGTGTGTGGGGAGAGTGCAGTGTGTGTGGGGAGATTGCAGTGTGTGTGGGGAGAGTGCAGTGTGTGTGGGGAGAGTGCAGTGTGTGGAGAGAGTGCAGTGTGTGCGGGGAGAGTGCAGAGTGTGTGGGGAGAGTGCAGTGCGTGTGGGGAGAGTGTAGTGTGTGTGGGGAGAGTGCAGTGGGTGGGGAGAGTGAAGTGTGTGGGGAGAGTGCAGGTTGTTGGGAGAGTGCAGTGTGTGTGGGGAGAGGGCAGTGTGTGGGGAGGGTGCAGTGTGTGTGGGGAGAGTGCAGTGTGTGTGGGGAGAGTGAAGTGTGTGTGGGGAGAGTGCAGTGTGTGTGGGGAGATTGCTGTGTGTGGGGAGAGTGCAGTTTTTGTGGGGAGAGTGCAGTGTGTGTAGGGAGAGTTCAGTGTGTGTGGGGAGAGTGCAGTGTGTGGGGAAAGTGCAGTGTGTGTGGGGGGAGTGCAGTGTGTGGGGAGAGTGCAGTGTGTGTGGGGAGAGCACACTGTGTGTGGGGAGAGTGCAGTGTGTGTGAGGAGAGTGCTGTGTGTGTGGGGAGAGTGCAGTGTGTGTGGGGAGAGAGCAGTGTGTGTGGGGAGAGTGCAGTGTGTGTGGGGAGAGTGCAGTGTGTGTGTGGAGAGTGCAGTGTGTGTGGGGAGAATGCAGTGTGTGGGGAAAGGTCAGTGTGTGTGGGGAGGGTGCAGTGTGTGTGGGGAGAGTGCAGTGTGTGTGTGGAGAGGGCAGTATGTGTGGGGAGAGGGCAGTGTATGTGGGGAGAGTGCATTGTGTGGCGAGAATGCAGTGTGTGTGGGGAGAGTGAAGTGTGTGGGGAGAGTACGGTGTGTGGGGAGAGTGCAGTGTGTGTGGGGAGAGTGAAGTGTGTGTGGGGAGAGTGCAGTGTGTGTGGGGAGAGTGCGGTGTGTGTGGGGAGAGTGCAGTGTGTGGGGAGAGTGCAGTGTGTGCGGAGAGTGCAGTGTGTGGGGGAGAGCAGTCTGTGTGGGGAGAGTGCAGTCTGTGTGGGGAGAGTGCAGTGTGTGTGGGGAGAGTGCAGTGTGTGTGGGGAGAGTGCCGTGTGTGTGGGGAGAGCGCAGTGTGAGGGGAGATTGCAGTGTGTGGGGAGTGTGCAGGTTGTGGGGAGAGTGCAGTGTGTGTGGGGAGAGTGCCGTGTGTGTGGGGAGAGCGCAGTGTGAGGGGAGAGTGCTGTGTGTGCGGAGAGTGCAGTGTGTGTGAGGAGAGTGCAGTGTGGGTGCGGAGAATGCAGGGAGTGTGGGGAGAGTGCAGTCTGTGTGGGGAGAGTGCAGTGCGTGTGGGGAGAGTGCAGTGTGTGTGGGGAGAGTGCAGTGTGTGTGGGGAGAGGGCAGTGTGTGGGGAGGGTGCAGTGTGTGTGGGGAGAGTGCAGTGTGTGTGGGGAGAGTGAAGTGTGTGTGGGGAGAGTGCAGTGTGTGTGGGGAGATTGCTGTGTGTGGGGGGATTGCAGTTTTTGTGGGGAGAGTGCAGTGTGTGTAGGGAGAGTTCAGTGTGTGTGGGGAGAGTGCAGTGTGTGGGGAGAGTGCAGTGTGTGTGGGGGGAGTGCAGTGTGTGGGGAGAGTGCAGTGTGTGTGGGGAGAGCACAGTGTGTGTGGGGAGAGTGCAGTGTGTGTGGGGAGAGTGAAGTGTGTGGGGAGAGTACGGTGTGTGGGGAGAGTGCAGTGTGTGTGGGGAGAGTGAAGTGTGTGTGGGGAGAGTGCAGTGTGTGTGGGGAGAGTGCCGTGTGTGTGGGGAGAGTGCAGTGTGTGGGGAGAGTGCAGTGTGTGCGGAGAGTGCAGTGTGTGCGGAGAGTGCAGTGTGCGGGGGAGAGCAGTGTGTGTGGGGAGAGTGCAGTGTGTGTGAGGAGAGTGCAGTGTGGGTGCGGAGAATGCAGGGAGTGTGGGGAGAGTGCAGTCTGTGTGGGGAGAGTGCAGTGTGTGTGAGGAGTGTGCAGTGTGTGTGGGGGGAGAGCAGTGTGTGTGGGGAGAGTGCAGCGTGTGGGGAGAGTGCAGCGTGTGGGAAGAATGCAGTGTGAGGGGAGAGTGCACTGTATGGGGCGAGTGCAGTGTGTGTGGGGAGAGTGCAGTGTGTGTGGGGAGAGTGCCGTGTGTGTGGGGAGAGTGCAGTGTGTGGGGAGAGTGCAGTGTGTGCGGAGAGTGCAGTGTGTGTGAGGAGAGTGCAGTGTGGGTGCGGAGAATGCAGGGAGTGTGGGGAGAGTGCAGTCTGTGTGGGGAGAGTGCAGTGTGTGTGGGGAGTGTGCAGTGTGTGTGGGGGAAGTGCAGTGTATGTGGGGAGAGTGCAGCGTGTGGGGAGAGTGCAGCGTGTGGGAAGAATGCATTGTGTGGGGAGAGTGCAGTGTATGGGGAGAGGGCAGTGTGTGTGGGGAGAGTGCAATGTGTGTGGGGAGAGTGCAGTGTCTGTGGGGAGAGTGCCGTGTGTGTGGGGAGAGTGCAGTTTGTGTGGGGAGGGAGCAGTGTGTGTGGGGAGAGTGCAGTGTGTGTGGGGAGATTGCAGTGTGTGTGTGGAGAGTGCAGTGTGTGGGGAGAGTGCAGTGTGTGTTGGGAGAGTGCAGTGTGTGTGGGGAGAGTGTAGTGTGTGTGGGGAGAGTGCAGTGTGTGGGGAGAGTGCAGTGTGTGGGGAGAGTGCAGGTTGTGGGGAGAGTGCAGTGTGTGTGGGGAGAGTGCAGTGTGTGGGGAGAGTGCAGTGTGTGTAGGGAGAGTGCAGTGTGTGTGGGGAGAGTGAAGTGTGTGTGGGGAGAGTGCAGTGTGTGTGGGGAAATTGCAGTGTGTGGGGAGAGTGCAGTGTGTGGGGAGAGTGCAGTGTGTGTGGGGGAGTGCAGTGTGTGGGGAGAGTGCTGTGTGTGTGGGGAGATTGCAGTGTGTGGGGGGAGAGTGCAATGTGTGTGGGGAGAGTGCAGTGTGTGGGGAGAGTTCAATATGTTTGGGGAGAGAGCAGTGTGTGTGGGGAGAGTGCAGTGTTTGTGGGGAGAGTGCAGTGTGTGTGGGAAGAATGCAGTGTGTGTGTAGAGTGCAGTGTGTGTGGGGAGAGTGCAGTGTGTGTGGGGAGAGTGCA
Source organism: Somniosus microcephalus (assembly GCF_052327205.1). Taxonomy (NCBI): domain Eukaryota; kingdom Metazoa; phylum Chordata; class Chondrichthyes; order Squaliformes; family Somniosidae; genus Somniosus; species Somniosus microcephalus. The sequence continues at coordinate 350,412,043 of NC_140990.1, read as the reverse complement.
GTGCACGTGGGGAGAGTGCAGTGTGTGTGGGGAGAGTGCAGTGTGTGGGGAGAGTGGAGTGTGTGTGGGGAGAGTGCAGTGTGTGTGGGTAGAGTGCAGTGTGTGGGGACAGTGCAGTGTGTGGGGAGAGTGCAGTGTGAGTGCGGAGAGTGCAGTGTGTGTGGGGAGAGTGCCGTGTGTGTGGGGAGAGTGCAGTGTGTGGGGAGAGTGCAGTGTGTGTGGGGAGAGAGCAGTGTGTGTGGGGAGAGTGTAGTGTGTGTGGGGAGAGTGCAGTGTGTGGGGAGATTGCAGGGTGTGGGGAGAGTGCAGGTTGTGGGGAGAGTGCAGTGTGTGTGGGGAGAGGGCAGTGTGTGGGGAGAGTGCAGTGTGTGTGGGGAGAGTGCAGTGTGTGTGGGGAGAGTGCAGTGTGTGTGGGGAGAGTGCAGTGTGTGCGGGGAGAATGCAGTCTGTGGGGAGAGTGCAGTGTGTGTGGGGAGAGTGCAGTGTGTGTCGGGAGAGTGCAGTGTGTGTGGAGAGTGCAGTGTGTGTGGGGAGGGTGCAGTGTGTGTGGGGTGAGTGCAGTGTGTGTGGGGAGAGGGCAGTATGTGTGGGGAGAGTGCAGTGTGTGTGGGGAGAGTGCATTGTGTGGGGAGAGTGCAGTGTGTGTGGGGAGAGTGAAGTGTGTGGTGAGAGTGCAGTGTGTGGAGAGTGCAGTGTGTGTGGGGAGAGTGAAGTGTGTGTGGGGAGAGTGCAGTGTGTGTGGGGAGAGTGCCGTGTGTGTGGGGAGAGTGCAGTGTGTGGGGAGAGTGCAGTGTGTGTGAGGAGAGTGCAGTGTGGGTGCGGAGAATGCAGGGCATGTGGGGAGAGTGCAGTCTGTGTGGGGAGAGTGCAGTGTGTGTGGGGAGTGTGCTGTGTGTGTGGGGGAAGTGCAGTGTATGTGGGGAGAGTGCAGCGTATGGGGAGAGTGCAGCGTTTAGGAAGAATGCATTGTGTGGGGAGAGTGCAGTGTATGGGGAGAGTGCAGTGTGTGTGGGGAGAGTGCAATGTGTGTGGGGAGAGTGCAGTGTGTGTGGGGAGAGTGCCGTGTGTGTGGGGAGAGTGCAGTTTGTGTGGGGAGGGAGCAGTGTGTGTGGGGAAAGTGCAGTGTGTGTGGGGAGAGTGCAGTGTGTGTGTGGAGAGTGCAGTGTGTGGGGAGAGTGCAGTGTATGTTGGGAGAGTGCAGTGTGTGTGGGGAGAGTGTAGTGTGTGTGGGGAGAGTGCAGTGTGTGGGGAGAGTGCAGTGTGTGGGGAGAGTGCAGGATGTGGGGAGAGTGCAGTGTGTGTGGGGAGAGTGCAGTGTGTGGGGAGAGTGCAGTGTGTGTGGGGAGAGTGCAGTGTGTGTGGGGAGAGTGAAGTGTGTGTGGGGAGAGTGCAGTGTGTGTGGGGAAATTGCAGTGTGTGGGGAGAGTGCAGTGTGTGGGGAGAGTGCAGTGTGTGTGGGGGGAGTGCAGTGTGTGGGGAGAGTGCTGTGTGTGTGGGGAGATTGCAGTGTGTGTGGGGAGAGTGCAGTGTATGTGAGGAGGGTGCTGTGTGCGGGGGAGAGCAGTGTGTGTGGGGAGAGTGCAGTGTGTGTGAGGAGAGTGCAGTGTGGGTGCGGAGAATGCAGGGAGTGTGGGGAGAGTGCAGTCTGTGTGGGGAGAGTGCAGTGTGTGTGAGGAGTATGCAGTGTGTGTGGGGGGAGTGCAGTGTGTGTGGGGAGAGTGCAGCGTGTGGGGAGAGTGCAGCGGGTGGGAAGAATGCAGTGTGAGGGGAGAGTGCAGTGTATGGGGCGAGTGCAGTGTGTGTGGGGAGAGTGCAGTGTGTGTGGGGAGAGTGCCGTGTGTGTGGGGAGAGTGCAGTGTGTGGGGAGAGTGCAGTGTGTGCGGAGAGTGCAGTGTGTGTGAGGAGAGTGCAGTGTGGGTGCGGAGAATGCAGGGAGTGTGGGGAGAGTGCAGTCTGTGTGGGGAGAGTGCAGTGTGTGTGGGGAGTGTGCAGTGTGTGTGGGGGAAGTGCAGTGTATGTGGGGAGAGTGCAGCGTGTGGGGAGAGTGCAGCGTGTGGGAAGAATGCATTGTGTGGGGAGAGTGCAGTGTATGGGGAGAGTGCAGTGTGTGTGGGGAGAGTGCAATGTGTGTGGGGAGAGTGCAGTGTCTGTGGGGAGAGTGCCGTGTGTGTGGGGAGAGTGCAGCTTGTGTGGGGAGGGAGCAGTGTGTGTGCGGCGAGTGCAGTGTGTGTGGGGAGATTGCAGTGTGTGTGTGGAGAGTGCAGTGTGTGGGGAGAGTGCAGTGTGTGTTGGGAGAGTGCAGTGTGTGTGGGGAGAGTGTAGTGTGTGTGGGGAGAGTGCAGTGTGTGGGGAGAGTGCAGTGTGTGGGGAGAGTGCAGTGTGTGGGGAGAGTGCAGTGTGTGTGGGGAGAGTGCAGTGTGTGTGGGGAGAGTGAAGTGTGTGTGGGGAGAGTGCAGTGTGTGTGGGGAAATTGCAGTGTGTGGGGAGAGTGCAGTGTGTGGGGAGAGTGCAGTGTGTGTGGGGGGAGTGCAGTGTGTGGGGAGAGTGCTGTGTGTGTGGGGAGATTGCAGTGTGTGTGGGGAGAGTGCAGTGTATGTCAGGAGAGTGCTGTGTCTGTGGGGAGAGTGCATTGTGTGTGGGGAGAGTGCAGTGTGTGTGGGGAGAATGCAGTGTGTGGGGAGAGTGCAGTGTGTGGGGATAGTGCTGTGTGTGTCGGGAGAGTGCAGTGTGTGTGGAGAGTGCAGTGTGTGTGGGGAGGTTGCAGTGTGTGTGGGGAGAGTGCAGTGTGTGTGGGGAGAGTCCAGTGTGTGGGGAGAGTGCAGTGTGTGGAGAGAGTGCAGTATGTGTGGGGAGAGTGAAGTGTGTGTGGGGAGAGTGCAGTGTGTGTGGGGAGAGTGCCGTGTGTGTGGGGAGAGTGCAGTGTGTGGGGAGATTGCAGTGTGTGCGGAGAGTGCATTGTGTGGGGGAGAGCAGTGTGTGTGTGGAGAGTGCAGTGTGTGTGGGGAGAGTGCAGTATGTGTGGGGAGAGTGCAGTGTTTGTGGGGAGAGTGTAGTGTGTGTGGGGAGAGTGCAGTGTGTGTGGGGAGAGTGCAGTATGTGTGGGGAGAGTGCAGTGTTTGTGCGGAGAGTGTAGTGTGTGTGGGGAGAGTGCAGTGTGTGTGGGGAGAGTGAAGTGTGTGTGGGGAGAGTGCAGTGTGTGTGGGGAGATTGCTGTGTGTGGGGAGAGTGCAGTTTTTGTGGGGAGAGTGCAGTGTGTGTAGGGAGAGTTCAGTGTGTGTGGGCAGAGTGCAGTGTGCGGGGAGAGTGCAGTGTGTGTGGGGGGAGTGCAGTATGTGGGGAGAGTGCAGTGTGTGTGGGGAGAGTACAGTGTGTGTGGGGAGAGTGCAGTGTGTGTGAGGAGCGTGCTGTGTGTGTGGGGAGAGTGCAGTGTGTGTGGGGAGAGAGCAGTGTGTGTGGGGAGAGTGCAGTGTGTGTGGGGAGAGTGCAGTGTGTGTGGGGAGAGTGCAGTGTGTGTGGGGAGAGTGCAGTGTGTGTGGGGAGAATGCAGTGTCTGGGGAAAGTGCAGTGTGTGTGGGGAGAATGCAGTGTGTTTTGGGAGAGTGCAGTGTGTTTGGAGAGTGCAGTGTGTGTGGGGAGGGTGCAGTGTGTGTGGGGAGAGTGCATTGTGTGTGTGGAGAGGGCAGTATGTGTGGGGGGAGGGCAGTGTGTGTGGGGAGAGTGCATTGTGTGGGGAGAGTGAAGTGTGTGTGGGGAGAGTGCAGTGTGTGTGGGGAGAGTGCCGTGTGTGTGGGGAGAGTGCAGTGTGTGGGGAGAGTGCAGTGTGTGCGGAGAGTGCAGTGTGTGCGGAGACTCCAGTGTGCGGGGGAGAGCAGTGTGTGTGGGGAGAGTGCAGTCTGTGTGGGGAGAGTGCAGTGTGTGTGGGGAGTGTGCAGTGTGTGTGGGGGGAGTGCAGTGTGTGTGGGGAGAGTGCAGCATGTGGGGAGAGTGCAGCGTGTGGGAAGAATGCAGTGTGTGGGGAGAGTGCAGTGTATGGGACGAGTGCAGTGTGTGTGGGGAGAGTGCAGTGTGTGTGGGGAGAGTGCAGTGTGTGTGGGGAGAGTGCCATGTGTGTGGGGAGAGTGAAGTGTGTGTGGGGAGGGAGCAGTGTGTGTGGGGAGAGAGCAGTGTGTGTGCGGAGAGTGCAGTGTGTGTGGGGAGAGTGCAGTGTGTGGGGAGAGTGCAGTGTGTATGGGGAGAGTGCAGTGTGTGTGGGGAGAGTGTAGTGTGTGGGGGAGAGTGCAGTGTGTGGGGAGAGTGCAGTGTGTGGGGAGAGTGAAGGTTGTGGGCAGAGTGCAGTGTGTGTGGAGAGTGCAGTGTGTGGGGAGAGTGCAGTGTGTGTGGGGGAGTGCAGTGTGTGTGGGGAGAGTGAAGTGTGTGTGGGGAGAGTGCAGTGTGTGTGGGGAGATTGCAGTGTGGGGGAGAGTGCAGTGTGTGGGGAGCGTGCAGTGTGTGTGGGGGGAGTGCAGTGTGTGGGGAGAGTGCAGTGTGTGTGGGGAGAGTGCAGTGTGTGGGGAGAGTGCAGTGTGTGGGGAGAGTGCAGTGTGTGTGGGGAGAGTAAATTGTGTGTGGGGAGAGTGCAGTGTGTGTGGGGAGAGTGCCGTGTGTGTGGGGAGAGTGCAGTGTGTGGGGAGAGTGCAGTGTGTGTGAGGAGAGTGCAGTGTGGATGGGGAGAGTGAAGTGTGTGTGGGGAGAGTGCAGTGTGTGTGGGGAGATTGCAGTGTGTGTGGGGAGAGTGCAGTGTGTGTGGGGAGAGTGCAGTGTGTGGAGAGAGTGCAGTGTGTGCGGGGAGAGTGCAGAGTGTGTGGGGAGAGTGCAGTGCGTGTGGGGAGAGTGTAGTGTGTGTGGGGAGAGTGCAGTGGGTGGGGAGAGTGAAGTGTGTGGGGAGAGTGCAGGTTGTTGGGAGAGTGCAGTGTGTGTGGGGAGAGGGCAGTGTGTGGGGAGGGTGCAGTGTGTGTGGGGAGAGTGCAGTGTGTGTGGGGAGAGTGAAGTGTGTGTGGGGAGAGTGCAGTGTGTGTGGGGAGATTGCTGTGTGTGGGGAGAGTGCAGTTTTTGTGGGGAGAGTGCAGTGTGTGTAGGGAGAGTTCAGTGTGTGTGGGGAGAGTGCAGTGTGTGGGGAGAGTGCAGTGTGTGTGGGGGGAGTGCAGTGTGTGGGGAGAGTGCAGTGTGTGTGGGGAGAGCACAGTGTGTGTGGGGAGAGTGCAGTGTGTGTGAGGAGAGTGCTGTGTGTGTGGGGAGAGTGCAGTGTGTGTGGGGAGAGAGCAGTGTGTGTGGGGAGAGTGCAGTGTGTGTGGGGAGAGTGCAGTGTGTGTGTGGAGAGTGCAGTGTGTGTGGGGAGAATGCAGTGTGTGGGGAAAGGTCAGTGTGTGTGGGGAGGGTGCAGTGTGTGTGGGGAGAGTGCAGTGTGTGTGTGGAGAGGGCAGTATGTGTGGGGAGAGGGCAGTGTATGTGGGGAGAGTGCATTGTGTGGCGAGAATGCAGTGTGTGTGGGGAGAGTGAAGTGTGTGGGGAGAGTACGGTGTGTGGGGAGAGTGCAGTGTGTGTGGGGAGAGTGAAGTGTGTGTGGGGAGAGTGCAGTGTGTGTGGGGAGAGTGCGGTGTGTGTGGGGAGAGTGCAGTGTGTGGGGAGAGTGCAGTGTGTGCGGAGAGTGCAGTGTGTGGGGGAGAGCAGTCTGTGTGGGGAGAGTGCAGTCTGTGTGGGGAGAGTGCAGTGTGTGTGGGGAGAGTGCAGTGTGTGTGGGGAGAGTGCCGTGTGTGTGGGGAGAGCGCAGTGTGAGGGGAGATTGCAGTGTGTGGGGAGTGTGCAGGTTGTGGGGAGAGTGCAGTGTGTGTGGGGAGAGTGCCGTGTGGGTGCGGAGAATGCAGGGAGTGTGGGGAGAGTGCAGTCTGTGTGGGGAGAGTGCAGTGCGTGTGGGGAGAGTGCAGTGTGTGTGGGGAGAGTGCAGTGTGTGTGGGGAGAGGGCAGTGTGTGGGGAGGGTGCAGTGTGTGTGGGGAGAGTGCAGTGTGTGTGGGGAGAGTGAAGTGTGTGTGGGGAGAGTGCAGTGTGTGTGGGGAGATTGCTGTGTGTGGGGGGAGTGCAGTTTTTGTGGGGAGAGTGCAGTGTGTGTAGGGAGAGTTCAGTGTGTGTGGGGAGAGTGCAGTGTGTGGGGAGAGTGCAGTGTGTGTGGGGGGAGTGCAGTGTGTGGGGAGAGTGCAGTGTGTGTGGGGAGAGCACAGTGTGTGTGGGGAGAGTGCAGTGTGTGTGGGGAGAGTGAAGTGTGTGGGGAGAGTACGGTGTGTGGGGAGAGTGCAGTGTGTGTGGGGAGAGTGAAGTGTGTGTGGGGAGAGTGCAGTGTGTGTGGGGAGAGTGCCGTGTGTGTGGGAAGAGTGCAGTGTGTGGGGAGAGTGCAGTGTGTGCGGAGAGTGCAGTGTGTGCGGAGAGTGCAGTGTGCGGGGGAGAGCAGTGTGTGTGGGGAGAGTGCAGTGTGTGTGAGGAGAGTGCAGTGTGGGTGCGGAGAATGCAGGGAGTGTGGGGAGAGTGCAGTCTGTGTGGGGAGAGTGCAGTGTGTGTGAGGAGTGTGCAGTGTGTGTGGGGGGAGAGCAGTGTGTGTGGGGAGAGTGCAGCGTGTGGGGAGAGTGCAGCGTGTGGGAAGAATGCAGTGTGAGGGGAGAGTGCACTGTATGGGGCGAGTGCAGTGTGTGTGGGGAGAGTGCAGTGTGTGTGGGGAGAGTGCCGTGTGTGTGGGGAGAGTGCAGTGTGTGGGGAGAGTGCAGTGTGTGCGGAGAGTGCAGTGTGTGTGAGGAGAGTGCAGTGTGGGTGCGGAGAATGCAGGGAGTGTGGGGAGAGTGCAGTCTGTGTGGGGAGAGTGCAGTGTGTGTGGGGAGTGTGCAGTGTGTGTGGGGGAAGTGCAGTGTATGTGGGGAGAGTGCAGCGTGTGGGGAGAGTGCAGCGTGTGGGAAGAATGCATTGTGTGGGGAGAGTGCAGTGTATGGGGAGAGTGCAGTGTGTGTGGGGAGAGTGCAATGTGTGTGGGGAGAGTGCAGTGTCTGTGGGGAGAGTGCCGTGTGTGTGGGGAGAGTGCAGTTTGTGTGGGGAGGGAGCAGTGTGTGTGGGGAGAGTGCAGTGTGTGTGGGGAGATTGCAGTGTGTGTGTGGAGAGTGCAGTGTGTGGGGAGAGTGCAGTGTGTGTTGGGAGAGTGCAGTGTGTGTGGGGAGAGTGTAGTGTGTGTGGGGAGAGTGCAGTGTGTGGGGAGAGTGCAGTGTGTGGGGAGAGTGCAGGTTGTGGGGAGAGTGCAGTGTGTGTGGGGAGAGTGCAGTGTGTGGGGAGAGTGCAGTGTGTGTGGGGGAGTGCAGTGTGTGTGGGGAGAGTGAAGTGTGTGTGGGGAGAGTGCAGTGTGTGTGGGGAGATTGCAGTGTGGGGGAGAGTGCAGTGTGTGGGGAGCGTGCAGTGTGTGTGGGGGGAGTGCAGTGTGTGGGGAGAGTGCAGTGTGTGTGGGGAGAGTGCAGTGTGTGGGGAGAGTGCAGTGTGTGGGGAGAGTGCAGTGTGTGTGGGGAGAGTAAATTGTGTGTGGGGAGAGTGCAGTGTGTGTGGGGAGAGTGCCGTGTGTGTGGGGAGAGTGTAGTGTGTGGGGAGAGTGCAGTGTGTGTGAGGAGAGTGCAGTGTGGATGGGGAGAGTGAAGTGTGTGTGGGGAGAGTGCAGTGTGTGTGGGGAGATTGCAGTGTGTGTGGGGAGAGTGCAGTGTGTGTGGGGAGAGTGCAGTGTGTGGAGAGAGTGCAGTGTGTGCGGGGAGAGTGCAGAGTGTGTGGGGAGAGTGCAGTGCGTGTGGGGAGAGTGTAGTGTGTGTGGGGAGAGTGCAGTGGGTGGGGAGAGTGAAGTGTGTGGGGAGAGTGCAGGTTGTTGGGAGAGTGCAGTGTGTGTGGGGAGAGGGCAGTGTGTGGGGAGGGTGCAGTGTGTGTGGGGAGAGTGCAGTGTGTGTGGGGAGAGTGAAGTGTGTGTGGGGAGAGTGCAGTGTGTGTGGGGAGATTGCTGTGTGTGGGGAGAGTGCAGTTTTTGTGGGGAGAGTGCAGTGTGTGTAGGGAGAGTTCAGTGTGTGTGGGGAGAGTGCAGTGTGTGGGGAGAGTGCAGTGTGTGTGGGGGGAGTGCAGTGTGTGGGGAGAGTGCAGTGTGTGTGGGGAGAGCACAGTGTGTGTGGGGAGAGTGCAGTGTGTGTGAGGAGAGTGCTGTGTGTGTGGGGAGAGTGCAGTGTGTGTGGGGAGAGAGCAGTGTGTGTGGGGAGAGTGCAGTGTGTGTGGGGAGAGTGCAGTGTGTGTGTGGAGAGTGCAGTGTGTGTGGGGAGAATGCAGTGTGTGGGGAAAGGTCAGTGTGTGTGGGGAGGGTGCAGTGTGTGTGGGGAGAGTGCAGTGTGTGTGTGGAGAGGGCAGTATGTGTGGGGAGAAGGCAGTGTATGTGGGGAGAGTGCATTGTGTGGCGAGAATGCAGTGTGTGTGGGGAGAGTGAAGTGTGTGGGGAGAGTACGGTGTGTGGGGAGAGTGCAGTGTGTGTGGGGAGAGTGAAGTGTGTGTGGGGAGAGTGCAGTGTGTGTGGGGAGAGTGCGGTGTGTGTGGGGAGAGTGCAGTGTGTGGGGAGAGTGCAGTGTGTGCGGAGAGTGCAGTGTGTGGGGGAGAGCAGTCTGTGTGGGGAGAGTGCAGTCTGTGTGGGGAGAGTGCAGTGTGTGTGGGGAGAGTGCAGTGTGTGTGGGGAGAGTGCCGTGTGTGTGGGGAGAGCGCAGTGTGAGGGGAGATTGCAGTGTGTGGGGAGTGTGCAGGTTGTGGGGAGAGTGCAGTGTGTGTGGGGAGAGTGCCGTGTGGGTGCGGAGAATGCAGGGAGTGTGGGGAGAGTGCAGTCTGTGTGGGGAGAGTGCAGTGCGTGTGGGGAGAGTGCAGTGTGTGTGGGGAGAGTGCAGTGTGTGTGGGGAGAGGGCAGTGTGTGGGGAGGGTGCAGTGTGTGTGGGGAGAGTGCAGTGTGTGTGGGGAGAGTGAAGTGTGTGTGGGGAGAGTGCAGTGTGTGTGGGGAGATTGCTGTGTGTGGGGGGAGTGCAGTTTTTGTGGGGAGAGTGCAGTGTGTGTAGGGAGAGTTCAGTGTGTGTGGGGAGAGTGCAGTGTGTGGGGAGAGTGCAGTGTGTGTGGGGGGAGTGCAGTGTGTGGGGAGAGTGCAGTGTGTGTGGGGAGAGCACAGTGTGTGTGGGGAGAGTGCAGTGTGTGTGGGGAGAGTGAAGTGTGTGGGGAGAGTACGGTGTGTGGGGAGAGTGCAGTGTGTGTGGGGAGAGTGAAGTGTGTGTGGGGAGAGTGCAGTGTGTGTGGGGAGAGTGCCGTGTGTGTGGGAAGAGTGCAGTGTGTGGGGAGAGTGCAGTGTGTGCGGAGAGTGCAGTGTGTGCGGAGAGTGCAGTGTGCGGGGGAGAGCAGTGTGTGTGGGGAGAGTGCAGTGTGTGTGAGGAGAGTGCAGTGTGGGTGCGGAGAATGCAGGGAGTGTGGGGAGAGTGCAGTCTGTGTGGGGAGAGTGCAGTGTGTGTGAGGAGTGTGCAGTGTGTGTGGGGGGAGAGCAGTGTGTGTGGGGAGAGTGCAGCGTGTGGGGAGAGTGCAGCGTGTGGGAAGAATGCAGTGTGAGGGGAGAGTGCACTGTATGGGGCGAGTGCAGTGTGTGTGGGGAGAGTGCAGTGTGTGTGGGGAGAGTGCCGTGTGTGTGGGGAGAGTGCAGTGTGTGGGGAGAGTGCAGTGTGTGCGGAGAGTGCAGTGTGTGTGAGGAGAGTGCAGTGTGGGTGCGGAGAATGCAGGGAGTGTGGGGAGAGTGCAGTCTGTGTGGGGAGAGTGCAGTGTGTGTGGGGAGTGTGCAGTGTGTGTGGGGGAAGTGCAGTGTATGTGGGGAGAGTGCAGCGTGTGGGGAGAGTGCAGCGTGTGGGAAGAATGCATTGTGTGGGGAGAGTGCAGTGTATGGGGAGAGTGCAGTGTGTGTGGGGAGAGTGCAATGTGTGTGGGGAGAGTGCAGTGTCTGTGGGGAGAGTGCCGTGTGTGTGGAGAGTGCAGTTTGTGTGGGGAGGGAGCAGTGTGTGTGGGGAGAGTGCAGTGTGTGTGGGGAGATTGCAGTGTGTGTGTGGAGAGTGCAGTGTGTGGGGAGAGTGCAGTGTGTGTTGGGAGAGTGCAGTGTGTGTGGGGAGAGTGTAGTGTGTGTGGGGAGAGTGCAGTGTGTGGGGAGAGTGCAGTGTGTGGGGAGAGTGCAGGTTGTGGGGAGAGTGCAGTGTGTGTGGGGAGAGTGCAGTGTGTGGGGAGAGTGCAGTGTGTGTGGGGAGAGTGCAGTGTGTGTGGGGAGAGTGAAGTGTGTGTGGGGAGAGTGCAGTGTGTGTGGGGAAATTGCAGTGTGTGGGGAGAGTGCAGTGTGTGGGGAGAGTGCAGTGTGTGTGGGGGGAGTGCAGTGTGTGGGGAGAGTGCTGTGTGTGTGGGGAGATTGCAGTGTGTGTGGGGAGAGTGCAGTGTATGTGAGGAGAGTGCTGTGTCTGTGGGGAGAGTGCATTGTGTGTGGGGAGAGTGCAGTGTGTGTGGGGAGAATGCAGTGTGTGGGGAGAGTGCAGTGTGTGGGGATACTGCTGTGTGTGTCGGGAGAGTGCAGTGTGTGTGGAGAGTGCAGTGTGTGTGGGGAGGTTGCAGTGTGTGTGGGGAGAGTGCAGTGTGTGTGGGGAGAGTCCAGTGTGTGGGGAGAGTGCAGTGTGTGGAGAGAGTGCAGTATGTGTGGGGAGAGTGAAGTGTGTGTGGGGAGAGTGCAGTGTGTGTGGGGAGAGTGCCGTGTGTGTGGGGAGAGTGCAGTGTGTGGGGAGATTGCAGTGTGTGCGGAGAGTGCATTGTGTGGGGGAGAGCAGTGTGTGTGTGGAGAGTGCAGTGTGTGTGGGGAGAGTGCAGTGTTTGTGGGGAGAGTGTAGTGTGTGTGGGGAGAGTGCAGTGTGTGGGGAGAGTGCAGTGTGTGGGGAGAGTGCAGGTTGTTGGGAGAGTGCCGTGTGTGTGGGGAGAGGGCAGTGTGTGGGGAGGGTGCAGTGTGTGTGGGGAGAGTGCAGTGTGTGTGGGGAGAGTGCAGTGTGTGTGGGGAGATTGCTGTGTGTGGGGAGTGTGCAGTTTTTGTGGGGAGAGTGCAGTGTGTGTAGGGAGAGTTCAGTGTGTGCGGAGAGTGCATTGTGTGGGGGAGAGCAGTGTGTGTGTGGAGAGTGCAGTGTGTGTGGGGAGAGTGCAGTGTTTGTGGGGAGAGTGTAGTGTGTGTGGGGAGAGTGCAGTGTGTGGGGAGAGTGCAAGTTGTTGGGAGAGTGCAGTGTGTGTGGGGAGAGGTCAGTGTGTGGGGAGGGTGCAGTGTGTCTGGGGAGAGTGCAGTGTGTGTGGGGAGAGTGAAGTGTGTGTGGGGAGAGTGCAGTGTGTGTGGGGAGATTGCTGTGTGTGGGGAGAGTGCAGTTTTTGTGGGGAGAGTGCAGTGTGTGTAGGGAGAGTTCAGTGTGTGTGGGCAGAGTGCAGTGTGCGGGGAGAGTGCAGTGTGTGTGGGGGGAGTGCAGTATGTGGGGAGAGTGCAGTGTGTGTGGGGAGAGTACAGTGTGTGTGGGGAGAGTGCAGTGTGTGTGAGGAGCGTGCTGTGTGTGTGGGGAGAGTGCAGTGTGTGTGTGGAGAGAGCAGTGTGTGTGGGGAGAGTGCAGTGTGTGTGGGGAGAGTGCAGTGTGGGTGGGGAGAGTGCAGTGTGTGTGGGGAGAATGCAGTGTGTGGGGAAAGTGCAGTGTGTGTGGGGAGAATGCAGTGTGTTTCGGGAGATTGCAGTGTGTTTGGAGAGTGCAGTGTGTGTGGGGAGGGTGCAGTGTGTGTGGGGAGAGTGCAGTGTGTGTGTGGAGAGGGCAGTATGTGTAGGGGGAGGGCAGTGTGTGTGGGGAGAGTGCATTGTGTGGGGAGAGTGAAGTGTGTGTGGGGAGAGTGCAGTGTGTGCGGAGACTCCAGTGTGCGGGGGAGAGCAGTGTGTGTGGGGAGAGTGCAGTCTGTGTGGGGAGAGTGCAGTGTGTGTGGGGAGTGTGCAGTGTGTGTGGGGGGAGTGCAGTGAGTGTGGGGAGAGTGCAGCGTGTGGGGAGAGTGCAGCGTGTGGGAAGAATGCAGTGTGTGGGGAGAGTGCAGTGTATGGGGCGAGTGCAGTGTGTGTGGGGAGAGTGCAGTGTGTGTGGGGAGAGTGCAGTGTGTGTGGGGAGAGTGCCATGTGTGTGGGGAGAGTGAAGTGTGTGTGGGGAGGGAGCAGTGTGTGTGGGGAGAGAGCAGTGTGTGTGCGGAGAGTGCAGTGTGTGTGGGGAGAGTGCAGTGTGTGGGGAGAGTGCAGTGTGTGTGGGGAGAGTGCAGTGTGTGTGGGGAGAGTGTAGTGTGTGGGGGAGAGTGCAGTGTGTGGGGAGAGTGCAGTGTGTGGGGAGAGTGAAGGTTGTGGGCAGAGTGCAGTGTGTGTGGAGAGTGCAGTGTGTGGGGAGAGTGCAGTGTGTGTGGGGGAGTGCAGTGTGTGTGGGGAGAGTGAAGTGTGTGTGGGGAGAGTGCAGTGTGTGTGGGGAGATTGCAGTGTGGGTGAGAGTGCAGTGTGTGGGGAGCGTGCAGTGTGTGTGGGGGGAGTGCAGTGTGTGGGGAGAGTGCAGTGTGTGTGGGGAGAGTGCAGTGTGTGGGGAGAGTGCAGTGTGTGGGGAGAGTGCAGTGTGTGTGGGGAGAGTAAATTGTGTGCGGGGAGAGTGCAGTGTGTGTGGGGAGAGTGCCGTGTGTGTGGGGAGAGTGCAGTGTGTGGGGAGAGTGCAGTGTGTGTGAGGAGAGTGCAGTGTGGATGGGGAGAGTGAAGTGTGTGTGGGGAGAGTGCAGTGTGTGTGGGGAGATTGCAGTGTGTGTGGGGAGAGTGCAGTGTGTGTGGGGAGAGTGCAGTGTGTGGAGAGAGTGCAGTGTGGGCGGGGAGAGTGCAGAGTGTGTGGGGAGAGTGCAGTGCGTGTGGGGAGAGTGTAGTGTGTGTGGGGAGAGTGCAGTGTGTGGGGAGAGTGCAGTGTGTGGGGAGAGTGCAGGTTGTTGGGAGAGTGCAGTGTGTGTGGGGAGAGGGCAGTGTGTGGGGAGGGTGCAGTGTGTGTGGGGAGAGTGCAGTGTGTGTGGGGAGAGTGAAGTTTGTGTGGGGAGAGTGCAGTGTGTGTGGGGAGATTGCTGTGTGTGGGGAGAGTGCAGTTTTTGTGGGGAGAGTGCAGTGTGTGTAGGGAGAGTTCAGTGTGTGTGGGGAGAGTGCAGTGTGTGGGGAGAGTGCAGTGTGTGTGGGGGGAGTGCAGTGTGTGGGGAGAGTGCAGTGTGTGTGGGGAGAGCACAGTGTGTGTGGGGAGAGTGCAGTGTGTGTGAGGAGAGTGCTGTGTGTGTGGGGAGAGTGCAGTGTGTGTGGGGAGAGAGCAGTGTGTGTGGGGAGAGTGCAGTGTGTGTGGGGAGAGTGCAGTGTGTGTGTGGAGAGTGCAGTGTGTGTGGGGAGAATGCAGTGTGTGGGGAAAGTGCAGTGTGTGTGGGGAGAGTGCAGTGTGTTTGGGGAGAGTGCAGTGTGTTTGGAGAGTGCAGTGTGTGTGGGGAGGGTGCAGTGTGTGTGGGGAGAGTGCAGTGTGTGTGTGGAGAGGGCAGTATGTGTGGGGAGAGGGCAGTGTATGTGGGGAGAGTGCATTGTGTGGCGAGAATGCAGTGTGTGTGGGTAGAGTGAAGTGTGTGGGGAGAGTACGGTGTGTGGGGAGAGTGCAGTGTGTGTGGGGAGAGTGAAGTGTGTGTGGGGAGAGTACGGTGTGTGGGGAGAGTGCAGTGTGTGTGGGGAGAGTGAAGTGTGTGTGGCGAGAATGCAGTGTGTGTGGGTAGAGTGAAGTGTGTGGGGAGAGTACGGTGTGTGGGGAGAGTGCAGTGTGTGTGGGGAGAGTGAAGTGTGTGTGGGGAGAGTACGGTGTGTGGGGATAGTGCAGTGTGTGTGGGGAGAGTGAAGTGTGTGTGGGGAGAGTGCAGTGTGTGTGTGGAGAGTGCAGTGTGTGTGGGGAGAATGCAGTGTGTGGGGAAAGGTCAGTGTGTGTGGGGAGGGTGCAGTGTGTGTGGGGAGAGTGCAGTGTGTGTGTGGAGAGGGCAGTATGTGTGGGGAGAGGGCAGTGTATGTGGGGAGAGTGCATTGTGTGGCGAGAATGCAGTGTGTGTGGGGAGAATGAAGTGTGTGGGGAGAGTACGGTGTGTGGGGAGAGTGCAGTGTGTGTGGGGAGAGTGAAGTGTGTGTGGGGAGAGTGCAGTGTGTGTGGGGAGAGTGCGGTGTGTGTGGGGAGAGTGCAGTGTGTGGGGAGAGTGCAGTGTGTGCGGAGAGTGCAGTGTGTGGGGGAGAGCAGTCTGTGTGGGGAGAGTGCAGTCTGTGTGGGGAGAGTGCAGTGTGTGTGGGGAGAGTGCAGTGTGTGTGGGGAGAGTGCCGTGTGTGTGGGGAGAGCGCAGTGTGAGGGGAGATTGCAGTGGGTGGGGAGTGTGCAGGTTGTGGGGAGAGTGCAGTGTGTGTGGGGAGAGTGCCGTGTGTGTGGGGAGAGCGCAGTGTGAGGGGAGAGTGCTGTGTGTGCGGAGAGTGCAGTGTGTGTGAGGAGAGTGCAGTGTGGGTGCGGAGAATGCAGGGAGTGTGGGGAGAGTGCAGTCTGTGTGGGGAGAGTGCAGTGCGTGTGGGGAGAGTGCAGTGTGTGTGGGGAGAGTGCAGTGTGTGTGGGGAGAGGGCAGTGTGTGGGGAGGGTGCAGTGTGTGTGGGGAGAGTGCAGTGTGTGTGGGGAGAGTGAAGTGTGTGTGGGGAGAGTGCAGTGTGTGTGGGGAGATTGCTGTGTGTGGGGGGAGTGCAGTTTTTGTGGGGAGAGTGCAGTGTGTGTAGGGTGAGTTCAGTGTGTGTGGGGAGAGTGCAGTGTGTGGGGAGAGTGCAGTGTGTGTGGGGGGAGTGCAGTGTGTGGGGAGAGTGCAGTGTGTGTGGGGAGAGCACAGTGTGTGTGGGGAGAGTGCAGTGTGTGTGGGGAGAGTGAAGTGTGTGGGGAGAGTACGGTGTGTGGGGAGAGTGCAGTGTGTGTGGGGAGAGTGAAGTGTGTGTGGGGAGAGTGCAGTGTGTGTGGGGAGAGTGCCGTGTGTGTGGGGAGAGTTCAGTGTGTGGGGAGAGTGCAGTGTGCGGGGAGAGTGCAGTGTGTGCGGAGAGTGCAGTGTGCGGGGGAGAGCAGTGTGTGTGGGGAGAGTGCAGTGTGTGTGAGGAGAGTGCAGTGTGGGTGCGGAGAATGCAGGGAGTGTGGGGAGAGTGCAGTCTGTGTGGGGAGAGTGCAGTGTGTGTGAGGAGTGTGCAGTGTGTGTGGGGGGAGAGCAGTGTGTGTGGGGAGAGTGCAGCGTGTGGGGAGAGTGCAGCGTGTGGGAAGAATGCAGTGTGAGGGGAGAGTGCACTGTATGGGGCGAGTGCAGTGTGTGTGGGGAGAGTGCAGTGTGTGTGGGGAGAGTGCCGTGTGTGTGGGGAGAGTGCAGTGTGTGGGGAGAGTGCAGTGTGTGCGGAGAGTGCAGTGTGTGTGAGGAGAGTGCAGTGTGGGTGCGGAGAATGCAGGGAGTGTGGGGAGAGTGCAGTCTGTGTGGGGAGAGTGCAGTGTGTGTGGGGAGTGTGCAGTGTGTGTGGGGGAAGTGCAGTGTATGTGGGGAGAGTGCAGCGTGTGGGGAGAGTGCAGCGTGTGGGAAGAATGCATTGTGTGGGGAGAGTGCAGTGTATGGGGAGAGTGCAGTGTGTGTGGGGAGAGTGCAATGTGTGTGGGGAGAGTGCAGTGTCTGTGGGGAGAGTGCCGTGTGTGTGGGGAGAGTGCAGTTTGTGTGGGGAGGGAGCAGTGTGTGTGGGGAGAGTGCAGTGTGTGTGGGGAGATTGCAGTGTGTGTGTGGAGAGTGCAGTGTGTGGGGAGAGTGCAGTGTGTGTTGGGAGAGTGCAGTGTGTGTGGGGAGAGTGTAGTGTGTGTGGGGAGAGTGCAGTGTGTGGGGAGAGTGCAGTGTGTGGGGAGAGTGCAGGTTGTGGGGAGAGTGCAGTGTGTGTGGGGAGAGTGCAGTGTGTGGGGAGAGTGCAGTGTGTGTGGGGAGAGTGCAGTGTGTGTGGGGAGAGTGAAGTGTGTGTGGGGAGAGTGCAGTGTGTGTGGGGAAATTGCAGTGTGTGGGGAGAGTGCAGTGTGTGGGGAGAGTGCAGTGTGTGTGGGGGGAGTGCAGTGTGTGGGGAGAGTGCTGTGTGTGTGGGGAGATTGCAGTGTGTGTGGGGAGAGTGCAGTGTATGTGAGGAGAGTGCTGTGTCTGTGGGGAGAGTGCATTGTGTGTGGGGAGAGTGCAGTGTGTGTGGGGAGAATGCAGTGTGTGGGGAGAGTGCAGTGTGTGGGGATAGTGCTGTGTGTGTCGGGAGAGTGCAGTGTGTGTGGAGAGTGCAGTGTGTGTGGGGAGGTTGCAGTGTGTGTGGGGAGAGTGCAGTGTGTGTGGGGAGAGTCCAGTGTGTGGGGAGAGTGCAGTGTGTGGAGAGAGTGCAGTATGTGTGGGGAGAGTGAAGTGTGTGTGGGGAGAGTGCAGTGTGTGTGGGGAGAGTGCCGTGTGTGTGGGGAGAGTGCAGTGTGTGGGGAGATTGCAGTGTGTGCGGAGAGTGCATTGTGTGGGGGAGAGCAGTGTGTGTGTGGAGAGTGCAGTGTGTGTGGGGAGAGTGCAGTGTTTGTGGGGAGAGTGTAGTGTGTGTGGGGAGAGTGCAGTGTGTGGGGAGAGTGCAGTGTGTGGGGAGAGTGCAGGTTGTTGGGAGAGTGCAGTGTGTGTGGGGAGAGGGCAGTGTGTGGGGAGGGTGCAGTGTGTGTGGGGAGAGTGCAGTGTGTGTGGGGAGAGTGCAGTGTGTGTGGGGAGATTGCTGTGTGTGGGGAGAGTGCAGTTTTTGTGGGGAGAGTGCAGTGTGTGTAGGGAGAGTTCAGTGTGTGCGGAGAGTGCATTGTGTGGGGGAGAGCAGTGTGTGTGTGGAGAGTGCAGTGTGTGTGGGGAGAGTGCAGTGTTTGTGGGGAGAGTGTAGTGTGTGTGGGGAGAGTGCAGTGTGTGGGGAGAGTGCAAGTTGTTGGGAGAGTGCAGTGTGTGTGGGGAGAGGTCAGTGTGTGGGGAGGGTGCAGTGTGTGTGGGGAGAGTGCAGTGTGTGTGGGGAGAGTGAAGTGTGTGTGGGGAGAGTGCAGTGTGTGTGGGGAGATTGCTGTGTGTGGGGAGAGTGCAGTTTTTGTGGGGAGAGTGCAGTGTGTGTAGGGAGAGTTCAGTGTGTGTGGGCAGAGTGCAGTGTGCGGGGAGAGTGCAGTGTGTGTGGGGGGAGTGCAGTATGTGGGGAGAGTGCAGTGTGTGTGGGGAGAGTACAGTGTGTGTGGGGAGAGTGCAGTGTGTGTGAGGAGCGTGCTGTGTGTGTGGGGAGAGTGCAGTGTGTGTGGGGAGAGAGCAGTGTGTGTGGGGAGAGTGCAGTGTGTGTGGGGAGAGTGCAGTGTGGGTGGGGAGAGTGCAGTGTGTGTGGGGAGAATGCAGTGTGTGGGGAAAGTGCAGTGTGTGTGGGGAGAATGCAGTGTGTTTCGGGAGAGTGCAGTGTGTTTGGAGAGTGCAGTGTGTGTGGGGAGGGTGCAGTGTGTGTGGGGAGAGTGCAGTGTGTGTGTGGAGAGGGCAGTATGTGTAGGGGGAGGGCAGTGTGTGTGGGGAGAGTGCATTGTGTGGGGAGAGTGAAGTGTGTGTGGGGAGAGTGCAGTGTGTGTGGGGAGAGTGCCGTGTGTGTGGGGAGAGTGCAGTGTGTGGGGAGAGTGCAGTGTGTGCGGAGAGTGCAGTGTGTGCGGAGACTCCAGTGTGCGGGGGAGAGCAGTGTGTGTGGGGAGAGTGCAGTCTGTGTGGGGAGAGTGCAGTGTGTGTGGGGAGTGTGCAATGTGTGTGGGGGGAGTGCAGTGAGTGTGGGGAGAGTGCAGCGTGTGGGGAGAGTGCAGCGTGTGGGAAGAATGCAGTGTGTGGGGAGAGTGCAGTGTATGGGGCGAGTGCAGTGTGTGTGGGGAGAGTGCAGTGTGTGTGGGGAGAGTGCAGTGTGTGTGGGGAGAGTGCCATGTGTGTGGGGAGAGTGAAGTGTGTGTGGGGAGGGAGCAGTGTGTGTGGGGAGAGAGCAGTGTGTGTGCGGAGAGTGCAGTGTGTGTGGGGAGAGTGCAGTGTGTGGGGAGAGTGCAGTGTGTGTGGGGAGAGTGCAGTGTGTGTGGGGAGAGTGTAGTGTGTGGGGGAGAGTGCAGTGTGTGGGGAGAGTGCAGTGTGTGGGGAGAGTGAAGGTTGTGGGCAGAGTGCAGTGTGTGTGGAGAGTGCAGTGTGTGGGGAGAGTGCAGTGTGTGTGGGGGAGTGCAGTGTGTGTGGGGAGAGTGAAGTGTGTGTGGGGAGAGTGCAGTGTGTGTGGGGAGATTGCAGTGTGGGTGAGAGTGCAGTGTGTGGGGAGCGTGCAGTGTGTGTGGGGGGAGTGCAGTGTGTGGGGAGAGTGCAGTGTGTGTGGGGAGAGTGCAGTGTGTGGGGAGAGTGCAGTGTGTGGGGAGAGTGCAGTGTGTGTGGGGAGAGTAAATTGTGTGTGGGGAGAGTGCAGTGTGTGTGGGGAGAGTGCCGTGTGTGTGGGGAGAGTGCAGTGTGTGGGGAGAGTGCAGTGTGTGTGAGGAGAGTGCAGTGTGGATGGGGAGAGTGAAGTGTGTGTGGGGAGAGTGCAGTGTGTGTGGGGAGATTGCAGTGTGTGTGGGGAGAGTGCAGTGTGTGTGGGGAGAGTGCAGTGTGTGGAGAGAGTGCAGTGTGGGCGGGGAGAGTGCAGAGTGTGTGGGGAGAGTGCAGTGCGTGTGGGGAGAGTGTAGTGTGTGTGGGGAGAGTGCAGTGTGTGGGGAGAGTGCAGTGTGTGGGGAGAGTGCAGGTTGTTGGGAGAGTGCAGTGTGTGTGGGGAGAGGGCAGTGTGTGGGGAGGGTGCAGTGTGTGTGGGGAGAGTGCAGTGTGTGTGGGGAGAGTGAAGTGTGTGTGGGGAGAGTGCAGTGTGTGTGGGGAGATTGCTGTGTGTGGGGAGAGTGCAGTTTTTGTGGGGAGAGTGCAGTGTGTGTAGGGAGAGTTCAGTGTGTGTGGGGAGAGTGCAGTGTGTGGGGAGAGTGCAGTGTGTGTGGGGGGAGTGCAGTGTGTGGGGAGAGTGCAGTGTGTGTGGGGAGAGCACAGTGTGTGTGGGGAGAGTGCAGTGTGTGTGAGGAGAGTGCTGTGTGTGTGGGGAGAGTGCAGTGTGTGTGGGGAGAGAGCAGTGTGTGTGGGGAGAGTGCAGTGTGTGTGGGGAGAGTGCAGTGTGTGTGTGGAGAGTGCAGTGTGTGTGGGGAGAATGCAGTGTGTGGGGAAAGTGCAGTGTGTGTGGGGAGAGTGCAGTGTGTTTGGGGAGAGTGCAGTGTGTTTGGAGAGTGCAGTGTGTGTGGGGAGGGTGCAGTGTGTGTGGGGAGAGTGCAGTGTGTGTGTGGAGAGGGCAGTATGTGTGGGGAGAGGGCAGTGTATGTGGGGAGAGTGCATTGTGTGGCGAGAATGCAGTGTGTGTGGGTAGAGTGAAGTGTGTGGGGAGAGTACGGTGTGTGGGGAGAGTGCAGTGTGTGTGGGGAGAGTGAAGTGTGTGTGGGGAGAGTGCAGTGTGTGTGGGGAGAGTGCGGTGTGTGTGGGGAGAGTGCAGTGTGTGGGGAGAGTGCAGTGTGTGCGGAGAGTGCAGTGTGTGGGGGAGAGCAGTGTGTGTGGGGAGAGTGCAGTGTGTGTGAGGAGAGTGCAGTGTGGGTGCGGAGAATGCAGGGAGTGTGGGGAGAGTGCAGTCTGTGTGGGGAGAGTGCAGTGTGTGTGGGGAGAGTGCAGTGTGTGTGGGGAGAGTGCCGTGTGTGTGGGGAGAGCGCAGTGTGAGGGGAGATTGCAGTGTGTGGGGAGTGTGCAGGTTGTGGGGAGAGTGCAGTGTGTGTGGGGAGAGTGCCGTGTGTGTGGGGAGAGCGCAGTGTGAGGGGAGAGTGCTGTGTGTGCGGAGAGTGCAGTGTGTGTGAGGAGAGTGCAGTGTGGGTGCGGAGAATGCAGGGAGTGTGGGGAGCGTGCAGTCTGTGTGGGGAGAGAGCAGTGTGTGTGGGGAGTGTGCAGTGTGTGTGGGGGAAGTGCAGTGTATGTGTGGAGAGTGCAGCGTGTGGGGAGAGTGCAGCGTGTGGGAAGAATGCATTGTGTGGGGAGAGTGCAGTGTATGGGGAGAGTGCAGTGTGTGTGGGGAGTGTGCAATGTGTGTGGGGAGAGTGCAGTGTGTGTGGGGAGAGTGCAGTGTGTATGGGGAGAGTGCAGTGTGTGTGGGGAGGGAGCAGTGTGTGTGGGGAGAGTGCAGTGTGTGTGGGGAGAGTGCAGTGTGTGTGTGGAGAGTGCAGTGTGTGGGGAGAGTGCAGTGTGTGTTGGGAGAGTGCAGTGTGTATGGGGAGAGTGTAGTGTGTGTGGGGAGAGTGCAGTGTGTGGGGAGAGTGCAGTGTGTGGGGAGTGTGCAGGTTGTGGGGAGAGTGCAGTGTGTGTGGGGAGAGTGCAGTGTGTGTGGGGAGAGTGCAGTGTGTGGGGAGAGTGCAGTGTGTGTGGGGAGAGTGCAGTGTGTGTGGGGAGAGTTCAGTGTGTGCGGAGAGTGCATTGTGTGGGGGAGAGCAGTGTGTGTGTGGAGAGTGCAGTGTGTGTGGGGAGAGTGCAGTGTTTGTGGGGAGAGTGTAGTGTGTGTGGGGAGAGTGCAGTGTGTGGGGAGAGTGCAAGTTGTTGGGAGAGTGCAGTGTGTGTGGGGAGAGGTCAGTGTGTGGGGAGGGTGCAGTGTGTGTGGGGAGAGTGCAGTGTGTGTGGGGAGAGTGAAGTGTGTGTGGGGAGAGTGCAGTGTGTGTGGGGAGATTGCTGTGTGTGGGGAGAGTGCAGTTTTTGTGGGGAGAGTGCAGTGTGTGTAGGGAGAGTTCAGTGTGTGTGGGCAGAGTGCAGTGTGCGGGGAGAGTGCAGTGTGTGTGGGGGGAGTGCAGTATGTGGGGAGAGTGCAGTGTGTGTGGGGAGAGTACAGTGTGTGTGGGGAGAGTGCAGTGTGTGTGAGGAGCGTGCTGTGTGTGTGGGGAGAGTGCAGTGTGTGTGGGGAGAGAGCAGTGTGTGTGGGGAGAGTGCAGTGTGTGTGGGGAGAGTGCAGTGTGGGTGGGGAGAGTGCAGTGTGTGTGGGGAGAATGCAGTGTGTGGGGAAAGTGCAGTGTGTGTGGGGAGAATGCAGTGTGTTTCGGGAGAGTGCAGTGTGTTTGGAGAGTGCAGTGTGTGTGGGGAGGGTGCAGTGTGTGTGGGGAGAGTGCAGTGTGTGTGTGGAGAGGGCAGTATGTGTAGGGGGAGGGCAGTGTGTGTGGGGAGAGTGCATTGTGTGGGGAGAGTGAAGTGTGTGTGGGGAGAGTGCAGTGTGTGTGGGGAGAGTGCCGTGTGTGTGGGGAGAGTGCAGTGTGTGGGGAGAGTGCAGTGTGTGCGGAGAGTGCAGTGTGTGCGGAGACTCCAGTGTGCGGGGGAGAGCAGTGTGTGTGGGGAGAGTGCAGTCTGTGTGGGGAGAGTGCAGTGTGTGTGGGGAGTGTGCAGTGTGTGTGGGGGGAGTGCAGTGAGTGTGGGGAGAGTGCAGCGTGTGGGGAGAGTGCAGCGTGTGGGAAGAATGCAGTGTGTGGGGAGAGTGCAGTGTATGGGGCGAGTGCAGTGTGTGTGGGGAGAGTGCAGTGTGTGTGGGGAGAGTGCAGTGTGTGTGGGGAGAGTGCCATGTGTGTGGGGAGAGTGCCGTGTGTGTGGGGAGAGCGCAGTGTGAGGGGAGAGTGCTGTGTGTGCGGAGAGTGCAGTGTGTGTGAGGAGAGTGCAGTGTGGGTGCGGAGAATGCAGGGAGTGTGGGGAGCGTGCAGTCTGTGTGGGGAGAGTGCAGTGTGTGTGGGGAGTGTGCAGTGTGTGTGGGGGAAGTGCAGTGTATGTGTGGAGAGTGCAGCGTGTGGGGAGAGTGCAGCGTGTGGGAAGAATGCATTGTGTGGGGAGAGTGCAGTGTATGGGGAGAGTGCAGTGTGTGTGGGGAGTGTGCAATGTGTGTGGGGAGAGTGCAGTGTGTGTGGGGAGAGTGCAGTGTGTATGGGGAGAGTGCAGTGTGTGTGGGGAGGGAGCAGTGTGTGTGGGGAGAGTGCAGTGTGTGTGGGGAGAGTGCAGTGTGTGTGTGGAGAGTGCAGTGTGTGGGGAGAGTGCAGTGTGTGTTGGGAGAGTGCAGTGTGTGTGGGGAGAGTGTAGTGTGTGTGGGGAGAGTGCAGTGTGTGGGGAGAGTGCAGTGTGTGGGGAGTGTGCAGGTTGTGGGGAGAGTGCAGTGTGTGTGGGGAGAGTGCAGTGTGTGTGGGGAGAGTGCAGTGTGTGGGGAGAGTGCAGTGTGTGTGGGGAGAGTGCAGTGTGTGTGGGGAGAGTTCAGTGTGTGCGGAGAGTGCATTGTGTGGGGGAGAGCAGTGTGTGTGTGGAGAGTGCAGTGTGTGTGGGGAGAGTGCAGTGTTTGTGGGGAGAGTGTAGTGTGTGTGGGGAGAGTGCAGTGTGTGGGGAGAGTGCAAGTTGTTGGGAGAGTGCAGTGTGTGTGGGGAGAGGTCAGTGTGTGGGGAGGGTGCAGTGTGTGTGGGGAGAGTGCAGTGTGTGTGGGGAGAGTGAAGTGTGTGTGGGGAGAGTGCAGTGTGTGTGGGGAGATTGCTGTGTGTGGGGAGAGTGCAGTTTTTGTGGGGAGAGTGCAGTGTGTGTAGGGAGAGTTCAGTGTGTGTGGGCAGAGTGCAGTGTGCGGGGAGAGTGCAGTGTGTGTGGGGGGAGTGCAGTATGTGGGGAGAGTGCAGTGTGTGTGGGGAGAGTACAGTGTGTGTGGGGAGAGTGCAGTGTGTGTGAGGAGCGTGCTGTGTGTGTGGGGAGAGTGCAGTGTGTGTGGGGAGAGAGCAGTGTGTGTGGGGAGAGTGCAGTGTGTGTGGGGAGAGTGCAGTGTGGGTGGGGAGAGTGCAGTGTGTGTGGGGAGAATGCAGTGTGTGGGGAAAGTGCAGTGTGTGTGGGGAGAATGCAGTGTGTTTCGGGAGAGTGCAGTGTGTTTGGAGAGTGCAGTGTGTGTGGGGAGGGTGCAGTGTGTGTGGGGAGAGTGCAGTGTGTGTGTGGAGAGGGCAGTATGTGTAGGGGGAGGGCAGTGTGTGTGGGGAGAGTGCATTGTGTGGGGAGAGTGAAGTGTGTGTGGGGAGAGTGCAGTGTGTGTGGGGAGAGTGCCGTGTGTGTGGGGAGAGTGCAGTGTGTGGGGAGAGTGCAGTGTGTGCGGAGAGTGCAGTGTGTGCGGAGACTCCAGTGTGCGGGGGAGAGCAGTGTGTGTGGGGAGAGTGCAGTCTGTGTGGGGAGAGTGCAGTGTGTGTGGGGAGTGTGCAGTGTGTGTGGGGGGAGTGCAGTGAGTGTGGGGAGAGTGCAGCGTGTGGGGAGAGTGCAGCGTGTGGGAAGAATGCAGTGTGTGTGGAGAGTGCAGTGTATGGGGCGAGTGCAGTGTGTGTGGGGAGAGTGCAGTGTGTGTGGGGAGAGTGCAGTGTGTGTGGGGAGAGTGCCATGTGTGTGGGGAGAGTGAAGTGTGTGTGGGGAGGGAGCAGTGTGTGTGGGGAGAGAGCAGTGTGTGTGCGGAGAGTGCAGTGTGTGTGGGGAGAGTGCAGTGTGTGGGGAGAGTGCAGTGTGTGTGGGGAGAGTGCAGTGTGTGTGGGGAGAGTGTAGGGTGTGGGGGAGAGTGCAGTGTGTGGGGAGAGTGCAGTGTGTGGGGAGAGTGAAGGTTGTGGGCAGAGTGCAGTGTGTGTGGAGAGTGCAGTGTGTGGGGAGAGTGCAGTGTGTGTGGGGGAGTGCAGTGTGTGTGGGGAGAGTGAAGTGTGTGTGGGGAGAGTGCAGTGTGTGTGGGGAGATTGCAGTGTGGGTGAGAGTGCAGTGTGTGGGGAGCGTGCAGTGTGTGTGGGGGGAGTGCAGTGTGTGGGGAGAGTGCAGTGTGTGTGGGGAGAGTGCAGTGTGTGGGGAGAGTGCAGTGTGTGGGGAGAGTGCAGTGTGTGTGGGGAGAGTAAATTGTGTGTGGAGAGAGTGCAGTGTGTGTGGGGAGAGTGCCGTGTGTGTGGGGAGAGTGCAGTGTGTGGGGAGAGTGCAGTGTGTGTGAGGAGAGTGCAGTGTGGATGGGGAGAGTGAAGTGTGTGTGGGGAGAGTGCAGTGTGTGTGGGGAGATTGCAGTGTGTGTGGGGAGAGTGCAGTGTGTGTGGGGAGAGTGCAGTGTGTGGAGAGAGTGCAGTGTGGGCGGGGAGAGTGCAGAGTGTGTGGGGAGAGTGCAGTGCGTGTGGGGAGAGTGTAGTGTGTGTGGGGAGAGTGCAGTGTGTGGGGAGAGTGCAGTGTGTGGGGAGAGTGCAGTGTGTGTGGGGAGATTGCTGTGTGTGGGGAGAGTGCAGTTTTTGTGGGGAGAGTGCAGTGTGTGTAGGGAGAGTTCAGTGTGTGTGGGGAGAGTGCAGTGTGTGGGGAGAGTGCAGTGTGTGTGGGGGGAGTGCAGTGTGTGGGGAGAGTGCAGTGTGTGTGGGGAGAGCACAGTGTGTGTGGGGAGAGTGCAGTGTGTGTGAGGAGAGTGCTGTGTGTGTGGGGAGAGTGCAGTGTGTGTGGGGAGAGAGCAGTGTGTGTGGGGAGAGTGCAGTGTGTGTGGGGAGAGTGCAGTGTGTGTGTGGAGAGTGCAGTGTGTGTGGGGAGAATGCAGTGTGTGGGGAAAGTGCAGTGTGTGTGGGTGAGTGCAGTGTGTGGAGAGAGTGCAGTGTGGGCGGGGAGAGTGCAGAGTGTCTGGGGAGAGTGCAGTGCGTGTGGGGAGAGTGTAGTGTGTGTGGGGAGAGTGCAGTGTGTGGGGAGAGTGCAGTGTGTGGGGAGAGTGCAGGTTGTTGGGAGAGTGCAGTGTGTGTGGGGAGAGGGCAGTGTGTGGGGAGGGTGCAGTGTGTGTGGGGAGAGTGCAGTGTGTGTGGGGAGAGTGAAGTGTGTGTGGGGAGAGTGCAGTGTGTGTGGGGAGATTGCTGTGTGTGGGGAGAGTGCAGTTTTTGTGGGGAGAGTGCAGTGTGTGTAGGGAGAGTTCAGTGTGTGTGGGGAGAGTGCAGTGTGTGGGGAGAGTGCAGTGTGTGTGGGGGGAGTGCAGTGTGTGGGGAGAGTGCAGTGTGTGTGGGGAGAGCATAGTGTGTGTGGGGAGAGTGCAGTGTGTGTGAGGAGAGTGCTGTGTGTGTGGGGAGAGTGCAGTGTGTGTGGGGAGAGAGCAGTGTGTGTGGGGAAAGTGCAGTGTGTGTGGGGAGAGTGCAGTGTGTGTGTGGAGAGTGCAGTGTGTGTGGGGAGAATGCAGTGTGTGGGGAAAGTGCAGTGTGTGTGGGGAGAGTGCAGTGTGTTTGGGGAGAGTGCAGTGTGTTTGGAGAGTGCAGTGTGTGTGGGGAGGGTGCAGTGTGTGTGGGGAGAGTGCAGTGTGTGTGTGGAGAGGGCAGTATGTGTGGGGAGAGGGCAGTGTATGTGGGGAGAGTGCATTGTGTGGCGAGAATGCAGTGTGTGTGGGTAGAGTGAAGTGTGTGGGGAGAGTACGGTGTGTGGGGAGAGTGCAGTGTGTGTGGGGAGAGTGAAGTGTGTGTGGGGAGAGTGCAGTGTGTGTGGGGAGAGTGCGGTGTGTGTGGGGAGAGTGCAGTGTGTGGGGAGAGTGCAGTGTGTGCGGAGAGTGCAGTGTGTGGGGGAGAGCAGTGTGTGTGAGGAGAGTGCAGTGTGTGTGAGGAGAGTGCAGTGTGGGTGCGGAGAATGCAGGGAGTGTGGGGAGAGTGCAGTCTGTGTGGGGAGAGTGCAGTGTGTGTGGGGAGAGTGCAGTGTGTGTGGGGAGAGTGCCGTGTGTGTGGGGAGAGCGCAGTGTGAGGGGAGATTGCAGTGTGTGGGGAGTGTGCAGGTTGTGGGGAGAGTGCAGTGTGTGTGGGGAGAGTGCCGTGTGTGTGGGGAGAGCGCAGTGTGAGGGGAGAGTGCTGTGTGTGCGGAGAGTGCAGTGTGTGTGAGGAGAGTGCAGTGTGGGTGCGGAGAATGCAGGGAGTGTGGGGAGCGTGCAGTCTGTGTGGGGAGAGTGCAGTGTGTGTGGGGAGTGTGCAGTGTGTGTGGGGGAAGTGCAGTGTATGTGTGGAGAGTGCAGCGTGTGGGGAGAGTGCAGCGTGTGGGAAGAATGCATTGTGTGGGGAGAGTGCAGTGTATGGGGAGAGTGCAGTGTGTGTGGGGAGTGTGCAATGTGTGTGGGGAGAGTGCAGTGTGTGTGGGGAGAGTGCAGTGTGTATGGGGAGAGTGCAGTGTGTGTGGGGAGGGAGCAGTGTGTGTGGGGAGAGTGCAGTGTGTGTGGGGAGAGTGCAGTGTGTGTGTGGAGAGTGCAGTGTGTGGGGAGAGTGCAGTGTGTGTTGGGAGAGTGCAGTGTGTGTGGGGAGAGTGTAGTGTGTGTGGGGAGAGTGCAGTGTGTGGGGAGAGTGCAGTGTGTGGGGAGTGTGCAGGTTGTGGGGAGAGTGCAGTGTGTGTGGGGAGAGTGCAGTGTGTGTGGGGAGAGTGCAGTGTGTGGGGAGAGTGCAGTGTGTGTGGGGAGAGTGCAGTGTGTGTGGGGAGAGTGAAGTGTGTGTGGGGAAATTGCAGTGTGTGGGGAGAGTGCAGTGTGTGGGGAGAGTGCAGTGTGTGTGGGGGGAGTGCAGTGTGTGGGGAGAGTGCTGTGTGTGTGGGGAGATTGCAGTGTGTGTGGTGAGAGTGCAGTGTATGTGAGGAGAGTGCTGTGTGTGTGGGGAGAGTGCATTGTGTGTGGGGAGAGTGCAGTGTGTGTGGGGAAAATGCAGTGTTTGTGGGGAGAATGCAGTATGTGGGGAGAGTGCAGTGTGTGGGGATAGTGCAGTGTGTGTCGGGAGAGTGCAGTGTGTGTGGAGAGTGCAGTGTGTGTGGGGAGGTTGCAGTGTGTGTGGGGAGAGTGCAGTGTGTGTGGGGAGAGTCCAGTGTGTGGGGAGAGTGCAGTGTGTGGAGAGAGTGCAGTATGTGTGGGGAGAGTGAAGTGTGTGTGGGGAGAGTGCAGTGTGTGTGGGGAGAGTGCAGTGTGTGTGAGGAGCGTGCTGTGTGTGTGGGGAGAGTGCAGTGTGTGTGGGGAGAGAGCAGTGTGTGTGGGGAGAGTGCAGTGTGTGTGGGGAGAGTGCAGTGTGTGTGGGGAGAGTGCAGTGCGTGTGGGGAGAATGCAGTGTGTGGGGAAAGTGCAGTGTGTGTGGGGAGAATGCAGTGTGTTTCGGGAGATTGCAGTGTGTTTGGAGAGTGCAGTGTGTGTGGGGAGGGTGCAGTGTGTGTGTGGAGAGGGCAGTATGTGTGGGGGGAGGGCAGTGTGTGTGGGGAGAGTGCATTGTGTGGGGAGAGTGAAGTGTGTGTGGGGAGAGTGCAGTGTGTGTGGGGAGAGTGCCGTGTGTGTGGGGAGAGTGCAGTGTGTGGGGAGAGTGCAGTGTGTGCGGAGAGTGCAGTGTGTGCGGAGACTCCAGTGTGCGGGGGAGAGCAGTGTGTGTGGGGAGAGTGCAGTCTGTGTGGGGAGAGTGCAGTGTATGTGGGGAGTGTGCAGTGTGTGTGGGGGGAGTGCAGTGTGTGTGGGGAGAGTGCAGCGTGTGGGGAGAGTGCAGCGTGTGGGAAGAATGCAGAGTGTGGGGAGAGTGCAGTGTATGGGGCGAGTGCAGTGTGTGTGGGGAGAGTGCAGTGTGTGTGGGGAGAGTGCCGTGTGTGTGGGGAGAGTGAAGTGTGTGTGGGGAGGGAGCAGTGTGTGTGGGGAGAGAGCAGTGTGTGTGCGGAGAGTGCAGTGTGTGTGGGGAGAGTGCAGTGTGTGGGGAGAGTGCAGTGTGTGTGGGGAGAGTGCAGTGTGTGTGGGGAGAGTGTAGTGTGTGGGGGAGAGTGCAGTGTGTGGGGAGAGTGCAGTGTGTGGGGAGAGTGAAGGTTGTGGGCAGAGTGCAGTGTGTGTGGAGAGTGCAGTGTGTGGGGAGAGTGCAGTGTGTGTGGGGGAGTGCAGTGTATGTGGGGAGAGTGAAGTGTGTGTGGGGAGAGTGCAGTGTGTGTGGGGAGATTGCAGTGTGGGGGAGAGTGCAGTGCGTGGGGAGCGTGCAGTGTGTGTGGGGGGAGTGCAGTGTGTGGGGAGAGTGCAGTGTGTGTGGGGAGAGTGCAGTGTGTGGGGAGAGTGCAGTGTGTGGGGAGAGTGCAGTGTGTGTGGGGAGAGTAAATTGTGTGTGGGGAGAGTGCAGTGTGTGTGGGGAGAGTGAAGTGTGTGTGGGGAGAGTGCAGTGTGTGTGGGGAGAGTGCCGTGTGTGTGGGGAGAGTGCAGTGTGTGGGGAGAGTGCAGTGTGTGTGAGGAGAGTGCAGTGTGGATGGGGAGAGTGAAGTGTGTGTGGGGAGAGTGCAGTGTGTGTGGGGAGATTGCAGTGTGTGTGGGGAGAGTGCAGTGTGTGTGGGGAGAGTGCAGTGTGTGGAGAGAGTGCAGTGTGTGCGGGGAGAGTGCAGAGTGTGTGGGGAGAGTGCAGTGCGTGTGGGGAGAGTGCAGTGCGTGTGGGGAGAGTGTAGTGTGTGTGGGGAGAGTGCAGTGTGTGGGGAGAGTGCAGTGTGTGGGGAGAGTGCAGGTTGTTGGGAGAGTGCAGTGTGTGTGGGGATAGGGCAGTGTGTGGGGAGGGTGCAGTGTGTGTGGGGAGAGTGCAGTGTGTGTGGGGAGAGTGAAGTGTGTGTGGGGAGAGTGCAGTGTGTGTGGGGAGATTGCTGTGTGTGGGGAGAGTGCAGTTTTTGTGGGGAGAGTGCAGTGTGTGTAGGGAGAGTTCAGTGTGTGTGGGGAGAGTGCAGTGTGTGGGGAGAGTGCAGTGTGTGTGGGGGGAGTGCAGTGTGTGGGGAGAGTGCAGTGTGTGTGGGGAGAGCACAGTGTGTGTGGGGAGAGTGCAGTGTGTGTGAGGAGAGTGCTGTGTGTGTGGGGAAAGTGCAGTGTGTGTGGGGAGAGAGCAGTGTGTGTGGGGAGAGTGCCGTGTGTGTGGGGAGAGTGCAGTGTGTGGGGAGAGTGCAGTGTGTGCGGAGAGTGCAGTGTGTGCGGAGAGTGCAGTGAGCGGGGGAGAGCAGTGTGTGTGGGGAGAGTGCAGTGTGTGTGAGGAGAGTGCAGTGTGGGTGCGGAGAATGCAGGGAGTGTGGGGAGAGTGCAGTCTGTGTGGGGAGAGTGCAGTGTGTGTGAGGAGTGTGCAGTGTGTGTGGGGGGAGAGCAGTGTGTGTGGGGAGAGTGCAGCGTGTGGGGAGAGTGCAGCGTGTGGGAAGAATGCAGTGTGAGGGGAGAGTGCAGTGTATGGGGCGAGTGCAGTGTGTGTGGGGAGAGTGCAGTGTGTGTGGGGAGAGTGCCGTGTGTGTGGGGAGAGTGCAGTGTGTGGGGAGAGTGCAGTGTGTGCGGAGAGTGCAGTGTGTGTGAGGAGAGTGCAGTGTGGGTGCAGAGAATGCAGGGAGTGTGGGGAGAGTGCAGTCTGTGTGGGGAGAGTGCAGTGTGTGTGGGGAGTGTGCAGTGTGTGTGGGGGAAGTGCAGTGTATGTGGGGAGAGTGCAGCGTGTGGGGAGAGTGCTGCGTGTGGGAAGAATGCATTGTGTGGGGAGAGTGCAGTGTATGGGGAGAGTGCAGTGTGTGTGGGGAGAGTGCAATGTGTGTGGGGAGAGTGCAGTGTCTGTGGGGAGAGAGCCGTGTGTGTGGGGAGAGTGCAGTTTGTGTGGGGAGGGAGCAGTGAGTGTGGGGAGAGTGCAGTGTGTGTGGGGAGATTGCAGTGTGTGTGTGGAGAGTGCAGTGTGTGGGGAGAGTGCAGTGTGTGTTGGGAGAGTGCAGTGTGTGTGGGGAGAGTGTAGTGTGTGTGGGGAGAGTGCAGTGTGTGGGGAGAGTGCAGTGTGTGGGGAGAGTGCAGGTTGTGGGGAGAGTGCAGTGTGTGTGGGGAGAGTGCAGTGTGTGGGGAGAGTGCAGTGTGTGTGGGGAGAGTGCAGTGTGTGTGGGGAGAGTGAAGTGTGTGTGGGGAGAGTGCAGTGTGTGTGGGGAAATTGCAGTGTGTGGGGAGAGTGCAGTGTGTGGGGAGAGTGCAGTGTGTGTGGGGGGAGTGCAGTGTGTGGGGAGAGTGCTGTGTGTGTGGGGAGATTGCAGTGTGTGTGGGGAGAGTGCAGTGTATGTGAGGAGAGTGCTGTGTCTGTGGGGAGAGTGCATTGTGTGTGGGGAGAGTGCAGTGTGTGTGGGGAGAATGCAGTGTGTGGGGAGAGTGCAGTGTGTGGGGATAGTGCAGTGTGTGTGGGGAGATTGCAGTGTGTGTGGGGAGAGTCCAGTGTGTGGGGAGAGTGCAGTGTGTGTGGGGAGAGTGAAGTGTGTGTGGGGAGAGTGCAGTGTGTGGGGAGAGTGCAGGTTGTTGGGAGAGTGCAGTGTGTGTGGGGAGAGGTCAGTGTGTGGGGAGGGTGCAGTGTGTGTCGGGAGAGTGCAGTGTGTGTGGAGAGTGCAGTGTGTGTGGGGAGATTGCAGTGTGTGTGGGGAGAGTGCAGTGTGTGTGGGGAGAGTCCAGTGTGTGGGGAGAGTGCAGTGTGTGGAGAGAGTGCAGCATGTGTGGGGAGAGTGAAGTGTGTGTGGGGAGAGTGCAGTGTGTGTGGGGAGAGTGCCGTGTGTGTGGGGAGAGTGCAGTGTGTGGGGAGATTGCAGTGTGTGCGGAGAGTGCATTGTGTGGGGGAGAGCAGTGTGTGTGTGGAGAGTGCAGTGTGTGTGGGGAGAGTGCAGTGTGTGTGGGGAGAGTGCAGTGTTTGTGGGGAGAGTGTAGTGTGTGTGGGGAGAGTGCAGTGTGTGGGGAGAGTGCAGGTTGTTGGGAGAGTGCAGTGTGTGTGGGGAGAGGTCAGTGTGTGGGGAGGGTGCAGTGTGTGTGGGGAGAGTGCAGTGTGTGTGGGGAGAGTGAAGTGTGTGTGGGGAGAGTGCAGTGTGTGTGGGGAGATTGCTGTGTGTGGGGAGAGTGCAGTTTTTGTGGGGAGAGTGCAGTGTGTGTAGGGAGAGTTCAGTGTGTGGGGAAAGTGCAGTGTGTGTGGGGAGAATGCAGTGTGTTTCGGGAGAGTGCAGTGTGTTTGGAGAGTGCAGTGTGTGTGGGGAGGGTGCAGTGTGTGTGGGGAGAGTGCAGTGTGTGTGTGGAGAGGGCAGTATGTGTAGGGGGAGGGCAGTGTGTGTGGGGAGAGTGCATTGTGTGGGGAGAGTGAAGTGTGTGTGGGGAGAGTGCAGTGTGTGTGGGGAGAGTGCCGTGTGTGTGGGGAGAGTGCAGTGTGTGGGGAGAGTGCAGTGTGTGCGGAGAGTGCAGTGTGTGCGGAGACTCCAGTGTGCGGGGGAGAGCAGTGTGTGTGGGGAGAGTGCAGTCTGTGTGGGGAGAGTGCAGTGTGTGTGGGGAGTGTGCAGTGTGTGTGGGGGGAGTGCAGTGTGTGTGGGGAGAGTGCAGCGTGTGGGGAGAGTGCAGCGTGTGGGAAGAATGCAGTGTGTGGGGAGAGTGCAGTGTATGGGGCGAGTGCAGTGTGTGTGGGGAGAGTGCAGTGTGTGTGGGGAGAGTGCAGTGTGTGTGGGGAGAGTGCCATGTGTGTGGGGAGAGTGAAGTGTGTGTGGGGAGGGAGCAGTGTGTGTGGGGAGAGAGCAGTGTGTGTGCGGAGAGTGCAGTGTGTGTGGGGAGAGTGCAGTGTGTGGGGAGAGTGCAGTGTGTGTGGGGAGAGTGCAGTGTGTGTGGGGAGAGTGTAGTGTGTGGGGGAGAGTGCAGTGTGTGGGGAGAGTGCAGTGTGTGGGGAGAGTGAAGGTTGTGGGCAGAGTGCAGTGTGTGTGGAGAGTGCAGTGTGTGGGGAGAGTGCAGTGTGTGTGGGGGAGTGCAGTGTGTGTGGGGAGAGTGAAGTGTGTGTGGGGAGAGTGCAGTGTGTGTGGGGAGATTGCAGTGTGGGGGAGAGTGCAGTGTGTGGGGAGCGTGCAGTGTGTGTGGGGGGAGTGCAGTGTGTGGGGAGAGTGCAGTGTGTGTGGGGAGAGTGCAGTGTGTGGGGAGAGTGCAGTGTGTGGGGAGAGTGCAGTGTGTGTGCGGAGAGTAAATTGTGTGTGGGGAGAGTGCAGTGTGTGTGGGGAGAGTGCCGTGTGTGTGGGGAGAGTGCAGTGTGTGGGGAGAGTGCAGTGTGTGTGAGGAGAGTGCAGTGTGGATGGGGAGAGTGAAGTGTGTGTGGGGAGAGTGCAGTGTGTGTGGGGAGATTGCAGTGTGTGTGGGGAGAGTGCAGTGTGTGTGGGGAGAGTGCAGTGTGTGGAGAGAGTGCAGTGTGGGCGGGGAGAGTGCAGAGGGTGTGGGGAGAGTGCAGTGCGTGTGGGGAGAGTGTAGTGTGTGTGGGGAGAGTGCAGTGTGTGGGGAGAGTGCAGTGTGTGGGGAGAGTGCAGGTTGTTGGGAGAGTGCAGTGTGTGTGGGGAGAGGGCAGTGTGTGGGGAGGGTGCAGTGTGTGTGGGGAGAGTGCAGTGTGTGTGGGGAGAGTGAAGTGTGTGTGGGGAGAGTGCAGTGTGTGTGGGGAGATTGCTGTGTGTGGGGAGAGTGCAGTTTTTGTGGGGAGAGTGCAGTGTTTGTAGGGAGAGTTCAGTGTGTGTGGGGAGAGTGCAGTGTGTGGGGAGAGTGCAGTGTGTGTGGGGGGAGTGCAGTGTGTGGGGAGAGTGCAGTGTGTGTGGGGAGAGCACAGTGTGTGTGGGGAGAGTGCAGTGTGTGTGAGGAGAGTGCTGTGTGTGTGGGGAGAGTGCAGTGTGCGTGGGGAGAGAGCAGTGTGTGTGGGGAGAGTGCAGTGTGTGTGGGGAGAGTGCAGTGTGTGTGTGGAGAGTGCAGTGTGTGTGGGGAGAATGCAGTGTGTGGGGAAAGTGCAGTGTGTGTGGGGAGAGTGCAGTGTGTTTCGGGAGAGTGCAGTGTGTTTGGAGAGTGCAGTGTGTGTGGGGAGGGTGCAGTGTGTGTGGGGAGACTGCAGTGTGTGTGGAGAGGGCAGTATGTGTGGGGAGAGGGCAGTGTATGTGGGGAGAGTGCATTGTGTGGCGAGAATGCAGTGTGTGTGGGGAGAGTGAAGTGTGTGGGGAGAGTACGGTGTGTGGGGAGAGTGCAGTGTGTGTGGGGAGAGTGAAGTGTGTGTGGGGAGAGTGCAGTGTGTGTGGGGAGAGTGCGGTGTGTGTGGGGAGAGTGCAGTGTGTGGGGAGAGTGCAGTGTGTGCGGAGAGTGCAGTGTGTGGGGGAGAGCAGTGTGTGTGGGGAGAGTGCAGTGTGTGTGAGGAGAGTGCAGTGTGGGTGCGGAGAATGCAGGGAGTGTGGGGAGAGTGCAGTCTGTGTGGGGAGAGTGCAGTGTGTGTGGGGAGAGTGCAGTGTGTGTGGGGAGAGTGCCGTGTGTGTGGGGAGAGCGCAGTGTGAGGGGAGATTGCAGTGTGTGGGGAGTGTGCAGGTTGTGGGGAGAGTGCAGTGTGTGTGGGGAGAGTGCCGTGTGTGTGGGGAGAGCGCAGTGTGAGGGGAGAGTGCTGTGTGTGCGGAGAGTGCAGTGTGTGTGAGGAGAGTGCAGTGTGGGTGCGGAGAATACAGGGAGTGTGGGGAGAGTGCAGTCTGTGTGGGGAGAGTGCAGTGTGTGTGGGGAGTGTGCAGTGTGTGTGGGGGAAGTGCAGTGTATGTGTGGAGAGTGCAGCGTGTGGGGAGAATGCAGCGTGTGGGAAGAATGCATTGTGTGGGGAGAGTGCAGTGTATGGGGAGAGTGCAGTGTGTGTGGGGAGTGTGCAATGTGTGTGGGGAGAGTGCAGTGTGTGTGGGGAGAGTGCAGTGTGTATGGGGAGAGTGCAGTGTGTGTGGGGAGGGAGCAGTGTGTGTGGGGAGAGTGCAGTGTGTGTGGGGAGAGTGCAGTGTGTGTGTGGAGAGTGCAGTGTGTGGGGAGAGTGCAGTGTGTGTTGGGAGAGTGCAGTGTGTGTGGGGAGAGTGTAGTGTGTGTGGGGAGAGTGCAGTGTGTGGGGAGAGTGCAGTGTGTGGGGAGTGTGCAGGTTGTGGGGAGAGTGCAGTGTGTGTGGGGAGAGTGCAGTGTGTGTGGGGAGA
The DNA here is from genome assembly GCF_052327205.1 of Somniosus microcephalus. Lineage (NCBI taxonomy): Eukaryota > Metazoa > Chordata > Chondrichthyes > Squaliformes > Somniosidae > Somniosus > Somniosus microcephalus. The sequence continues at coordinate 350,377,887 of NC_140990.1, read as the reverse complement.
GTGCAGTGTGTGGGGAGAGTGCAGTGTGTGTGGGGAGAGTGCAGTGTGTGTGGGGAGAGTGAAGTGTGTGTGGGGAAATTGCAGTGTGTGGGGAGAGTGCAGTGTGTGGGGAGAGTGCAGTGTGTGTGGGGGGAGTGCAGTGTGTGGGGAGAGTGCTGTGTGTGTGGGGAGATTGCAGTGTGTGTGGGGAGAGTGCAGTGTATGTGAGGAGAGTGCTGTGTGTGTGGGGAGAGTGCATTGTGTGTGGGGAGAGTGCAGTGTGTGTGGGGAAAATGCAGTGTATGTGGGGAGAATGCAGTGTGTGGGGAGAGTGCAGTGTGTGGGGATAGTGCAGTGTGTGTCGGGAGAGTGCAGTGTGTGTGGAGAGTGCAGTGTGTGTGGGGAGGTTGCAGTGTGTGTGGGGAGAGTGCAGTGTGTGTGGGGAGAGTCCAGTGTGTGGGGAGAGTGCAGTGTGTGGAGAGAGTGCAGTATGTGTGGGGAGAGTGAAGTGTGTGTGGGGAGAGTGCAGTGTGTGTGGGGAGAGTGCCGTGTGTGTGGGGAGAGTGCAGTGTGTGGGGAGATTGCAGTGTGTGCGGAGAGTGCAGTGTGTGGGGGAGAGCAGTGTGTGTGTGGAGAGTGCAGTGTGTGTGGGGAGAGTGCAGTATGTGTGGGGAGAGTGCAGTGTGTGTGGGGAGAGTGCAGTGTGTGTGGGGAGAGTGTAGTGGGTGTGGGGAGAGTGCAGTGTGTGGGGAGGGTGCAGAGTTTGTGGGGAGAGTGCAGTGTGTGTGGGGAGAGTGAAGTGTGTGTGGGGAGAGTGCAGTGTGTGTGGGGAGATTGCAGTGTATGTGGGGAGTGTGCAGTGTGTGTGGGGGGAGTGCAGTGTGTGTGGAGACTCCAGTGTGCGGGGGAGAGCAGTGTGTGTGGGGAGAGTGCAGTCTGTGTGGGGAGAGTGCAGTGTATGTGGGGAGAGTGAAGTGTGTGTGGGGAGAGTGCAGTGTGTGTGGGGAGATTGCAGTGTATGTGGGGAGTGTGCAGTGTGTGTGGGGAGAGTGCAGTGTGTGCGGAGACTCCAGTGTGCGGGGGAGAGCAGTGTGTGTGGGGAGAGTGCAGTCTGTGTGGGGAGAGTGCAGTGTATGTGGGGAGTGTGCAGTGTGTGTGGGGGGAGTGCAGTGTGTGTGGGGAGAGTGCAGCGTGTGGGGAGAGTGCAGCGTGTGGGAAGAATGCAGAGTGTGGGGAGAGTGCAGTGTATGGGGCGAGTGCAGTGTGTGTGGGGAGAGTGCAGTGTGTGTGGGGAGAGTGCCGTGTGTGTGGGGAGAGTGAAGTGTGTGTGGGGAGGGAGCAGTGTGTGTGGGGAGAGAGCAGTGTGTGTGCGGAGAGTGCAGTGTGTGTGGGGAGAGTGCAGTGTGTGGGGAGAGTGCAGTGTGTGTGGGGAGAGTGCAGTGTGTGTGGGGAGAGTGTAGTGTGTGGGGGAGAGTGCAGTGTGTGGGGAGAGTGCAGTGTGTGGGGAGAGTGAAGGTTGTGGGCAGAGTGCAGTGTGTGTGGAGAGTGCAGTGTGTGGGGAGAGTGCAGTGTGTGTGGGGGAGTGCAGTGTATGTGGGGAGAGTGAAGTGTGTGTGGGGAGAGTGCAGTGTGTGTGGGGAGATTGCAGTGTGGGGGAGAGTGCAGTGCGTGGGGAGCGTGCAGTGTGTGTGGGGGGAGTGCAGTGTGTGGGGAGAGTGCAGTGTGTGTGGGGAGAGTGCAGTGTGTGGGGAGAGTGCAGTGTGTGGGGAGAGTGCAGTGTGTGTGGGGAGAGTAAATTGTGTGTGGGGAGAGTGCAGTGTGTGTGGGGAGAGTGAAGTGTGTGTGGGGAGAGTGCAGTGTGTGTGGGGAGAGTGCCGTGTGTGTGGGGAGAGTGCAGTGTGTGGGGAGAGTGCAGTGTGTGTGAGGAGAGTGCAGTGTGGATGGGGAGAGTGAAGTGTGTGTGGGGAGAGTGCAGTGTGTGTGGGGAGATTGCAGTGTGTGTGGGGAGAGTGCAGTGTGTGTGGGGAGAGTGCAGTGTGTGGAGAGAGTGCAGTGTGTGCGGGGAGAGTGCAGAGTGTGTGGGGAGAGTGCAGTGCGTGTGGGGAGAGTGCAGTGCGTGTGGGGAGAGTGTAGTGTGTGTGGGGAGAGTGCAGTGTGTGGGGAGAGTGCAGTGTGTGGGGAGAGTGCAGGTTGTTGGGAGAGTGCAGTGTGTGTGGGGATAGGGCAGTGTGTGGGGAGGGTGCAGTGTGTGTGGGGAGAGTGCAGTGTGTGTGGGGAGAGTGAAGTGTGTGTGGGGAGAGTGCAGTGTGTGTGGGGAGATTGCTGTGTGTGGGGAGAGTGCAGTTTTTGTGGGGAGAGTGCAGTGTGTGTAGGGAGAGTTCAGTGTGTGTGGGGAGAGTGCAGTGTGTGGGGAGAGTGCAGTGTGTGTGGGGGGAGTGCAGTGTGTGGGGAGAGTGCAGTGTGTGTGGGGAGAGCACAGTGTGTGTGGGGAGAGTGCAGTGTGTGTGAGGAGAGTGCTGTGTGTGTGGGGAAAGTGCAGTGTGTGTGGGGAGAGAGCAGTGTGTGTGGGGAGAGTGCCGTGTGTGTGGGGAGAGTGCAGTGTGTGGGGAGAGTGCAGTGTGTGCGGAGAGTGCAGTGTGTGCGGAGAGTGCAGTGAGCGGGGGAGAGCAGTGTGTGTGGGGAGAGTGCAGTGTGTGTGAGGAGAGTGCAGTGTGGGTGCGGAGAATGCAGGGAGTGTGGGGAGAGTGCAGTCTGTGTGGGGAGAGTGCAGTGTGTGTGAGGAGTGTGCAGTGTGTGTGGGGGGAGAGCAGTGTGTGTGGGGAGAGTGCAGCGTGTGGGGAGAGTGCAGCGTGTGGGAAGAATGCAGTGTGAGGGGAGAGTGCAGTGTATGGGGCGAGTGCAGTGTGTGTGGGGAGAGTGCAGTGTGTGTGGGGAGAGTGCCGTGTGTGTGGGGAGAGTGCAGTGTGTGGGGAGAGTGCAGTGTGTGCGGAGAGTGCAGTGTGTGTGAGGAGAGTGCAGTGTGGGTGCAGAGAATGCAGGGAGTGTGGGGAGAGTGCAGTCTGTGTGGGGAGAGTGCAGTGTGTGTGGGGAGTGTGCAGTGTGTGTGGGGGAAGTGCAGTGTATGTGGGGAGAGTGCAGCGTGTGGGGAGAGTGCTGCGTGTGGGAAGAATGCATTGTGTGGGGAGAGTGCAGTGTATGGGGAGAGTGCAGTGTGTGTGGGGAGAGTGCAATGTGTGTGGGGAGAGTGCAGTGTCTGTGGGGAGAGAGCCGTGTGTGTGGGGAGAGTGCAGTTTGTGTGGGGAGGGAGCAGTGAGTGTGGGGAGAGTGCAGTGTGTGTGGGGAGATTGCAGTGTGTGTGTGGAGAGTGCAGTGTGTGGGGAGAGTGCAGTGTGTGTTGGGAGAGTGCAGTGTGTGTGGGGAGAGTGTAGTGTGTGTGGGGAGAGTGCAGTGTGTGGGGAGAGTGCAGTGTGTGGGGAGAGTGCAGGTTGTGGGGAGAGTGCAGTGTGTGTGGGGAGAGTGCAGTGTGTGGGGAGAGTGCAGTGTGTGTGGGGAGAGTGCAGTGTGTGTGGGGAGAGTGAAGTGTGTGTGGGGAGAGTGCAGTGTGTGTGGGGAAATTGCAGTGTGTGGGGAGAGTGCAGTGTGTGGGGAGAGTGCAGTGTGTGTGGGGGGAGTGCAGTGTGTGGGGAGAGTGCTGTGTGTGTGGGGAGATTGCAGTGTGTGTGGGGAGAGTGCAGTGTATGTGAGGAGAGTGCTGTGTCTGTGGGGAGAGTGCATTGTGTGTGGGGAGAGTGCAGTGTGTGTGGGGAGAATGCAGTGTGTGGGGAGAGTGCAGTGTGTGGGGATAGTGCAGTGTGTGTGGGGAGATTGCAGTGTGTGTGGGGAGAGTCCAGTGTGTGGGGAGAGTGCAGTGTGTGTGGGGAGAGTGAAGTGTGTGTGGGGAGAGTGCAGTGTGTGGGGAGAGTGCAGGTTGTTGGGAGAGTGCAGTGTGTGTGGGGAGAGGTCAGTGTGTGGGGAGGGTGCAGTGTGTGTCGGGAGAGTGCAGTGTGTGTGGAGAGTGCAGTGTGTGTGGGGAGATTGCAGTGTGTGTGGGGAGAGTGCAGTGTGTGTGGGGAGAGTCCAGTGTGTGGGGAGAGTGCAGTGTGTGGAGAGAGTGCAGCATGTGTGGGGAGAGTGAAGTGTGTGTGGGGAGAGTGCAGTGTGTGTGGGGAGAGTGCCGTGTGTGTGGGGAGAGTGCAGTGTGTGGGGAGATTGCAGTGTGTGCGGAGAGTGCATTGTGTGGGGGAGAGCAGTGTGTGTGTGGAGAGTGCAGTGTGTGTGGGGAGAGTGCAGTGTGTGTGGGGAGAGTGCAGTGTTTGTGGGGAGAGTGTAGTGTGTGTGGGGAGAGTGCAGTGTGTGGGGAGAGTGCAGGTTGTTGGGAGAGTGCAGTGTGTGTGGGGAGAGGTCAGTGTGTGGGGAGGGTGCAGTGTGTGTGGGGAGAGTGCAGTGTGTGTGGGGAGAGTGAAGTGTGTGTGGGGAGAGTGCAGTGTGTGTGGGGAGATTGCTGTGTGTGGGGAGAGTGCAGTTTTTGTGGGGAGAGTGCAGTGTGTGTAGGGAGAGTTCAGTGTGTGGGGAAAGTGCAGTGTGTGTGGGGAGAATGCAGTGTGTTTCGGGAGAGTGCAGTGTGTTTGGAGAGTGCAGTGTGTGTGGGGAGGGTGCAGTGTGTGTGGGGAGAGTGCAGTGTGTGTGTGGAGAGGGCAGTATGTGTAGGGGGAGGGCAGTGTGTGTGGGGAGAGTGCATTGTGTGGGGAGAGTGAAGTGTGTGTGGGGAGAGTGCAGTGTGTGTGGGGAGAGTGCCGTGTGTGTGGGGAGAGTGCAGTGTGTGGGGAGAGTGCAGTGTGTGCGGAGAGTGCAGTGTGTGCGGAGACTCCAGTGTGCGGGGGAGAGCAGTGTGTGTGGGGAGAGTGCAGTCTGTGTGGGGAGAGTGCAGTGTGTGTGGGGAGTGTGCAGTGTGTGTGGGGGGAGTGCAGTGTGTGTGGGGAGAGTGCAGCGTGTGGGGAGAGTGCAGCGTGTGGGAAGAATGCAGTGTGTGGGGAGAGTGCAGTGTATGGGGCGAGTGCAGTGTGTGTGGGGAGAGTGCAGTGTGTGTGGGGAGAGTGCAGTGTGTGTGGGGAGAGTGCCATGTGTGTGGGGAGAGTGAAGTGTGTGTGGGGAGGGAGCAGTGTGTGTGGGGAGAGAGCAGTGTGTGTGCGGAGAGTGCAGTGTGTGTGGGGAGAGTGCAGTGTGTGGGGAGAGTGCAGTGTGTGTGGGGAGAGTGCAGTGTGTGTGGGGAGAGTGTAGTGTGTGGGGGAGAGTGCAGTGTGTGGGGAGAGTGCAGTGTGTGGGGAGAGTGAAGGTTGTGGGCAGAGTGCAGTGTGTGTGGAGAGTGCAGTGTGTGGGGAGAGTGCAGTGTGTGTGGGGGAGTGCAGTGTGTGTGGGGAGAGTGAAGTGTGTGTGGGGAGAGTGCAGTGTGTGTGGGGAGATTGCAGTGTGGGGGAGAGTGCAGTGTGTGGGGAGCGTGCAGTGTGTGTGGGGGGAGTGCAGTGTGTGGGGAGAGTGCAGTGTGTGTGGGGAGAGTGCAGTGTGTGGGGAGAGTGCAGTGTGTGGGGAGAGTGCAGTGTGTGTGCGGAGAGTAAATTGTGTGTGGGGAGAGTGCAGTGTGTGTGGGGAGAGTGCCGTGTGTGTGGGGAGAGTGCAGTGTGTGGGGAGAGTGCAGTGTGTGTGAGGAGAGTGCAGTGTGGATGGGGAGAGTGAAGTGTGTGTGGGGAGAGTGCAGTGTGTGTGGGGAGATTGCAGTGTGTGTGGGGAGAGTGCAGTGTGTGTGGGGAGAGTGCAGTGTGTGGAGAGAGTGCAGTGTGGGCGGGGAGAGTGCAGAGGGTGTGGGGAGAGTGCAGTGCGTGTGGGGAGAGTGTAGTGTGTGTGGGGAGAGTGCAGTGTGTGGGGAGAGTGCAGTGTGTGGGGAGAGTGCAGGTTGTTGGGAGAGTGCAGTGTGTGTGGGGAGAGGGCAGTGTGTGGGGAGGGTGCAGTGTGTGTGGGGAGAGTGCAGTGTGTGTGGGGAGAGTGAAGTGTGTGTGGGGAGAGTGCAGTGTGTGTGGGGAGATTGCTGTGTGTGGGGAGAGTGCAGTTTTTGTGGGGAGAGTGCAGTGTTTGTAGGGAGAGTTCAGTGTGTGTGGGGAGAGTGCAGTGTGTGGGGAGAGTGCAGTGTGTGTGGGGGGAGTGCAGTGTGTGGGGAGAGTGCAGTGTGTGTGGGGAGAGCACAGTGTGTGTGGGGAGAGTGCAGTGTGTGTGAGGAGAGTGCTGTGTGTATGGGGAGAGTGCAGTGTGCGTGGGGAGAGAGCAGTGTGTGTGGGGAGAGTGCAGTGTGTGTGGGGAGAGTGCAGTGTGTGTGTGGAGAGTGCAGTGTGTGTGGGGAGAATGCAGTGTGTGGGGAAAGTGCAGTGTGTGTGGGGAGAGTGCAGTGTGTTTCGGGAGAGTGCAGTGTGTTTGGAGAGTGCAGTGTGTGTGGGGAGGGTGCAGTGTGTGTGGGGAGACTGCAGTGTGTGTGGAGAGGGCAGTATGTGTGGGGAGAGGGCAGTGTATGTGGGGAGAGTGCATTGTGTGGCGAGAATGCAGTGTGTGTGGGGAGAGTGAAGTGTGTGGGGAGAGTACGGTGTGTGGGGAGAGTGCAGTGTGTGTGGGGAGAGTGAAGTGTGTGTGGGGAGAGTGCAGTGTGTGTGGGGAGAGTGCGGTGTGTGTGGGGAGAGTGCAGTGTGTGGGGAGAGTGCAGTGTGTGCGGAGAGTGCAGTGTGTGGGGGAGAGCAGTGTGTGTGGGGAGAGTGCAGTGTGTGTGAGGAGAGTGCAGTGTGGGTGCGGAGAATGCAGGGAGTGTGGGGAGAGTGCAGTCTGTGTGGGGAGAGTGCAGTGTGTGTGGGGAGAGTGCAGTGTGTGTGGGGAGAGTGCCGTGTGTGTGGGGAGAGCGCAGTGTGAGGGGAGATTGCAGTGTGTGGGGAGTGTGCAGGTTGTGGGGAGAGTGCAGTGTGTGTGGGGAGAGTGCCGTGTGTGTGGGGAGAGCGCAGTGTGAGGGGAGAGTGCTGTGTGTGCGGAGAGTGCAGTGTGTGTGAGGAGAGTGCAGTGTGGGTGCGGAGAATACAGGGAGTGTGGGGAGAGTGCAGTCTGTGTGGGGAGAGTGCAGTGTGTGTGGGGAGTGTGCAGTGTGTGTGGGGGAAGTGCAGTGTATGTGTGGAGAGTGCAGCGTGTGGGGAGAATGCAGCGTGTGGGAAGAATGCATTGTGTGGGGAGAGTGCAGTGTATGGGGAGAGTGCAGTGTGTGTGGGGAGTGTGCAATGTGTGTGGGGAGAGTGCAGTGTGTGTGGGGAGAGTGCAGTGTGTATGGGGAGAGTGCAGTGTGTGTGGGGAGGGAGCAGTGTGTGTGGGGAGAGTGCAGTGTGTGTGGGGAGAGTGCAGTGTGTGTGTGGAGAGTGCAGTGTGTGGGGAGAGTGCAGTGTGTGTTGGGAGAGTGCAGTGTGTGTGGGGAGAGTGTAGTGTGTGTGGGGAGAGTGCAGTGTGTGGGGAGAGTGCAGTGTGTGGGGAGTGTGCAGGTTGTGGGGAGAGTGCAGTGTGTGTGGGGAGAGTGCAGTGTGTGTGGGGAGAGTGCAGTGTGTGGGGAGAGTGCAGTGTGTGTGGGGAGAGTGCAGTGTGTGTGGGGAGAGTGAAGTGTGTGTGGGGAAATTGCAGTGTGTGGGGAGAGTGCAGTGTGTGGGGAGAGTGCAGTGTGTGTGGGGGGAGTGCAGTGTGTGGGGAGAGTGCTGTGTGTGTGGGGAGATTGCAGTGTGTGTGGGGAGAGTGCAGTGTATGTGAGGAGAGTGCTGTGTGTGTGGGGAGAGTGCATTGTGTGTGGGGAGAGTGCAGTGTGTGTGGGGAAAATGCAGTGTATGTGGGGAGAATGCAGTGTGTGGGGAGAGTGCAGTGTGTGGGGATAGTGCAGTGTGTGTCGGGAGAGTGCAGTGTGTGTGGAGAGTGCAGTGTGTGTGGGGAGGTTGCAGTGTGTGTGGGGAGAGTGCAGTGTGTGTGGGGAGAGTCCAGTGTGTGGGGAGAGTGCAGTGTGTGGAGAGAGTGCAGTATGTGTGGGGAGAGTGAAGTGTGTGTGGGGAGAGTGCAGTGTGTGTGGGGAGAGTGCCGTGTGTGTGGGGAGAGTGCAGTGTGTGGGGAGATTGCAGTGTGTGCGGAGAGTGCAGTGTGTGGGGGAGAGCAGTGTGTGTGTGGAGAGTGCAGTGTGTGTGGGGAGAGTGCAGTATGTGTGGGGAGAGTGCAGTGTGTGTGGGGAGAGTGCAGTGTGTGTGGGGAGAGTGTAGTGGGTGTGGGGAGAGTGCAGTGTGTGGGGAGGGTGCAGAGTTTGTGGGGAGAGTGCAGTGTGTGTGGGGAGAGTGAAGTGTGTGTGGGGAGAGTGCAGTGTGTGTGGGGAGATTGCTGTGTGTGGGGAGAGTGCAGCTTTTGTGGGGAGAGTGCAGTGTGTGTAGAGAGAGTTCAGTGTGTGTGGGGAGAGTGCAGTGTGTGGGGAGAGTGCAGTGTGTGGGGAGAGTGCAGTGTGTGTGGGGAGAGTAAAGTGTGTGTGGGGAGAGTGCAGTGTGTGTGAGGAGAGTGCTGTGTGTGTGGGGAGAGTGCAGTGTTTGTGGGGAGAGAGCAGTGTGTGTGGGGAGAGTGCAGGGTGTGTGGGGAGAGTGCAGTGTGTGTGGGGAGAATGCAGTGTGTGGGGAAAATGCAGTGTGTGTGGGGAGAGTGCAGTGTGTTTCGGGAGAGTGCAGTGTGTTTTGAGAGTGCAGTCTGTGTGGGGAGGGTGCAGTGTGTGTGGGGAGAGTGCAGTGTGTGTGTGGAGAGGGCAGTATGTGTGGGGAGAGGGCAGTGTGTGTGGGGAGAGTGCATTGTGTGGGGAGAGTGCAGTGTGTGTGGGGAGAGTGAAGTGTGTGGGGAGAGTACGGTGTGTGGGGAGAGTGCAGTGTGTGTGGGGAGAGTGAAGTGTGTGTGGGGAGAGTGCAGTGTGTGTGGGGAGAGTGCCGTGTGTGTGGGAAGAGTGCAGTGTGTGGGGAGAGTGCAGTGTGTGCGGAGAGTGCAGTGTGTGGGGGAGAGCAGTGTGTGTGGGGAGAGTGCAGTGTGTGTGAGGATAGTGCAGTGTGGGTGCGGAGAATGCAGGGAGTGTGGGGAGAGTGCAGTCCGTGTGGGGAGAGTGCAGTGTGTGTGGGGAGTGTGCAGTGTGTGTGGGGGGAGTGCAGTGTGTGTGGGGAGAGTGCAGCGTGTGGGGAGAGTGCATCCTGTGGGAAGAATGCAGTGTGTGGGGAGAGTGCAGTGTATGGGGCGAGTGCAGTGTGTGTGGGGAGAGTGCAGTGTGTGTGGGGAGGGTGCAGTGTGTGTGGGGAGAGTGCCATGTGTGTGGGGAGAGTGAAGTGTGTGTGGGGAGGGAGCAGTGTGTGTGGGGAGAGAGCAGTGTATGTGCGGAGAGTGCAGTGTGTGTGGGGAGAGTGCAGTGTGTGGGGAGAGTGCAGTGTGTGTGGGGAGAGTGCAGTGTGTGTGGGGAGAGTGTAGTGTGTGGGGGAGAGTGCAGTGTGTGGGGAGAGTGCAGTGTGTGGGGAGAGTGAAGGTTGTGGGCAGAGTGCAGTGTGTGTGGGGAGAGTGCAGTGTGTGGGGAGAGTGCAGTGTGTGTGGGGAGAGTGCAGTGTGTGTGGGGAGAGTGAAGTGTGTGTGGGGAGAATGCAGTGTGTGTGGGGAGATTGCAGTGTGTGGGGAGAGTGCAGTGTGTGGAGAGCGTGCAGTGTGTGTGGGGGGAGTGCAGTGTGTGGGGAGAGTGCAGTGTGTGTGGGGAGAGTGCAGTGTGTGGGGAGAGTGCAGTGTGTGGGGAGAGTGCAGTGTGTGTGTGGAGAGTAAATTGTGTGTGGGGAGAGTGCAGTGTGTGGGGAGAGTGCAGTGTGTGTGGGGAGAGTGCAGTGTGTGTGGGGAGAGTGTAGTGTGTGGAGGAGAGTGCAGTGTGTGGGGAGAGTGCAGTGTGTGGGGAGAGTGAAGGTTGTGGGCAGAGTGCAGTGTGTGTGGGGAGAGTGCAGTGTGTGTGGGAAGGGAGCAGTGTGTGTGGGGAGAGAGCAGCGTGTGTGCGGAGAGTGCAGTGTGTGTGGGGAGAGTGCAGTGTGTGGGGAGAGTGCAGTGTGTGTGGGGAGAGTGCAGTGTGTGTGGGGAGAGTGTAGTGTGTGGGGGAGAGTGCAGTGTGTGGGGAGAGTGCAGTGTATGGAGAGAGTGAAGGTTGTGGGCAGAGTGCAGTGTGTGTGGGGAGAGTGCAGTGTGTGGGGAGAGTGCAGTGTGTGTGGGGAGAGTGAAGTGTGTGTGGGGAGAGTGCAGTGTGTGTGGGGAGATTGCAGTGTGTGGGGAGAGTGCAGTGTGTGGGGAGCGTGCAGTGTGTGTGGGGGGAGTGCAGTGTGTGGGGAGAGTGCAGTGTGTGGGGAGAGTGCAGTGTGTGTGGGGAGAGTAAAATGTGTGTGGGGAGAGTGCAGTGTGTGTGGGGAGAGTGCCGTGTGTGTGGGGAGAGTGCAGTGTGTGGGGAGGGTGCAGTGTGTGTGGGGAGAGGGCAGTGTGTGTGGGGAGAGTGAAGTGTGCGTGGGGAGAGTGCAGTGTGTGTGGGGAGATTGCTGTGTGTGGGGAGATTGCAGTTTTTGTGGGGAGAGTGCAGTGTGTGTAGGGAGAGTTCAGTGTGTGTGGGGAGAGTGCAGTGTGTGTGTGGAGAGGGCAGTATGTGTGGGGAGAGGGCAGTGTGTGTGGGGAGAGTGCATTGTGTGGGGAGAGTGCAGTGTGTGTGGGGAGAGTGAAGTGTGTGGGGAGAGTACGGTGTCTGGGGAGAGTGCAGTGTGTGTGGGGAGAGTGAAGTGCGTGTGGGGAGAGTGCAGTGTGTGTGGGGAGAGTGCCGTGTGTGTGGGGAGAGTGCAGTGTGTGGGGAGAGTGCAGTGTGTGCGGAGAGTGCAGTGTGTGGGGGAGAGCAGTGTGTGTGGGGAGAGTGCAGTGTGTGTGAGGAGAGTGCAGTGTGGGTGCGGAGAATGCAGGGAGTGTGGGGAGAGTGCAGTGTGTGGGGAGAGTGAAGTGTGTGGGGAGAGTACGGTGTGTGGGGAGAGTGCAGTGTGTGTGGGGAGAGTGAAGTGTGTGTGGGGAGAGTGCAGTGTGTGTGGGGAGAGTGCAGTGTGTGTGTGGAGAGGGCAGTATGTGTGGGGAGAGGGCAGTGTGTGTGGGGAGAGTGCATTGTGTGGGGAGAGTGCAGTGTGTGTGGGGAGAGTGAAGTGTGTGGGGAGAGTACGGTGTCTGGGGAGAGTGCAGTGTGTGTGGGGAGAGTGAAGTGCGTGTGGGGAGAGTGCAGTGTGTGTGGGGAGAGTGCCGTGTGTGTGGGGAGAGTGCAGTGTGTGGGGAGAGTGCAGTGTGTGCGGAGAGTGCAGTGTGTGGGGGAGAGCAGTGTGTGTGGGGAGAGTGCAGTGTGTGTGAGGAGAGTGCAGTGTGGGTGCGGAGAATGCAGGGAGTGTGGGGAGAGTGCAGTGTGTGGGGAGAGTGCAGTGTGTGTGGGGAGAGTGCAGTGTGTGTGGGGAGAGTGTAGTGTGTGGGGGAGAGTGCAGTGTGTGGGGAGAGTGCAGTGTGTGGGGAGAGTGAAGGTTGTGGGCAGAGTGCAGTGTGTGTGGGGAGAGTGCAGTGTGTGGGGAGAGTGCAGTGTGTGTGGGGAGAGTGCAGTGTGTGTGGGGAGAGTGAAGTGTGTGTGGGGAGAGTGCAGTGTGTGTGGGGAGATTGCACTGTGTGGGGAGAGTGCAGTGTGTGGGGAGCGTGCAGTGTGTGTGGGGGGAGTGCAGTGTGTGGGGAGAGTGCAGTGTGTGTGGGGAGAGTGCAGTGTGTGGGGAGAGTGCAGTGTGTGGGGAGAGTGCAGTGTGTGTGGGGAGAGTAAAATGTGTGTGGGGAGAGTGCAGTGTGTGTGGGGAGAGTGCCGTGTGTGTGGGGAGAGTGCAGTGTGTGGGGAGAGTGCAGTGTGTGTGAGGAGAGTGCAGTGTGGATGGGGAGAGTGAAGTGTGTGTGGGGAGAGTGCAGTGTGTTTCGGGAGAGTGCAGTGTGTTTGGAGAGTGCAGTGTGTGTGGGGAGGGTGCAGTGTGTGTGGGGAGAGTGCAGTGTGTGTGTGGAGGGGGCAGTATGTGTGGGGAGAGGGCAGTGTGTGTGGGGAGAGTGCATTGTGTGGGGAGAGTGCAGTGTGTGTGGGGAGAGTGAAGTGTGTGGGGAGAGTACGGTGTGTGGGGAGAGTGCAGTGTGTGTGGGGAGAGTGAAGTGTGTGTGGGGAGAGTGCAGCGTGTGTGGGGAGAGTGCCGTGTGTGTGGGGAGAGTGCAGTGTGTGGGGAGAGTGCAGTGTGTGCGGAGAGTGCAGTGTGTGGGGGAGAGCAGTGTGTGTGGGGAGAGTGCAGTGTGTGTGAGGAGAGTGCAGTGTGGGGGCGGAGAATGCAGGGAGTGTGGGGAGAGTGCAGTCTGTGTGGGGAGAGTGCAGTGTGTGTGGGGAGTGTGCAGTGTGTGTGGGGGGAGTGCAGTGTGTGTGGGGAGAGTGCAGCGTGTGGGATGAGTGCAGCGTGTGGGAAGAATGCAGTGTGTGGGGAGAGTGCAGTGTATGGGGCGAGTGCAGTGTGTGTGGGGAGAGTGCAGTGTGTGTGGGGAGAGTGCAGTGTGTGTGGGGAGAGTGCCATGTGTGTGGGGAGAGTGAAGTGTGTGTGGGGAGGGAGCAGTGTGTGTGGGGAGAGAGCAGTGTGTGTGCGGAGAGTGCTGTGTGTGTGGGGAGAGTGCAGTGTGTGGGGAGAGTGCAGTGTGTGTGGGGAGAGTGCAGTGTGTGTGGGGAGAGTGTAGTGTGTGGGGGAGAGTGCAGTGTGTGGGGAGAGTGCAGTGTGTGGGGAGAGTGAAGGTTGTGGGCAGAGTGCAGTGTGTGGGGAGAGTGCAGTGTGTGTGGGGAGAGTGCAGTGTGTGTGGGGAGAGTGAAGTGTGTGTGGGGAGAGTGCAGTGTGTGTGGGGAGATTGCAGTGTGTGGGGAGAGTGCAGTGTGTGGGGAGCGTGCAGTGTGTGTGGGGGGAGTGCAGTGTGTGTGGGGAGAGTGCCATGTGTGTGGGGAGAGTGAAGTGTGTGTGGGGAGGGAGCAGTGTGTGTGGGGAGAGAGCAGTGTGTGTGCGGAGAGTGCAGTGTGTGTGGGGAGAGTGCAGTGTGTGGGGAGACTGCAGTGTGTGTGGGGAGAGTGCAGTGTGTGTGGGGAGAGTGTAGTGTGTGGGGGAGAGTGCAGTGTGTGGGGAGAGTGCAGTGTGTGGGGAGAGTGAAGTTTGTGGGCAGAGTGCAGTGTGTGTGGGGAGATTGCAGTGTGTGGGGAGAGTGCAGTGTGTGTGGGGAGAGTGCAGTGTGTGTGGGGAGAGTGAAGTGTGTGTGGGGAGAGTGCAGTGTGTGTGGGGAGATTGCAGTGTGTGGGGAGAGTGCAGTGTGTGGGGAGCGTGCAGTGTGTGTGGGGGGAGTGCAGTGTGTGGGGAGAGTGCAGTGTGTGTGGGGAGAGTGCAGTGTGTGGGGAGAGTGCAGTGTGTGGGGAGAGTGCAGTGTGTGTGGGGAGAGTGAATTGTGTGTGGGGAGAGTGCAGTGTGTGTGGGGAGAGTGCCGTGTGTGTGGGGAGAGTGCAGTGTGTGGGGAGACTGCAGTGTGTGTGAGGAGAGTGCAGTTTGGATGGGGAGAGTGAAGTGTGTGTGGGGAGAGTGCAGTGTGTGTGGGGAGATTGCAGTGTGTGTGGGGAGAGTGCAGTGTGTGTGGGGAGAGTGCAGTGTGTGGAGAGAATGCAGTGTGTGCGGGGAGAGTGCAGTGTGTGTGGGGAGAGTGAAGTGTGTGGGGAGAGTGCAGTGTGTGGGGGGAGTGCAGTGTGTGTGGCGAGATTGCAGTATGTGTGAGGGGAGTGCTGTGTGTGGGGAGAGTGCAGTGTGGATGGGGAGAGTGAAGTGTGTGTGGGGAGAGTGCAGTGTGTGTGGGGAGATTGCAGTGTGTGTGGGGAGAGTGCAGTGTGTGTGGGGAGAGTGCAGTGTGTGGAGAGAATGCAGTGTGTGCGGGGAGAGTGCAGTGTGTGTGGGGAGAGTGCAGTGTGTGTGGGGAGAGTGCAGTCTGTGTGGGGAGAGTGCAGTGAGTGTGGGGAGAGTGCAGTGTGTGGGGAGAGTGCAGTGTGTGTTGGGAGATTGCAGTGTGTTGGGGGAGAGTGCAATGTGTGTGGGGAGATTGCAGTGTGTGGGGAGAATTCAAAAAGTGTGCGGAGAGTGCAGTGTGTGGCGAGAGTGCAGTGTGTGTAGGGAGAGATCAGTGTGCGTGGGGAGAGTGCAGTGTGTGTGGGGAGAGTGCAGTGTGTGTGGGGAGAGTGCAGTGTGTGTGGGGAGAGTGCAGTGTGTGTGGGGAGAGTGCAGTGTGTGTGGGGAGAGTGCAGTGTGTGGGGTGAGTGCTGTGTGTGTGGGGAGAGTGCAGTGTGTGTGTGGGGAGAGTGCAGTGTGTGTGGGGAGAGTGCAGTGTGTGTGTGGAGGGGGCAGTATGTGTGGGGAGAGGGCAGTGTGTGTGGGGAGAGTGCATTGTGTGGGGAGAGTGCAGTGTGTGTGGGGAGAGTGAAGTGTGTGGGGAGAGTACGGTGTGTGGGGAGAGTGCAGTGTGTGTGGGGAGAGTGAAGTGTGTGTGGGGAGAGTGCAGTGTGTGTGGGGAGAGTGCCGTGTGTGTGGGGAGAGTGCAGTGTGTGGGGAGAGTGCAGTGTGTGCGGAGAGTGCAGTGTGTGGGGGAGAGCAGTGTGTGTGGGGAGAGTGCAGTGTGTGTGAGGAGAGTGCAGTGTGGGGGCGGAGAATGCAGGGAGTGTGGGGAGAGTGCAGTCTGTGTGGGGAGAGTGCAGTGTGTGTGGGGAGTGTGCAGTGTGTGTGGGGGGAGTGCAGTGTGTGTGGGGAGAGTGCAGCGTGTGGGATGAGTGCAGCGTGTGGGAAGAATGCAGTGTGTGGGGAGAGTGCAGTGTATGGGGCGAGTGCAGTGTGTGTGGGGAGAGTGCAGTGTGTGTGGGGAGAGTGCAGTGTGTGTGGGGAGAGTGCCATGTGTGTGGGGAGAGTGAAGTGTGTGTGGGGAGGGAGCAGTGTGTGTGGGGAGAGAGCAGTGTGTGTGCGGAGAGTGCTGTGTGTGTGGGGAGAGTGCAGTGTGTGGGGAGAGTGCAGTGTGTGTGGGGAGAGTGCAGTGTGTGTGGGGAGAGTGTAGTGTGTGGGGGAGAGTGCAGTGTGTGGGGAGAGTGCAGTGTGTGGGGAGAGTGAAGGTTGTGGGCAGAGTGCAGTGTGTGGGGAGAGTGCAGTGTGTGTGGGGAGAGTGCAGTGTGTGTGGGGAGAGTGAAGTGTGTGTGGGGAGAGTGCAGTGTGTGTGGGGAGATTGCAGTGTGTGGGGAGAGTGCAGTGTGTGGGGAGCGTGCAGTGTGTGTGGGGGGAGTGCAGTGTGTGTGGGGAGAGTGCCATGTGTGTGGGGAGAGTGAAGTGTGTGTGGGGAGGGAGCAGTGTGTGTGGGGAGAGAGCAGTGTGTGTGCGGAGAGTGCAGTGTGTGTGGGGAGAGTGCAGTGTGTGGGGAGACTGCAGTGTGTGTGGGGAGAGTGCAGTGTGTGTGGGGAGAGTGTAGTGTGTGGGGGAGAGTGCAGTGTGTGGGGAGAGTGCAGTGTGTGGGGAGAGTGAAGTTTGTGGGCAGAGTGCAGTGTGTGTGGGGAGATTGCAGTGTGTGGGGAGAGTGCAGTGTGTGTGGGGAGAGTGCAGTGTGTGTGGGGAGAGTGAAGTGTGTGTGGGGAGAGTGCAGTGTGTGTGGGGAGATTGCAGTGTGTGGGGAGAGTGCAGTGTGTGGGGAGCGTGCAGTGTGTGTGGGGGGAGTGCAGTGTGTGGGGAGAGTGCAGTGTGTGTGGGGAGAGTGCAGTGTGTGGGGAGAGTGCAGTGTGTGGGGAGAGTGCAGTGTGTGTGGGGAGAGTGAATTGTGTGTGGGGAGAGTGCAGTGTGTGTGGGGAGAGTGCCGTGTGTGTGGGGAGAGTGCAGTGTGTGGGGAGACTGCAGTGTGTGTGAGGAGAGTGCAGTTTGGATGGGGAGAGTGAAGTGTGTGTGGGGAGAGTGCAGTGTGTGTGGGGAGATTGCAGTGTGTGTGGGGAGAGTGCAGTGTGTGTGGGGAGAGTGCAGTGTGTGGAGAGAATGCAGTGTGTGCGGGGAGAGTGCAGTGTGTGTGGGGAGAGTGAAGTGTGTGGGGAGAGTGCAGTGTGTGGGGGGAGTGCAGTGTGTGTGGCGAGATTGCAGTGTGTGTGAGGGGAGTGCTGTGTGTGGGGAGAGTGCAGTGTGGATGGGGAGAGTGAAGTGTGTGTGGGGAGAGTGCAGTGTGTGTGGGGAGATTGCAGTGTGTGTGGGGAGAGTGCAGTGTGTGTGGGGAGAGTGCAGTGTGTGGAGAGAATGCAGTGTGTGCGGGGAGAGTGCAGTGTGTGTGGGGAGAGTGCAGTGTGTGGGGGGAGAGTGCAGTCTGTGTGGGGAGAGTGCAGTGAGTGTGGGGAGAGTGCAGTGTGTGGGGAGAGTGCAGTGTGTGTTGGGAGATTGCAGTGTGTTGGGGGAGAGTGCAATGTGTGTGGGGAGATTGCAGTGTGTGGGGAGAATTCAAAAAGTGTGCGGAGAGTGCAGTGTGTGGCGAGAGTGCAGTGTGTGTAGGGAGAGATCAGTGTGCGTGGGGAGAGTGCAGTGTGTGTGGGGAGAGTGCAGTGTGTGTGGGGAGAGTGCAGTGTGTGTGGGGAGAGTGCAGTGTGTGTGGGGAGAGTGCAGTGTGTGTGGGGAGAGTGCAGTGTGTGGGGTGAGTGCTGTGTGTGTGGGGAGAGTGCAGTGTGTGTGTGGGGAGAATGCAGTGTGTGGGGAGAGTGCAGTGTGTGTGGGGAGAGTGAAGTGTGTGTGGGGAGAGTGCAGTGTGTGTGGGGAGAGTGCGGTGTGTGTGGGGAGAGTGCAGTGTGTGGGGAGAGTGCAGTGTGTGCGGAGAGTGCAGTGTGTGGGGGAGAGCAGTGTGTGTGGGGAGAGTGCAGTGTGTGTGAGGAGAGTGCAGTGTGTGGGGAGAGTGCAGTGTGTGTGGGGAGAGTAAAATGTGTGTGGGGAGAGTGCAGTGTGTGTGGGGAGAGTGCCGTGTGTGTGGGGAGAGTGCAGTGTGTGGGGAGAGTGCAGTGTGTGTGAGGAGAGTGCAGTGTGGATGGGGAGAGTGAAGTGTGTGTGGGGAGAGTGCAGTGTGTTTCGGGAGAGTGCAGTGTGTTTGGAGAGTGCAGTGTGTGTGGGGAGGGTGCAGTGTGTGTGGGGAGAGTGCAGTGTGTGTGTGGAGGGGGCAGTATGTGTGGGGAGAGGGCAGTGTGTGTGGGGAGAGTGCATTGTGTGGGGAGAGTGCAGTGTGTGTGGGGAGAGTGAAGTGTGTGGGGAGAGTACTGTGTGTGGGGAGAGTGCAGTGTGTGTGGGGAGAGTGAAGTGTGTGTGGGGAGAGTGCAGTGTGTGTGGGGAGAGTGCCGTGTGTGTGGGGAGAGTGCAGTGTGTGGGGAGAGTGCAGTGTGTGCGGAGAGTGCAGTGTGTGGGGGAGAGCAGTGTGTGTGGGGAGAGTGCAGTGTGTGTGAGGAGAGTGCAGTGTGGGGGCGGAGAATGCAGGGAGTGTGGGGAGAGTGCAGTCTGTGTGGGGAGAGTGCAGTGTGTGTGGGGAGTGTGCAGTGTGTGTGGGGGGAGTGCAGTGTGTGTGGGGAGAGTGCAGCGTGTGGGATGAGTGCAGCGTGTGGGAAGAATGCAGTGTGTGGGGAGAGTGCAGTGTATGGGGCGAGTGCAGTGTGTGTGGGGAGAGTGCAGTGTGTGTGGGGAGAGTGCAGTGTGTGTGGGGAGAGTGCCATGTGTGTGGGGAGAGTGAAGTGTGTGTGGGGAGGGAGCAGTGTGTGTGGGGAGAGAGCAGTGTGTGTGCGGAGAGTGCTGTGTGTGTGGGGAGAGTGCAGTGTGTGGGGAGAGTGCAGTGTGTGTGGGGAGAGTGCAGTGTGTGTGGGGAGAGTGTAGTGTGTGGGGGAGAGTGCAGTGTGTGGGGAGAGTGCAGTGCGTGGGGAGAGTGAAGGTTGTGGGCAGAGTGCAGTGTGTGGGGAGAGTGCAGTGTGTGTGGGGAGAGTGC
Source organism: Somniosus microcephalus (assembly GCF_052327205.1). Lineage (NCBI taxonomy): Eukaryota > Metazoa > Chordata > Chondrichthyes > Squaliformes > Somniosidae > Somniosus > Somniosus microcephalus. The sequence goes on along the minus strand of NC_140990.1, from coordinate 350,359,725 downwards.
AGTGTGTGTGGGGAGAGTGAAGTGTGTGTGGGGAGAGTGCAGTGTGTGTGGGGAGATTGCAGTGTGTGGGGAGAGTGCAGTGTGTGGGGAGCGTGCAGTGTGTGTGGGGGGAGTGCAGTGTGTGTGGGGAGAGTGCCATGTGTGTGGGGAGAGTGAAGTGTGTGTGGGGAGGGAGCAGTGTGTGTGGGGAGAGAGCAGTGTGTGTGCGGAGAGTGCAGTGTGTGTGGGGAGAGTGCAGTGTGTGGGGAGACTGCAGTGTGTGTGGGGAGAGTGCAGTGTGTGTGGGGAGAGTGTAGTGTGTGGGGGAGAGTGCAGTGTGTGGGGAGAGTGCAGTGTGTGGGGAGAGTGAAGGTTGTGGGCAGAGTGCAGTGTGTGTGGGGAGATTGCAGTGTGTGGGGAGAGTGCAGTGTGTGTGGGGAGAGTGCAGTGTGTGTGGGGAGAGTGAAGTGTGTGTGGGGAGAGTGCAGTGTGTGTGGGGAGATTGCAGTGTGTGGGGAGAGTGCAGTGTGTGGGGAGCGTGCAGTGTGTGTGGGGGGAGTGCTGTGTGTGGGGAGAGTGCAGTGTGTGTGGGGAGAGTGCAGTGTGTGGGGAGAGTGCAGTGTGTGGGGAGAGTGCAGTGTGTGTGGGGAGAGTGAATTGTGTGTGGGGAGAGTGCAGTGTGTGTGGGGAGAGTGCCGTGTGTGTGGGAGAGTGCAGTGTGTGGGGAGACTGCAGTGAGTGTGAGGAGAGTGCAGTTTGGATGGGGAGAGTGAAGTGTGTGTGGGGAGAGTGCAGTGTGTGTGGGGAGATTGCAGTGTGTGTGGGGAGAGTGCAGTGTGTGTGGGGAGAGTGTTGTGTGTGGAGAGAATGCAGTGTGTGCGGGGAGAGTGCAGTGTGTGTGGGGAGAGTGAAGTGTGTGGGGAGAGTGCAGTGTGTGGGGGGAGTGCAGTGTGTGTGGGCGAGATTGCAGTGTGTGTGAGGGGAGTGCTGTGTGTGGGAGAGTGCAGTGTGGATGGGGAGAGTGAAGTGTGTGTGGGGAGAGTGCAGTGTGTGTGGGTAGATTGCAGTGTGTGTGGGGAGAGTGCAGTGTGTGTGGGGAGAGTGCAGTGTGTGGAGAGAATGCAGTGTGTGCGGGGAGAGTGCAGTGTGTGTGGGGAGAGTGCAGTGTGTGTGGGGAGAGTGCAGTCTGTGTGGGGAGAGTGCAGTGAGTGTGGGGAGAGTGCAGTGTGTGGGGAGAGTGCAGTGTGTGTTGGGAGATTGCAGTGTGTTGGGGGAGAGTGCAATGTGTGTGGGGGGATTGCAGTGTGTGGGGAGAATTCAAAAAGTGTGCGGAGAGTGCAGTGTGTGGCGAGAGTGCAGTGTGTGTAGGGAGAGATCAGTGTGCGTGGGGAGAGTGCAGTGTGTGTGGGGAGAGTGCAGTGTGTGTGGGGAGAGTGCAGTGTGTGTGGGGAGAGTGCAGTGTGTGTGGGGAGAGTGCAGTGTGTGTGGGGAGAGTGCAGTGTGTGGGGAGAGTGCAGTGTGTGGGGAGAGTGCAGTGTGTGTGTGGAGAGTAAATTGTGTGTGGGGAGAGTGCAGTGTGTGGGGAGAGTGCAGTGTGTGTGGGGAGAGTGCAGTGTGTGTGGGGAGAGTGTAGTGTGTGGAGGAGAGTGCAGTGTGTGGGGAGAGTGCAGTGTGTGGGGAGAGTGAAGGTTGTGGGCAGAGTGCAGTGTGTGTGGGGAGAGTGCAGTGTGTGTGGGAAGGGAGCAGTGTGTGTGGGGAGAGAGCAGCGTGTGTGCGGAGAGTGCAGTGTGTGTGGGGAGAGTGCAGTGTGTGGGGAGAGTGCAGTGTGTGTGGGGAGAGTGCAGTGTGTGTGGGGAGAGTGTAGTGTGTGGGGGAGAGTGCAGTGTGTGGGGAGAGTGCAGTGTATGGAGAGAGTGAAGGTTGTGGGCAGAGTGCAGTGTGTGTGGGGAGAGTGCAGTGTGTGGGGAGAGTGCAGTGTGTGTGGGGAGAGTGAAGTGTGTGTGGGGAGAGTGCAGTGTGTGTGGGGAGATTGCAGTGTGTGGGGAGAGTGCAGTGTGTGGGGAGCGTGCAGTGTGTGTGGGGGGAGTGCAGTGTGTGGGGAGAGTGCAGTGTGTGGGGAGAGTGCAGTGTGTGTGGGGAGAGTAAAATGTGTGTGGGGAGAGTGCAGTGTGTGTGGGGAGAGTGCCGTGTGTGTGGGGAGAGTGCAGTGTGTGGGGAGGGTGCAGTGTGTGTGGGGAGAGGGCAGTGTGTGTGGGGAGAGTGAAGTGTGCGTGGGGAGAGTGCAGTGTGTGTGGGGAGATTGCTGTGTGTGGGGAGATTGCAGTTTTTGTGGGGAGAGTGCAGTGTGTGTAGGGAGAGTTCAGTGTGTGTGGGGAGAGTGCAGTGTGTGTGTGGAGAGGGCAGTATGTGTGGGGAGAGGGCAGTGTGTGTGGGGAGAGTGCATTGTGTGGGGAGAGTGCAGTGTGTGTGGGGAGAGTGAAGTGTGTGGGGAGAGTACGGTGTCTGGGGAGAGTGCAGTGTGTGTGGGGAGAGTGAAGTGCGTGTGGGGAGAGTGCAGTGTGTGTGGGGAGAGTGCCGTGTGTGTGGGGAGAGTGCAGTGTGTGGGGAGAGTGCAGTGTGTGCGGAGAGTGCAGTGTGTGGGGGAGAGCAGTGTGTGTGGGGAGAGTGCAGTGTGTGTGAGGAGAGTGCAGTGTGGGTGCGGAGAATGCAGGGAGTGTGGGGAGAGTGCAGTGTGTGGGGAGAGTGAAGTGTGTGGGGAGAGTACGGTGTGTGGGGAGAGTGCAGTGTGTGTGGGGAGAGTGAAGTGTGTGTGGGGAGAGTGCAGTGTGTGTGGGGAGAGTGCAGTGTGTGTGTGGAGAGGGCAGTATGTGTGGGGAGAGGGCAGTGTGTGTGGGGAGAGTGCATTGTGTGGGGAGAGTGCAGTGTGTGTGGGGAGAGTGAAGTGTGTGGGGAGAGTACGGTGTCTGGGGAGAGTGCAGTGTGTGTGGGGAGAGTGAAGTGCGTGTGGGGAGAGTGCAGTGTGTGTGGGGAGAGTGCCGTGTGTGTGGGGAGAGTGCAGTGTGTGGGGAGAGTGCAGTGTGTGCGGAGAGTGCAGTGTGTGGGGGAGAGCAGTGTGTGTGGGGAGAGTGCAGTGTGTGTGAGGAGAGTGCAGTGTGGGTGCGGAGAATGCAGGGAGTGTGGGGAGAGTGCAGTGTGTGGGGAGAGTGCAGTGTGTGTGGGGAGAGTGCAGTGTGTGTGGGGAGAGTGTAGTGTGTGGGGGAGAGTGCAGTGTGTGGGGAGAGTGCAGTGTGTGGGGAGAGTGAAGGTTGTGGGCAGAGTGCAGTGTGTGTGGGGAGAGTGCAGTGTGTGGGGAGAGTGCAGTGTGTGTGGGGAGAGTGCAGTGTGTGTGGGGAGAGTGAAGTGTGTGTGGGGAGAGTGCAGTGTGTGTGGGGAGATTGCACTGTGTGGGGAGAGTGCAGTGTGTGGGGAGCGTGCAGTGTGTGTGGGGGGAGTGCAGTGTGTGGGGAGAGTGCAGTGTGTGTGGGGAGAGTGCAGTGTGTGGGGAGAGTGCAGTGTGTGGGGAGAGTGCAGTGTGTGTGGGGAGAGTAAAATGTGTGTGGGGAGAGTGCAGTGTGTGTGGGGAGAGTGCCGTGTGTGTGGGGAGAGTGCAGTGTGTGGGGAGAGTGCAGTGTGTGTGAGGAGAGTGCAGTGTGGATGGGGAGAGTGAAGTGTGTGTGGGGAGAGTGCAGTGTGTTTCGGGAGAGTGCAGTGTGTTTGGAGAGTGCAGTGTGTGTGGGGAGGGTGCAGTGTGTGTGGGGAGAGTGCAGTGTGTGTGTGGAGGGGGCAGTATGTGTGGGGAGAGGGCAGTGTGTGTGGGGAGAGTGCATTGTGTGGGGAGAGTGCAGTGTGTGTGGGGAGAGTGAAGTGTGTGGGGAGAGTACGGTGTGTGGGGAGAGTGCAGTGTGTGTGGGGAGAGTGAAGTGTGTGTGGGGAGAGTGCAGTGTGTGTGGGGAGAGTGCCGTGTGTGTGGGGAGAGTGCAGTGTGTGGGGAGAGTGCAGTGTGTGCGGAGAGTGCAGTGTGTGGGGGAGAGCAGTGTGTGTGGGGAGAGTGCAGTGTGTGTGAGGAGAGTGCAGTGTGGGGGCGGAGAATGCAGGGAGTGTGGGGAGAGTGCAGTCTGTGTGGGGAGAGTGCAGTGTGTGTGGGGAGTGTGCAGTGTGTGTGGGGGGAGTGCAGTGTGTGTTGGGAGAGTGCAGCGTGTGGGATGAGTGCAGCGTGTGGGAAGAATGCAGTGTGTGGGGAGAGTGCAGTGTATGGGGCGAGTGCAGTGTGTGTGGGGAGAGTGCAGTGTGTGTGGGGAGAGTGCAGTGTGTGTGGGGAGAGTGCCATGTGTGTGGGGAGAGTGAAGTGTGTGTGGGGAGGGAGCAGTGTGTGTGGGGAGAGAGCAGTGTGTGTGCGGAGAGTGATGTGTGTGTGGGGAGAGTGCAGTGTGTGGGGAGAGTGCAGTGTGTGTGGGGAGAGTGCAGTGTGTGTGGGGAGAGTGTAGTGTGTGGGGGAGAGTGCAGTGTGTGGGGAGAGTGCAGTGTGTGGGGAGAGTGAAGGTTGTGGGCAGAGTGCAGTGTGTGGGGAGAGTGCAGTGTGTGTGGGGAGAGTGCAGTGTGTGTGGGGAGAGTGAAGTGTGTGTGGGGAGAGTGCAGTGTGTGTGGGGAGATTGCAGTGTGTGGGGAGAGTGCAGTGTGTGGGGAGCGTGCAGTGTGTGTGGGGGGAGTGCAGTGTGTGTGGGGAGAGTGCCATGTGTGTGGGGAGAGTGAAGTGTGTGTGGGGAGGGAGCAGTGTGTGTGGGGAGAGAGCAGTGTGTGTGCGGAGAGTGCAGTGTGTGTGGGGAGAGTGCAGTGTGTGGGGAGACTGCAGTGTGTGTGGGGAGAGTGCAGTGTGTGTGGGGAGAGTGTAGTGTGTGGGGGAGAGTGCAGTGTGTGGGGAGAGTGCAGTGTGTGGGGAGAGTGAAGTTTGTGGGCAGAGTGCAGTGTGTGTGGGGAGATTGCAGTGTGTGGGGAGAGTGCAGTGTGTGTGGGGAGAGTGCAGTGTGTGTGGGGAGAGTGAAGTGTGTGTGGGGAGAGTGCAGTGTGTGTGGGGAGATTGCAGTGTGTGGGGAGAGTGCAGTGTGTGGGGAGCGTGCAGTGTGTGTGGGGGGAGTGCAGTGTGTGGGGAGAGTGCAGTGTGTGTGGGGAGAGTGCAGTGTGTGGGGAGAGTGCAGTGTGTGGGGAGAGTGCAGTGTGTGTGGGGAGAGTGAATTGTGTGTGGGGAGAGTGCAGTGTGTGTGGGGAGAGTGCCGTGTGTGTGGGGAGAGTGCAGTGTGTGGGGAGACTGCAGTGTGTGTGAGGAGAGTGCAGTTTGGATGGGGAGAGTGAAGTGTGTGTGGGGAGAGTGCAGTGTGTGTGGGGAGATTGCAGTGTGTGTGGGGAGAGTGCAGTGTGTGTGGGGAGAGTGCAGTGTGTGGAGAGAATGCAGTGTGTGCGGGGAGAGTGCAGTGTGTGTGGGGAGAGTGAAGTGTGTGGGGAGAGTGCAGTGTGTGGGGGGAGTGCAGTGTGTGTGGCGAGATTGCAGTGTGTGTGAGGGGAGTGCTGTGTGTGGGGAGAGTGCAGTGTGGATGGGGAGAGTGAAGTGTGTGTGGGGAGAGTGCAGTGTGTGTGGGGAGATTGCAGTGTGTGTGGGGAGAGTGCAGTGTGTGTGGGGAGAGTGCAGTGTGTGGAGAGAATGCAGTGTGTGCGGGGAGAGTGCAGTGTGTGTGGGGAGAGTGCAGTGTGTGTGGGGAGAGTGCAGTCTGTGTGGGGAGAGTGCAGTGAGTGTGGGGAGAGTGCAGTGTGTGGGGAGAGTGCAGTGTGTGTTGGGAGATTGCAGTGTGTTGGGGGAGAGTGCAATGTGTGTGGGGAGATTGCAGTGTGTGGGGAGAATTCAAAAAGTGTGCGGAGAGTGCAGTGTGTGGCGAGAGTGCAGTGTGTGTAGGGAGAGATCAGTGTGCGTGGGGAGAGTGCAGTGTGTGTGGGGAGAGTGCAGTGTGTGTGGGGAGAGTGCAGTGTGTGTGGGGAGAGTGCAGTGTGTGTGGGGAGAGTGCAGTGTGTGTGGGGAGAGTGCAGTGTGTGGGGTGAGTGCTGTGTGTGTGGGGAGAGTGCAGTGTGTGGGGAGAGTGCAGTGTGTGTGGGGAGAGTGCAGTGTGTGGGGAGAGTGCGGTGTGTGTGGGGAGAGTGCAGTGTGTGGGGAGAGTGCAGTGTGTGCGGAGAGTGCAGTGTGTGGGGGAGAGCAGTGTGTGTGGGGAGAGTGCAGTGTGTGTGAGGAGAGTGCAGTGTGGGTCCGGAGAATGCAGGGAGTGTGGGGAGAGTGCAGTCTGTGTGGGGAGAGTGCAGTGTGTGTGGGGAGAGTGCAGTGTGTGTGGGGAGAGTGCAGTGTGTGTGGGGAGAGTGAAGTGTGTGTGGGGAGAGTGCAGTGTGTGTGGGGAGATTGCACTGTGTGGGGAGAGTGCAGTGTGTGGGGAGCGTGCAGTGTGTGTGGGGGGAGTGCAGTGTGTGGGGAGAGTGCAGTGTGTGTGGGGAGAGTGCAGTGTGTGGGGAGAGTGCAGTGTGTGGGGAGAGTGCAGTGTGTGTGGGGAGAGTAAAATGTGTGTGGGGAGAGTGCAGTGTGTGTGGGGAGAGTGCCGTGTGTGTGGGGAGAGTGCAGTGTGTGGGGAGAGTGCAGTGTGTGTGAGGAGAGTGCAGTGTGGATGGGGAGAGTGAAGTGTGTGTGGGGAGAGTGCAGTGTGTTTCGGGAGAGTGCAGTGTGTTTGGAGAGTGCAGTGTGTGTGGGGAGGGTGCAGTGTGTGTGGGGAGAGTGCAGTGTGTGTGTGGAGGGGGCAGTATGTGTGGGGAGAGGGCAGTGTGTGTGGGGAGAGTGCATTGTGTGGGGAGAGTGCAGTGTGTGTGGGGAGAGTGAAGTGTGTGGGGAGAGTACGGTGTGTGGGGAGAGTGCAGTGTGTGTGGGGAGAGTGAAGTGTGTGGGGAGAGTGCAGTGTGTGCGGAGAGTGCAGTGTGTGGGGGAGAGCAGTGTGTGTGGGGAGAGTGCAGTGTGTGTGAGGAGAGTGCAGTGTGAGGGCGGAGAATGCAGGGAGTGTGGGGAGAGTGCAGTCTGTGTGGGGAGAGTGCAGTGTGTGTGGGGAGTGTGCAGTGTGTGTGGGGGGAGTGCAGTGTGTGTGGGGAGAGTGCAGCGTGTGGGATGAGTGCAGCGTGTGGGAAGAATGCAGTGTGTGGGGAGAGTGCAGTGTATGGGGCGAGTGCAGTGTGTGTGGGGAGAGTGCAGTGTGTGTGGGGAGAGTGCAGTGTGTGTGGGGAGAGTGCCATGTGTGTGGGGAGAGTGAAGTGTGTGTGGGGAGGGAGCAGTGTGTGTGGGGAGAGAGCAGTGTGTGTGCGGAGAGTGCTGTGTGTGTGGGGAGAGTGCAGTGTGTGGGGAGAGTGCAGTGTGTGTGGGGAGAGTGCAGTGTGTGTGGGGAGAGTGTAGTGTGTGGGGGAGAGTGCAGTGTGTGGGGAGAGTGCAGTGCGTGGGGAGAGTGAAGGTTGTGGGCAGAGTGCAGTGTGTGGGGAGAGTGCAGTGTGTGTGGGGAGAGTGCAGTGTGTGTGGGGAGAGTGAAGTGTGTGTGGGGAGAGTGCAGTGTGTGTGGGGAGATTGCAGTGTGTGGGGAGAGTGCAGTGTGTGGGGAGCGTGCAGTGTGTGTGGGGGGAGTGCAGTGTGTGTGGGGAGAGTGCCATGTGTGTGGGGAGAGTGAAGTGTGTGTGGGGAGGGAGCAGTGTGTGTGGGGAGAGAGCAGTGTGTGTGCGGAGAGTGCAGTGTGTGTGGGGAGAGTGCAGTGTGTGGGGAGACTGCAGTGTGTGTGGGGAGAGTGCAGTGTGTGTGGGGAGAGTGTAGTGTGTGGGGGAGAGTGCAGTGTGTGGGGAGAGTGCAGTGTGTGGGGAGAGTGAAGGTTGTGGGCAGAGTGCAGTGTGTGTGGGGAGATTGCAGTGTGTGGGGAGAGTGCAGTGTGTGTGGGGAGAGTGCAGTGTGTGTGGGGAGAGTGAAGTGTGTGTGGGGAGAGTGCAGTGTGTGTGGGGAGATTGCAGTGTGTGGGGAGAGTGCAGTGTGTGGGGAGCGTGCAGTGTGTGTGGGGGGAGTGCTGTGTGTGGGGAGAGTGCAGTGTGTGTGGGGAGAGTGCAGTGTGTGGGGAGAGTGCAGTGTGTGGGGAGAGTGCAGTGTGTGTGGGGAGAGTGAATTGTGTGTGGGGAGAGTGCAGTGTGTGTGGGGAGAGTGCCGTGTGTGTGGGGAGAGTGCAGTGTGTGGGGAGACTGCAGTGAGTGTGAGGAGAGTGCAGTTTGGATGGGGAGAGTGAAGTGTGTGTGGGGAGAGTGCAGTGTGTGTGGGGAGATTGCAGTGTGTGTGGGGAGAGTGCAGTGTGTGTGGGGAGAGTGTTGTGTGTGGAGAGAATGCAGTGTGTGCGGGGAGAGTGCAGTGTGTGTGGGGAGAGTGAAGTGTGTGGGGAGAGTGCAGTGTGTGGGGGGAGTGCAGTGTGTGTGGCGAGATTGCAGTGTGTGTGAGGGGAGTGCTGTGTGTGGGGAGAGTGCAGTGTGGATGGGGAGAGTGAAGTGTGTGTGGGGAGAGTGCAGTGTGTGTGGGGAGATTGCAGTGTGTGTGGGGAGAGTGCAGTGTGTGTGGGGAGAGTGCAGTGTGTGGAGAGAATGCAGTGTGTGCGGGGAGAGTGCAGTGTGTGTGGGGAGAGTGCAGTGTGTGTGGGGAGAGTGCAGTCTGTGTGGGGAGAGTGCAGTGAGTGTGGGGAGAGTGCAGTGTGTGGGGAGAGTGCAGTGTGTGTTGGGAGATTGCAGTGTGTTGGGGGAGAGTGCAATGTGTGTGGGGGGATTGCAGTGTGTGGGGAGAATTCAAAAAGTGTGCGGAGAGTGCAGTGTGTGGCGAGAGTGCAGTGTGTGTAGGGAGAGATCAGTGTGCGTGGGGAGAGTGCAGTGTGTGTGGGGAGAGTGCAGTGTGTGTGGGGAGAGTGCAGTGTGTGTGGGGAGAGTGCAGTGTGTGTGGGGAGAGTGCAGTGTGTGTGGGGAGAGTGCAGTGTGTGGGGTGAGTGCAGTGTGTGTGGGGAGAGTGCAGTGTGTGTGTGGGGAGAATGCAGTGTGTGGGGAGAGTGCAGTGTGTGTGGGGAGAGTGAAGTGTGTGTGGGGAGAGTGCAGTGTGTGTGGGGAGAGTGCGGTGTGTGTGGGGAGAGTGCAGTGTGTGGGGAGAGTGCAGTGTGTGCGGAGAGTGCAGTGTGTGGGGGAGAGCAGTGTGTGTGGGGAGAGTGCAGGGTGTGTGAGGAGAGTGCAGTGTGGGTGCGGAGAATGCAGGGAGTGTGTGGAGAGTGCAGTCTGTGTGGGGAGAGTGCAGTGTGTGTGGGGAGAGTGCAGTGTGTGTGGGGAGAGTGCAGTGTGTGTGGGGAGAGTGAAGTGTGTGTGGGGAGAGTGCAGTGTGTGTGGGGAGATTGCACTGTGTGGGGAGAGTGCAGTGTGTGGGGAGCATGCAGTGTGTGTGGGGGGAGTGCAGTGTGTGGGGAGAGTGCAGTGTGTGTGGGGAGAGTGCAGTGTGTGGGGAGAGTGCAGTGTGTGGGGAGAGTGCAGTGTGTGTGGGGAGAGTGAAGTGTGTGTGGGGAGAGTGCAGTGTGTGTGGGGAGATTGCACTGTGTGGGGAGAGTGCAGTGTGTGGGGAGCGTGCAGTCTGTGTGGGGAGAGTGCAGTGTGTGTGGGGAGTGTGCAGTGTGTGTGGGGGGAGTGCAGTGTGTGTGGGGAGAGTGCAGCGTGTGGGATGAGTGCAGCGTGTGGGAAGAATGCAGTGTGTGGGGAGAGTGCAGTGTATGGGGCGAGTGCAGTGTGTGTGGGGAGAGTGCAGTGTGTGTGGGGAGAGTGCAGTGTGTGTGGGGAGAGTGCCATGTGTGTGGGGAGAGTGAAGTGTGTGTGGGGAGGGAGCAGTGTGTGTGGGGAGAGAGCAGTGTGTGTGCGGAGAGTGCTGTGTGTGTGGGGAGAGTGCAGTGTGTGGGGAGAGTGCAGTGTGTGTGGGGAGAGTGCAGTGTGTGTGGGGAGAGTGTAGTGTGTGGGGGAGAGTGCAGTGTGTGGGGAGAGTGCAGTGTGTGGGGAGAGTGAAGGTTGTGGGCAGAGTGCAGTGTGTGGGGAGAGTGCAGTGTGTGTGGGGAGAGAGCAGTGTGTGTGGGGAGAGTGATGTGTGTGTGGGGAGAGTGCAGTGTGTGTGGGGAGATTGCAGTGTGTGGGGAGAGTGCAGTGTGTGGGGAGCGTGCAGTGTGTGTGGGGGGAGTGCAGTGTGTGTGGGGAGAGTGCCATGTGTGTGGGGAGAGTGAAGTGTGTGTGGGGAGGGAGCAGTGTGTGTGGGGAGAGAGCAGTGTGTGTGCGGAGAGTGCAGTGTGTGTGGGGAGAGTGCAGTGTGTGGGGAGACTGCAGTGTGTGTGGGGAGAGTGCAGTGTGTGTGGGGAGAGTGTAGTGTGTGGGGGAGAGTGCAGTGTGTGGGGAGAGTGCAGTGTGTGGGGAGAGTGAAGTTTGTGGGCAGAGTGCAGTGTGTGTGGGGAGATTGCAGTGTGTGGGGAGAGTGCAGTGTGTGTGGGGAGAGTGCAGTGTGTGTGGGGAGAGTGAAGTGTGTGTGGGGAGAGTGCAGTGTGTGTGGGGAGATTGCAGTGTGTGGGGAGAGTGCAGTGTGTGGGGAGCGTGCAGTGTGTGTGGGGGGAGTGCAGTGTGTGGGGAGAGTGCAGTGTGTGTGGGGAGAGTGCAGTGTGTGGGGAGAGTGCAGTGTGTGGGGAGAGTGCAGTGTGTGTGGGGAGAGTGAATTGTGTGTGGGGAGAGTGCAGTGTGTGTGGGGAGAGTGCCGTGTGTGTGGGGAGAGTGCAGTCTGTGGGGAGACTGCTGTGTGTGAGGAGAGTGCAGTTTGGATGGGGAGAGTGAAGTGTGTGTGGGGAGAGTGCAGTGTGTGTGGGGAGATTGCAGTGTGTGTGGGGAGAGTGCAGTGTGTGTGGGGAGAGTGCAGTGTGTGGAGAGAATGCAGTGTGTGCGGGGAGAGTGCAGTGTGTGTGGGGAGAGTGAAGTGTGTGGGGAGAGTGCAGTGTGTGGGGGGAGTGCAGTGTGTGTGGCGAGATTGCAGTGTGTGTGAGGGGAGTGCTGTGTGTGGGGAGAGTGCAGTGTGGATGGGGAGAGTGAAGTGTGTGTGGGGAGAGTGCAGTGTGTGTGGGGAGATTGCAGTGTGTGTGGGGAGAGTGCAGTGTGTGTGGGGAGAGTGCAGTGTGTGGAGAGAATGCAGTGTGTGCGGGGAGAGTGCAGTGTGTGTGGGGAGAGTGCAGTGTGTGTGGGGAGAGTGCAGTCTGTGTGGGGAGAGTGCAGTGAGTGTGGGGAGAGTGAAGTGTGTGGGGAGAGTGCAGTGTGTGTTGGGAGATTGCAGTGTGTTGGGGGAGAGTGCAATGTGTGTGGGGAGATTGCAGTGTGTGGGGAGAATTCAAAAAGTGTGCGGAGAGTGCAGTGTGTGGCGAGAGTGCAGTGTGTGTAGGGAGAGATCAGTGTGCGTGGGGAGAGTGCAGTGTGTGTGGGGAGAGTGCAGTGTGTGTGGGGAGAGTGCAGTGTGTGTGGGGAGAGTGCAGTGTGTGTGGGGAGAGTGCAGTGTGTGTGGGGAGAGTGCAGTGTGTGGGGTGAGTGCAGTGTGTGTGGGGAGAGTGCAGTGTGTGTGTGGGGAGAATGCAGTGTGTGGGGAGAGTGCAGTGTGTGTGGGGAGAGTGAAGTGTGTGTGGGGAGAGTGCAGTGTGTGTGGGGAGAGTGCGGTGTGTGTGGGGAGAGTGCAGTGTGTGGGGAGAGTGCAGTGTGTGCGGAGAGTGCAGTGTGTGGGGGAGAGCAGTGTGTGTGGGGAGAGTGCAGTGTGTGTGAGGAGAGTGCAGTGTGGGTCCGGAGAATGCAGGGAGTGTGGGGAGAGTGCAGTCTGTGTGGGGAGAGTGCAGTGTGTGTGGGGAGAGTGCAGTGTGTGTGGGGAGAGTGCAGTGTGTGTGGGGAGAGTGAAGTGTGTGTGGGGAGAGTGCAGTGTGTGTGGGGAGATTGCACTGTGTGGGGAGAGTGCAGTGTGTGGGGAGCGTGCAGTGTGTGTGGGGGGAGTGCAGTGTGTGGGGAGAGTGCAGTGTGTGTGGGGAGAGTGCAGTGTGTGGGGAGAGTGCAGTGTGTGGGGAGAGTGCAGTGTGTGTGGGGAGAGTAAAATGTGTGTGGGGAGAGTGCAGTGTGTGTGGGGAGAGTGCCGTGTGTGTGGGGAGAGTGCAGTGTGTGGGGAGAGTGCAGTGTGTGTGAGGAGAGTGCAGTGTGGATGGGGAGAGTGAAGTGTGTGTGGGGAGAGTGCAGTGTGTTTCGGGAGAGTGCAGTGTGTTTGGAGAGTGCAGTGTGTGTGGGGAGGGTGCAGTGTGTGTGGGGAGAGTGCAGTGTGTGTGTGGAGGGGGCAGTATGTGTGGGGAGAGGGCAGTGTGTGTGGGGAGAGTGCATTGTGTGGGGAGAGTGCAGTGTGTGTGGGGAGAGTGAAGTGTGTGGGGAGAGTACGGTGTGTGGGGAGAGTGCAGTGTGTGTGGGGAGAGTGAAGTGTGTGTGGGGAGAGTGCAGTGTGTGTGGGGAGAGTGCCGTGTGTGTGGGGAGAGTGCAGTGTGTGGGGAGAGTGCAGTGTGTGCGGAGAGTGCAGTGTGTGGGGGAGAGCAGTGTGTGTGGGGAGAGTGCAGTGTGTGTGAGGAGAGTGCAGTGTGGGGGCGGAGAATGCAGGGAGTGTGGGGAGAGTGCAGTCTGTGTGGGGAGAGTGCAGTGTGTGTGGGGAGTGTGCAGTGTGTGTGGGGGGAGTGCAGTGTGTGTGGGGAGAGTGCAGCGTGTGGGATGAGTGCAGCGTGTGGGAAGAATGCAGTGTGTGGGGAGAGTGCAGTGTATGGGGCGAGTGCAGTGTGTGTGGGGAGAGTGCAGTGTGTGTGGGGAGAGTGCAGTGTGTGTGGGGAGAGTGCCATGTGTGTGGGGAGAGTGAAGTGTGTGTGGGGAGGGAGCAGTGTGTGTGGGGAGAGAGCAGTGTGTGTGCGGAGAGTGCTGTGTGTGTGGGGAGAGTGCAGTGTGTGGGGAGAGTGCAGTGTGTGTGGGGAGAGTGCAGTGTGTGTGGGGAGAGTGTAGTGTGTGGGGGAGAGTGCAGTGTGTGGGGAGAGTGCAGTGTGTGGGGAGAGTGAAGGTTGTGGGCAGAGTGCAGTGTGTGGGGAGAGTGCAGTGTGTGTGGGGAGAGTGCAGTGTGTGTGGGGAGAGTGAAGTGTGTGTGGGGAGAGTGCAGTGTGTGTGGGGAGATTGCAGTGTGTGGGGAGAGTGCAGTGTGTGGGGAGCGTGCAGTGTGTGTGGGGGGAGTGCAGTGTGTGTGGGGAGAGTGCCATGTGTGTGGGGAGAGTGAAGTGTGTGTGGGGAGGGAGCAGTGTGTGTGGGGAGAGAGCAGTGTGTGTGCGGAGAGTGCAGGTGTGTGGGGAGAGTGGCAGTGTGTGGGGAGACTGCAGTGTGTGTGGGGAGAGTGCAGTGTGTGTGGGGAGAGTGTAGTGTGTGGGGGAGAGTGCAGTGTGTGGGGAGAGTGCAGTGTGTGGGGAGAGTGAAGGTTGTGGGCAGAGTGCAGTGTGTGTGGGGAGATTGCAGTGTGTGGGGAGAGTGCAGTGTGTGTGGGGAGAGTGCAGTGTGTGTGGGGAGAGTGAAGTGTGTGTGGGGAGAGTGCAGTGTGTGTGGGGAGATTGCAGTGTGTGGGGAGAGTGCAGTGTGTGGGGAGCGTGCAGTGTGTGTGGGGGAGAGTGCAGTGTGTGGGGAGAGTGCAGTGTGTGTGGGGAGAGTGCCAGTGTGCTGGGGAGAGTGCAGTGTGTGGGGAGAGTGCAGTGTGTGTGGGGAGAGTGAATTGTGTGTGGGGAGAGTGCAGTGTGTGTGGGGAGAGTGCCGTGTGTGTGGGGAGAGTGCAGTGTGTGGGGAGACTGCAGTGAGTGTGAGGAGAGTGCAGTTTGCATGGGGAGAGTGAAGTGTGTGTGGGGAGAGTGCAGTGTGTGTGGGGAGATTGCAGTGTGTGTGGGGAGAGTGCAGTGTGTGTGGGGAGAGTGTTGTGTGTTGGAGAGAATGCAGTGTGTGCGGGAGAGTGCAGTGTGTGTGGGGAGAGTGAAGTGTGTGGGGAGAGTGCAGTGGTGGGGGGAGTGCAGTGTGTGTGGCGAGATTGCAGTGTGTGTGAGGGGAGTGCTGTGTGTGGGGAGAGTGCAGTGTGGATGGGGAGAGTGAAGTGTGTGTGGGGAGAGTGCAGTGTGTGTGGGGAGATTGCAGTGTGTGTGGGAAGTGCAGTGTGTGTCTGGGAGAGTGCAGTGTGTGGAGAGAATGCAGTGTGTGCGGGGAGAGTGCAGTGTGTGTGGGGAGAGTGCAGTGTGTGTGGGGAGAGTGCAGTCTGTGTGGGGAGAGTGCAGTGAGTGTGGGGAGAGTGCAGTGTGTGGGGAGAGTGCAGTGTGTGTTGGGAGATTGCAGTGTGTTGGGGGAGAGTGCAATGTGTGTGGGGAGATTGCAGTGTGTGGGGAGAATTCAAAAAGTGTGCGGAGAGTGCAGTGTGTGGCGAGAGTGCAGTGTGTGTAGGGAGAGATCAGTGTGCGTGGGGAGAGTGCAGTGTGTGTGGGAGAGTGCAGTGTGTGTGGGGAGAGTGCAGTGTGTGTGGGAGAGTGCAGTGTGTGTGGGGAGAGTGCAGTGTGTGTGGGAGAGTGCAGTGTGTGGGTGAGTGCAGTGTGTGTGGGGAGAGTGCAGTGTGTGTGGGGAGAGTGCGGTGTGTGTGGGGAGAGTGCAGTGTGTGGGGAGAGTGCAGTGTGTGCGGAGAGTGCAGTGTGTGGGGGAGAGCAGTGTGTGTGGGGAGAGTGCAGGGTGTGTGAGGAGAGTGCAGTGTGGGTGCGGAGAATGCAGGGAGTGTGTGGAGAGTGCAGTCTGTGTGGGGAGAGTGCAGTGTGTGTGGGGAGAGAGTGCAGTGTGTGTGGGGAGAGTGCAGTGTGTGTGGGGAGAGTGAAGTGTGTGTGGGGAGAGTGCAGTGTGTGTGGGGAGATTGCACTGTGTGGGGAGAGTGCAGTGTGTGGGGAGCGTGCAGTGTGTGTGGGGGGAGTGCAGTGTGTGGGGAGAGTGCAGTGTGTGTGGGAGAGTGCAGTGTGTGGGGAGAGTGCAGTGTGTGTGGGGAGAGTGAAGTGTGTGTGGGGAGAGTGCAGTGTGTGTGGGGAGATTGCACTGTGTGGGGAGAGTGGCAGTGTGTGGGGAGCGTGCAGTGTGTGTGGGGGGAGTGCAGTGCGTGGGGAGAGTGCAGTGTGTGTGGGGAGAGTGCAGTGTGTGGGGAGAGTGCAGTGTGTGGGGAGAGTGCAGTGTGTGTGGGGAGAGTAAAATGTGTGTGGGGAGAGTGCAGTGTGTGTGGGGAGAGTGCCGTGTGTGTGGGGAGAGTGCAGTGTGTGGGGAGAGTGCAGTGTGTGTGAGGAGAGTGCAGTGTGGATGGGGAGGAGTGAAGTGTGTGTGGGGAGAGTGCAGTGTGTGGGGAGAGTGAAGGTTGTGGGCAGAGTGCAGTGTGTGGGGAGAGTGCAGTGTGTGTGGGGAGAGTGCAGTGTGTGTGGGGAGAGTGAAGTGTGTGTGGGGAGAGTGCAGTGTGTGTGGGGAGATTGCACTGTGTGGGGAGAGTGCAGTGTGTGGGGAGCGTGCAGTGTGTGTGGGGGGAGTGCAGTGTGTGGGGAGAGTGCAGTGTGTGTGGGGAGAGTGCAGTGTGTGGGGAGAGTGCAGTGTGTGGGGAGAGTGCAGTGTGTGTGGGAGAGTAAAAGTGTGTGGGGAGAGTGCAGTGTGTGTGGGGAGAGTGCCGTGTGTGTGGGGAGAGTGCAGTGTGTGGGGAGAGTGCAGTGTGTGTGAGGAGAGTGCAGTGTGGATGGGGAGAGTGAAGTGTGTGTGGGGAGAGTGCAGTGTGTTTCGGGAGAGTGCAGTGTGTTTGGAGAGTGCAGTGTGTGTGGGGAGGGTGCAGTGTGTGTGGGGAGAGTGCAGTGTGTGTGTGGAGGGGGCAGTATGTGTGGGGAGAGGGCAGTGTGTGTGGGAGAGTGCATTGTGTGGGGAGAGTGCAGTGTGTGTGGGGAGAGTGAAGTGTGTGGGGAGAGTACGGTGTGTGGGGAGAGTGCAGTGTGTGTGGGGAGAGTGAAGTGTGTGTGGGGAGAGTGCAGTGTGTGTGGGGAGAGTGCCGTGTGTGTGGGGAGAGTGCAGTGTGTGGGGGAGAGTGCAGTGTGTGCGGAGAGTGCAGTGTGTGGGGCAGAGCAGTGTGTGTGGGGAGAGTGCAGTGTGTGTGAGGAGAGTGCAGTGTGGGGGGCGGAGAATGCAGGGAGTGTGGGGAGAGTGCAGTCTGTGTGGGGAGAGTGCAGTGTGTGTGGGGAGTGTGCAGTGTGTGTGGGGGGAGTGCAGTGTGTGTGGGGAGAGTGCAGCGTGTGGGATGAGTGCAGCGTGTGGGAAGAATGCAGTGTGTGGGGAGAGTGCAGTGTATGGGGCGAGTGCAGTGTGTGTGGGGGAGAGTGCAGTGTGTGTGGGGAGAGTGCAGTGTATGTGGGGAGAGTGCCATGTGTGTGGGGAGAGTGAAGTGTGTGTGGGGAGGGAGCAGTGTGTGTGGGGAGAGAGCAGTGTGTGTGCGGAGAGTGCTGTGTGTGTGGGGAGAGTGCAGTGTGTGGGGAGAGTGCAGTGTGTGTGGGGAGAGTGCAGTGTGTGTGGGGAGAGTGTAGTGTGTGGGGGAGAGTGCAGTGTGTGGGGAGAGTGCAGTGTGTGGGGAGAGTGAAGGTTGTGGGCAGAGTGCAGTGTGTGGGGAGAGTGCAGTGTGTGTGGGGAGAGTGCAGTGTGTGTGGGGAGAGTGAAGTGTGTGTGGGGAGAGTGCAGTGTGTGTGGGGAGATTGCAGTGTGTGGGAGAGTGCAGTGTGTGGGGAGCGTGCAGTGTGTGTGGGGGGAGTGCAGGTGTGTGTGGGGAGAGTGCCATGTGTGTGGGGAGAGTGAAGTGTGTGTGGGGAGGGAGCAGTGTGTGTGGGGAGAGAGCAGTGTGTGTGCGGAGAGTGCAGTGTGTGTGGGGAGAGTGCAGTGTGTGGGGAGACTGCAGTGTGTGTGGGGAGAGTGCAGTGTGTGTGGGGAGAGTGTAGTGTGTGGGGGAGAGTGCAGTGTGTGGGGAGAGTGCAGTGTGTGGGGAGAGTGAAGGTTGTGGGCAGAGTGCAGTGTGTGTGGGGAGATTGCAGTGTGTGGGGAGAGTGCAGTGTGTGTGGGGAGAGTGCAGTGTGTGTGGGGAGAGTGAAGTGTGTGTGGGGAGAGTGCAGTGTGTGTGGGGAGATTGCAGTGTGTGGGGAGAGTGCAGTGTGTGGGGAGCGTGCAGTGTGTGTGGGGGGAGTGCAGTGTGTGGGGAGAGTGCAGTGTGTGTGGGGAGAGTGCAGTGTGTGGGGAGAGTGCAGTGTGTGGGGAGAGTGCAGTGTGTGTGGGGAGAGTGAATTGTGTGTGGGGAGAGTGCAGTGTGTGTGGGGAGAGTGCCGTGTGTGTGGGGAGAGTGCAGTGTGTGGGGAGACTGCAGTGAGTGTGAGGAGAGTGCAGTTTGGATGGGGAGAGTGAAGTGTGTGTGGGGAGAGTGCAGTGTGTGTGGGGAGATTGCAGTGTGTGTGGGGAGAGTGCAGTGTGTGTGGGGAGAGTGTTGTGTGTGGAGAGAATGCAGTGTGTGCGGGGAGAGTGCAGTGTGTGTGGGGAGAGTGAAGTGTGTGGGGAGAGTGCAGTGTGTGGGGGGAGTGCAGTGTGTGTGGCGAGATTGCAGTGTGTGTGAGGGGAGTGCTGTGTGTGGGGAGAGTGCAGTGTGGATGGGGAGAGTGAAGTGTGTGTGGGGAGAGTGCAGTGTGTGTGGGGAGATTGCAGTGTGTGTGGGGAGAGTGCAGTGTGTGTGGGGAGAGTGCAGTGTGTGGAGTGAATGCAGTGTGTGCGGGGAGAGTGCAGTGTGTGTGGGGAGAGTGCAGTGTGTGTGGGGAGAGTGCAGTCTGTGTGGGGAGAGTGCAGTGAGTGTGGGGAGAGTGCAGTGTGTGGGGAGAGTGCAGTGTGTGTTGGGAGATTGCAGTGTGTTGGGGGAGAGTGCAATGTGTGTGGGGAGATTGCAGTGTGTGGGGAGAATTCAAAAAGTGTGCGGAGAGTGCAGTGTGTGGCGAGAGTGCAGTGTGTGTAGGGAGAGATCAGTGTGCGTGGGGAGAGTGCAGTGTGTGTGGGGAGAGTGCAGTGTGTGTGGGGAGAGTGCAGTGTGTGTGGGGAGAGTGCAGTGTGTGTGGGGAGAGTGCAGTGTGTGTGGGGAGAGTGCAGTGTGTGGGGTGAGTGCAGTGTGTGTGGGGAGAGTGCAGTGTGTGTGTGGGGAGAATGCAGTGTGTGGGGAGAGTGCAGTGTGTGTGGGGAGAGTGAAGTGTGTGTGGGGAGAGTGCAGTGTGTGTGGGGAGAGTGCGGTGTGTGTGGGGAGAGTGCAGTGTGTGGGGAGAGTGCAGTGTGTGCGGAGAGTGCAGTGTGTGGGGGAGAGCAGTGTGTGTGGGGAGAGTGCAGTGTGTGTGAGGAGAGTGCAGTGTGGGTGCGGAGAATGCAGGGAGTGTGGGGAGAGTGCAGTCTGTGTGGGGAGAGTGCAGTGTGTGTGGGGAGAGTGCAGTGTGTGTGGGGAGAGTGCAGTGTGTGTGGGGAGAGTGAAGTGTGTGTGGGGAGAGTGCAGTGTGTGTGGGGAGATTGCACTGTGTGGGGAGAGTGCAGTGTGTGGGGAGCGTGCAGTGTGTGTGGGGGGAGCGCAGTGTGTGGGGAGAGTGCAGTGTGTGTGGGGAGAGTGCATTGTGTGGGGAGAGTGCAGTGTGTGGGGAGAGTGCAGTGTGTGTGGGGAGAGTGAAGTGTGTGTGGGGAGAGTGCAGTGTGTGTGGGGAGATTGCACTGTGTGGGGAGAGTGCAGTGTGTGGGGAGCATGCAGTGTGTGTGGGGGGAGTGCAGTGCGTGGGGAGAGTGCAGTGTGTGTGGGGAGAGTGCAGTGTGTGGGGAGAGTGCAGTGTGTGGGGAGAGTGCAGTGTGTGTGGGGAGAGTAAAATGTGTGTGGGGAGAGTGCAGTGTGTGTGGGGAGAATGCCGTGTGTGTGGGGAGAGTGCAGTGTGTGGGGAGAGTGCAGTGTGTGTGAGGAGAGTGCAGTGTGGATGGGGAGAGTGAAGTGTGTGTGGGGAGAGTGCAGTGTGTTTCGGGAGAGTGCAGTGTGTTTGGAGAGTGCAGTGTGTGTGGGGAGGGTGCAGTGTGTGTGGGGAGAGTGCAGTGTGTGTGTGGAGAGGGCAGTATGTGTGGGGAGAGGGCAGTGTGTGTGGGGAGAGTGCATTGTGTGGGGAGAGTGCAGTGTGTGTGGGGAGAGTGAAGTGTGTGGGGAGAGTACGGTGTGTGGGGAGAGTGCAGTGTGTGTGGGGAGAGTGAAGTGTGTGTGGGGAGAGTGCAGTGTGTGTGGGGAGAGTGCCGTGTGTGTGGGGAGAGTGCAGTGTGTGGGGAGAGTGCAGTGTGTGCGGAGAGTGCAGTGTGTGGGGGAGAGCAGTGTGTGTGGGGAGAGTGCAGTGTGTGTGAGGAGAGTGCAGTGTGGGGGCGGAGAATGCAGGGAGTGTGGGGAGAGTGCAGTCTGTGTGGGGAGAGTGCAGTGTGTGTGGGGAGTGTGCAGTGTGTGTGGGGGGAGTGCAGTGTGTGTGGGGAGAGTGCAGCTTGTGGGGAGAGTGCAGCGTGTGGGAAGAATGCAGTGTGTGGGGAGAGTGCAGTGTATGGGGCGAGTGCAGTGTGTGTGGGGAGAGTGCAGTGTGTGTGGGGAGAGTGCAGTGTGTGTGGGGAGAGTGCCATGTGTGTGGGGAGAGTGAAGTGTGTGTGGGGAGGGAGCAGTGTGTGTGGGGAGAGAGCAGTGTGTGTGCGGAGAGTGCTGTGTGTGTGGGGAGAGTGCAGTGTGTGGGGAGAGTGCAGTGTGTGTGGGGAGAGTGCAGTGTGTGTGGGGAGAGTGTAGTGTGTGGGGGAGAGTGCAGTGTGTGGGGAGAGTGCAGTGTGTGGGGAGAGTGAAGGTTGTGGGCAGAGTGCAGTGTGTGGGGAGAGTGCAGTGTGTGTGGGGAGAGTGCAGTGTGTGGAGAGAATGCAGTGTGTGCGGGGAGAGTGCAGTGTGTGTGGGGAGAGTGCAGTGTGTGTGGGGAGAGTGCAGTCTGTGTGGGGAGAGTGCAGTGAGTGTGGGGAGAGTGCAGTGTGTGGGGAGAGTGCAGTGTGTGTTGGGAGATTGCAGTGTGTTGGGGGAGAGTGCAATGTGTGTGGGGAGATTGCAGTGTGTGGGGAGAATTCAAAAAGTGTGCGGAGAGTGCAGTGTGTGGCGAGAGTGCAGTGTGTGTTGGGAGAGATCAGTGTGCGTGGGGAGAGTGCAGTGTGTGTGGGGAGAGTGCAGTGTGTGTGGGGAGAGTGCAGTGTGTGTGGGGAGAGTGCAGTGTGTGTGGGGAGAGTGCAGTGTGTGTGGGGAGAGTGCAGTGTGTGGGGTGAGTGCAGTGTGTGTGGGGAGAGTGCAGTGTGTGTGTGGGGAGAATGCAGTGTGTGGGGAGAGTGCAGAGTGTGTGGGGAGAGTGCAGTGTGTGTGGGGAGAGTGCAGTGTATGGGGAGAAGGCAGTGTGTGTGGGGAGAGTGCAGAATGCGTGGGGAGAGTGCAGTGTGTGTGGGGAGAGTGCAGTGTGTGGGGAGAGTGCAGTGTGTGTGGGGAGAGTGCAGTGTGTGTGGGGAGAATGCAGTGTGTGGGGAAAGTGCAGTGTGTGTGGGGAGAGTGCAGTGTGTTTCGGGAGAGTGCAGTGTGTTTGGAGAGTGCGGTGTGTGTGGGGAGGGTGCAGTGTGTGTGGGGAGAGTGCAGTGTATGTGGGGAGAGGGCAGTGTGTGTGGGGAGAGTGCATTGTGTGGGGAGAGTGCAGTGTGTGTGGGGAGAGTGAAGTGTGTGGGGAGAGTGAAGTGTGTGGGGAGAGTACGGTGTGTGGGGAGAGTGCAGTGTGTGTGGGGAGAGTGAGGTGTGTGTGGGTACAGTGCAGTGTGTGGGGAGAGTGCAGTGTGTGCGGAGAGTGCAGTGTGTGCGGAGAGCAGTGTGTGTGGGGAGAGTGCAGTGTGTGTGAGGAGAGTGCAGTGTGGGTGCGGAGAATGCAGGGAGTGTGGGGAGAGTGCAGTCTGTGTGGGGAGAGTCCAGTGTGTGTGGGGAGTGTGCAGTGTGTGTGGGGGGAGTGCAGTGTGCGTGGGGAGAGTGCAGCGTGTGGGGAGAGTGCAGCGTGTGGGAAGAATGCAGTGTGTGGGGAGAGTGCAGTGTATGGGGCGAGTGCAGTGTGTGTGGGGAGAGTGCAGTGTGTGTGGGGAGAGTGCAGTGTGTGTGGGGAGAGAGCAGTGTGTGTGCGGAGAGTGCAGTGTGTGTGGGGAGAGTGCAGTGTGTGGGGAGAGTGCAGTGTGTGTGGGGAGAGTGCAGTGTGTGTGGGGAGAGTGTAGTGTGTGGAGGAGAGTGCAGTGTGTGGGGAGAGTGCAGTGTGTGGGGAGAGTGAAGGTTGTGGGCAGAGTGCAGTGTGTGTGGGGAGAGTGCAGTGTGTGTGGGGAGAGTGAAGTGTGTGTGGGGAGAGTGCAGTGTGTGTGGGGAGATTGCAGTGTGTGGGGAGAGTGCAGTGTGTGGGGAGCGTGCAGTGTGTGTGGGGGGAGTGCAGTGTGTGGGGAGAGTGCAGTGTGTGTGGGGAGAGTGCAGTGTGTGGGGAGAGTGCAGTGTGTGGGGAGAGTGCAGTGTGTGTGGGGAGAGTAAAATGTGTGTGGGGAGAGTGCAGTGTGTGTGGGGAGAGTGCCGTGTGTGTGGGGAGAGTGCAGTGTGTGGGGAGGGTGCAGTGTGTGTGGGGAGAGGGCAGTGTGTGTGGGGAGAGTGAAGTGTGCGTGGGGAGAGTGCAGTGTGTGGGGAGAGTGCAGTTTTTGTGGGGAGAGTGCAGTGTTTGTAGGGAGAGTTCAGTGTGTGTGGGGAGAGTGCAGTGTGTGGGGAGAGTGCAGTGTGTGTGGGGGGAGTGCAGTGTCTGGGGAGAGTGCAGTGTGTGTGGGGAGAGTACAGTGAGTGTGGGGAGAGTGCAGTGTGTGTGAGGAGAATGCTGTGTGTGTGGGGAGAGTGCAGGGTGCGTGGGGAGAGAGCAGTGTGTGTGGGGAGAGTGGAGTGTGTGTGGGGAGAGTGCAGTGTGTGTGGGGAGAGTGCAGTGTGTGTGGGGAGAATACAGTGTGTGGGGAAAGTGCAGTGTGTGTGGGGAGAGTGCAGTGGGTTTCGGGAGAGTGCAGTGTGTTTGGAGAGTGCAGTGTGTGTGGGGAGGGTGCAGTGTGTGTGGGGAGAGTGCAGTGTGTGTGTGGAGAGGGCAGTATGTGTGGGGAGAGGGCAGTGTGTGTGGGGAGAGTGCATTGTGTGGGGAGAGTGCAGTGTGTGTGGGGAGATTGAAGTGTGTGGGGAGAGTACGGTGTCTGGGGAGAGTGCAGTGTGTGTAGGGAGAGTGAAGTGCGTGTGGGGAGAGTGCAGTGTGTGTGGGGAGAGTGCCGTGTGTGTGGGGAGAGTGCCGTGTGTGGGGAGAGTGCAGTGTGTGCGGAGAGTGCAGTGTGTGGGGGAGAGCAGTGTGTGTGGGGAGAGTGCAGTGTGTGTGAGGAGAGTGCAGTGTGGGTGCGGAGAATGCAGGGAGTGTGGGGAGAGTGCAGTGTGTGGGGAGAGTGCAGTGTGTGTGGGGAGAGTGCAGTGTGTGTGGGGAGAGTGTAGTGTGTGGGGGAGAGTGCAGTGTGTGGGGAGAGTGCAGTGTGTGGGGAGAGTGAAGGTTGTGGGCAGAGTGCAGTGTGTGTGGGGAGAGTGCAGTGTGTGGGGAGAGTGCAGTGTGTGTGGGGAGAGTGCAGTGTGTGTGGGGAGAGTGCAGTGTGTGTGGGGAGAGTGCAGTGTGTGTGGGGAGATTGCACTGTGTGGGGAGAGTGCAGTGTGTGGGGAGCGTGCAGTGTGTGTGGGGGGAGTGCAGTGTGTGGGGAGAGTGCAGTGTGTGTGGGGAGAGTGCAGTGTGTGGGGAGAGTGCAGTGTGTGGGGAGAGTGCAGTGTGTGTGGGGAGAGTAAAATGTGTGTGGGGAGAGTGCAGTGTGTGTGGGGAGAGTGCCGTGTGTGTGGGGAGAGTGCAGTGTGTGGGGAGAGTGCAGTGTGTGCGAGGAGAGTGCAGTGTGGATGGGGAGAGTGATGTGTGTGTGGGGAGAGTGCAGTGTGTTTCGGGAGAGTGCAGTGTGTTTGGAGAGTGCAGTGTGTGTCGGGAGGGTGCAGTGTGTGTGGGGAGAGTGCAGTGTGTGTGTGGAGGGGGCAGTATGTGTGGGGAGAGGGCAGTGTGTGTGGGGAGAGTGCATTGTGTGGGGAGAGTGCAGTGTGTGTGGGGAGAGTGAAGTGTGTGGGGAGAGTACGGTGTGTGGGGAGAGTGCAGTGTGTGTGGGGAGAGTGAAGTGTGTGTGGGGAGAGTGCAGTGTGTGTGGGGAGAGTGCCGTGTGTGTGGGGAGAGTGCAGTGTGTGGGGAGAGTGCAGTGTGTGCGGAGAGTGCAGTGTGTGGGGGAGAGCAGTGTGTGTGGGGAGAGTGCAGTGTGTGTGAGGAGAGTGCAGTGTGGGGGCGGAGAATGCAGGGAGTGTGGGGAGAGTGCAGTCTGTGTGGGGAGAGTGCAGTGTGTGTGGGGAGTGTGCAGTGTGTGTGGGGGGAGTGCAGTGTGTGTGGGGAGAGTGCAGCGTGTGGGATGAGTGCAGCGTGTGGGAAGAATGCAGTGTGTGGGGAGAGTGCAGTGTATGGGGCGAGTGCAGTGTGTGTGGGGAGAGTGCAGTGTGTGTGGGGAGAGTGCAGTGTGTGTGGGGAGAGTGCCATGTGTGTGGGGAGAGTGAAGTGTGTGTGGGGAGGGAGCAGTGTGTGTGGGGAGAGAGCAGTGTGTGTGCGGAGAGTGCTGTGTGTGTGGGGAGAGTGCAGTGTGTGGGGAGAGTGCAGTGTGTGTGGGGAGAGTGCAGTGTGTGTGGGGAGAGTGTAGTGTGTGGGGGAGAGTGCAGTGTGTGGTGAGAGTGCAGTGTGTGGGGAGAGTGAAGGTTGTGGGCAGAGTGCAGTGTGTGGGGAGAGTGCAGTGTGTGTGGGGAGAGTGCAGTGTGTGTGGGGAGAGTGAAGTGTGTGTGGGGAGAGTGCAGTGTGTGTGGGGAGATTGCAGTGTGTGGGGAGAGTGCAGTGTGTGGGGAGCGTGCAGTGTGTGTGGGGGGAGTGCAGTGTGTGTGGGGAGAGTGCCATGTGTGTGGGGAGAGTGAAGTGTGTGTGGGGAGGGAGCAGTGTGTGTGGGGAGAGAGCAGTGTGTGTGCGGAGAGTGCAGTGTGTGTGGGGAGAGTGCAGTGTGTGGGGAGACTGCAGTGTGTGTGGGGAGAGTGCAGTGTGTGTGGGGAGAGTGTAGTGTGTGGGGGAGAGTGCAGTGTGTGGGGAGAGTGCAGTGTGTGGGGAGAGTGAAGGTTGTGGGCAGAGTGCAGTGTGTGTGGGGAGATTGCAGTGTGTGGGGAGAGTGCAGTGTGTGTGGGGAGAGTGCAGTGTGTGTGGGGAGAGTGAAGTGTGTGTGGGGAGAGTGCAGTGTGTGTGGGGAGATTGCAGTGTGTGGGGAGAGTGCAGTGTGTGGGGAGCGTGCAGTGTGTGTGGGGGGAGTGCAGTGTGTGGGGAGAGTGCAGTGTGTGTGGGGAGAGTGCAGTGTGTGGGGAGAGTGCTGTGTGTGGGGAGAGTGCAGTGTGTGTGGGGAGAGTGAATTGTGTGTGGGGAGAGTGCAGTGTGTGTGGGGAGAGTGCCGTGTGTGTGGGGAGAGTGCAGTGTGTGGGGAGACTGCAGTGTGTGTGAGGAGAGTGCAGTTTGGATGGGGAGAGTGAAGTGTGTGTGGGGAGAGTGCAGTGTGTGTGGGGAGATTGCAGTGTGTGTGGGGAGAGTGCAGTGTGTGTGGGGAGAGTGCAGTGTGTGGAGAGAATGCAGTGTGTGCGGGGAGAGTGCAGTGTGTGTGGGGAGAGTGAAGTGTGTGGGGAGAGTGCAGTGTGTGGGGGGAGTGCAGTGTGTGTGGCGAGATTGCAGTGTGTGTGAGGGGAGTGCTGTGTGTGGGGAGAGTGCAGTGTGGATGGGGAGAGTGAAGTGTGTGTGGGGAGAGTGCAGTGTGTGTGGGGAGATTGCAGTGTGTGTGGGGAGAGTGCAGTGTGTGTGGGGAGAGTGCAGTGTGTGGAGAGAATGCAGTGTGTGCGGGGAGAGTGCAGTGTGTGTGGGGAGAGTGCAGTGTGTGTGGGTAGAGTGCAGTCTGTGTGGGGAGAGTGCAGTGAGTGTGGGGAGAGTGCAGTGTGTGGGGAGAGTGCAGTGTGTGTTGGGAGATTGCAGTGTGTTGGGGGAGAGTGCAATGTGTGTGGGGAGATTGCAGTGTGTGGGGAGAATTCAAAAAGTGTGCGGAGAGTGCAGTGTGTGGCGAGAGTGCAGTGTGTGTAGGGAGAGATCAGTGTGCGTGGGGAGAGTGCAGTGTGTGTGGGG
The DNA here is from genome assembly GCF_052327205.1 of Somniosus microcephalus. Classification (NCBI taxonomy): domain Eukaryota; kingdom Metazoa; phylum Chordata; class Chondrichthyes; order Squaliformes; family Somniosidae; genus Somniosus; species Somniosus microcephalus. Next base: position 350,334,166 of record NC_140990.1, on the reverse strand, counting down.
AGAGTGCAGTGTGTGTGGGGAGAGTGCAGTGTGTGTGGGGAGAGTGCAGTGTGTGTGGGGAGAGTGCAGTGTGTGTGGGGAGAGTGCAGTGTGTGGGGTGAGTGCAGTGTGTGTGGGGTGAGTGCAGTGTGTGTGGGGAGAGTGCAGTGTGTGTGTGGGGAGAATGCAGTGTGTGGGGAGAGTGCAGTGTGTGTGGGGAGAGTGAAGTGTGTGTGGGGAGAGTGCAGTGTGTGTGGGGAGAGTGCGGTGTGTGTGGGGAGAGTGCAGTGTGTGGGGAGAGTGCAGTGTGTGCGGAGAGTGCAGTGTGTGGGGGAGAGCAGTGTGTGTGGGGAGAGTGCAGTGTGTGTGAGGAGAGTGCAGTGTGGGTGCGGAGAATGCAGGGAGTGTGGGGAGAGTGCAGTCTGTGTGGGGAGAGTGCAGTGTGTGTGGGGAGAGTGCAGTGTGTGTGGGGAGAGTGCAGTGTGTGTGGGGAGAGTGAAGTGTGTGTGGGGGGAGTGCAGTGTGTGTGGGGAGATTGCACTGTGTGGGGAGAGTGCAGTGTGTGGGGAGCGTGCAGTGTGTGTGGGGGGAGTGCAGTGTGTGGGGAGAGTGCAGTGTGTGTGGGGAGAGTGCAGTGTGTGGGGAGAGTGCAGTGTGTGGGGAGAGTGCAGTGTGTGTGGGGAGAGTAAAATGTGTGTGGGGAGAGTGCAGTGTGTGTGGGGAGAGTGCCGTGTGTGTGGGGAGAGTGCAGTGTGTGGGGAGAGTGCAGTGTGTGTGAGGAGAGTGCAGTGTGGATGGGGAGAGTGAAGTGTGTGTGGGGAGAGTGCAGTGTGTTTCGGGAGAGTGAAGTGTGTTTGGAGAGTGCAGTGTGTGTGGGGAGGGTGCAGTGTGTGTGGGGAGAGTGCAGTGTGTGTGTGGAGAGGGCAGTATGTGTGGAGAGAGGGCAGTGTGTGTGGGGAGAGTGCATTGTGTGGGGAGAGTGCAGTGTGTGTGGGGAGAGTGAAGTGTGTGGGGAGAGTACGGTGTGTGGGGAGAGTGCAGTGTGTGTGGGGAGAGTGAAGTGTGTGTGGGGAGAGTGCAGTGTGTGTGGGGAGAGTGCCGTGTGTGTGGGGAGAGTGCAGTGTGTGGGGAGAGTGCAGTGTGTGCGGAGAGTGCAGTGTGTGGGGGAGAGCAGTGTGTGTGGGGAGAGTGCAGTGTGTGTGAGGAGAGTGCAGTGTGGGGGCGGAGAATGCAGGGAGTGTGGGGAGAGTGCAGTCTGTGTGGGGAGAATGCAGTGTGTGTGGGGAGTGTGCAGTGTGTGTGGGGGGAGTGCAGTGTGTGTGGGGAGAGTGCAGCGTGTGGGGAGAGTGCAGCGTGTGGGAAGAATGCAGTGTGTGGGGAGAGTGCAGTGTATGGGGCGAGTGCAGTGTGTGTGGGGAGAGTGCAGTGTGTGTGGGGAGAGTGCAGTGTGTGTGGGGAGAGTGCCATGTGTGTGGGGAGAGTGAAGTGTGTGTGGGGAGGGAGCAGTGTGTGTGGGGAGAGAGCAGTGTGTGTGCGGAGAGTGCTGTGTGTGTGGGGAGAGTGCAGTGTGTGGGGAGAGTGCAGTGTGTGTGGGGAGAGTGCAGTGTGTGTGGGGAGAGTGTAGTGTGTGGGGGAGAGTGCAGTGTGTGGGGAGAGTGCAGTGTGTGGGGAGAGTGAAGGTTGTGGGCAGAGTGCAGTGTGTGGGGAGAGTGCAGTGTGTGTGGGGAGAGTGCAGTGTGTGTGGGGAGAGTGAAGTGTGTGTGGGGAGAGTGCAGTGTGTGTGGGGAGATTGCAGTGTGTGGGGAGAGTGCAGTGTGTGGGGAGCGTGCAGTGTGTGTGGGGAGAGTGCAGTGTGTGTGGGGAGAGTGAAGTGTGTGTGGGGAGAGTGCAGTGTGTGTGGGGAGATTGCAGTGTGTGGGGAGAGTGCAGTGTGTGGGGAGCGTGCAGTGTGTGTGGGGGGAGTGCAGTGTGTGGGGAGAGTGCAGTGTGTGTGGGGAGAGTGCAGTGTGTGGGGAGAGTGCAGTGTGTGGGGAGAGTGCAGTGTGTGTGGGGAGAGTGAATTGTGTGTGGGGAGAGTGCAGTGTGTGTGGGGAGAGTGCCGTGTGTGTGGGGAGAGTGCAGTGTGTGGGGAGACTGCAGTGAGTGTGAGGAGAGTGCAGTTTGGATGGGGAGAGTGAAGTGTGTGTGGGGAGAGTGCAGTGTGTGTGGGGAGATTGCTGTGTGTGTGGGGAGAGTGCAGTGTGTGTGGGGAGAGTGTTGTGTGTGGAGAGAATGCAGTGTGTGCGGGGAGAGTGCAGTGTGTGTGGGGAGAGTGAAGTGTGTGGGGAGAGTGCAGTGTGTGGGGGGAGTGCAGTGTGTGTGGCGAGATTGCAGTGTGTGTGAGGGGAGTGCTGTGTGTGGGGAGAGTGCAGTGTGGATGGGGAGAGTGAAGTGTGTGTGGGGAGAGTGCAGTGTGTGTGGGGAGATTGCAGTGTGTGTGGGGAGAGTGCAGTGTGTGTGGGGAGAGTGCAGTGTGTGGAGAGAATGCAGTGTGTGCGGGGAGAGTGCAGTGTGTGTGGGGAGAGTGCAGTGTGTGTGGGGAGAGTGCAGTCTGTGTGGGGAGAGTGCAGTGAGTGTGGGGAGAGTGCAGTGTGTGGGGAGAGTGCAGTGTGTGTTGGGAGATTGCAGTGTGTTGGGGGAGAGTGCAATGTGTGTGGGGAGATTGCAGTGTGTGGGGAGAATTCAAAAAGTGTGCGGAGAGTGCAGTGTGTGGCGAGAGTGCAGTGTGTGTAGGGAGAGATCAGTGTGCGTGGGGAGAGTGCAGTGTGTGTGGGGAGAGTGCAGTGTGTGTGGGGAGAGTGCAGTGTGTGTGGGGAGAGTGCAGTGTGTGTGGGGAGAGTGCAGTGTGTGTGGGGAGAGTGCAGTGTGTGGGGTGAGTGCAGTGTGTGTGGGGAGAGTGCAGTGTGTGTGTGGGGAGAATGCAGTGTGTGGGGAGAGTGCAGTGTGTGTGGGGAGAGTGAAGTGTGTGTGGGGAGAGTGCAGTGTGTGTGGGGAGAGTGCGGTGTGTGTGGGGAGAGTGCAGTGTGTGGGGAGAGTGCAGTGTGTGCGGAGAGTGCAGTGTGTGGGGGAGAGCAGTGTGTGTGGGGAGAGTGCAGTGTGTGTGAGGAGAGTGCAGTGTGGGTGCGGAGAATGCAGGGAGTGTGGGGAGAGTGCAGTCTGTGTGGGGAGAGTGCAGTGTGTGTGGGGAGAGTGCAGTGTGTGTGGGGAGAGTGCAGTGTGTGTGGGGAGAGTGAAGTGTGTGTGGGGAGAGTGCAGTGTGTGTGGGGAGATTGCACTGTGTGGGGAGAGTGCAGTGTGTGGGGAGCGTGCAGTGTGTGTGGGGGGAGCGCAGTGTGTGGGGAGAGTGCAGTGTGTGTGGGGAGAGTGCATTGTGTGGGGAGAGTGCAGTGTGTGGGGAGAGTGCAGTGTGTGTGGGGAGAGTGAAGTGTGTGTGGGGAGAGTGCAGTGTGTGTGGGGAGATTGCACTGTGTGGGGAGAGTGCAGTGTGTGGGGAGCATGCAGTGTGTGTGGGGGGAGTGCAGTGCGTGGGGAGAGTGCAGTGTGTGTGGGGAGAGTGCAGTGTGTGGGGAGAGTGCAGTGTGTGGGGAGAGTGCAGTGTGTGTGGGGAGAGTAAAATGTGTGTGGGGAGAGTGCAGTGTGTGTGGGGAGAATGCCGTGTGTGTGGGGAGAGTGCAGTGTGTGGGGAGAGTGCAGTGTGTGTGAGGAGAGTGCAGTGTGGATGGGGAGAGTGAAGTGTGTGTGGGGAGAGTGCAGTGTGTTTCGGGAGAGTGCAGTGTGTTTGGAGAGTGCAGTGTGTGTGGGGAGGGTGCAGTGTGTGTGGGGAGAGTGCAGTGTGTGTGTGGAGAGGGCAGTATGTGTGGGGAGAGGGCAGTGTGTGTGGGGAGAGTGCATTGTGTGGGGAGAGTGCAGTGTGTGTGGGGAGAGTGAAGTGTGTGGGGAGAGTACGGTGTGTGGGGAGAGTGCAGTGTGTGTGGGGAGAGTGAAGTGTGTGTGGGGAGAGTGCAGTGTGTGTGGGGAGAGTGCCGTGTGTGTGGGGAGAGTGCAGTGTGTGGGGAGAGTGCAGTGTGTGCGGAGAGTGCAGTGTGTGGGGGAGAGCAGTGTGTGTGGGGAGAGTGCAGTGTGTGTGAGGAGAGTGCAGTGTGGGGGCGGAGAATGCAGGGAGTGTGGGGAGAGTGCAGTCTGTGTGGGGAGAGTGCAGTGTGTGTGGGGAGTGTGCAGTGTGTGTGGGGGGAGTGCAGTGTGTGTGGGGAGAGTGCAGCTTGTGGGGAGAGTGCAGCGTGTGGGAAGAATGCAGTGTGTGGGGAGAGTGCAGTGTATGGGGCGAGTGCAGTGTGTGTGGGGAGAGTGCAGTGTGTGTGGGGAGAGTGCAGTGTGTGTGGGGAGAGTGCCATGTGTGTGGGGAGAGTGAAGTGTGTGTGGGGAGGGAGCAGTGTGTGTGGGGAGAGAGCAGTGTGTGTGCGGAGAGTGCTGAGTGTGTGGGGAGAGTGCAGTGTGTGGGGAGAGTGCAGTGTGTGTGGGGAGAGTGCAGTGTGTGTGGGGAGAGTGTAGTGTGTGGGGGAGAGTGCAGTGTGTGGGGAGAGTGCAGTGTGTGGGGAGAGTGAAGGTTGTGGGCAGAGTGCAGTGTGTGGGGAGAGTGCAGTGTGTGTGGGGAGAGTGCAGTGTGTGGAGAGAATGCAGTGTGTGCGGGGAGAGTGCAGTGTGTGTGGGGAGAGTGCAGTGTGTGTGGGGAGAGTGCAGTCTGTGTGGGGAGAGTGCAGTGAGTGTGGGGAGAGTGCAGTGTGTGGGGAGAGTGCAGTGTGTGTTGGGAGATTGCAGTGTGTTGGGGGAGAGTGCAATGTGTGTGGGGAGATTGCAGTGTGTGGGGAGAATTCAAAAAGTGTGCGGAGAGTGCAGTGTGTGGCGAGAGTGCAGTGTGTGTTGGGAGAGATCAGTGTGCGTGGGGAGAGTGCAGTGTGTGTGGGGAGAGTGCAGTGTGTGTGGGGAGAGTGCAGTGTGTGTGGGGAGAGTGCAGTGTGTGTGGGGAGAGTGCAGTGTGTGTGGGGAGAGTGCAGTGTGTGGGGTGAGTGCAGTGTGTGTGGGGAGAGTGCAGTGTGTGTGTGGGGAGAATGCAGTGTGTGGGGAGAGTGCAGAGTGTGTGGGGAGAGTGCAGTGTGTGTGGGGAGAGTCCAGTGTATGGGGAGAAGGCAGTGTGTGTGGGGAGAGTGCAGAATGCGTGGGGAGAGTGCAGTGTGTGTGGGGAGAGTGCAGTGTGTGGGGAGAGTGCAGTGTGTGTGGGGAGAGTGCAGTGTGTGTGGGGAGAATGCAGTGTGTGGGGAAAGTGCAGTGTGTGTGGGGAGAGTGCAGTGTGTTTCGGGAGAGTGCAGTGTGTTTGGAGAGTGCGGTGTGTGTGGGGAGGGTGCAGTGTGTGTGGGGAGAGTGCAGTGTATGTGGGGAGAGGGCAGTGTGTGTGGGGAGAGTGCATTGTGTGGGGAGAGTGCAGTGTGTGTGGGGAGAGTGAAGTGTGTGGGGAGAGTGAAGTGTGTGGGGAGAGTACGGTGTGTGGGGAGAGTGCAGTGTGTGTGGGGAGAGTGAGGTGTGTGTGGGTACAGTGCAGTGTGTGGGGAGAGTGCAGTGTGTGCGGAGAGTGCAGTGTGTGCGGAGAGCAGTGTGTGTGGGGAGAGTGCAGTGTGTGTGAGGAGAGTGCAGTGTGGGTGCGGAGAATGCAGGGAGTGTGGGGAGAGTGCAGTCTGTGTGGGGAGAGTCCAGTGTGTGTGGGGAGTGTGCAGTGTGTGTGGGGGGAGTGCAGTGTGCGTGGGGAGAGTGCAGCGTGTGGGGAGAGTGCAGCGTGTGGGAAGAATGCAGTGTGTGGGGAGAGTGCAGTGTATGGGGCGAGTGCAGTGTGTGTGGGGAGAGTGCAGTGTGTGTGGGGAGAGTGCAGTGTGTGTGGGGAGAGAGCAGTGTGTGTGCGGAGAGTGCAGTGTGTGTGGGGAGAGTGCAGTGTGTGGGGAGAGTGCAGTGTGTGTGGGGAGAGTGCAGTGTGTGTGGGGAGAGTGTAGTGTGTGGAGGAGAGTGCAGTGTGTGGGGAGAGTGCAGTGTGTGGGGAGAGTGAAGGTTGTGGGCAGAGTGCAGTGTGTGTGGGGAGAGTGCAGTGTGTGTGGGGAGAGTGAAGTGTGTGTGGGGAGAGTGCAGTGTGTGTGGGGAGATTGCAGTGTGTGGGGAGAGTGCAGTGTGTGGGGAGCGTGCAGTGTGTGTGGGGGGAGTGCAGTGTGTGGGGAGAGTGCAGTGTGTGTGGGGAGAGTGCAGTGTGTGGGGAGAGTGCAGTGTGTGGGGAGAGTGCAGTGTGTGTGGGGAGAGTAAAATGTGTGTGGGGAGAGTGCAGTGTGTGTGGGGAGAGTGCCGTGTGTGTGGGGAGAGTGCAGTGTGTGGGGAGGGTGCAGTGTGTGTGGGGAGAGGGCAGTGTGTGTGGGGAGAGTGAAGTGTGCGTGGGGAGAGTGCAGTGTGTGGGGAGAGTGCAGTTTTTGTGGGGAGAGTGCAGTGTTTGTAGGGAGAGTTCAGTGTGTGTGGGGAGAGTGCAGTGTGTGGGGAGAGTGCAGTGTGTGTGGGGGGAGTGCAGTGTCTGGGGAGAGTGCAGTGTGTGTGGGGAGAGTACAGTGAGTGTGGGGAGAGTGCAGTGTGTGTGAGGAGAATGCTGTGTGTGTGGGGAGAGTGCAGGGTGCGTGGGGAGAGAGCAGTGTGTGTGGGGAGAGTGGAGTGTGTGTGGGGAGAGTGCAGTGTGTGTGGGGAGAGTGCAGTGTGTGTGGGGAGAATACAGTGTGTGGGGAAAGTGCAGTGTGTGTGGGGAGAGTGCAGTGGGTTTCGGGAGAGTGCAGTGTGTTTGGAGAGTGCAGTGTGTGTGGGGAGGGTGCAGTGTGTGTGGGGAGAGTGCAGTGTGTGTGTGGAGAGGGCAGTATGTGTGGGGAGAGGGCAGTGTGTGTGGGGAGAGTGCATTGTGTGGGGAGAGTGCAGTGTGTGTGGGGAGAGTGAAGTGTGTGGGGAGAGTACGGTGTCTGGGGAGAGTGCAGTGTGTGTAGGGAGAGTGAAGTGCGTGTGGGGAGAGTGCAGTGTGTGTGGGGAGAGTGCCGTGTGTGTGGGGAGAGTGCCGTGTGTGGGGAGAGTGCAGTGTGTGCGGAGAGTGCAGTGTGTGGGGGAGAGCAGTGTGTGTGGGGAGAGTGCAGTGTGTGTGAGGAGAGTGCAGTGTGGGTGCGGAGAATGCAGGGAGTGTGGGGAGAGTGCAGTGTGTGGGGAGAGTGCAGTGTGTGTGGGGAGAGTGCAGTGTGTGTGGGGAGAGTGTAGTGTGTGGGGGAGAGTGCAGTGTGTGGGGAGAGTGCAGTGTGTGGGGAGAGTGAAGGTTGTGGGCAGAGTGCAGTGTGTGTGGGGAGAGTGCAGTGTGTGGGGAGAGTGCAGTGTGTGTGGGGAGAGTGCAGTGTGTGTGGGGAGAGTGCAGTGTGTGTGGGGAGAGTGCAGTGTGTGTGGGGAGATTGCACTGTGTGGGGAGAGTGCAGTGTGTGGGGAGCGTGCAGTGTGTGTGGGGGGAGTGCAGTGTGTGGGGAGAGTGCAGTGTGTGTGGGGAGAGTGCAGTGTGTGGGGAGAGTGCAGTGTGTGGGGAGAGTGCAGTGTGTGTGGGGAGAGTAAAATGTGTGTGGGGAGAGTGCAGTGTGTGTGGGGAGAGTGCCGTGTGTGTGGGGAGAGTGCAGTGTGTGGGGAGAGTGCAGTGTGTGTGGGGAGAGTGCAGTGTGTTTCGGGAGAGTGCAGTGTGTTTGGAGAGTGCAGTGTGTGTCGGGAGGGTGCAGTGTGTGTGGGGAGAGTGCAGTGTGTGTGTGGAGGGGGCAGTATGTGTGGGGAGAGGGCAGTGTGTGTGGGGAGAGTGCATTGTGTGGGGAGAGTGCAGTGTGTGTGGGGAGAGTGAAGTGTGTGGGGAGAGTACGGTGTGTGGGGAGAGTGCAGTGTGTGTGGGGAGAGTGAAGTGTGTGTGGGGAGAGTGCAGTGTGTGTGGGGAGAGTGCCGTGTGTGTGGGGAGAGTGCAGTGTGTGGGGAGAGTGCAGTGTGTGCGGAGAGTGCAGTGTGTGGGGGAGAGCAGTGTGTGTGGGGAGAGTGCAGTGTGTGTGAGGAGAGTGCAGTGTGGGGGCGGAGAATGCAGGGAGTGTGGGGAGAGTGCAGTCTGTGTGGGGAGAGTGCAGTGTGTGTGGGGAGTGTGCAGTGTGTGTGGGGGGAGTGCAGTGTGTGTGGGGAGAGTGCAGCGTGTGGGATGAGTGCAGCGTGTGGGAAGAATGCAGTGTGTGGGGAGAGTGCAGTGTATGGGGCGAGTGCAGTGTGTGTGGGGAGAGTGCAGTGTGTGTGGGGAGAGTGCAGTGTGTGTGGGGAGAGTGCCATGTGTGTGGGGAGAGTGAAGTGTGTGTGGGGAGGGAGCAGTGTGTGTGGGGAGAGAGCAGTGTGTGTGCGGAGAGTGCTGTGTGTGTGGGGAGAGTGCAGTGTGTGGGGAGAGTGCAGTGTGTGTGGGGAGAGTGCAGTGTGTGTGGGGAGAGTGTAGTGTGTGGGGGAGAGTGCAGTGTGTGGTGAGAGTGCAGTGTGTGGGGAGAGTGAAGGTTGTGGGCAGAGTGCAGTGTGTGGGGAGAGTGCAGTGTGTGTGGGGAGAGTGCAGTGTGTGTGGGGAGAGTGAAGTGTGTGTGGGGAGAGTGCAGTGTGTGTGGGGAGATTGCAGTGTGTGGGGAGAGTGCAGTGTGTGGGGAGCGTGCAGTGTGTGTGGGGGGAGTGCAGTGTGTGTGGGGAGAGTGCCATGTGTGTGGGGAGAGTGAAGTGTGTGTGGGGAGGGAGCAGTGTGTGTGGGGAGAGAGCAGTGTGTGTGCGGAGAGTGCAGTGTGTGTGGGGAGAGTGCAGTGTGTGGGGAGACTGCAGTGTGTGTGGGGAGAGTGCAGTGTGTGTGGGGAGAGTGTAGTGTGTGGGGGAGAGTGCAGTGTGTGGGGAGAGTGCAGTGTGTGGGGAGAGTGAAGGTTGTGGGCAGAGTGCAGTGTGTGTGGGGAGATTGCAGTGTGTGGGGAGAGTGCAGTGTGTGTGGGGAGAGTGCAGTGTGTGTGGGGAGAGTGAGGTGTGTGTGGGGAGAGTGCAGTGTGTGTGGGGAGATTGCAGTGTGTGGGGAGAGTGCAGTGTGTGGGGAGCGTGCAGTGTGTGTGGGGGGAGTGCAGTGTGTGGGGAGAGTGCAGTGTGTGTGGGGAGAGTGCAGTGTGTGGGGAGAGTGCTGTGTGTGGGGAGAGTGCAGTGTGTGTGGGGAGAGTGAATTGTGTGTGGGGAGAGTGCAGTGTGTGTGGGGAGAGTGCCGTGTGTGTGGGGAGAGTGCAGTGTGTGGGGAGACTGCAGTGTGTGTGAGGAGAGTGCAGTTTGGATGGGGAGAGTGAAGTGTGTGTGGGGAGAGTGCAGTGTGTGTGGGGAGATTGCAGTGTGTGTGGGGAGAGTGCAGTGTGTGTGGGGAGAGTGCAGTGTGTGGAGAGAATGCAGTGTGTGCGGGGAGAGTGCAGTGTGTGTGGGGAGAGTGAAGTGTGTGGGGAGAGTGCAGTGTGTGGGGGGAGTGCAGTGTGTGTGGCGAGATTGCAGTGTGTGTGAGGGGAGTGCTGTGTGTGGGGAGAGTGCAGTGTGGATGGGGAGAGTGAAGTGTGTGTGGGGAGAGTGCAGTGTGTGTGGGGAGATTGCAGTGTGTGTGGGGAGAGTGCAGTGTGTGTGGGGAGAGTGCAGTGTGTGGAGAGAATGCAGTGTGTGCGGGGAGAGTGCAGTGTGTGTGGGGAGAGTGCAGTGTGTGTGGGTAGAGTGCAGTCTGTGTGGGGAGAGTGCAGTGAGTGTGGGGAGAGTGCAGTGTGTGGGGAGAGTGCAGTGTGTGTTGGGAGATTGCAGTGTGTTGGGGGAGAGTGCAATGTGTGTGGGGAGATTGCAGTGTGTGGGGAGAATTCAAAAAGTGTGCGGAGAGTGCAGTGTGTGGCGAGAGTGCAGTGTGTGTAGGGAGAGATCAGTGTGCGTGGGGAGAGTGCAGTGTGTGTGGGGAGAGTGCAGTGTGTGTGGGGAGAGTGCAGTGTGTGTGGGGAGAGTGCAGTGTGTGTGGGGAGAGTGCAGTGTGTGTGGGGAGAGTGCAGTGTGTGGGGTGAGTGCAGTGTGTGTGGGGTGAGTGCAGTGTGTGTGGGGAGAGTGCAGTGTGTGTGTGGGGAGAATGCAGTGTGTGGGGAGAGTGCAGTGTGTGTGGGGAGAGTGAAGTGTGTGTGGGGAGAGTGCAGTGTGTGTGGGGAGAGTGCGGTGTGTGTGGGGAGAGTGCAGTGTGTGGGGAGAGTGCAGTGTGTGCGGAGAGTGCAGTGTGTGGGGGAGAGCAGTGTGTGTGGGGAGAGTGCAGTGTGTGTGAGGAGAGTGCAGTGTGGGTGCGGAGAATGCAGGGAGTGTGGGGAGAGTGCAGTCTGTGTGGGGAGAGTGCAGTGTGTGTGGGGAGAGTGCAGTGTGTGTGGGGAGAGTGCAGTGTGTGTGGGGAGAGTGAAGTGTGTGTGGGGAGAGTGCAGTGTGTGTGGGGAGATTGCACTGTGTGGGGAGAGTGCAGTGTGTGGGGAGCGTGCAGTGTGTGTGGGGGGAGTGCAGTGTGTGGGGAGAGTGCAGTGTGTGTGGGGAGAGTGCAGTGTGTGGGGAGAGTGCAGTGTGTGGGGAGAGTGCAGTGTGTGTGGGGAGAGTAAAATGTGTGTGGGGAGAGTGCAGTGTGTGTGGGGAGAGTGCCGTGTGTGTGGGGAGAGTGCAGTGTGTGGGGAGAGTGCAGTGTGTGTGAGGAGAGTGCAGTATGGATGGGGAGAGTGAAGTGTGTGTGGGGAGAGTGCAGTGTGTTTCGGGAGAGTGAAGTGTGTTTGGAGAGTGCAGTGTGTGTGGGGAGGGTGCAGTGTGTGTGGGGAGAGTGCAGTGTGTGTGTGGAGAGGGCAGTATGTGTGGAGAGAGGGCAGTGTGTGTGGGGAGAGTGCATTGTGTGGGGAGAGTGCAGTGTGTGTGGGGAGAGTGAAGTGTGTGGGGAGAGTACGGTGTGTGGGGAGAGTGCAGTGTGTGTGGGGAGAGTGAAGTGTGTGTGGGGAGAGTGCAGTGTGTGTGGGGAGAGTGCCGTGTGTGTGGGGAGAGTGCAGTGTGTGGGGAGAGTGCAGTGTGTGCGGAGAGTGCAGTGTGTGGGGGAGAGCAGTGTGTGTGGGGAGAGTGCAGTGTGTGTGAGGAGAGTGCAGTGTGGGGGCGGAGAATGCAGGGAGTGTGGGGAGAGTGCAGTCTGTGTGGGGAGAATGCAGTGTGTGTGGGGAGTGTGCAGTGTGTGTGGGGGGAGTGCAGTGTGTGTGGGGAGAGTGCAGCGTGTGGGGAGAGTGCAGCGTGTGGGAAGAATGCAGTGTGTGGGGAGAGTGCAGTGTATGGGGCGAGTGCAGTGTGTGTGGGGAGAGTGCAGTGTGTGTGGGGAGAGTGCAGTGTGTGTGGGGAGAGTGCCATGTGTGTGGGGAGAGTGAAGTGTGTGTGGGGAGGGAGCAGTGTGTGTGGGGAGAGAGCAGTGTGTGTGCGGAGAGTGCTGTGTGTGTGGGGAGAGTGCAGTGTGTGGGGAGAGTGCAGTGTGTGTGGGGAGAGTGCAGTGTGTGTGGGGAGAGTGTAGTGTGTGGGGGAGAGTGCAGTGTGTGGGGAGAGTGCAGTGTGTGGGGAGAGTGAAGGTTGTGGGCAGAGTGCAGTGTGTGGGGAGAGTGCAGTGTGTGTGGGGAGAGTGCAGTGTGTGTGGGGAGAGTGAAGTGTGTGTGGGGAGAGTGCAGTGTGTGTGGGGAGATTGCAGTGTGTGGGGAGAGTGCAGTGTGTGGGGAGCGTGCAGTGTGTGTGGGGGGAGTGCAGTGTGTGTGGGGAGAGTGCCATGTGTGTGGGGAGAGTGAAGTGTGTGTGGGGAGAGTGAAGTGTGTGTGGGGAGAGTGCAGTGTGTGGGGAGAGTGCAGTGTGTGTGGGGAGAGTGCAGTGTGTGTGGGGAGAGTGAAGTGTGTGTGGGGAGAGTGCAGTGTGTGTGGGGAGATTGCAGTGTGTGGGGAGAGTGCAGTGTGTGGGGAGCGTGCAGTGTGTGTGGGGGGAGTGCAGTGTGTGGGGAGAGTGCAGTGTGTGTTGTGAGAGTGCAGTGTGTGTGGAGAGTGCAGTGTGTGGGGAGAGTGCAGTGTGTGTGGGGAGAGTGAATTGTGTGTGGGGAGAGTGCAGTGTGTGTGGGGAGAGTGCCGTGTGTGTGGGGAGTGTGCAGTGTGTGGGGAGACTGCAGTGTGTGTGAGGAGAGTGCAGTGTGGATGGGGAGAGTGAAGTGTGTGTGGGGAGAGTGCAGTGTGTGTGGGGAGATTGCAGTGTGTGTGGGGAGAGTGCAGTGTGTGTGGGGAGAGTGCAGTGTGTGGAGAGAATGCAGTGTGTGCGGGGAGAGTGCAGTGTGTGTGGGGAGAGAGAAGTGTGTGGGGAGAGTGCAGTGTGTGGGGGGAGTGCAGTGAGTGTGGCGAGATTGCAGTGTGTGTGAGGGGAGTGCTGTGTGTGGGGAGAGTGCAGTGTGGATGGGGAGAGTGAAGTGTGTGTGGGGAGAGTGCAGTGTGTGTGGGGAGATTGCAGTGTGTGTGGGGAGAGTGCAGTGTGTGTGGGGAGAGTGCAGTGTGTGGAGAGAATGCAGTGTGTGCGGGGAGAGTGCAGTGTGTGTGGGGAGAGTGCAGTGTGTGTGGGGAGAGTGCAGTCTGTGTGGGGAGAGTGCAGTGAGTGTGGGGAGAGTGCAGTGTGTGGGGAGAGTGCTGTGTGTGTTGGGAGATTGCAGTGTGTTGGGGGAGAGTGCAATGTGTGTGGGGAGATTGCAGTGTGTGGGGAGAATTCAAAAAGTGTGCGGAGAGTGCAGTGTGTGGCGAGAGTGCAGTGTGTGTAGGGAGAGATCAGTGTGCGTGGGGAGAGTGCAGTGTGTGTGGGGAGAGTGCAGTGTGTGTGGGGAGAGTGCAGTGTGTGTGGGGAGAGTGCAGTGTGTGTGGGGAGAGTGCAGTGTGTGTGGGGAGAGTGCAGTGTGTGGGGTGAGTGCAGTGTGTGTGGGGAGAGTGCAGTGTGTGTGTGGGGAGAATGCAGTGTGTGGGGAGAGTGCAGTGTGTGGGGTGAGTGCAGTGTGTGTGGGGAGAGTGCAGTGTGTGTGGGGAGAGTGCAGTGTGTGTGGGGAGAGTGCAGTGTGTGTGGGGAGAGTGAAGTGTGTGTGGGGAGAGTGCAGTGTGTGTGGGGAGAGTGCGGTGTGTGTGGGGAGAGTGCAGTGTGTGGGGAGAGTGCAGTGTGTGCGGAGAGTGCAGTGTGTGGGGGAGAGCAGTGTGTGTGGGGAGAGTGCAGTGTGTGTGAGGAAAGTGCAGTGTGGGTGCGGAGAATGCAGGGAGTGTGGGGAGAGTGCAGTCTGTGTGGGGAGAGTGCAGTGTGTGTGGGGAGAGTGCAGTGTGTGTGGGGAGAGTGCCGTGTGTGTGGGGAGAGCGCAGTGTGAGGGGAGATTGCAGTGTGTGGGGAGTGTGCAGGTTGTGGGGAGAGTGCAGTGTGTGTGGGGAGAGTGCCGTGTGTGTGGGGAGAGCGCAGTGTGAGGGGAGAGTGCTGTGTGTGCGGAGAGTGCAGTGTGTGTGAGGAGAGTGCAGTGTGGGTGCGGAGAATGCAGGGAGTGTGGGGAGAGTGCAGTCTGTGTGGGGAGAGTGCAGTGTGTGTGGGGAGTGTGCAGTGTGTGTGGGGGAAGTGCAGTGTATGTGTGGAGAGTGCAGCGTGTGGGGAGAGTGCAGCGTGTGGGAAGAATGCATTGTGTGGGGAGAGTGCAGTGTATGGGGAGAGTGCAGTGTGTGTGGGGAGTGTGCAATGTGTGTGGGGAGAGTGCAGTGTGTGTGGGGAGAGTGCAGTGTGTATGGGGAGAGTGCAGTGTGTGTGGGGAGGGAGCAGTGTGTGTGGGGAGAGTGCAGTGTGTGTGGGGAGAGTGCAGTGTGTGTGTGGAGAGTGCAGTGTGTGGGGAGAGTGCAGTGTGTGTTGGGAGAGTGCAGTGTGTGTGGGGAGAGTGTAGTGTGTGTGGGGAGAGTGCAGTGTGTGGGGAGAGTGCAGTGTGTGGGGAGTGTGCAGGTTGTGGGGAGAGTGCAGTGTGTGTGGGGAGAGTGCAGTGTGTGTGGGGAGAGTGCAGTGTGTGGGGAGAGTGCAGTGTGTGTGGGGAGAGTGCAGTGTGTGTGGGGAGAGTGAAGTGTGTGTGGGGAAATTGCAGTGTGTGGGGAGAGTGCAGTGTGTGGGGAGAGTGCAGTGTGTGTGGGGGGAGTGCAGTGTGTGGGGAGAGTGCTGTGTGTGTAGGGAGATTGCAGTGTGTGTGGGGAGAGTGCAGTGTATGTGAGGAGAGTGCTGTGTGTGTGGGGAGAGTGCATTGTGTGTGGGGAGAGTGCAGTGTGTGTGGGGAAAATGCAGTGTATGTGGGGAGAATGCAGTGTGCGGGGAGAGTGCAGTGTGTGGGGATAGTGCAGTGTGTGTCGGGAGAGTGCAGTGTGTGTGGAGAGTGCAGTGTGTGTGGGGAGGTTGCAGTGTGTGTGGGGAGAATGCAGTGTGTGTGGGGAGAGTCCAGTGTGTGGGGAGAGTGCAGTGTGTGGAGAGAGTGCAGTGTGTGGGGAGAGTGCAGTGTGTGTGGGGAGAGTGAAGTGTGTGTGGGGAGAGTGCAGTGTGTGTGGGGAGAGTGCCGTGTGTGTGGGGAGAGTGCAGTGTGTGGGGAGATTGCAGTGTGTGCGGAGAGTGCAGTGTGTGGGGGAGAGCAGTGTGTGTGTGGAGAGTGCAGTGTGTGTGAGGAGAGTGCAGTGTGTGTGGGGAGAGTGCAGTGTGTGGGGAGAGTGCAGTGTGTGTGGGGAGAGTGCAGTATGTGTGGGGAGAGTGCAGTGTGTGTGGGGAGAGTGCAGTGTGTGTGGGGAGAGTGTAGTGGGTGTGGGGAGAGTGCAGTGTGTGGGGAGGGTGCAGTGTGTGGGGAGGGTGCAGAGTGTGTGGGGAGAGTGCAGTGTGTGTGGGGAGAGTGAAGTGTGTGTGGGGAGAGTGCAGTGTGTGTGGGGAGATTGCTGTGTGTGGGGAGAGTGCAGCTTTTGTGGGGAGAGTGCAGTGTGTGTAGGGAGAGTTCAGTGTGTGTGGGGGGAGTGCAGTGTGTGGGGAGAGTGCAGTGTGTGTGGGGGGAGTGCAGTGTGTGGGGAGAGTGCAGTGTGTGTGGGGAGAGTACAGTGTGTGTGGGGAGAGTGCAGTGTGTGTGAGGAGAGTGCTGTGTGTGTGGGGAGAGTGCAGTGTGTGTGGGGAGAGAGCAGTGTGTGTGGGGAGAGTGCAGTGTGTGTGGGGAGAGTGCAGTGTGTGTGGGGAGAATGCAGTGTGTGGGGAAAGTGCAGTGTGTGTGGGGAGAGTGCAGTGTGTTTCGGGAGAGTGCAGTGTGTGTGGGGAGGGTGCAGTGTGTGTGGGGAGAGTGCAGCGTGTGTGTGGAGAGGGCAGTATGTGTGGGGAGAGGGCAGTGTGTGTGGGGAGAGTGCATTGTGTGGGGAGAGTGCAGTGTGTGTGGGGAGAGTGAAGTGTGTGGGGAGAGTACGGTGTGTGGGGAGAGTGCAGTGTGTGTGGGGAGAGTGAAGTGTGTGTGGGGAGAGTGCAGTGTGTGTGGGGAGAGTGCCGTGTGTGTGGGGAGAGTGCAGTGTGTGTGGAGAGTGCAGTGTGTGCGGAGAGTGCAGTGTGTGGGGGAGAGCAGTGTGTGTGGGGAGAGTGCAGTGTGTGTGAGGAGAGTGCAGTGTGGGTGCGGAGAATGCAGGGAGTGTGGGGAGAGTGCAGTCCGTGTGGGGTGAGTGCAGTGTGTGTGGGGAGTGTGCAGTGTGTGTGGGGGGAGTGCAGTGTGTGTGGGGAGAGTGCAGCGTGTGGGGAGAGTGCAGCCTGTGGGAAGAATGCAGTGTGTGGGGAGAGTGCAGTGTATGGGGCGAGTGCAGTGTGTGTGGGGAGAGTGCAGTGTGTGTGGGGAGAGTGCAGTGTGTGTGGGGAGAGTGCCATGTGTGTGGGGAGAGTGAAGTGTGTGTGGGGAGGGAGCAGTGTGTGTGGGGAGAGAGCAGTGTGTGTGCGGAGAGTGCAGTGTGTGTGGGGAGAGTGCAGTGTGTGGGGAGAGTGCAGTGTGTGTGGGGAGAGTGCAGTGTGTGTGGGGAGAGTGTAGTGTGTGGGGGAGAGTGCAGTGTGTGGGGAGAGTGCAGTGTGTGGGGAGAGTGAAGGTTGTGGGCAGAGTGCAGTGTGTGTGGGGAGAGTGCAGTGTGTGGGGAGAGTGCAGTGTGTGTGGGGAGAGTGCAGTGTGTGTGGGGAGAGTGATGTGTGTGTGGGGAGAGTGCAGTGTGTGTGGGGAGATTGCAGTGTGTGGGGAGAGTGCAGTGTGTGGGGAGCGTGCAGTGTGTGTGGGGGGAGTGCAGTGTGTGGGGAGAGTGCAGTGTGTGTGGGGAGAGTGCAGTGTGTGGGGAGAGTGCAGTGTGTGGGGAGAGTGCAGTGTGTGTGGGGAGCGTAAATTGTGTGTGGGGAGAGTGCAGTGTGTGTGGGGAGAGTGCCGTGTGTGTGGGGAGAGTGCAGTGTGTGGGGAGAGTGCAGTGTGTGTGAGGAGAGTGCAGTGTGGATGGGGAGAGTGAAGTGTGTGTGGGGAGAGTGCAGTGTGTGTGGGGAGATTGCAGTGTGTGTGGGGAGAGTGCAGTGTGTGTGGGGAGAGTGCAGTGTGTGGAGAGAATGCAGTGTGTGCGGGGAGAGTGCAGTGTGTGTGGGGAGAGTGAAGTGTGTGGGGAGAGTGCAGTGTGTGGGGGAGTGCGGTGTGTGTGGCGAGATTGCAGTGTGTGTGAGGGGAGTGCTGTGTGTGGGGAGAGTGCAGTGTGGATGGGGAGAGTGAAGTGTGTGTGGGGAGAGTGCAGTGTGTGTGGGGAGATTGCAGTGTGTGTGGGGAGAGTGCAGTGTGTGTGGGGAGAGTGCAGTGTGTGGAGAGAATGCAGTGTGTGCGGGGAGAGTGCAGTGTGTGTGGGGAGAGTGCAGTGTGTGTGGGGAGAGTGCAGTCTATGTGGGGAGAGTGCAGTGAGTGTGGGGAGAGTGCAGTGTGTGGGGAGAGTGCAGTGTGTGTTGGGAGATTGCAGTGTGTTGGGGGAGAGTGCAATGTGTGTGGGGAGATTGCAGTGTGTGGGGAGAATTCAAAAAGTGTGCGGAGAGTGCAGTGTGTGGCGAGAGTGCAGTGTGTGTTGGGAGAGATCAGTGTGTGTGGGGAGGGTGCAGTGTGTGTGGGGAGAGTGCAGTGTGTGTGGGGAGAGTGCAGTGTGTGTGGGGAGAGTGCAGTGTGTGTGGGGAGAGTGCAGTGTGTGTGGGGAGAGTGCAGTGTGTGGGGTGAGTGCAGTGTGTGTGGGGAGAGTGCAGTGTGTGTGTGGGGAGAATGCAGTGTGTGGGGAGAGTGCAGAGTGTGTGGGGAGAGTGCAGTGTGTGTGGGGAGAGTGCAGTGTATGGGGAGAAGGCAGTGTGTGTGGGGAGAGTGCAGTGTGTGGGGAGAGTGCAGTGTGTGTGGGGAGAGTGCAGTGTGTGTGGGGAGAATGCAGTGTGTGGGGAAAGTGCAGTGTGTGTGGGGAGAGTGCAGTGTGTTTCGGGAGAGTGCAGTGTGTTTGGAGAGTGCGGTGTGTGTGGGGAGGGTGCAGTATGTGTGGGGAGAGGGCAGTGTGTGTGGGGAGAGGGCAGTGTGTGTGGGGAGAGTGCAGTGTGTGTGTGGGGAGAGTGAAGTGTGTGTGGGGAGAGTGCATTGTGTGGGGAGAGTGCAGTGTGTGTGGGGAGAGAGCAGTGTGTGTGGGGAGAGTGCAGTGTGTGTGTGGGGAGAGTGCAGTGTGTGTGGGGAGAATGCAGTGTGTGGGGAAAGTGCAGTGTGTGTGGGGAGAGTGCAGTGTGTTTCGGGAGAGTGCAGTGTGTTTGGAGAGTGCAGTGTGTGTGGGGAGGGTGCAGTGTGTGTGGGGAGAGTGCAGTGTGTGTGTGGAGAGGGCAGTGTGTGTGGGGAGAGTGCATTGTGTGGGGAGAGTGCAGTGTGTGTGGGGAGAGTGCAGTGTGTGTGGAGAGTGCAGTGTGTGTGGGGAGAGTGAAGTGTGTGGGGAGAGTCCGGTGTGTGGGGAGAGTGCAGTGTGTGTGGGGAGAGTGAAGTGTGTGTGGGGAGAGTGCAGTGTGTGTGGGGAGAGTGCCGTGTGTGTGGGGAGAGTGCAGTGTGTGTGGAGAGTGCAGTGTGTGCGGAGAGTGCAGTGTGTGGGGGAGAGCAGTGTGTGTGGGGAGAGTGCAGTGTGTGTGAGGAGAGTGCAGTGTGGGTGCGGAGAATGCAGGGAGTGTGGGGAGAGTGCAGTCCGTGTGGGAAGAGTGCAGTGTGTGTGGGGAGTGTGTAGTGTGTGTGGGGGGAGTGCAGTGTGTGTGGGGAGAGTGCAGCGTGTGGGGAGAGTGCAGCCTGTGGGAAGAATGCAGTGTGTGGGGAGAGTGCAGTGTATGGGGCGAGTGCAGTGTGTGTGGGGAGAGTGCAGTGTGTGTGGGGAGAGTGCAGTGTGTGTGGGGAGAGTGCCATGTGTGTGGGGAGAGTGAAGTGTGTGTGGGGAGGGAGCAGTGTGTGTGGGGAGAGAGCAGTGTGTGTGCGGAGAGTGCAGTGTGTGTGGGGAGAGTGCAGTGTGTGTGGGGAGAGTGTAGTGTGTGGGGGAGAGTGCAGTGTGTGGGGAGAGTGCAGTGTGTGGGGAGAGTGAAGGTTGTGGGCAGAGTGCAGTGTGTGTGGGGAGAGTGCAGTGTGTGGGGAGAGTGCAGTGTGTGTGGGGAGAGTGCAGTGTGTGTGGGGAGAGTGCAGTGTGTGTGGGGAGAGTGCAGTGTGTGTGGGGAGAGTGCAGTGTGTGGGGTGAGTGCAGTGTGTGTGGGGAGTGTGCAGTGTGTGTGTGGGGAGAATGCAGTGTGTGGGGAGAGTGCAGAGTGTGTGGGGAGAGTGCAGTGTGTGTGGGGAGAGTGCAGTGTATGGGGAGAAGGCAGTGTGTGTGGGGAGAGTGCAGTGTGCGTGGGGAGAGTGCAGTGTGTGTGGGGAGAGTGCAGTGTGTGGGGAGAGTGCAGTGTGTGTGGGGAGAGTGCAGTGTGTGTGGGGAGAATGCAGTGTGTGGGGAAAGTGCAGTGTGTGTGGGGAGGGTGCAGTGTGTTTCGGGAGAGTGCAGTGTGTTTGGAGAGTGCGGTGTGTGTGGGGAGGGTGCAGTATGTGTGGGGAGAGGGCAGTGTGTGTGGGGAGAGAGCAGTGTGTGTGGGGAGAGTGCAGTGTGTGTGTGGGGAGAGTGCATTGTGTGTGGGGAGAGGGCAGTGTGTGTGGGGAGAGTGCAGTGTGTGTGTGGGGAGAGTGAAGTGTGTGTGGGGAGAGTGCATTGTGTGGGGAGAGTGCAGTGTGTGTGGGGAGAGAGCAGTGTGTGTGGGGAGAGTGCAGTGTGTGTGCGGGTAGAGTGCAGTGTGTGTGGGGAGAATGCAGTGTGTGGGGAAAGTGCAGTGTGTGTGGGGAGAGTGCAGTGTGTTTCGGGAGAGTGCAGTGTGTTTGGAGAGTGCAGTGTGTGTGGGGAGGGTGCAGTGTGTGTGGGGAGAGTGCAGTGTGTGTGTGGAGAGGGCAATGTGTGTGGGGAGAGTGCATTGTGTGGGGAGAGTGCAGTGTGTGTGGGGAGAGTGCAGTGTGTGTGGAGAGTGCAGTGTGTGTGGGGAGAGGGCAGTGTGTGTGGGGAGAGTGCAGCGTGTGTGTGGAGAGGGCAGTATGTGTGGGGAGAGGGCAGTGTGTGTGGGGAGAGTGCATTGTGTGGGGAGAGTGCAGTGTGTGTGGGGAGAGTGAAGTGTGTGGGGAGAGTACGGTGTGTGGGGAGAGTGCAGTGTGTGTGGGGAGAGTGAAGTGTGTGTGGGGAGAGTGCAGTGTGTGTGGGGAGAGTGCCGTGTGTGTGGGGAGAGTGCAGTGTGTGTGGAGAGTGCAGTGTGTGCGGAGAGTGCAGTGTGTGGGGGAGAGCAGTGTGTGTGGGGAGAGTGCAGTGTGTGTGAGGAGAGTGCAGTGTGGGTGCGGAGAATGCAGGGAGTGTGGGGAGAGTGCAGTCCGTGTGGGGTGAGTGCAGTGTGTGTGGGGAGTGTGCAGTGTGTGTGGGGGGAGTGCAGTGTGTGTGGGGAGAGTGCAGCGTGTGGGGAGAGTGCAGCCTGTGGGAAGAATGCAGTGTGTGGGGAGAGTGCAGTGTATGGGGCGAGTGCAGTGTGTGTGGGGAGAGTGCAGTGTGTGTGGGGAGAGTGCAGTGTGTGTGGGGAGAGTGCCATGTGTGTGGGGAGAGTGAAGTGTGTGTGGGGAGGGAGCAGTGTGTGTGGGGAGAGAGCAGTGTGTGTGCGGAGAGTGCAGTGTGTGTGGGGAGAGTGCAGTGTGTGGGGAGAGTGCAGTGTGTGTGGGGAGAGTGCAGTGTGTGTGGGGAGAGTGTAGTGTGTGGGGGAGAGTGCAGTGTGTGGGGAGAGTGCAGTGTGTGGGGAGAGTGAAGGTTGTGGGCAGAGTGCAGTGTGTGTGGGGAGAGTGCAGTGTGTGGGGAGAGTGCAGTGTGTGTGGGGAGAGTGCAGTGTGTGTGGGGAGAGTGATGTGTGTGTGGGGAGAGTGCAGTGTGTGTGGGGAGATTGCAGTGTGTGGGGAGAGTGCAGTGTGTGGGGAGCGTGCAGTGTGTGTGGGGGGAGTGCAGTGTGTGGGGAGAGTGCAGTGTGTGTGGGGAGAGTGCAGTGTGTGGGGAGAGTGCAGTGTGTGGGGAGAGTGCAGTGTGTGTGGGGAGCGTAAATTGTGTGTGGGGAGAGTGCAGTGTGTGTGGGGAGAGTGCCGTGTGTGTGGGGAGAGTGCAGTGTGTGGGGAGAGTGCAGTGTGTGTGAGGAGAGTGCAGTGTGGATGGGGAGAGTGAAGTGTGTGTGGGGAGAGTGCAGTGTGTGTGGGGAGAGTGCAGTGTGTGTGGGGAGAGTGCCATGTGTGTGGGGAGAGTGAAGTGTGTGTGGGGAGGGAGCAGTGTGTGTGGGGAGAGAGCAGTGTGTGTGCGGAGAGTGCAGTGTGTGTGGGGAGAGTGCAGTGTGTGGGGAGAGTGCAGTGTGTGTGGGGAGAGTGCAGTGTGTGTGGGGAGAGTGTAGTGTGTGGGGGAGAGTGCAGTGTGTGGGGAGAGTGCAGTGTGTGGGGAGAGTGAAGGTTGTGGGCAGAGTGCAGTGTGTGTGGGGAGAGTGCAGTGTGTGGGGAGAGTGCAGTGTGTGTGGGGAGAGTGCAGTGTGTGTGGGGAGAGTGATGTGTGTGTGGGGAGAGTGCAGTGTGTGTGGGGAGATTGCAGTGTGTGGGGAGAGTGCAGTGTGTGGGGAGCGTGCAGTGTGTGTGGGGGGAGTGCAGTGTGTGGGGAGAGTGCAGTGTGTGTGGGGAGAGTGCAGTGTGTGGGGAGAGTGCAGTGTGTGGGGAGAGTGCAGTGTGTGTGGGGAGCGTAAATTGTGTGTGGGGAGAGTGCAGTGTGTGTGGGGAGAGTGCCGTGTGTGTGGGGAGAGTGCAGTGTGTGGGGAGAGTGCAGTGTGTGTGAGGAGAGTGCAGTGTGGATGGGGAGAGTGAAGTGTGTGTGGGGAGAGTGCAGTGTGTGTGGGGAGATTGCAGTGTGTGTGGGGAGAGTGCAGTGTGTGTGGGGAGAGTGCAGTGTGTGGAGAGAATGCAGTGTGTGCGGGGAGAGTGCAGTGTGTGTGGGGAGAGTGAAGTGTGTGGGGAGAGTGCAGTGTGTGGGGGAGTGCGGTGTGTGTGGCGAGATTGCAGTGTGTGTGAGGGGAGTGCTGTGTGTGGGGAGAGTGCAGTGTGGATGGGGAGAGTGAAGTGTGTGTGGGGAGAGTGCAGTGTGTGTGGGGAGATTGCAGTGTGTGTGGGGAGAGTGCAGTGTGTGTGGGGAGAGTGCAGTGTGTGGAGAGAATGCAGTGTGTGCGGGGAGAGTGCAGTGTGTGTGGGGAGAGTGCAGTGTGTGTGGGGAGAGTGCAGTCTATGTGGGGAGAGTGCAGTGAGTGTGGGGAGAGTGCAGTGTGTGGGGAGAGTGCAGTGTGTGTTGGGAGATTGCAGTGTGTTGGGGGAGAGTGCAATGTGTGTGGGGAGATTGCAGTGTGTGGGGAGAATTCAAAAAGTGTGCGGAGAGTGCAGTGTGTGGCGAGAGTGCAGTGTGTGTTGGGAGAGATCAGTGTGTGTGGGGAGGGTGCAGTGTGTGTGGGGAGAGTGCAGTGTGTGTGGGGAGAGTGCAGTGTGTGTGGGGAGAGTGCAGTGTGTGTGGGGAGAGTGCAGTGTGTGTGGGGAGAGTGCAGTGTGTGGGGTGAGTGCAGTGTGTGTGGGGAGAGTGCAGTGTGTGTGTGGGGAGAATGCAGTGTGTGGGGAGAGTGCAGAGTGTGTGGGGAGAGTGCAGTGTGTGTGGGGAGAGTGCAGTGTATGGGGAGAAGGCAGTGTGTGTGGGGAGAGTGCAGTGTGTGGGGAGAGTGCAGTGTGTGTGGGGAGAGTGCAGTGTGTGTGGGGAGAATGCAGTGTGTGGGGAAAGTGCAGTGTGTGTGGGGAGAGTGCAGTGTGTTTCGGGAGAGTGCAGTGTGTTTGGAGAGTGCGGTGTGTGTGGGGAGGGTGCAGTATGTGTGGGGAGAGGGCAGTGTGTGTGGGGAGAGGGCAGTGTGTGTGGGGAGAGTGCAGTGTGTGTGTGGGGAGAGTGAAGTGTGTGTGGGGAGAGTGCATTGTGTGGGGAGAGTGCAGTGTGTGTGGGGAGAGAGCAGTGTGTGTGGGGAGAGTGCAGTGTGTGTGTGGGGAGAGTGCAGTGTGTGTGGGGAGAATGCAGTGTGTGGGGAAAGTGCAGTGTGTGTGGGGAGAGTGCAGTGTGTTTCGGGAGAGTGCAGTGTGTTTGGAGAGTGCAGTGTGTGTGGGGAGGGTGCAGTGTGTGTGGGGAGAGTGCAGTGTGTGTGTGGAGAGGGCAGTGTGTGTGGGGAGAGTGCATTGTGTGGGGAGAGTGCAGTGTGTGTGGGGAGAGTGCAGTGTGTGTGGAGAGTGCAGTGTGTGTGGGGAGAGTGAAGTGTGTGGGGAGAGTCCGGTGTGTGGGGAGAGTGCAGTGTGTGTGGGGAGAGTGAAGTGTGTGTGGGGAGAGTGCAGTGTGTGTGGGGAGAGTGCCGTGTGTGTGGGGAGAGTGCAGTGTGTGTGGAGAGTGCAGTGTGTGCGGAGAGTGCAGTGTGTGGGGGAGAGCAGTGTGTGTGGGGAGAGTGCAGTGTGTGTGAGGAGAGTGCAGTGTGGGTGCGGAGAATGCAGGGAGTGTGGGGAGAGTGCAGTCCGTGTGGGAAGAGTGCAGTGTGTGTGGGGAGTGTGTAGTGTGTGTGGGGGGAGTGCAGTGTGTGTGGGGAGAGTGCAGCGTGTGGGGAGAGTGCAGCCTGTGGGAAGAATGCAGTGTGTGGGGAGAGTGCAGTGTATGGGGCGAGTGCAGTGTGTGTGGGGAGAGTGCAGTGTGTGTGGGGAGAGTGCAGTGTGTGTGGGGAGAGTGCCATGTGTGTGGGGAGAGTGAAGTGTGTGTGGGGAGGGAGCAGTGTGTGTGGGGAGAGAGCAGTGTGTGTGCGGAGAGTGCAGTGTGTGTGGGGAGAGTGCAGTGTGTGTGGGGAGAGTGTAGTGTGTGGGGGAGAGTGCAGTGTGTGGGGAGAGTGCAGTGTGTGGGGAGAGTGAAGGTTGTGGGCAGAGTGCAGTGTGTGTGGGGAGAGTGCAGTGTGTGGGGAGAGTGCAGTGTGTGTGGGGAGAGTGCAGTGTGTGTGGGGAGAGTGCAGTGTGTGTGGGGAGAGTGCAGTGTGTGTGGGGAGAGTGCAGTGTGTGGGGTGAGTGCAGTGTGTGTGGGGAGTGTGCAGTGTGTGTGTGGGGAGAATGCAGTGTGTGGGGAGAGTGCAGAGTGTGTGGGGAGAGTGCAGTGTGTGTGGGGAGAGTGCAGTGTATGGGGAGAAGGCAGTGTGTGTGGGGAGAGTGCAGTGTGCGTGGGGAGAGTGCAGTGTGTGTGGGGAGAGTGCAGTGTGTGGGGAGAGTGCAGTGTGTGTGGGGAGAGTGCAGTGTGTGTGGGGAGAATGCAGTGTGTGGGGAAAGTGCAGTGTGTGTGGGGAGGGTGCAGTGTGTTTCGGGAGAGTGCAGTGTGTTTGGAGAGTGCGGTGTGTGTGGGGAGGGTGCAGTATGTGTGGGGAGAGGGCAGTGTGTGTGGGGAGAGAGCAGTGTGTGTGGGGAGAGTGCAGTGTGTGTGTGGGGAGAGTGCATTGTGTGTGGGGAGAGGGCAGTGTGTGTGGGGAGAGTGCAGTGTGTGTGTGGGGAGAGTGAAGTGTGTGTGGGGAGAGTGCATTGTGTGGGGAGAGTGCAGTGTGTGTGGGGAGAGAGCAGTGTGTGTGGGGAGAGTGCAGTGTGTGTGCGGGTAGAGTGCAGTGTGTGTGGGGAGAATGCAGTGTGTGGGGAAAGTGCAGTGTGTGTGGGGAGAGTGCAGTGTGTTTCGGGAGAGTGCAGTGTGTTTGGAGAGTGCAGTGTGTGTGGGGAGGGTGCAGTGTGTGTGGGGAGAGTGCAGTGTGTGTGTGGAGAGGGCAATGTGTGTGGGGAGAGTGCATTGTGTGGGGAGAGTGCAGTGTGTGTGGGGAGAGTGCAGTGTGTGTGGAGAGTGCAGTGTGTGTGGGGAGAGGGCAGTGTGTGTGGGGAGAGTGCAGCGTGTGTGTGGAGAGGGCAGTATGTGTGGGGAGAGGGCAGTGTGTGTGGGGAGAGTGCATTGTGTGGGGAGAGTGCAGTGTGTGTGGGGAGAGTGAAGTGTGTGGGGAGAGTACGGTGTGTGGGGAGAGTGCAGTGTGTGTGGGGAGAGTGAAGTGTGTGTGGGGAGAGTGCAGTGTGTGTGGGGAGAGTGCCGTGTGTGTGGGGAGAGTGCAGTGTGTGTGGAGAGTGCAGTGTGTGCGGAGAGTGCAGTGTGTGGGGGAGAGCAGTGTGTGTGGGGAGAGTGCAGTGTGTGTGAGGAGAGTGCAGTGTGGGTGCGGAGAATGCAGGGAGTGTGGGGAGAGTGCAGTCCGTGTGGGGTGAGTGCAGTGTGTGTGGGGAGTGTGCAGTGTGTGTGGGGGGAGTGCAGTGTGTGTGGGGAGAGTGCAGCGTGTGGGGAGAGTGCAGCCTGTGGGAAGAATGCAGTGTGTGGGGAGAGTGCAGTGTATGGGGCGAGTGCAGTGTGTGTGGGGAGAGTGCAGTGTGTGTGGGGAGAGTGCAGTGTGTGTGGGGAGAGTGCCATGTGTGTGGGGAGAGTGAAGTGTGTGTGGGGAGGGAGCAGTGTGTGTGGGGAGAGAGCAGTGTGTGTGCGGAGAGTGCAGTGTGTGTGGGGAGAGTGCAGTGTGTGGGGAGAGTGCAGTGTGTGTGGGGAGAGTGCAGTGTGTGTGGGGAGAGTGTAGTGTGTGGGGGAGAGTGCAGTGTGTGGGGAGAGTGCAGTGTGTGGGGAGAGTGAAGGTTGTGGGCAGAGTGCAGTGTGTGTGGGGAGAGTGCAGTGTGTGGGGAGAGTGCAGTGTGTGTGGGGAGAGTGCAGTGTGTGTGGGGAGAGTGATGTGTGTGTGGGGAGAGTGCAGTGTGTGTGGGGAGATTGCAGTGTGTGGGGAGAGTGCAGTGTGTGGGGAGCGTGCAGTGTGTGTGGGGGGAGTGCAGTGTGTGGGGAGAGTGCAGTGTGTGTGGGGAGAGTGCAGTGTGTGGGGAGAGTGCAGTGTGTGGGGAGAGTGCAGTGTGTGTGGGGAGCGTAAATTGTGTGTGGGGAGAGTGCAGTGTGTGTGGGGAGAGTGCCGTGTGTGTGGGGAGAGTGCAGTGTGTGGGGAGAGTGCAGTGTGTGTGAGGAGAGTGCAGTGTGGATGGGGAGAGTGAAGTGTGTGTGGGGAGAGTGCAGTGTGTGTGGGGAGATTGCAGTGTGTGTGGGGAGAGTGCAGTGTGTGTGGGGAGAGTGCAGTGTGTGGAGAGAATGCAGTGTGTGCGGGGAGAGTGCAGTGTGTGTGGGGAGAGTGAAGTGTGTGGGGAGAGTGCAGTGTGTGGGGGGAGTGCGGTGTGTGTGGCGAGATTGCAGTGTGTGTGAGGGGAGTGCTGTGTGTGGGGAGAGTGCAGTGTGGATGGGGAGAGTGAAGTGTGTGTGGGGAGAGTGCAGTGTGTGTGGGGAGATTGCAGTGTGTGTGGGGAGAGTGCAGTGTGTGTGGGGAGAGTGCAGTGTGTGGAGAGAATGCAGTGTGTGCGGGGAGAGTGCAGTGTGTGTGGGGAGAGTGCAGTGTGTGTGGGGAGAGTGCAGTCTATGTGGGGAGAGTGCAGTGAGTGTGGGGAGAGTGCAGTGTGTGGGGAGAGTGCAGTGTGTGTTGGGAGATTGCAGTGTGTTGGGGGAGAGTGCAATGTGTGTGGGGAGATTGCAGTGTGTGGGGAGAATTCAAAAAGTGTGCGGAGAGTGCAGTGTGTGGCGAGAGTGCAGTGTGTGTTGGGAGAGATCAGTGTGTGTGGGGAGGGTGCAGTGTGTGTGGGGAGAGTGCAGTGTGTGTGGGGAGAGTGCAGTGTGTGTGGGGAGAGTGCAGTGTGTGTGGGGAGAGTGCAGTGTGTGTGGGGAGAGTGCAGTGTGTGGGGTGAGTGCAGTGTGTGTGGGGAGAGTGCAGTGTGTGTGTGGGGAGAATGCAGTGTGTGGGGAGAGTGCAGAGTGTGTGGGGAGAGTGCAGTGTGTGTGGGGAGAGTGCAGTGTATGGGGAGAAGGCAGTGTGTGTGGGGAGAGTGCAGTGTGCGTGGGGAGAGTGCAGTGTGTGTGGGGAGAGTGCAGTGTGTGGGGAGAGTGCAGTGTGTGTGGGGAGAGTGCAGTGTGTGTGGGGAGAATGCAGTGTGTGGGGAAAGTGCAGTGTGTGTGGGGAGAGTGCAGTGTGTTTCGGGAGAGTGCAGTGTGTTTGGAGAGTGCGGTGTGTGTGGGGAGGGTGCAGTATGTGTGGGGAGAGGGCAGTGTGTGTGGGGAGAGGGCAGTGTGTGTGGGGAGAGTGCAGTGTGTGTGTGGGGAGAGTGAAGTGTGCGTGGGGAGAGTGCATTGTGTGGGGAGAGTGCAGTGTGTGTGGGGAGAGAGCAGTGTGTGTGGGGAGAGTGCAGTGTGTGTGTGGGGAGAGTGCAGTGTGTGTGGGGAGAATGCAGTGTGTGGGGAAAGTGCAGTGTGTGTGGGGAGAGTGCAGTGTGTTTCGGGAGAGTGCAGTGTGTTTGGAGAGTGCAGTGTGTGTGGGGAGGGTGCAGTGTGTGTGGGGAGAGTGCAGTGTGTGTGTGGAGAGGGCAGTGTGTGTGGGGAGAGTGCATTGTGTGGGGAGAGTGCAGTGTGTGTGGGGAGAGTGCAGTGTGTGTGGAGAGTGCAGTGTGTGTGGGGAGAGTGAAGTGTGTGGGGAGAGTACGGTGTGTGGGGAGAGTGCAGTGTGTGTGGGGAGAGTGAAGTGTGTGTGGGGAGAGTGCAGTGTGTGTGGGGAGAGTGCCGTGTGTGTGGGGAGAGTGCAGTGTGTGTGGAGAGTGCAGTGTGTGCGGAGAGTGCAGTGTGTGGGGGAGAGCAGTGTGTGTGGGGAGAGTGCAGTGTGTGTGAGGAGAGTGCAGTGTGGGTGCGGAGAATGCAGGGAGTGTGGGGAGAGTGCAGTCCGTGTGGGAAGAGTGCAGTGTGTGTGGGGAGTGTGTAGTGTGTGTGGGGGGAGTGCAGTGTGTGTGGGGAGAGTGCAGCGTGTGGGGAGAGTGCAGCCTGTGGGAAGAATGCAGTGTGTGGGGAGAGTGCAGTGTATGGGGCGAGTGCAGTGTGTGTGGGGAGAGTGCAGTGTGTGTGGGGAGAGTGCAGTGTGTGTGGGGAGAGTGCCATGTGTGTGGGGAGAGTGAAGTGTGTGTGGGGAGGGAGCAGTGTGTGTGGGGAGAGAGCAGTGTGTGTGCGGAGAGTGCAGTGTGTGTGGGGAGAGTGCAGTGTGTGTGGGGAGAGTGTAGTGTGTGGGGGAGAGTGCAGTGTGTGGGGAGAGTGCAGTGTGTGGGGAGAGTGAAGGTTGTGGGCAGAGTGCAGTGTGTGTGGGGAGAGTGCAGTGTGTGGGGAGAGTGCAGTGTGTGTGGGGAGAGTGCAGTGTGTGTGGGGAGAGTGCAGTGTGTGTGGGGAGAGTGCAGTGTGTGTGGGGAGAGTGCAGTGTGTGGGGTGAGTGCAGTGTGTGTGGGGAGTGTGCAGTGTGTGTGTGGGGAGAATGCAGTGTGTGGGGAGAGTGCAGAGTGTGTGGGGAGAGTGCAGTGTGTGTGGGGAGAGTGCAGTGTATGGGGAGAAGGCAGTGTGTGTGGGGAGAGTGCAGTGTGCGTGGGGAGAGTGCAGTGTGTGTGGGGAGAGTGCAGTGTGTGGGGAGAGTGCAGTGTGTGTGGGGAGAGTGCAGTGTGTGTGGGGAGAATGCAGTGTGTGGGGAAAGTGCAGTGTGTGTGGGGAGAGTGCAGTGTGTTTCGGGAGAGTGCAGTGTGTTTGGAGAGTGCGGTGTGTGTGGGGAGGGTGCAGTATGTGTGGGGAGAGGGCAGTGTGTGTGGGGAGAGAGCAGTGTGTGTGGGGAGAGTGCAGTGTGTGTGTGGGGAGAGTGCATTGTGTGTGGGGAGAGGGCAGTGTGTGTGGGGAGAGTGCAGTGTGTGTGTGGGGAGAGTGAAGTGTGTGTGGGGAGAGTGCATTGTGTGGGGAGAGTGCAGTGTGTGTGGGGAGAGAGCAGTGTGTGTGGGGAGAGTGCAGTGTGTGTGCGGGGAGAGTGCAGTGTGTGTGGGGAGAATGCAGTGTGTGGGGAAAGTGCAGTGTGTGTGGGGAGAGTGCAGTGTGTTTCGGGAGAGTGCAGTGTGTTTGGAGAGTGCAGTGTGTGTGGGGAGGGTGCAGTGTGTGTGGGGAGAGTGCAGTGTGTGTGTGGAGAGGGCAATGTGTGTGGGGAGAGTGCATTGTGTGGGGAGAGTGCAGTGTGTGTGGGGAGAGTGCAGTGTGTGTGGAGAGTGCAGTGTGTGTGGGGAGAGGGCAGTGTGTGTGGGGAGATTGCATTGTGTGGGGAGAGTGCAGTGTGTGTGGGGAGAGTGAAGTGTGTGGGGAGAGTACGGTGTGTGGGGAGAGTGCAGTGTGTGTGGGGAGAGTGAAGTGTGTGTGGGGAGAGTGCAGTGTGTGTGGGGAGAGTGCCGTGTGTGTGGGGAGAGTGCAGTGTGTGTGGAGAGTGCAGTGTGTGCGGAGAGTGCAGTGTGTGGGGGAGAGCAGTGTGTGTGGGGAGAGTGCAGTGTGGGTGCGGAGAATGCAGGGAGTGTGGGGAGAGTGCAGTCCGTGTGGGAAGAGTGCAGTGTGTGTGGGGAGTGTGCAGTGTGTGTGGGGGGAGTGCAGTGTGTGTGGGGAGAGTGCAGCGTGTGGGGAGAGTGCAGCCTGTGGGAAGAATGCAGTGTGTGGGGAGAGTGCAGTGTATGGGGCGAGTGCAGTGTGTGTGGGGAGAGTGCAGTGTGTGTGGGGAGAGTGCAGTGTGTGTGGGGAGAGTGCCATGTGTGTGGGGAGAGTGAAGTGTGTGTGGGGAGGGAGCAGTGTGTGTGGGGAGAGAGCAGTGTGTGTGCGGAGAGTGCAGTGTGTGTGGGGAGAGTGCAGTGTGTGTGGGGAGAGTGTAGTGTGTGGGGGAGAGTGCAGTGTGTGGGGAGAGTGCAGTGTGTGGGGAGAGTGAAGGTTGTGGGCAGAGTGCAGTGTGTGTGGGGAGAGTGCAGTGTGTGGGGAGAGTGCAGTGTGTGTGGGGAGAGTGCAGTGTGTGTGGGGAGAGTGAAGTGTGTGTGGGGAGAGTGCAGTGTGTGTGGGGAGATTGCAGTGTGTGGGGAGAGTGCAGTGTGTGGGGAGCGTGCAGTGTGTGTGGGGGGAGTGCAGTGTGTGGGGAGAGTGCAGTGTGTGTGGGGAGAGTGCAGTGTGTGGGGAGAGTGCAGTGTGTGGGGAGAGTGCAGTGTGTGTGGGGAGCGTAAATTGTGTGTGGGGAGAGTGCAGTGTGTGTGGGGAGAGTGCCGTGTGTGTGGGGAGAGTGCAGTGTGTGGGGAGAGTGCAGTGTGTGTGAGGAGAGTGCAGTGTGGATGGGGAGAGTGAAGTGTGTGTGGGGAGAGTGCAGAGTGTGTGGGGAGATTGCAGTGTGTGTGGGGAGAGTGCAGTGTGTGTGGGGAGAGTGCAGTGTGTGGAGAGAATGCAGTGTGTGCGGGGAGAGTGCAGTGTGTGTGGGGAGCGTGAAGTGTGTGGGGAGAGTGCAGTGTGTGGGGGGAGTGCAGTGTGTGTGGCGAGATTGCAGTGTGTGTGAGGGGAGTGCTGTGTGTGGGGAGAGTGCAGTGTGGATGGGGAGAGTGAAGTGTGTGTGGGGAGAGTGCAGTGTGTGTGGGGAGATTGCAGTGTGTGTGCGGAGAGTGCTGTGTGTGTGGGGAGAGTGCAGTGTGTGGGGAGAGTGCAGTGTGTGTGGGGAGAGTGCAGTGTGTGTGGGGAGAGTGTAGTGTGTGGGGGAGAGTGCAGTGTGTGGGGAGAGTGCAGTGTGTGGGGAGAGTGAAGGTTGTGGGCAGAGTGCAGTGTGTGGGGAGAGTGCAGTGTGTGTGGGGAGAGTGCAGTGTGTGTGGGGAGAGTGAAGTGTGTGTGGGGAGAGTGCAGTGTGTGTGGGGAGATTGCAGTGTGTGGGGAGAGTGCAGTGTGTGGGGAGCGTGCAGTGTGTGTGGGGGGAGTGCAGTGTGTGTGGGGAGAGTGCCATGTGTGTGGGGAGAGTGAAGTGTGTGTGGGGAGAGTGAAGTGTGTGTGGGGAGAGTGCAGTGTGTGGGGAGAGTGCAGTGTGTGTGGGGAGAGTGCAGTGTGTGTGGGGAGAGTGAAGTGCGTGTGGGGAGAGTGCAGTGTGTGGGGAGCGTGCAGTGTGTGTGGGGGGAGTGCAGTGTGTGGGGAGAGTGCAGTGTGTGTTGTGAGAGTGCAGTGTGTGGGGAGAGTGCAGTGTGTGGGGAGAGTGCAGTGTGTGTGGGGAGAGTGAATTGTGTGTGGGGAGAGTGCAGTGTGTGTGGGGAGAGTGCCGTGTGTGTGGGGAGAGTGCAGTGTGTGGGGAGACTGCAGTGTGTGTGAGGAGAGTGCAGTGTGGATGGGGAGAGTGAAGTGTGTGTGGGGAGAGTGCAGTGTGTGTGGGGAGATTGCAGTGTGTGTGGGGAGAGTGCAGTGTGTGTGGGGAGAGTGCAGTGTGTGGAGAGAATGCAGTGTGTGCGGGGAGAGTGCAGTGTGTGTGGGGAGAGTGAAGTGTGTGGGGAGAGTGCAGTGTGTGGGGGGAGTGCAGTGTGTGTGGCGAGATTGCAGTGTGTGTGAGGGGAGTGCTGTGTGTGGGGAGATTGCAGTGTGGATGGGGAGAGTGAAGTGTGTGTGGGGAGAGTGCAGTGTGTGTGGGGAGATTGCAGTGTGTGTGGGGAGAGTGCAGTGTGTGTGGGGAGAGTGCAGTGTGTGGAGAGAATGCAGTGTGTGCGGGGAGAGTGCAGTGTGTGTGGGGAGAGTGCAGTGTGTGTGGGGAGAGTGCAGTCTGTGTGGGGAGAGTGCAGTGAGTGTGGGGAGAGTGCAGTGTTTGGGGAGAGTGCTGTGTGTGTTGGGAGATTGCAGTGTGTTGGGGGAGAGTGCAATGTGTGTGGGGAGATTGCAGTGTGTGGGGAGAATTCAAAAAGTGTGCGGAGAGTGCAGTGTGTGGCGAGAGTGCAGTGTGTGTAGGGAGAGATCAGTGTGCGTGGGGAGAGTGCAGTGTGTGTGGGGAGAGTGCAGTGTGTGTGGGGAGAGTGCAGTGTGTGTGGGGAGAGTGCAGTGTGTGTGGGGAGAGTGCAGTGTGTGTGGGGAGAGTGCAGTGTGTGGGGTGAGTGCAGTGTGTGTGGGGAGAGTGCAGTGTGTGTGTGGGGAGAATGCAGTGTGTGGGGAGAGTGCAGTGTGTGTGGGGAGAGTGCAGTGTGTGTGGGGAGAGTGCGGTGTGTGTGGGGAGAGGGCAGTGTGTGGGGAGAGTGCAGTGTGTGCGGAGAGTGCAGTGTGTGGGGGAGAGCAGTGTGTGTGGGGAGAGTGCAGTGTGTGTGAGGAAAGTGCAGTGTGGGTGCGGAGAATGCAGGGAGTGTGGGGAGAGTGCAGTCTGTGTGGGGAGAGTGCAGTGTGTGTGGGGAGAGTGCAGTGTGTGTGGGGAGAGTGCCGTGTGTGTGGGGAGAGCGCAGTGTGAGGGGAGATTGCAGTGTGTGGGGAGTGTGCAGGTTGTGGGGAGAGTGCAGTGTGTGTGGGGAGAGTGCCGTGTGTGTGGGGAGAGCGCAGTGTGAGGGGAGAGTGCTGTGTGTGCGGAGAGTGCAGTGTGTGTGAGGAGAGTGCAGTGTGGGTGCGGAGAATGCAGGGAGTGTGGGGAGAGTGCAGTCTGTGTGGGGAGAGTGCAGTGTGTGTGGGGAGTGTGCAGTGTGTGTGGGGGAAGTGCAGTGTATGTGTGGAGAGTGCAGCGTGTGGGGAGAGTGCAGCGTGTGGGAAGAATGCATTGTGTGGGGAGAGTGCAGTGTATGGGGAGAGTGCAGTGTGTGTGGGGAGTGTGCAATGTGTGTGGGGAGAGTGCAGTGTGTGTGGGGAGAGTGCAGTGTGTATGGGGAGAGTGCAGTGTGTGTGGGGAGGGAGCAGTGTGTGTGGGGAGAGTGAAGTGTGTGTGGGGAGAGTGCAGTGTGTGTGTGGAGAGTGCAGTGTGTGGGGAGAGTGCAGTGTGTGTTGGGAGAGTGCAGTGTGTGTGGGGAGAGTGTAGTGTGTGTGGGGAGAGTGCAGTGTGTGGGGAGAGTGCAGTGTGTGGGGAGTGTGCAGGTTGTGGGGAGAGTGCAGTGTGTGTGGGGAGAGTGCTGTGTGTGTGGGGAGAGTGCAGTGTGTGGGGAGAATGCAGTGTGTGTGGGGAGAGTGCAGTGTGTGTGGGGAGAGTGAAGTGTGTGTGGGGAAATTGCAGTGTGTGGGGAGAGTGCAGTGTGTGGGGAGAGTGCAGTGTGTGTGGGGGGAGTGCAGTGTGTGGGGAGAGTGCTGTGTGTGTGGGGAGATTGCAGTGTGTGTGGGGAGAGTGCAGTGTATGTGAGGAGAGTGCTGTGTGTGTGGGGAGAGTGCATTGTGTGTGGGGAGAGTGCAGTGTGTGTGGGGAAAATGCAGTGTATGTGGGGAGAATGCAGTGTGTGGGGAGAGTGCAGTGTGTGGGGATAGTGCAGTGTGTGTCGGGAGAGTGCAGTGTGTGTGGAGAGTGCAGTGTGTGTGGGGAGGTTGCAGTGTGTGTGGGGAGAGTGCAGTGTGTGTGGGGAGAGTCCAGTGTGTGGGGAGAGTGCAGTGTGTGGAGAGAGTGCAGTGTGTGGGGAGAGTGCAGTGTGTGTGGGGAGAGTGAAGTGTGTGTGGGGAGAGTGCAGTGTGTGTGGGGAGAGTGCCGTGTATGTGGGGAGAGTGCAGTGTGTGGGGAGATTGCAGTGTGTGCGGAGAGTGCAGTGTGTGGGGGAGAGCAGTGTGTGTGTGGAGAGTGCAGTGTGTGTGAGGAGAGTGCAGTGTGTGTGGGGAGAGTGCAGTGTGTGGGGAGAGTGCAGTGTGTGTGGGGAGAGTGCAGTATGTGTGGGGAGAGTGCAGTGTGTGTGGGGAGAGTGCAGTGTGTGTGGGGAGAGTGTAGTGGGTGTGGGGAGAGTGCAGTGTGTGGGGAGGGTGCAGTGTGTGGGGAGGGTGCAGAGTGTGTGGGGAGAGTGCAGTGTGTGTGGGGAGAGTGAAGTGTGTGTGGGGAGAGTGCAGTGTGTGTGGGGAGATTGCTGTGTGTGGGGAGAGTGCAGCTTTTGTGGGGAGAGTGCAGTGTGTGTAGGGAGAGTTCAGTGTGTGTGGGGAGAGTGCAGAGTGTGGGGAGAGTGCAGTGTGTGTGGGGGGAGTGCAGTGTGTGGGGAGAGTGCAGTGTGTGTGGGGAGAGTACAGTGTGTGTGGGGAGAGTGCAGTGTGTGTGAGGAGAGTGCTGTGTGTGTGGGGAGAGTGCAGTGTGTGTGGGGAGAGAGCAGTGTGTGTGGGGAGAGTGCAGTGTGTGTGGGGAGAGTGCAGTGTGTGTGGGGAGAATGCAGTGTGTGGGGAAAGTGCAGTGTGTGTGGGGAGAGTGCAGTGTGTTTCGGGAGAGTGCAGTGTGTGTGGGGAGGGTGCAGTGTGTGTGGGGAGAGTGCAGCGTGTGTGTGGAGAGGGCAGTATGTGTGGGGAGAGGGCAGTGTGTGTGGGGAGAGTGCATTGTGTGGGGAGAGTGCAGTGTGTGTGGGGAGAGTGAAGTGTGTGGGGAGAGTACGGTGTGTGGGGAGAGTGCAGTGTGTGTGGGGAGATTGAAGTGTGTGTGGGGAGAGTGCAGTGTGTGTGGGGAGAGTGCCGTGTGTGTGGGGAGAGTGCAGTGTGTGTGGAGAGTGCAGTGTGTGCGGAGAGTGCAGTGTGTGGGGGAGAGCAGTGTGTGTGGGGAGAGTGCAGTGTGTGTGAGGAGAGTGCAGTGTGGGTGCGGAGAATGCAGGGAGTGTGGGGAGAGTGCAGTCCGTGTGGGGTGAGTGCAGTGTGTGTGGGGAGTGTGCAGTGTGTGTGGGGGGAGTGCAGTGTGTGTGGGGAGAGTGCAGCGTGTGGGGAGAGTGCAGCCTGTGGGAAGAATGCAGTGTGTGGGGAGAGTGCAGTGTATGGGGCGAGTGCAGTGTGTGTGGGGAGAGTGCAGTGTGTGTGGGGAGAGTGCCATGTGTGTGGGGAGAGTGAAGTGTGTGTGGGGAGGGAGCAGTGTGTGTGGGGAGAGAGCAGTGTGTGTGCGGAGAGTGCAGTGTGTGTGGGGAGAGTGCAGTGTGTGGGGAGAGTGCAGTGTGTGTGGGGAGAGTGCAGTGTGTGTGGGGAGAGTGTAGTGTGTGGGGGAGAGTGCAGTGTGTGGGGAGAGTGCAGTGTGTGGGGAGAGTGAAGGTTGTGGGCAGAGTGCAGTGTGTGTGGGGAGAGTGCAGTGTGTGGGGAGAGTGCAGTGTGTGTGGGGAGAGTGCAGTGTGTGTGGGGAGAGTGATGTGTGTGTGGGGAGAGTGCAGTGTGTGTGGGGAGATTGCAGTGTGTGGGGAGAGTGCAGTGTGTGGGGAGCGTGCAGTGTGTGTGGGGGGAGTGCAGTGTGTGGGGAGAGTGCAGTGTGTGTGGGGAGAGTGCAGTGTGTGGGGAGAGTGCAGTGTGTGGGGAGAGTGCAGTGTGTGTGGGGAGCGTAAATTGTGTGTGGGGAGAGTGCAGTGTGTGTGGGGAGAGTGCCGTGTGTGTGGGGAGAGTGCAGTGTGTGGGGAGAGTGCAGTGTGTGTGAGGAGAGTGCAGTGTGGATGGGGAGAGTGAAGTGTGTGTGGGGAGAGTGCAGTGTGTGTGGGGAGATTGCAGTGTGTGTGGGGAGAGTGCAGTGTGTGTGGGGAGAGTGCAGTGTGTGGAGGGAATGCAGTGTGTGCGGGGAGAGTGCAGTGTGTGTGGGGAGAATGAAGTGTGTGGGGAGAGTGCAGTGTGTGGGGGGAGTGCGGTGTGTGTGGCGAGATTGCAGTGTGTGTGAGGGGAGTGCTGTGTGTGGGGAGAGTGCAGTGTGGATGGGGAGAGTGAAGTGTG
Organism: Somniosus microcephalus; assembly: GCF_052327205.1. NCBI lineage: Eukaryota > Metazoa > Chordata > Chondrichthyes > Squaliformes > Somniosidae > Somniosus > Somniosus microcephalus. Next base: position 350,298,578 of record NC_140990.1, on the reverse strand, counting down.
TGTGGGGAGAGTGCAGTGTGTGTGGGGAGATTGCAGTGTGTGTGGGGAGAGTGCAGTGTGTGTGGGGAGAGTGCAGTGTGTGGAGAGAATGCAGTGTGTGCGGGGAGAGTGCAGTGTGTGTGGGGAGAGTGCAGTGTGTGTGGGGAGAGTGCAGTCTGTGTGGGGAGAGTGCAGTGAGTGTGGGGAGAGTGCAGTGTGTGGGGAGAGTGCAGTGTGTGTTGGGAGATTGCAGTGTGTTGGGGGAGAGTGCAATGTGTGTGGGGAGATTGCAGTGTGTGGGGAGAATTCAAAAAGTGTACGGAGAGTGCAGTGTGTTGCGAGAGTGCAGTGTGTGTTGGGAGAGATCAGTGTGTGTGGGGAGGGTGCAGTGTGTGTGGGGAGAGTGCAGTGTGTGTGGGGAGAGTGCAGTGTGTGTGGGGAGAGTGCAGTGTGTGTGGGGAGAGTGCAGTGTGTGTGGGGAGAGTGCAGTGTGTGGGGTGAGTGCAGTGTGTGTGGGGAGAGTGCAGTGTGTGTGTGGGGAGAATGCAGTGTGTGGGGAGAGTGCAGAGTGTGTGGGGAGAGTGCAGTGTGTGTGGGGAGAGTGCAGTGTATGGGGAGAAGGCAGTGTGTGTGGGGAGAGTGCAGTGTGCGTGGGGAGAGTGCAGTGTGTGTGGGGAGAGTGCAGTGTGTGGGGAGAGTGCAGTGTGTGTGGGGAGAGTGCAGTGTGTGTGGGGAGAATGCAGTGTGTGGGGAAAGTGCAGTGTGTGTGGGGAGAGTGCAGTGTGTTTCGGGAGAGTGCAGTGTGTTTGGAGAGTGCGGTGTGTGTGGGGAGGGTGCAGTATGTGTGGGGAGAGGGCAGTGTGTGTGGGGAGAGGGCAGTGTGTGTGGGGAGAGTGCAGTGTGTGTGTGGGGAGAGTGAAGTGTGTGTGGGGAGAGTGCATTGTGTGGGGAGAGTGCAGTGTGTGTGGGGAGAGAGCAGTGTGTGTGGGGAGAGTGCAGTGTGTGTGTGGGGAGAGTGCAGTGTGTGTGGGGAGAATGCAGTGTGTGGGGAAAGTGCAGTGTGTGTGGGGAGAGTGCAGTGTGTTTCGGGAGAGTGCAGTGTGTTTGGAGAGTGCAGTGTGTGTGGGGAGGGTGCAGTGTGTGTGGGGAGAGTGCAGTGTGTGTGTGGAGAGGGCAGTGTGTGTGGGGAGAGTGCATTGTGTGGGGAGAGTGCAGTGTGTGTGGGGAGAGTGCAGTGTGTGTGGAGAGTGCAGTGTGTGTGGGGAGAGTGAAGTGTGTGGGGAGAGTATGGTGTGTGGGGAGAGTGCAGTGTGTGTGGGGAGAGTGAAGTGTGTGTGGGGAGAGTGCAGTGTGTGTGGGGAGAGTGCCGTGTGTGTGGGGAGAGTGCAGTGTGTGTGGAGAGTGCAGTGTGTGCGGAGAGTGCAGTGTGTGGGGGAGAGCAGTGTGTGTGGGGAGAGTGAAGTGTGTGTGAGGAGAGTGCAGTGTGGGTGCGGAGAATGCAGGGAGTGTGGGGAGAGTGCAGTCCGTGTGGGAAGAGTGCAGTGTGTGTGGGGAGTGTGCAGTGTGTGTGGGGGGAGTGCAGTGTGTGTGGGGAGAGTGCAGCGTGTGGGGAGAGTGCAGCCTGTGGGAAGAATGCAGTGTGTGGGGAGAGTGCAGTGTATGGGGCGAGTGCAGTGTGTGTGGGGAGAGTGCAGTGTGTGTGGGGAGAGTGCAGTGTGTGTGGGGAGAGTGCCATGTGTGTGGGGAGAGTGAAGTGTGTGTGGGGAGGGAGCAGTGTGTGTGGGGAGAGAGCAGTGTGTGTGCGGAGAGTGCAGTGTGTGTGGGGAGAGTGCAGTGTGTGTGGGGAGAGTGTAGTGTGTGGGGGAGAGTGCAGTGTGTGGGGAGAGTGCAGTGTGTGGGGAGAGTGAAGGTTGTGGGCAGAGTGCAGTGTGTGTGGGGAGAGTGCAGTGTGTGGGGAGAGTGCAGTGTGTGTGGGGAGAGTGCAGTGTGTGTGGGGAGAGTGCAGTGTGTGTGGGGAGAGTGCAGTGTGTGTGGGGAGAGTGCAGTGTGTGTGGGGAGAGTGCAGTGTGTGGGGTGAGTGCAGTGTGTGTGGGGAGAGTGCAGTGTGTGTGTGGGGAGAATGCAGTGTGTGGGGAGAGTGCAGAGTGTGTGGGGAGAGTGCAGTGTGTGTGGGGAGAGTGCAGTGTATGGGGAGAAGGCAGTGTGTGTGGGGAGAGTGCAGTGTGCGTGGGGAGAGTGCAGTGTGTGTGGGGAGAGTGCAGTGTGTGGGGAGAGTGCAGTGTGTGTGGGGAGAGTGCAGTGTGTGTGGGGAGAATGCAGTGTGTGGGGAAAGTGCAGTGTGTGTGGGGAGAGTGCAGTGTGTTTCGGGAGAGTGCAGTGTGTTTGGAGAGTGCGGTGTGTGTGGGGAGGGTGCAGTATGTGTGGGGAGAGGGCAGTGTGTGTGGGGAGAGAGCAGTGTGTGTGGGGAGAGTGCAGTGTGTGTGTGGGGAGAGTGCATTGTGTGTGGGGAGAGGGCAGTGTGTGTGGGGAGAGTGCAGTGTGTGTGTGGGGAGAGTGAAGTGTGTGTAGGGAGAGTGCATTGTGTGGGGAGAGTGCAGTGTGTGTGGGGAGAGAGCAGTGTGTGTGGGGAGAGTGCAGTGTGTGTGTGGGGAGAGTGCAGTGTGTGTGGGGAGAATGCAGTGTGTGGGGAAAGTGCAGTGTGTGTGGGGAGAGTGCAGTGTGTTTCGGGAGAGTGCAGTGTGTTTGGAGAGTGCAGTGTGTGTGGGGAGGGTGCAGTGTGTGTGGGGAGAGTGCAGTGTGTGTGTGGAGAGGGCAGTGTGTGTGGGGAGAGTGCATTGTGTGGGGAGAGTGCAGTGTGTGTGGGGAGAGTGCAGTGTGTGTGGAGAGTGCAGTGTGTGTGGGGAGAGGGCAGTGTGTGTGGGGAGATTGCATTGTGTGGGGAGAGTGCAGTGTGTGTGGGGAGAGTGAAGTGTGTGGGGAGAGTACGGTGTGTGGGGAGAGTGCAGTGTGTGTGGGGAGAGTGAAGTGTGTGTGGGGAGAGTGCAGTGTGTGTGGAGAGTGCAGTGTGTGCGGAGAGTGCAGTGTGTGGGGGAGAGCAGTGTGTGTGGGGAGAGTGCAGTGTGGGTGCGGAGAATGCAGGGAGTGTGGGGAGAGTGCAGTCCGTGTGGGAAGAGTGCAGTGTGTGTGGGGAGTGTGCAGTGTGTGTGGGGGGAGTGCAGTGTGTGTGGGGTGAGTGCAGCGTGTGGGGAGAGTGCAGCCTGTGGGAAGAATGCAGTGTGTGGGGAGAGTGCAGTGTATGGGGCGAGTGCAGTGTGTGTGGGGAGAGTGCAGTGTGTGTGGGGAGAGTGCAGTGTGTGTGGGGAGAGTGCCATGTGTGTGGGGAGAGTGAAGTGTGTGTGGGGAGGGAGCAGTGTGTGTGGGGAGAGAGCAGTGTGTGTGCGGAGAGTGCAGTGTGTGTGGGGAGAGTGCAGTGTTTGTGGGGAGAGTGTAGTGTGTGGGGGAGAGTGCAGTGTGTGGGGAGAGTGCAGTGTGTGGGGAGAGTGAAGGTTGTGGGCAGAGTGCAGTGTGTGTGGGGAGAGTGCAGTGTGTGGGGAGAGTGCAGTGTGTGTGGGGAGAGTGCAGTGTGTGTGGGGAGAGTGAAGTGTGTGTGGGGAGAGTGCAGTGTGTGTGGGGAGATTGCAGTGTGTGGGGAGAGTGCAGTGTGTGGGGAGCGTGCAGTGTGTGTGGGGGGAGTGCAGTGTGTGGGGAGAGTGCAGTGTGTGTGGGGAGAGTGCAGTGTGTGGGGAGAGTGCAGTGTGTGGGGAGAGTGCAGTGTGTGTGGGGAGCGTAAATTGTGTGTGGGGAGAGTGCAGTGTGTGTGGGGAGAGTGCCGTGTGTGTGGGGAGAGTGCAGTGTGTGGGGAGAGTGCAGTGTGTGTGAGGAGAGTGCAGTGTGGATGGGGAGAGTGAAGTGTGTGTGGGGAGAGTGCAGAGTGTGTGGGGAGATTGCAGTGTGTGTGGGGAGAGTGCAGTGTGTGTGGGGAGAGTGCAGTGTGTGGAGAGAATGCAGTGTGTGCGGGGAGAGTGCAGTGTGTGTGGGGAGCGTGAAGTGTGTGGGGAGAGTGCAGTGTGTGGGGGGAGTGCAGTGTGTGTGGCGAGATTGCAGTGTGTGTGAGGGGAGTGCTGTGTGTGGGGAGAGTGCAGTGTGGATGGGGAGAGTGAAGTGTGTGTGGGGAGAGTGCAGTGTGTGTGGGGAGATTGCAGTGTGTGTGGGGAGAGTGCAGTGTGTGTGGGGAGAGTGCAGTGTGTGGAGTGAATGCAGTGTGTGCGGGGAGAGTGCAGTGTGTGTGGGGAGAGTGCCGTGTGTGGGGAGAGTGCAGTGTGTGTTGGGAGATTGCAGTGTGTTGGGGGAGAGTGCAATGTGTGTGGGGAGATTGCAGTGTGTGGGGAGAATTCAAAAAGTGTGCGGAGAGTGCAGTGTGTGGCGAGAGTGCAGTGTGTGTTGGGAGAGATCAGTGTGCGTGGGGAGAGTGCAGTGTGTGTGGGGAGAGTGCAGTGTGTGTGGGGAGAGTGCAGTGTGTGTGGGGAGAGTGCAGTGTGTGTGGGGAGAGTGCAGTGTGTGTGGGGAGAGTGCAGTGTGTGGGGTGAGTGCAGTGTGTGTGGGGAGAGTGCAGTGTGTGTGTGGTGAGAATGCAGTGTGTGGGGAGAGTGCAGAGTGTGTGGGGAGAGTGCAGTGTGTGTGGGGAGAGTGCAGTGTATGGGGAGAAGGCAGTGTGTGTGGGGAGAGTGCAGTGTGCGTGGGGAGAGTGCAGTGTGTGTGGGGAGAGTGCAGTGTGTGGGGAGAGTGCAGTGTGTGTGGGGAGAGTGCAGTGTGTGTGGGGAGAATGCTGTGTGTGGGGAAAGTGCAGTGTGTGTGGGGAGAGTGCAGTGTGTTTCGGGAGAGTGCAGTGTGTTTGGAGAGTGCGGTGTGTGTGGGGAGAGGGCAGTATGTGTGGGGAGAGTGCATTGTGTGGGGAGAGTGCAGTGTGTGTGGGGAGAGTGAAGTGTGTGGGGAGAGTACGGTGTGTGGGGAGAGTGCAGTGTGTGTGGGGAGAGTGAGGTGTGTGTGGGTAGAGTGCAGTGTGTGGGGAGAGTGCAGTGTGTGCGGAGAGTGCAGTGTGTGCGGAGAGCAGTGTGTGTGGGGAGAGTGCAGTGTGTGTGAGGAGAGTGCAGTGTGGGTGCGGAGAATGCAGGGAGTGTGGGGAGAGTGCAGTCTGTGTGGGGAGAGTGCAGTGTGTGTGGGGAGTGTGCAGTGTGTGTGGCGGGAGTGCAGTGTGCGTGGGGAGAGTGCAGCGTGTGGGGAGAGTGCAGCGTGTGGGAAGAATGCAGTGTGTGGGGAGAGTGCAGTGTATGGGGCGAGTGCAGTGTGTGTGGGGAGAGTGCAGTGTGTGTGGGGAGAGTGCAGTGTGTGTGGGGAGAGTGCAGTGAGTGTGGGGAGAGTGCAGTGTGTGGGGAGAGTGCAGTGTGTGTGGGGAGAGTGCAGTGTGTGTGGGGAGAGTGTAGTGTGTGGAGGAGAGTGCAGTGTGTGGGGAGAGTGCAGTGTGTGGGGAGAGTGAAGGTTGTGGGCAGAGTGCAGTGTGTGTGGGGAGAGTGCAGTGTGTGTGGGGAGGGAGCAGTGTGTGTGGGGAGAGAGCAGTGTGTGTGCGGAGAGTGCAGTGTGTGTGGGGAGAGTGCAGTGTGTGGGGAGAGTGCAGTGTGTGTGGGGAGAGTGTAGTGTGTGGGGGAGAGTGCAGTGTGTGGGGAGAGTGCAGTGTGTGGGCAGAGTGAAGGTTGTGGGCAGAGTGCAGTGTGTGTGGGGAGAGTGCAGTGTGTGGGGAGAGTGCAGTGTGTGTGGGGAGAGTGCAGTGTGTGTGGGGAGAGTGCAGTGTGTGTGGGGAGATTGCAGTGTGTGGGGAGAGTGCAGTGTGTGGGGAGCGTGCAGTGTGTGTGGGGGGAGTGCAGTGTGTGGGGAGAGTGCAGTGTGTGTGGGGAGAGTGCAGTGTGTGGGGAGAGTGCAGTGTGTGGGGAGAGTGCAGTGTGTGTGGGGAGAGTAAAATGTGTGTGGGGAGAGTGCAGTGTGTGTGGGGAGAGTGCCGTGTGTGTGGGGAGAGTGCAGTGTGTGGGGAGGGTGCAGTGTGTCTGGGGAGAGTGCAGTGTGTGTGGGGAGAGTGAAGTGTGCGTGGGGAGAGTGCAGTGTGTGTGGGGAGATTGCTGTGAGTGGGGAGAGTGCAGATTTTGTGGGGAGAGTGCAGTGTGTGTAGGGAGAGTTCAGTGTGTGTGGGGAGAGTGCAGTGTGTGGGGAGAGTGCAGTGTGTGAGGGGGGAGTGCAGTGCCTGGGGAGAGTGCAGTGTGTGTGGGGAGAGTACAGTGTGTGTGGGGAGAGTGCAGTGTGTGTGAGGAGAGTGCTGTGTGTGTGGGGAGAGTGCAGGGTGCGTGGGGAGAGAGCAGTATGTGTGGGGAGAGTGCAGTGTGTGTGGGGAGAGTGCAGTGTGTGTGGGGAAAGTGCAGTGTGCGTGGGGAGAATGCAGTGTGTGGGGAAAGTGCAGTGTGTGTGGGGAGAGTGCAGTGTGTTTCGGGAGAGTGCAGTGTGTTTGGAGAGTGCAGTGTGTGTGGGGAGGGTGCAGTGTGTGTGGGGAGAGTGCAGTGTGTGTGTGGAGAGGGCAGTATGTGTGGGGAGAGGGCAGTGTGTGTGGGGAGAGTGCATTGTGTGGGGAGAGTGCAGTGTGTGTGGGGAGAGTGAAGTGTGTGGGGAGAGTACGGTGTCTGGGGATAGTGCAGTGTGTGTGGGGAGAGTGAAGTGTGTGTGGGGAGAGTGCAGTGTGTGTGGGGAGAGTGCCGTGTGTGTGGGGAGAGTGCAGTGTGTGGGGAGAGTGCAGTGTGTGCGGAGAGTGCAGTGTGTGGGGGAGAGCAGTGTGTGTGGGGAGAGTGCAGTGTGTGTGAGGAGAGTGCAGTGTGGGTGCGGAGAATGCAGGGAGTGTGGGGAGAGTGCAGTGTGTGGGGAGAGTGCAGTGTGTGTGGGGAGAGTGCAGTGTGTGTGGGGAGAGTGTAGTGTGTGGGGGAGAGTGCAGTGTGTGGGGAGAGCGCAGTGTGTGGGGAGAGTAAAGGTTGTGGGCAGAGTGCAGTGTGTGTGGGGAGAGTGCAGTGTGTGGGGAGAGTGCAGTGTGTGTGGGGAGAGTGCAGTGTGTGTGGGGAGAGTGAAGTGTGTGTGGGGAGAGTGCAGTGTGTGTGGGGAGATTGCACTGTGTGGGTAGAGTGCAGTGTGTGGGGAGCGTGCAGTGTGTGTGGGGGGAGTGCAGTGTGTGGGGAGAGTGCAGTGTGTGTGGGGAGAGTGCAGTGTGTGGGGAGAGTGCAGTGTGTGGGGAGAGTGCAGTGTGTGTGGGGAGAGTAAAATGTGTGTGGGGAGAGTGCAGTGTGTGTGGGGAGAGTGCCGTGTGTGTGGGGAGAGTGCAGTGTGTGGGGAGAGTGCAGTGTGTGTGAGGAGAGTGCAGTGTGGATGGGGAGAGTGAAGTGTGTGTGGGGAGAGTGCAGTGTGTTTCGGGAGAGTGCAGTGTGTTTGGAGAGTGCAGTGTGTGTGGGGAGGGTGCAGTGTGTGTGGGGAGAGTGCAGTGTGTGTGTGGAGAGGGCAGTATGTGTGGGGAGAGGGCACTGTGTGTGGGGAGAGTGCATTGTGTGGGGAGAGTGCAGTGTGTGTGGGGAGAGTGAAGTGTGTGGGGAGAGTACGGTGTGTGGGGAGAGTGCTGTGTGTGTGGGGAGAGTGAAGTGTGTGTGGGGAGAGTGCAGTGTGTGTGGGGAGAGTGCCGTGTGTGTGGGGAGAGTGCAGTGTGTGGGGAGAGTGCAGTGTGTGCGGAGAGTGCAGTGTGTGGGGGAGAGCAGTGTGTGTGGGGAGAGTGCAGTGTGTGTGAGGAGAGTGCAGTGTGGGGGCGGAGAATGCAGGGAGTGTGGGGAGAGTGCAGTCTGTGTGGGGAGAGTGCAGTGTGTGTGGGGAGTGTGCAGTGTGTGTGGGGGGAGTGCAGTGTGTGTGGGGAGAGTGCAGCGTGTGGGGAGAGTGCAGCGTGTGGGAAGAATGCAGTGTGTGGGGAGAGTGCAGTGTATGGGGCGAGTGCAGTGTGTGTGGGGAGAGTGCAGTGTGTGTGGGGAGAGTGCAGTGTGTGTGGGGAGAGTGCCATGTGTGTGGGGAGAGTGAAGTGTGTGTGGGGAGGGAGCAGTGTGTGTGGGGAGAGAGCAGTGTGTGTGCGGAGAGTGCTGTGTGTGTGGGGAGAGTGCAGTGTGTGGGGAGAATGCAGTGTGTGTGGGGAGAGTGCAGTGTGTGTGGGGAGAGTGTAGTGTGTGGGGGAGAGTGCAGTGTGTGGGGAGAGTGCAGTGTGTGGGGAGAGTGAAGGTTGTGGGCAGAGTGCAGTGTGTGTGGGGAGAGTGCAGTGTGCGGGGAGAGTGCAGTGTGTGTGGGGAGAGTGCAGTGTTTGTGGGGAGAGTGAAGTGTGTGTGGGGAGAGTGCAGTGTGTGTGGGGAGATTGCAGTGTGTGGGGAGAGTGCAGTGTGTGGGGAGCGTGCAGTGTGTGTGGGGGGAGTGCAGTGTGTGTGGGGAGAGTGCCATGTGTGTGGGGAGAGTGAAGTGTGTGTGGGGAGGGAGCAGTGTGTGTGGGGAGAGAGCAGTGTGTGTGCGGAGAGTGCAGTGTGTGTGGGGAGCGTGCAGTGTGTGGGGAGAGTGCAGTGTGTGTGGGGAGAGTGCAGTGTGTGTGGGGAGAGTGTAGTGTGTGGGGGAGAGTGCAGTGTGTGGGGAGAGTGCAGTGTGTGGGGAGAGTGAAGGTTGTGGGCAGAGTGCAGTGTGTGTGGGGAGATTGCAGTGTGTGGGGAGAGTGCAGTGTGTGTGGGGAGAGTGCAGTGTGTGTGGGGAGAGTGAAGTGTGTGTGGGGAGAGTGCAGTGTGTGTGGGGAGATTGCAGTGTGTGGGGAGATTGCAGTGTGTGGGGAGAGTGCAGTGTGTGGGGAGCGTGCAGTGTGTGTGGGGGGAGTGCAGTGTGTGGGGAGAGTGCAGTGTGTGTGGGGAGAGTGCAGTGTGTGTGGGGAGAGTGCAGTGTGTGGGGAGAGTGCAGTGTGTGTGGGGAGAGTGAATTGTGTGTGGGGAGAGTGCAGTGTGTGTGGGGAGAGTGCCGTGTGTGTGGGGAGAGTGCAGTGTGTGGGGAGACTGCAGTGTGTGTGAGGAGAGTGCAGTGTGGATGGGGAGAGTGAAGTGTGTGTGGGGAGAGTGCAGTGTGTGTGGGGAGATTGCAGTGTGTGTGGGGAGAGTGCAGTGTGTGTGGGGAGAGTGCAGTGTGTGGAGAGAATGCAGTGTGTGCGGGGAGAGTGCAGTGTGTGTGGGGAGAGTGAAGTGTGTGGGGAGAGTGCAGTGTGTGGGGGGAGTGCAGTGTGTGTGGCGAGATTGCAGTGTGTGTGAGGGGAGTGCTGTGTGTGGGGAGAGTGCAGTGTGGATGGGGAGAGTGAAGTGTGTGTGGGGAGAGTGCAGTGTGTGTGGGGAGATTGCAGTGTGTGTGGGGAGAGTGCAGTGTGTGTGGGGAGAGTGCAGTGTGTGGAGAGAATGCAGTGTGTGCGGGGAGAGTGCAGTGTGTGTGGGGAGAGTGCAGTGTGTGTGGGGAGAGTGCAGTCTGTGTGGGGAGAGTGCAGTGAGTGTGGGGAGAGTGCAGTGTGTGGGGAGAGTGCAGTGTGTGTTGGGAGATTGCAGTGTGTTGGGGGAGAGTGCAATGTGTGTGGGGCGAGTGCAGTGTGTGTGGGGAGAGTGCAGTGTGTGTGGGGAGAGTGCAGTGTGTGTGGGGAGAGTGCCATGTGTGTGGGGAGAGTGAAGTGTGTGTGGGGAGGGAGCAGTGTGTGTGGGGAGAGAGCAGTGTGTGTGCGGAGAGTGCAGTGTGTGTGGGGAGAGTGCAGTGTGTGGGGAGAGTGCAGTGTGTGTGGGGAGAGTGCAGTGTGTGTGGGGAGAGTGTAGTGTGTGGGGGAGAGTGCAGTGTGTGGGGAGAGTGCAGTGTGTGGGGAGAGTGAAGGTTTTGGGCAGAGTGCAGGGTGTGTGGGGAGAGTGCAGTGTGTGGGGAGAGTGCAGTGTGTGTGGGGTGAGTGTAGTGTGTGTGGGGAGAGTGAAGTCTGTGTGGGGAGAGTGCAGTGTGTGTGGGGAGATTGCAGAGTGCGGGGAGAGTGCAGTGTGTGGGGAGCGTGCAGAGTGTGTGGGGGAGTGCAGTGTGTGGGGAGAGTGTAGTGTGTGGGGGAGAGTGCAGTGTGTGGGGAGAGTGCAGTGTGTGGGGAGAGTGAAGGTTGTGGGCAGAGTGCAGTGTGTGTGGGGAGAGTGCAGTGTGTGGGGAGAGTGAAGTGTGTGTGGGGAGACTGCAGTGTGTGTGGGGAGATTGCAGTTTGTGGGGAGAGTGCAGTGTGTGGGGAGCGTGCAGTGTGTGTGGGGGGAGTGCAGTGTGTGGGGAGAGTGCAGTGTGTGTGGGGAGAGTGCAGTGTGTGGGGAGAGTGCAGTGTGTGGGGAGAGTGCAGTGTGTGTGGGGAGAGTAAAATGTGTGTGGGGAGAGTGCAGTGTGTGTGGGGAGAGTGCCGTGTGTGTGGGGAGAGTGCAGTGTGTGGGGAGAGTGCAGTGTGTGTGAGGAGAGTGCAGTGTGGATGGGGAGAGTGAAGTGTGTGTGGGGAGAGTGCAATGTGTTTCGGGAGAGTGCAGTGTGTGTTTGGAGAGTGCAGTGTGTGTGGGGAGGGTGCAGTGTGTGTGGGGAGAGTGCAGTGTGTGTGTGGAGAGGGCAGTATGTGTGGGGAGAGGGCAGTGTGTGTGGGGAGAGTGCATTGTGTGGGGAGAGTGCAGTATGTGTGGGGAGAGTGAAGTGTGTGGGGAGAGTACGGTGTGTGGGGAGAGTGCAGTGTGTGTGGGGAGAGTGAAGTGTGTGTGGGGAGAGTGCAGTGTGTGTGGGGAGAGTGCCGTGTGTGTGGGGAGATTGCAGTGTGTGGGGAGAGTGCAGTGTGTGCGGAGAGTGCAGTGTGTGGGGGAGAGCAGTGTGTGTGGGGAGAGTGCAGTGTGTGTGAGGAGAGTGCAGTGTGGGGGCGGAGAATGCAGGGAGTGTGGGGAGAGTGCAGTCTGTGTGGGGAGAGTGCAGTGTGTGTGGGGAGTGTGCAGTGTGTGTGGGGGGAGTGCAGTGTGTGTGGGGAGAGTGCAGCGTGTGGGGAGAGTGCAGCGTGTGGGAAGAATGCAGTGTGTGGGGAGAGTGCAGTGTATGGGGCGAGTGCAGTGTGTGTGGGGAGAGTGCAGTGTGTGTGGGGAGAGTGCAGTGTGTGTGGGGAGAGTGCCATGTGTGTGGGGAGAGTGAAGTGTGTGTGGGGAAGGAGCAGTGTGTGTGGGGAGAGAGCAGTGTGTGTGCGGAGAGTGCTGTGTGTGTGGGGAGAGTGCAGTGTGTGGGGAGAGTGCAGTGTGTGTGGGGAGAGTGCAGTGTGTGTGGGGAGAGTGTAGTGTGTGGGGGAGAGTGCAGTGTGTGGGGAGAGTGCAGTGTGTGGGGAGAGTGAAGGTTGTGGGCAGAGTGCAGTGTGTGTGGGGAGAGTGCAGTGTGTGGGGAGAGTGCAGTGTGTGTGGGGAGAGTGCAGTGTGTGTGGGGAGAGTGAAGTGTGTGTGGGAGAGTGCAGTGTGTGTGGGGAGATTGCAGTGTGTGGGGAGAGTGCAGTGTGTGGGGAGCGTGCAGTGTGTGTGGGGGGAGTGCAGTTTGTGGGGAGAGTGCAGTGTGTGTGGGGAGAGTGCAGTGTGTGGGGAGAGTGCAATGTGTGGGGAGAGTGCACTGTGTGTGGGGAGAGTAAATTGTGTGTGGGGAGAGTGCAGTGTGTGTGGGGAGAGTGCCGTGTGTGTGCCGAGAGTGCAGTGTGTGGGGAGAGTGCAGTGTGTGTGAGGAGAGTGCAGTGTGGATGGGGAGAGTGAAGTGTGTGTGGGGAGAGTGCAGTGTGTGTGGGGAGATTGCAGTGTGTGTGGGGAGAGTGCAGTGTGTGTGGGGAGAGTGCAGTGTGTGGAGAGAATGCAGTGTATGCGGGGAGAGTGCAGTGTGTGTGGGGAGAGTGCAGTGTGTGTGGGGAGAGTGCAGTCTGTGTGGGGAGAGTGCAGCGAGTGTGGGGAGAGTGAAGTGTGTGGGGAGAGTGCAGTGTGTGGGGGGAGTGCAGTGTGTGTGGCGAGATTGCAGTGTGTGTGAGGGGAGTGCTGTGTGTGGGGAGAGTGCAGTGTGGATGGGGAGAGTGAAGTGTGTGTGGGGAGAGTGCAGTGTGTGTGGGGAGATTGCAGTGTGTGTGGGGAGAGTGCAGTGTGTGTGGGGAGAGTGCAGTGTGTGGAGAGAATGCAGTGTGTGCGGGGAGAGTGCAGTGTGTGTGGGGAGAGTGCAGTGTGTGTGGGGAGAGTGCAGTCTGTGTGGGGAGAGTGCAGTGAGTGTGGGGAGAGTGCAGTGTGTGGGGAGAGTGCAGTGTGTGTTGGGAGATTGCAGTGTGTTGGGGGAGAGTGCAATGTGTGTGGGGCGAGTGCAGTGTGTGTGGGGAGAGTGCAGTGTGTGTGGGGAGAGTGCAGTGTGTGTGGGGAGAGTGCCATGTGTGTGGGGAGAGTGAAGTGTGTGTGGGGAGGGAGCAGTGTGTGTGGGGAGAGAGCAGTGTGTGTGCGGAGAGTGCAGTGTGTGTGGGGAGAGTGCAGTGTGTGGGGAGAGTGCAGTGTGTGTGGGGAGAGTGCAGTGTGTGTGGGGAGAGTGTAGTGTGTGGGGGAGAGTGCAGTGTGTGGGGAGAGTGCAGTGTGCGGGGAGAGTGAAGGTTTTGGGCAGAGTGCAGGGTGTGTGGGGAGAGTGCAGTGTGTGGGGTGAGTGCAGTGTGTGTGGGGAGAGTGTAGTGTGTGTGGGGAGAGTGAAGTGTGTGTGGGGAGAGTGCAGTGTGTGTGGGGAGATTGCAGAGTGTGGGGAGAGTGCAGTGTGTGGGGAGCGTGCAGAGTGTGTGGGGGAGTGCAGTGTGTGGGGAGAGTGCAGTGTGTGGGGAGAGTGCAGTGTGTGGGGAGAGTGCAGTGTGTGTGGGGAGAGTAAATTGTGTGTGGGGTGAGTGCAGTGTGTGTGGGGAGAGAGCCGTGTGTGTGGGGAGAGTGCAGTGTGTGGGGAGAGTGCAGTGTGTGTGAGGAGATTGCAGTGTGCATGGGGAGAGTGAAGTGTGTGTGGGGAGAGTGCAGTGTGTGTGGGGAGATTGCAGTGTGTGTGGGGAGAGTGCAGTGTGTGTGGGGAGAGTGCAGTGTGTGGAGAGAGTGCAGTGTGTGCGGGGAGAGTGCAGTGTGTGTGGGGAGAGTGCAGTGTGTTTCGGGAGAGTGCAGTGTGTGTGAGGAGAGTGCAGTGTGTGTGGGGAGGGTGCAGTGTGTGTGGGGAGAGTGCAGTGTGTGTGTGGAGAGGGCAGTATGTGTGGGGAGAGGGCAGTGTGTGTGGGGAGAGTGCATTGTGTGGGGAGAGTGCAGTATGTGTGGGGAGAGTGAAGTGTGTGCGGAGAGTACGGTGTGTGGGGAGAGTGCAGTGTGTGTGGGGAGAGTGCAGTGTGTGTGGGGAGAGTGCCGTGTGTGTGGGGAGAGTGCAGTGTGTGGGGAGAGTGCAGTGTGTGCGGAGAGTGCAGTTTGTGGGGGAGAGCAGTGTGTGTGGGGAGAGTGCAGTGTGTGTGAGGAGAGTGCAGTGTGGGGGCGGAGAATGCAGGGAGTGTGGGGAGAGTGCAGTCTGTGTGGGGAGAGTGCAGTGTGTGTGGGGAGTGTGCAGTGTGTGTGGGGGGAGTGCAGTGTGTGTGGGGAGAGTGCAGCGTGTGGGGAGAGTGCAGCGTGTGGGAAGAATGCAGTGTGTGGGGAGAGTGCAGTGTATGGGGCGAGTGCAGTGTGTGTGGGGAGAGTGCAGTGTGTGTGGGGAGAGTGCAGTGTGTGTGGGGAGAGTGCCATGTGTGTGGGGAGAGTGAAGTGTGTGTGGGGAAGGAGCAGTGTGTGTGGGGAGAGAGCAGTGTGTGTGCGGAGAGTGCTGTGTGTGTGGGGAGAGTGCAGTGTGTGGGGAGAGTGCAGTGTGTGTGGGGAGAGTGCAGTGTGTGTGGGGAGAGTGTAGTGTGTGGGGGAGAGTGCAGTGTGTGGGGAGAGTGCAGTGTGTGGGGAGAGTGAAGGTTGTGGGCAGAGTGCAGTGTGTGTGGGGAGAGTGCAGTGTGTGGGGAGAGTGCAGTGTGTGTGGGGAGAGTGCAGTGTGTGTGGGGAGAGTGAAGTGTGTGTGGGAGAGTGCAGTGTGTGTGGGGAGATTGCAGTGTGTGGGGAGAGTGCAGTGTGTGGGGAGCGTGCAGTGTGTGTGGGGGGAGTGCAGTTTGTGGGGAGAGTGCAGTGTGTGTGGGGAGAGTGCAGTGTGTGGGGAGAGTGCAATGTGTGGGGAGAGTGCACTGTGTGTGGGGAGAGTAAATTGTCTGTGGGGAGAGTGCAGTGTGTGTGGGGAGAGTGCCGTGTGTGTGCCGAGAGTGCAGTGAGTGGGGAGAGTGCAGTGTGTGTGAGGAGAGTGCAGTGTGGATGGGGAGAGTGAAGTGTGTGTGGGGAGAGTGCAGTGTGTGTGGGGAGATTGCAGTGTGTGTGGGGAGAGTGCAGTGTGTGTGGGGAGAGTGCAGTGTGTGGAGAGAATGCAGTGTATGCGGGGAGAGTGCAGTGTGTGTGGGGAGAGTGCAGTGTGTGTGGGGAGAGTGCAGTCTGTGTGGGGAGAGTGCAGTGAGTGTGGGGAGAGTGAAGTGTGTGGGGAGAGTGCAGTGTGTGGGGGGAGTGCAGTGTGTGTGGCGAGATTGCAGTGTGTGTGAGGGGAGTGCTGTGTGTGGGGAGAGTGCAGTGTGGATGGGGAGAGTGAAGTGTGTGTGGGGAGAGTGCAGTGTGTGTGGGGAGATTGCAGTGTGTGTGGGGAGAGTGCAGTGTGTGCGGGGAGAGTGCAATGTGTGGAGAGAATGCAGTGTGTGCGGGGAGAGTGCAGTGTGTGTGGGGAGAGTGCAGTGTGTGTGGGGAGAGTGCAGTCTGTGTGGGGAGAGTGCAGTGAATGTGGGGAGAGTGCAGTGTGTGGGGAGAGTGCAGAGTGTGTTGGGAGATTGCAGTGTGTTGGGGGAGAGTGCAATGTGTGTGGGGCGAGTGCAGTGTGTGTGGGGAGAGTGCAGTGTGTGTGGGGAGAGTGCAGTGTGTGTGGGGAGAGTGCCATGTGTGTGGGGAGAGTGAAGTGTGTGTGGGGAGGGAGCAGTGTGTGTGGGGAGAGAGCAGTGTGTGTGCGGAGAGTGCAGTGTGTGTGGGGAGAGTGCAGTGTGTGGGGAGATTGCAGTGTGTGTGGGGAGAGTGCAGTGTGTGTGGGGAGAGTGTAGTGTGTGGGGGAGAGTGCAGTGTGTGGGGAGAGTGCAGTGTGTGGGGAGAGTGAAGGTTTTGGGCAGAGTGCAGGGTGTGTGGGGAGAGTGCAGTGTGTGGGGAGAGTGCAGTGTGTGTGGGGAGAGTGTAGTGTGTGTGGGGAGAGTGAAGTGTGTGTGGGGAGATTGCAGTGTGTGTGGGGAGATTGCAGAGTGTGGGGAGAGTGCAGTGTGTGGGGAGAGTGCAGTGTGTGGGGAGAGTGCAGTGAGTGGGGAGAGTGCAGTGTTTGTGGGGAGAGTAAATTGTGTGTGGGGAGAGTGCAATGTGTGTGGGGAGAGAGCCGTGTGTGTGGGGAGAGTGCAGTGTGTGGGGAGAGTGCAGTGTGTGTGAGGAGATTGCAGTGTGCATGGGGAGAGTGAAGTGTGTGTGGGGAGAGTGCAGTGTGTGTGGGGAGATTGCAGTGTGTGTGGGGAGAGTGCAGTGTGTGTGGGGAGAGTGCAGTGTGTGGAGAGAGTGCAGTGTGTGCGGGGAGAGTGCAGTGTGTGTGGGGAGAGTGCAGTGTGTGTGGGGAGAGTGCAGTGTGTGTGGGGAGAGTGCAGTGAGTGTGGGGAGAGTGAAGTGTGTGGGGAGAGTGCAGTGTGTGGGGAGAGTGCAGTGTGTGTGGCGAGATTGCAGTGTGTGTGAGGGGAGTGCTGTGTGTGGGGAGAGTGCAGTGTGGATGGGGAGAGTGAAGTGTGTGTGGGGAGAGTGCAGTGTGTGTGGGGAGATTGCAGTGTGTGTGGGGGGAGTGCAGTGTGTGTGGGGAGAGTGCAGCGTGTGGGGAGAGTGCAGCGTGTGGGAAGAATGCAGTGTGTGGGGAGAGTGCAGTGTATGGGGCGAGTGCAGTGTGTGTGGGGAGAGTGCAGTGTGTGTGGGGAGAGTGCAGTGTGTGTGGGGAGAGTGCCATGTGTGTGGGGAGAGTGAAGTGTGTGTGGGGAAGGAGCAGTGTGTGTGGGGAGAGAGCAGTGTGTGTGCGGAGAGTGCTGTGTGTGTGGGGAGAGTGCAGTGTGTGGGGAGAGTGCAGTGTGTGTGGGGAGAGTGCAGTGTGTGTGGGGAGAGTGTAGTGTGTGGGGGAGAGTGCAGTGTGTGGGGAGAGTGCAGTGTGTGGGGAGAGTGAAGGTTGTGGGCAGAGTGCAGTGTGTGTGGGGAGAGTGCAGTGTGTGGGGAGAGTGCAGTGTGTGTGGGGAGAGTGCAGTGTGTGTGGGGAGAGTGAAGTGTGTGTGGGAGAGTGCAGTGTGTGTGGGGAGATTGCAGTGTGTGGGGAGAGTGCAGTGTGTGGGGAGCGTGCAGTGTGTGTGGGGGGAGTGCAGTTTGTGGGGAGAGTGCAGTGTGTGTGGGGAGAGTGCAGTGTGTGGGGAGAGTGCAATGTGTGGGGAGAGTGCACTGTGTGTGGGGAGAGTAAATTGTGTGTGGGGAGAGTGCAGTGTGTGTGGGGAGAGTGCCGTGTGTGTGCCGAGAGTGCAGTGAGTGGGGAGAGTGCAGTGTGTGTGAGGAGAGTGCAGTGTGTGTGGGGAGATTGCAGTGTGTGTGGGGAGAGTGCAGTGTGTGTGGGGAGAGTGCAGTGTGTGGAGAGAATGCAGTGTATGCGGGGAGAGTGCAGTGTGTGTGGGGAGAGTGCAGTGTGTGTGGGGAGAGTGCAGTCTGTGTGGGGAGAGTGCAGTGAGTGTGGGGAGAGTGAAGTGTGTGGGGAGAGTGCAGTGTGTGGGGGGAGTGCAGTGTGTGTGGCGAGATTGCAGTGTGTGTGAGGGGAGTGCTGTGTGTGGGGAGAGTGCAGTGTGGATGGGGAGAGTGAAGTGTGTGTGGGGAGAGTGCAGTGTGTGTGGGGAGATTGCAGTGTGTGTGGGGAGAGTGCAGTGTGTGTGGGGAGAGTGCAATGTGTGGAGAGAATGCAGTGTGTGCGGGGAGAGTGCAGTGTGTGTGGGGAGAGTGCAGTGTGTGTGGGGAGAGTGCAGTCTGTGTGGGGAGAGTGCAGTGAATGTGGGGAGAGTGCAGTGTGTGGGGAGAGTGCAGAGTGTGTTGGGAGATTGCAGTGTGTTGGGGGAGAGTGCAATGTGTGTGGGGCGAGTGCAGTGTGTGTGGGGAGAGTGCAGTGTGTGTGGGGAGAGTGCAGTGTGTGTGGGGAGAGTGCCAT
Source organism: Somniosus microcephalus (assembly GCF_052327205.1). Classification (NCBI taxonomy): domain Eukaryota; kingdom Metazoa; phylum Chordata; class Chondrichthyes; order Squaliformes; family Somniosidae; genus Somniosus; species Somniosus microcephalus. The sequence goes on along the minus strand of NC_140990.1, from coordinate 350,281,100 downwards.
GTGTGTGGGGAGAGTGAAGTGTGTGTGGGGAGGGAGCAGTGTGTGTGGGGAGAGAGCAGTGTGTGTGCGGAGAGTGCAGTGTGTGTGGGGAGAGTGCAGTGTGTGGGGAGATTGCAGTGTGTGTGGGGAGAGTGCAGTGTGTGTGGGGAGAGTGTAGTGTGTGGGGGAGAGTGCAGTGTGTGGGGAGAGTGCAGTGTGTGGGGAGAGTGAAGGTTTTGGGCAGAGTGCAGGGTGTGTGGGGAGAGTGCAGTGTGTGGGGAGAGTGCAGTCTGTGTGGGGAGAGTGTAGTGTGTGTGGGGAGAGTGAAGTGTGTGTGGGGAGATTGCAGTGTGTGTGGGGAGATTGCAGAGTGTGGGGAGAGTGCAGTGTGTGGGGAGAGTGCAGTGTGTGGGGAGAGTGCAGTGAGTGGGGAGAGTGCAGTGTGTGTGGGGAGAGTAAATTGTGTGTGGGGAGAGTGCAGTGTGTGTGGGGAGAGAGCCGTGTGTGTGGGGAGAGTGCAGAGTGTGGGGAGAGTGCAGTGTGTGTGAGGAGATTGCAGTGTGCATGGGGAGAGTGAAGTGTGTGTGGGGAGAGTGCAGTGTGTGTGGGGAGATTGCAGTGTGTGTGGGGAGAGTGCAGTGTGTGTGGGGAGAGTGCAGTGTGTGGAGAGAGTGCAGTGTGTGCGGGGAGAGTGCAGTGTGTGTGGGGAGAGTGCAGTGTGTGTGGGGAGAGTGCAGTGTGTGTGGGGAGAGTGCAGTGAGTGTGGGGAGAGTGAAGTGTGTGGGGAGAGTGCAGTGTGTGGGGAGAGTGCAGTGTGTGTGGCGAGATTGCAGTGTGTGTGAGGGGAGTGCTGTGTGTGGGGAGAGTGCAGTGTGGATGGGGAGAGTGAAGTGTGTGTGGGGAGAGTGCAGTGTGTGTGGGGAGATTGCAGTGTGTGTGGGGAGAGTGCAGTGTGTGTGGGGAGAGTGCAATGTGTGGAGAGAATGCAGTGTGTGCGGGGAGAGTGCAGTGTGTGTGGGGAGAGTGCAGTGTGTGTGGGGAGAGTGCAGTCTGTGTGGGGAGAGTGCAGTGAATGTGGGGAGAGTGCAGTGTGTGGGGAGAGTGCAGAGTGTGTTGGGAGATTGCAGTGTGTTGGGGGAGAGTGCAATGTGTGTGGGGCGAGTGCAGTGTGTGTGGGGAGAGTGCAGTGTGTGTGGGGAGAGTGCAGTGTGTGTGGGGAGAGTGCCATGTGTGTGGGGAGAGTGAAGTGTGTGTGGGGAGGGAGCAGTGTGTGTGGGGAGAGAGCAGTGTGTGTGCGGAGAGTGCAGTGTGTGTGGGGAGAGTGCAGTGTGTGGGGAGATTGCAGTGTGTGTGGGGAGAGTGCAGTGTGTGTGGGGAGAGTGTAGTGTGTGGGGGAGAGTGCAGTGTGTGGGGAGAGTGCAGTGTGTGGGGAGAGTGAAGGTTTTGGGCAGAGTGCAGGGTGTGTGGGGAGAGTGCAGTGTGTGGGGAGAGTGCAGTGTGTGTGGGGAGAGTGTAGTGTGTGTGGGGAGAGTGAAGTGTGTGTGGGGAGATTGCAGTGTGTGTGGGGAGATTGCAGAGTGTGGGGAGAGTGCAGTGTGTGGGGAGAGTGCAGTGTGTGGGGAGAGTGCAGTGAGTGGGGAGAGTGCAGTGTGTGTGGGGAGAGTAAATTGTGTGTGGGGAGAGTGCAGTGTGTGTGGGGAGAGAGCCGTGTGTGTGGGGAGAGTGCAGTGTGTGGGGAGAGTGCAGTGTGTGTGAGGAGATTGCAGTGTGCATGGGGAGAGTGAAGTGTGTGTGGGGAGAGTGCAGTGTGTGTGGGGAGATTGCAGTGTGTGTGGGGAGAGTGCAGTGTGTGTGGGGAGAGTGCAGTGTGTGGAGAGAGTGCAGTGTGTGCGGGGAGAGTGCAGTGTGTGTGGGGAGAGTGCAGTGTGTGTGGGGAGAGTGCAGTGTGTGTGGGGAGAGTGCAGTGAGTGTGGGGAGAGTGAAGTGTGTGGGGAGAGTGCAGTGTGTGGGGAGAGTGCAGTGTGTGTGGCGAGATTGCAGTGTGTGTGAGGGGAGTGCTGTGTGTGGGGAGAGTGCAGTGTGGATGGGGAGAGTGAAGTGTGTGTGGGGAGAGTGCAGTGTGTGTGGGGAGATTGCAGTGTGTGTGGGGAGAGTGCAGTGTGTGTGGGGAGAGTGCAGTGTGTGGAGAGAATGCAGTGTGTGCGGGGAGAGTGCAGTGTGTGTGGGGAGAGTGCAGTGTGTGTGGGGAGAGTGCTGTCTGTGTGGGGAGAGTGCAGTGAGTGTGGGGAGAGTGCAGTGTGTGGGGAGAGTGCAGTGTGTGTTGGGAGATTGCAGTGTGTTGGGGGAGAGTGCAATGTGTGTGGGGAGATTGTAGTGTGTGGGGAGAATTCAAAAAGTGTGCGGAGAGTGCAGTGTGTGGCGAGAGTGCAGTGTGTTTAGGGAGAGATCAGTGTGCGTGGGGAGAGTGCAGTGTGTGTAGGGAGAGAGCAGTGTGTGTGGGGAGAGTGCAGTGTGTGTGGGGAGAGTGCAGTGTGTGTGGGGAGAGTGCAGTGTGTGGGGAGAGTGCAGTGTGTGTGGGGAGAGTGCAGTGTGTGTGTGGGGAGAATGCAGTGTGTGGGGAGAGTGCAGAGTGTGTGGGGAGAGTGCAGTGTGTGTGGGGAGAGTGCAGTGTATGGGGAGAAGGCAGCGTGTGTGGGGAGATTGCAGTGTGTGTGGGGAGAGTGCAGTGTATGGGGAGAAGGCAGCGTGTGTGGGGAGAGTGCAGTGTGCGTGGGGAGAGTGCAGTGTGTGTGGGGAGAGTGCAGTGTGTGGGGAGAGTGCAGTGTGTGTGGGGAGAGTGCAGTGTGTGTGGGGAGAGTGCAGTGTGTGGGGAGAGTGCAGTGTGTGTGGGGAGAGTGCAGTGTGTGTGTGGGGAGAATGCAGTGTGTGGGGAGAGTGCAGAGTGTGTGGGGAGAGTGCAGTGTGTGTGGGGAGAGTGCAGTGTATGGGCAGAAGGCAGTGTGTGTGGGGAGAGTGCAGTGTGCGTGGGGAGAGTGCAGTGTGTGTGGGGAGAGTGCAGTGTGTGGGGAGAGTGCAGTGTGTGTGGGGAGAGTGCAGTGTGTGTGGGGAGAGTGCAGTGTGTGGAGACAGTGCAGTGTGTGGGGAGATTGCAGTGTGAGTGGGGAGAGTGCAGTGTGTGTGGGGAGATTGCCGTGTGTGTGGGGAGAGGGCAGTGTGTGGGGAGAGTGCAGTGTGTGTGGGTTGAGTGCAGTGTGTGTGGGGAGAGTGTAGTGTGTGTGGGGAGAGTGCAGTGTGTGCGGAGAGTGCAGTGTGTGGGGAGAGTGCAGGTTGTGGGGAGTGTGCAGTGTGTGTGGGGAGAGTGCAGTGTGTGGGGAGATTGCAGTGTGTGTGGGGAGAGTGCAGTGTGTGTGGGGAGATTGCAGTGGGTGGGGAGAGTGCAGTGTTTGTGGGGAGAGTGCAGTGTGTGTAGGGAGAGATCAGTGTGTGTGGGGAGAGTGCAGTGTGTGGGGAGAGTGCAGTGTGTGTGGGGGGAGTGCAGATGTGTGGGGAGAGTGCTGTGTGTGTGGGGAGATTGCAGTGTGTGTGGGGAGAGTGCAGTGTGTGTGAGGAAAGTGCTGTGTGTGTGGGGAGAGTGCAGTGTGTGTGTTGAGAGTGCAGTGTGGGTGGGGAGAGTGCAGTGTGTGTGGGGAGAGTGCAGTGTGTGTGGGGAGAGTGCAGTGTGTGTGGGAAGATTGCAGTGTGTGGGGAGAGTGCAGTGTTTGTGGAGAGTGCAGTGTGTGTGGGGAGAGTGCAGTGTGTGTGGGGAGAGTGCCGTGTGTGTGGGGAGAGTGCAGTGTATGGGGAGAGTGCAGTGTGTGGGGAGATTGCAGTGTGTGTGGGGAGACTGCAGTGTGTGTGGGGAGATTGCAGTGTGTGGGGAGAGTGCAGTGTGTGTAGGGAGAGATCAGTGTGTGTGGGGAGAGTGCAGTGTGTGGGGAGAGTGCAGTGTGTGTGGGGGGAGTGCAGATGTGTGGGGAGAGTGCTGTGTGTGTGGGGAGATTGCAGTGTGTGTGGGGAGAGTGCAGTGTGTGTGAGGAAAGTGGTGTGTGTGTGGGGAGAGTGCAGTGTGTGTGTTGAGAGTGCAGTGTGTGTGGGGAGAGTGCAGTGTGTGTGCGGAGAGTGCAGTGTGTGTGGGGAGAGTGCAGTGTGTGTGGGAAGATTGCAGTGTGTGGGGAGAGTGCAGTGTTTGTGGAGAGTGCAGTGTGTGTGGGGAGAGTGCAGTGTGTGTGGGGAGAGTGCCGTGTGTGTGGGGAGAGTGCAGTGTGTGGGGAGAGTGCAGTGTGTGTGGGGAGAGTGCAGTGTGTATAGGGAGATTGTAGTGCGTGTGGGGAGAGTGCAGTGTGTGGGGAGAGTGCAGTGTGTGGGGAGAGTGCAGGTTGTGGGGAGAGTGCAGTGTGTGTGGGGAGAGGGCAGTGTGTGGGGAGAGTGCAGTGTGTGTGGGGAGAGTGCAGTGTGTGTGGGGAGAGTGAAGTGTGTGTGGGGAGAGTGCAGTGTGTGTGGGGAGATTGCAGTGTGTGGGGAGAGTGCAGTTATTGTGGGGAGAGTGCAGTGTGTGTAGGGAGAGTTCAGTGTGTGTGGGGAGAGTGCAGTGTGTGGGGAGAGTGCTGTGTGTGTGGGGGGAGTGCAGTGTGTCGGGAGAGTGCTGTGTGTGTGGGGAGATTGCAGTGTGTGTGGGAGAGTGCAGTCTGTGAGAGGAGAGTGCTGTGTGTGTGGGGAGAGAGCAGTGTGTGTGGGGAGAGTGCAGTGTGTGTGGGGAGAGTGCAGTGTGTGTGGGGATAGTGCAGTGTTTGTGGGGAGAGTGCAGTGTGTGGGGAGAATGCAGTGTGTGGGGAGAGTGCAGTGTGTATGTGGAGAGTGCAGTGTGTGTGGGTAGGGTGCAGTGAGTGTGGGGAGAGTGTAGTGTGTGTGGGGAGAGGGCAGTATGTGTGGGGAGAGTGCAGTGTGTGTTGGGAGATTGCAGTGTCTGGGGGGAGAGTGCAATGTGTGTGGGGAGATTGCAGTGTGTGGGGAGAGTTCAAAAAGTGTGCGGAGAGTGCAGTGTGTGGCGAGAGTGCCGTGTGTGGGGAGAGTGCAGTGTGTGTGGGGAGAGTGCAGTGTGTGTGGGGAGAGTGCAGTGTGTGTCGGGAGAGTGCAGTGTGTGTGGGGAGAGTGCAGTGTGTGGGGAGAGTGCAGTGTGTGTGGGGAGAGTGCAGTGTGTGTGTGGGGAGAATGCAGTGTGTGGGGAGAGTGCAGAGTGTATGGGGAGAATGCAGTGTGTGTGGGGAGAGAGCAGTGTGCGTGGGGAGAGTGCAGTGTGTGTGGGGAGAGTGCAGTGTGTGGGGAGAGTGCAGTGTGTGTGGGGAGAGTGCAGTGTGTGTGGGGAGAGTGCAGTGTGTGGACACCGTGCAGTGTGTGGGGAGAGTGCAGTGTGAGTGGGGTGAGTGCCGTGTGTGTGGGGAGAGTGCAGTGTGTGGGGAGAGTGCAGTGTGTGTGGGGTGAGTGCAGTGTGTGTGGGGAGAGTGCAGTGTGTGGACACCGTGCAGTGTGTGGGGAGAGTGCAGTGTGAGTGCGGAGAGTGCAGTGTGTGTGGGGAGAGGGCAGTGTGTGGGGAGAGTGCAGTGTGTGTGGGGAGAGTGCAGTGTGTGTGGGGAGAGTGAAGTGCGTCTGGGGAGAGTGCAGTGTGTGTGGGGAGATTGCAGTGTGTGGGGAGAGTGCAGTGTGTGGAGCGAATACAGTTTGTGCGGGGAGAGTGCAGTGTGTGTGGGGAGAGTGCAGTGTGTGTGGGGAGAGTGCAGTCTGTGTGGGGAGAGTGCAGTGAGTGTGGGGAGAGTGCAGTGTGTGGGGAGAGTGCAGTGTGTGTTGGGAGATTGCAGTGTGTTGGGGGAGAGTGCAATGTGTGTGGGGAGATTGCAGTGTGTGGGGAGAATTCAAAAAGTGTGCGGAGAGTGCAGTGTGTGGCGAGAGTGCAGTGTGTGTAGGGAGAGATCAGTGTGCGTGGGGAGAGTGCAGTGTGTGTGGGGAGAGTGCAGTGTGTGTGGGGAGAGTGCAGTGTGTGTGTGGGGAGAATGCAGTGTGTGGGGAGAGTGCAGAGTGTGTGGGGAGAGTGCAGTGTGTGTGGGGAGAATGCAGTGTATGGGGAGAAGGCAGTGTGTGTGGGGAGAGTGCAGTGTGCGTGGGGAGAGTGCAGTGTGTGTGGGGAGAGTGCAGTGTGTGGGGAGAGTGCAGTGTGTGTGGGGAGAGTGCAGTGTGTGTGGGGAGAATGCAGTGTGTGGGGAAAGTGCAGTGTGTGTGGGGAGAGTGCAGTGTGTTTCGGGAGAGTGCAGTGTGTTTGGAGAGTGCGGTGTGTGTGGGGAGGGTGCAGTGTGTGTGGAGAGAGTGCATTGTGTGTGTGTGTGGAGAGGGCAGTATGTGTGGGGAGAGGGCAGTGTGTGTGGGGAGAGTGCATTGTGTGGGGAGAGTGCAGTGTGTGTGGGGAGAGTGAAGTGTGTGGGGAGAGTACGGTGTGTGGGGAGAGTGCAGTGTGTGTGGGGAGAGTGAGGTGTGTGTGGGGAGAGTGCAGTGTGTGTGGGGAGAGTGCAGTGTGTGGACACCGTGCAGTGTGTGGGGAGAGTGCAGTGTGAGTGGGGAGAGTGCAGTGTGTGTGGGGAGAGGGCAGTGTGTGGGGAGAGTGCAGTGTGTGTGGGGAGAGTGCAGTGTGTGTGGGGAGAGTGAAGTGCGTCTGGGGAGAGTGCAGTGTGTGTGGGGAGATTGCAGTGTGTGGGGAGAGTGCAGTGTGTGGAGCGAATGCAGTTTGTGCGGGGAGAGTGCAGTGTGTGTGGGGAGAGTGCAGTGTGTGTGGGGAGAGTGCAGTCTGTGTGGGGAGAGTGCAGTGAGTGTGGGGAGAGTGCAGTGTGTGGGGAGAGTGCAGTGTGTGTTGGGAGATTGCAGTGTGTTGGGGGAGAGTGCAATGTGTGTGGGGAGATTGCAGTGTGTGGGGAGAATTCAAAAAGTGTGCGGAGAGTGCAGTGTGTGGCGAGAGTGCAGTGTGTGTAGGGAGAGATCAGTGTGCGTGGGGAGAGTGCAGTGTGTGTGGGGAGAGTGCAGTGTGTGTGGGGAGAGTGCAGTGTGTGTGGGGAGAGTGCAGTGTGTGTGTGGGGAGAATGCAGTGTGTGGGGAGAGTGCAGAGTGTGTGGGGAGAGTGCAGTGTGTGTGGGGAGAATGCAGTGTATGGGGAGAAGGCAGTGTGTGTGGGGAGAGTGCAGTGTGCGTGGGGAGAGTGCAGTGTGTGTGGGGAGAGTGCAGTGTGTGGGGAGAGTGCAGTGTGTGTGGGGAGAGTGCAGTGTGTGTGGGGAGAATGCAGTGTGTGGGGAAAGTGCAGTGTGTGTGGGGAGAGTGCAGTGTGTTTCGGGAGAGTGCGGTGTGTTTGGAGAGTGCGGTGTGTGTGGGGAGGGTGCAGTGTGTGTGGGGAGAGTGCATTGTGTGTGTGTGTGGAGAGGGCAGTATGTGTGGGGAGAGGGCAGTGTGTGTGGGGAGAGTGCATTGTGTGGGGAGAGTGCAGTGTGTGTGGGGAGAGTGAAGTGTGTGGGGAGAGTACGGTGTGTGGGGAGAGTGCAGTGTGTGTGGGGAGAGTGAGGTGTGTGTGGGGAGAGTGCAGTGTGTGTGGGGAGAGTGCCATGTGTGTGGGGAGAGTGCAGTGTGTGGGGAGAGTGCAGTGTGTGCGGAGAGTGCAGTGTGTGGGGGAGAGCAGTGTGTGTGGGGAGAGTGCAGTGTGTGTGAGGAGAGTGCAGTGTGGGTGCGGAGAATGCAGAGAGTGCGGGGAGAGTGCAGTCTGTGTGGGGAGAGTGCTGTGTGTGTGGGGAGTGTGCAGTGTGTGTCGGGGGAGTGCAGTGTGCATGGGGAGAGTGCAGCGTGTGGGGAGTGTGCAGCGTGTGGGATGAATGCAGTGTGTGGGGAGAGTGCAGTGTATGGGGCGAGTGCAGTGTGTGTGGGGAGAGTGCAGTGTGTGTGGGGAGAGTGCAGTGTGTGTGGGTAGAGTGCCATGTGTGTGGGGAGAGTGAAGTGTGTGTGGGGAGGGAGCAGTGTGTGTGGGGAGAGAGCAGTGTGTGTGCAGAGAGTGCAGTGTGTGTGGGGAGAGTGCAGTGTGTGGGGAGAGTGCAGTGTGTGTGGGGAGAGTGCAGTGTGTGTGGGGAGAGTGTAGTGTGTGGGGGAGAGTACAGTGTGTGGGGAGAGTGCAGTGTGTGGGGAGAGTGAATGTTGTGGGCAGAGTGCAGTGTGTGTGGGGAGAGTGCAGTGTGTGGGGAGAGTGCAGTGTGTGTGGGGAGAGTGTAGTGTGTGTGGGGAGAGTGAAGTGTGTGTGGGGAGAGTGCAGTGTGTGTGTGGAGATTGCAGAGTTTGGGGAGAGTGCAGTGTGTGGGGAGCGTGCAGTGTGTGTGGGGGAGTGCAGTGTGTGGGGAGAGTGCAGTGTGTGGGGAGAGTGCAGTGTGTGGGGAGAGTGCAGTGTGTGTGGGGAGAGTAAATTGTGTGTGGGGAGAGTGCAGTGTGTGTGGGGAGAGTGCCGTGTGTGTGGGGAGAGTGCAGTGTGTGGGGAGAGTGCAGTGTGTGTGAGGAGATTGCGGTGTGCATGGGGAGAGTGAAGTGTGTGTGGGGAGAGTGCAGTGTGTGTGGGGAGATTGCAGTGTGTGTGGGGAGAGTGCAGTGTGTGTGGGGAGAGTGCAGTGTGTGTGGGGAGAGTGCAGTGTGTGGAGAGAGTGCAGTGTGTGCGGGGAGAGTGCAGTGTGTGTGGGGAGAGTGCAGTTTGTGTGGGGAGAGTGCAGTGTGTGTGGGGAGAGTGCAGTGTGTGTGGGGAGAGTGAAGTGTGTGGGGAGAGTGCAGTGTGTGGGGGGAGTGCAGTGTGTGTGGCGAGATTGCACTGTGTGTGAGGGGAGTGCTGTGTGTGGGGAGAGTGCAGTGTGGATGGGGAGAGTGAAGTGTGTGTGGGGAGAGTGCAGTGTGTGTGGGGAGATTGCAGTGTGTGTGGGGAGAGTGCAGTGTGTGTGGGGAGAGTGCAGTGTGTGGAGAGAATGCAGTGTGTGCGGGGAGAGTGCAGTGTGTGTGGGGAGAGTGCAGTGTGTGTGGGGAGAGTGCAGTCTGTGTGGGGAGAGTGCAGTGAGTGTGGGGAGGGTGCAGTGTGTGGGGAGAGTGCAGTGTGTGTTGGGAGATTGCAGTGTGTTGGGGGAGAGTGCAATGTGTGTGGGGAGATTGCAGTGTGTGGGGAGAATTCAAAAAGTGTGCGGAGAGTGCAGTGTGTGGCGAGAGTGCAGTGTGTGTAGGGAGAGATCAGTGTGCGTGGGGAGAGTGCAGTGTGTGTAGGGAGAGTGCAGTGTGTGTGGGGAGAGTGCAGTGTGTGTGGGGAGAGTGCAGTGTGTGTGGGGAGAGTGCAGTGTGTGGGGAGAGTGCAGTGTGTGTGGGGAGAGTGCAGTGTGTGTGTGGGGAGAATGCAGTGTGTGGGGAGAGTGCAGAGTGTGTGGGGAGAGTGCAGTGTGTGTGGGGAGAGTGCAGTGTATGGGGAGAAGGCAGTGTGTGTGGGGAGAGTGCAGTGTGCGTGGGGAGAGAGCAGTGTGTGTGGGGAGAGTGCAGTGTGTGGGGAGAGTGCAGTGTGTGTGGGGAGAGTGCAGGGTGTGTGGGGAGAGTGCAGTGTGTGGAGACAGTGCAGTGTGTGGGGAGAGTGCAGTGTGTGTGGGGAGAGTGCCGTGTGTGTGGGGAGAGGGCAGTGTGTGGGGAGAGGGCAGTGTGTGTGGGGAGAGGGCAGTGTGTGGGGAGAGTGCAGTGTGTGTGGGGAGAGTGCCGTGTGTGCGGAGAGTGCAGTGTGTGGGGAGAGTGCAGGTTGTGGGAAGTGTGCAGTGTGTGTGGGGAGAGTGCAGTGTGTGGGGAGATTGCAGTGTGTGTGGGGAGAGTGCAGTGTGTGTGGGGAGATTGCAGTGTGTGGGGAGAGTGCAGTGTTTGATGGGGAGAGTGCAGTGTGTGTAGGGAGAGATCAGTGTGTGTGGGGAGAGTGCAGTGTGTGGGGAGAGTGCAGTGTGTGTGGGGGGAGTGCAGATGTGTGGGGAGAGTGCTGTGTGTGTGGGGAGATTGCAGTGTGTGTGGGCAGAGTGCAGTGTGAGTGAGGAAAGTGCTGTGTGTGTGGGGAGAGTGCAGTGTGTGTGTTGAGAGTGCAGTGTGTGTGGGGAGAGTGCAGTGTGTGTGGGGAGAGTGCAGTGTGTGTGGGGAGAGTGCAGTGTGTGTGGGAAGATTGCAGTGTGTGGGGAGAGTGCAGTGTTTGTGGAGAGTGCAGTGTGTGTGGGGAGAGTGCAGTGTGTGTGGGGAGAGTGCAGTGTGTAGGGAGAGTGCAGTGTGTGTGGGGAGAGGGCAGTGTGTGGGGAGAGCGCAGTGTGTGTGGGGAGAGTGCAGTGTGTGTGGGGAGAGTGAAGTGTGTGTGGGGAGAGTGCAGTGTGTGTGGGGAGATTGCAGTGTGTGGGGAGAGTGCAGTTATTGTGGGGAGAGTGCAGTGTGTGTAGGGAGAGTTCAGTGTGTGTGGGGAGAGTGCTGTGTGTGTGGGGGGAGTGCAGTGTGTGAGAGGAGAGTGCTGTGTGTGTGGGGAAAGTGCTGTGTGTGTGGGGAGAGAGCAGTGTGTGTGGGGAGAGTGCAGTGTGTGTGGGGAGAGTGCAGTGTGTGTGGGGAGAGTGCAGTGTGTGTGGGGAGAGTGCAGTGTGTGGGGAGAATGCAGTGTGTGGGGAGAGTGCCGTGTGTGTGGGGAGAGTGCAGTGAGTGTGGGGAGAGTGCAGTGTGTGTGGGGAGAGGGCAGTATGTGTGGGGAGAGTGCAGTGTGTGTTGGGAGATTGCAGTGTGTGTCGGGAGAGTGCAGTGTGTGTGGAGAGTGCAGTGTGTGTGGGGAGGGTGCAGTGTGTGTGGGGAGAGGGCAGTGTGTGTGGGGAGAGTGCATTGTGTGGGGAGAGTGCAGTGTGTGTAGGGAGAGTTCAGTGTGTGTGTGGAGAGTGCAATGTGTGTTGGGAGAGTGCAGTGTGTGTGTGGGAGAATGCAGTGTGTGGGGAGAGTGCAGAGTGTGTGGGGAGAGTGCAATGTGTGTGTGGAGAGTGCAGTGTGTGTGGGGAGAGTGCAGTGTGTGTGTGGGAGAATGCAGTGTGTGGGGAGAGTGCAGAGTGTGTGGGGAGAGTGCAGTGTGTGTGGGGAGAGTGCCGTGTGTGTGTGGGAGAGTGCAGTGCGTGGGGAGAGTGCAGAGTGTGTGGGGAGAAGGCAGTGTGTGTGGGGAGAGTGCAGTGTGCGTGGGGAGAGTGCAGTGTGTGTGGGGAGAGTGCAGTGTGTGGGGAGAGTGCAGTGTGTGTGGGGAGAGTGCAGTGTGTGTGGGGAGAGTGCAGTGTGTGGAGACAGTGCAGTGTGTGGGGAGATTGCAGTGTGTGGGGAGAGTGCAGTGTGTGTGGGGAGAGTGCAGTGTGTGGAGACAGTGCACTGTGTGGGGAGAGGGCAGTGTGTGGGGAGAGTGCAGTGTGTGTGGGTTGAGTGCAGTGTGTGTGGGGAGAGTGTAGTGTGTGTGGGGAGAGTGCTGTGTGTGCGGAGAGTGCAGTGTGTGGGGAGAGTGCAGGTTGTGGGGAGTGTGCAGTGTGTGTGGGGAGAGTGCAGTGTGTGGGGAGATTGCAGTGTGTGTGGGGAGATTGCAGTGTGTGTGGGGAGATTGCAGTGTGTGGGGAGAGTGCAGTGTTTGTGGGGAGAGTGCAGTGTGTGGGGAGAGTGCAGTGTGTGTGGGGGGAGTGCAGATGTGTGGGGAGAGTGCTGTGTGTGTGGGGAGATTGCAGTGTGTGTGGGGAGAGTGCAGTGTGTGTGAGGAAAGTGCTGTGTGTGTGGGGAGAGTGCAGTGTGTGTGTTGAGAGTGCAGTGTGTGTGGGGAGAGTGCAGTGTGTGTGGGGAGATTGCAGTGTGTGGCGAGAGTGCAGTGTTTGTGGAGAGTGCAGTGGGTGTGGGGAGAGTGCCGTGTGTATGGGGAGAGTGCAGTGTGTGGGGAGAGTGCAGTGTGTGTGGGGAGAGTGCAGTGTGTGTGGGGAGATTGTAGTGTGTGTGGGGAGAGTGCAGTGTGTGGGGAGAGTGCAGTGCGTGGGGAGAGTGCAGGTTGTGGGGAGAGTGCAGTGTGTGTGGGGAGAGGGCAGTGTGTGGGGAGATTGCAGTGTGTGTGGGGAGAGTGCAGTGTGTGTGGGGAGAGTGAAGTGTGTGTGGGGAGAGTGCAGTGTGTGTGGGGAGATTGCAGTGTGTGGGGAGAATGCAGTTATTGTGGGGAGAGTGCAGTGTGTGTAGGGAGAGTTCAGTGTGTGTGGGGAGAGTGCAGTGTGTGGGGAGAGTGCTGTGTGTGTGGGGGGAGTGCAGTGTGTGTGGGGAGATGGCAGTGTGTGTGGGAGAGTGCAGTGTGTGAGAGGAGAGTGCTGTGTGTGTGGGGAAAGTGCTGTGTGTGTGGGGAGAGAGCAGTGTGTGTGGGGAGAGTGCAGTGTGTGTGGGGAGATTGCAGTGTGTGGGGAGAGTGCAGTTATTGTGGGGAGAGTTCAGTGTGTGTGGGGAGAGTGCAGTGTGTGTGGGGAGAGTGCAGTGTGTGTGTGGGGAGAATGCAGTGTGTGGGGAGAGTGCAGTGTTTGTGGGGAGAATACAGTGTGTGTGGGGAGAGTGCAGTGTGCGTGGGGAGAGTGCAGTGTGTGTGGGGAGAGTGCAGTGTGTGTGGGGAGAGTGCAGTGTGTGTGGGGAGAGTGCAGTGTGTGGGGAGAATGCAGTGTGTGGGGAGAGTGCAGTGTGTGTGGGGAGAGGGCAGTGTGTGTCGGGAGAGTGCAGTGAGTGTGGGGAGAGTGCAGTGTGTGTTGGGAGATTGCAGTGTGTGGGGGGTGAGTGCAATGTGTGTGGGGAGATTGCAGTGTGTGGGGAGAGTTCAAAAAGTGTGCAGAGAGTGCAGTCTGTGGCGAGAGTGCAGTGTGTGGGGAGAGTGCAGTGTGTGTGGGGAGAGTGCAGTGTGTGTCGGGAGAGTGCAGTATGTGTGGGGAGAGTGCAGTGTGTGTGGGGAGAGTGCAGTGTGTGGGGAGAGTGCAGTGTGTGTGGGGAGAGTGCAGTGTGTGTGTGGGGAGAATGCAGTGTGTGGGGAGAGTGCAGAGTGTGTGGGGAGGATGCAGTGTGTGTGGGGAGAGTGCAGTGTATGGGGAGAATGCAGTGTGTGTGGGGAGAGTGCAGTGTGCGTGGGGAGAGTGCAGTGTGTGTGGGGAGAGTGCAGTGTGAGGGGAGAGTGCAGTGTGTGTGGGGAGAGTGCAGTGTGTGTGGGGAGAGTGCAGTGTGTGGACACCGTGCAGTGTGTGGGGAGAGTGCAGTGTGAGTGGGGAGAGTGCCGTGTGTGTGGGGAGAGTGCAGTGTGTGGGGAGAGTGCAGTGTGTGTGGGGTGAGTGCAGTGTGTGTGGGGAGAGTGCAGTGTGTGGATACCGTGCAGTGTGTGGGGAGAGTGCAGTGTGAGTGGGGAGAGTGCCGTGTGTGTGGGGAGAGTGCAGTGTGTGGGGAGAGTGCAGTGTGAGTGGGGAGAGTGCAGTTTGTGTGGGGAGAGGGCAGTGTGTGGGGAGAGTGCAGTGTGTGTGGGGAGAGTGCAGTGTGTGTGGGGAGAGTGAAGTGCGTCTGGGGAGAGTGCAGTGTGTGTGGGGAGATTGCAGTGTGTGGGGAGAGTGCAGTTATTGTGGGGAGAGTTCAGTGTGTGTAGGGAGAGTTCAGTGTGTGTGGGGAGAGTGCAGTGTGTGGGGAGAGTGCTGCGTGTGTTGGGGGAGTGCAATGTGTCAGGAGAGTGCTGTGTGTGTGGGGAGATTGCAGTGTGTGTGGGAGAGTGCAGTGTGTGAGAGGAGAGTGCTGTGTGTGTGGGGAAAGTGCTGTGTGTGTGGGGAGAGAGCAGTGTGTGTGGGGAGAGTGCAGTGTGTGTGGGGAGAGTGCAGTGTGTGTGGGGAGAGTGCAGTGTGTGTGGGGAGAGTGCAGTGTGTGGGGAGAATGCACTGTGTGGGGAGAGTGCAGTGTGTGTGGGGAGAAGGCAGTGTGTGGCGGGAGAGTGCAGTGTGTGGGGAGAGTGCAGTGTGTGTGGGGAGGGCGCAGTGTGTGTGGGGAGAGGGCAGTGTGTGTGGGGAGAGTGCATTGTGTGGGGAGAGTGCAGTGTGTGTGGGGAGAGTGCAGTGTGAGGGGAGAGTGCAGTGTGTGTGGGGAGAGTGCAGTGTGTGTGGGGAGAGTGCAGTGTGTGGACACCGTGCAGTGTGTGGGGAGAGTGCAGTGTGAGTGGGGAGAGTGCCGTGTGTGTGGGGAGAGTGCAGTGTGTGGGGAGAGTTCAGTGTGTGTGGGGTGAGTGCAGTGTGTGTGGGGAGAGTGCAGTGTGTGGACACCGTGCAGTGTGTGGGGAGAGTGCAGTGTGAGTGGGGAGATTGCAGTGTGTGTGGGGAGAGGGCAGTGTGTGGGGAGAGTGCAGTGTGTGTGGGGAGAGTGCAGTGTGTGTGGGGAGAGTGAAGTGCGTCTGGGGAGAGTGCAGTGTGTGTGGGGAGATTGCAGTATGTGGGGAGAGTGCAGTTATTGTGGGGAGAGTTCAGTGTGTGTAGGGAGAGTTCAGTGTGTGTGGGGAGAGTGCAGTGTGTGGGGAGAGTGCTGTGTGTGTTGGGGGAGTGCAATGTGTCGGGAGAGTGCTGTGTGTGTGGGGAGATTGCAGTGTGTGAGAGGAGAGTGCAGTGTGTGGGGAAAGTGCTGTGTGTGTGGGGAGAGAGCAGTGTGTGTGGGGAGAGTGCAGTGTGTGTGGGGAGAGTGCAGTGTGTGTGGGGAGAGTGCAGTGTGTGTGGGGAGAGTGCAGTGTGTGGGGAGAATGCACTGTGTGGGGAGAGTGCAGTGTGTGTGGGGAGAGTGCAGTGTGTGTGGGGAGGGCGCAGTGTGTGTGGAGAGTGCAGTGTGTGGGGAGGGCGCAGTGTGTGTAGGGAGAGCTCAGTGTGTGTGGGGAGAGTGCAGTGTGTGTTGGGAGATTGCAGTGTGTGGGGGGAGAGTGCAATGTGTGTGGGGAGATTGCAGTGTGTGGGGAGAGTGCAGTGTGTTTGGGGAGAGTGCAGTGTATGTGGGGAGAGTGCAGTGTGTGTGGGGAGAGTGCCGTGTGTGTGGGGAGAGTGCAGTGTGTGGGGAGAGTGCAGTGTGTGTGGGGAGAGTGCAGTGTGTGTGTGGGGAGTATGCAGTGTGTGGGGAGAGTGCAGAGTGTGTGGGGAGAGTGCAGTGTGTGTGGGGAGAGTGCTGTGTGTGGGGAGAATGCAGTGTGTGGGGAGAATGCAGTGTGTGGGGAGAGTGCAGTGTGTGTGGGGAGAGGGCAGTGTGTGTCGGGAGAGTGCAGTGTGTGTGGAGAGTGCAGTGTGTGTGGGTAGGGGGCAGTGAGTGTGGGGAGAGTGCAGTGTGTGTAAGGAGAGGGCAGTATGTGTGGGGAGAGTGCAGTGTGTGTTGGGAGATTGCAGTGTGTGGGGGGAGAGTGCAATGTGTGTGGGGAGATTGCAGTGTGTGGGGAGAGTTCAAAAAGTGTGCGGAGAGTGCAGTGTGTGGCGAGAGTGCAGTGTGTGGGGAGAGTGCAGTGTGTGTGGGGAGAGTGCAGTGTGTGTGGGGAGAGTGCAGTGTGTGTGGGGAGAGTACAGTGTGTGGGGAGAGTGCAGTGTGTGTTGGGAGAGTGCAGTGTGTGTGTGGGGAGAATGCAGTGTGTGGGGAGAGTGCAGAGTGTGTGGGGAGAGTGCAGTGTGTGTGGGGAGAGTGCAGTGTAAGGGGAGAATGCAGTGTGTGTGGGGAGAGTGCAGTGTGCGTGGGGAGAGTGCAGTGTGTGTGGGGAGAGTGCAGTGTGTGGGGAGAGTGCAGTGTGTGTGGGGAGAGTGCAGTGTGTGTGGGGAGAGTGCAGTGTGTGGACACCGTGCAGTGTGTGGGGAGAGTGCAGTGTGAGTGGGGAGAGAGCCATGTGTGTGGGGAGAGTGCAGTGTGTGGGGAGAGTGCAGTGTGTGTGGGGTGAGTGCAGTGTGTGTGGGTAGAGTGTAGTGTGTGTGGGGAGAGTGCAGTGTGTGCGGAGAGTGCAGTGTGTGGGGAGATTGGAGGTTGTGGGAAGTGTGCAGTGTGTGTGGGGAGAGTGCAGTGTGTGGGGAGATTGCAGTGTGTGTGGGGAGAGTGCAGTGTGTGTGGGGAGATTGCAGTGTGTGGGGAGAGTGCAGTGTTTGTGGGGAGAGTGCAGTGTGTGTCGGGAGAGTTCAGTGTGTGTGGGGAGAGTGCAGTGTGTGGGGAGAGTGCAGTGTTTGTGGGGGGAGTGCAGATGTGTGGGGAGAGTGCTGTGTGTGTGGGGAGATTGCAGTGTGTGTGGGGAGAGTGCAGTGTGTGTGAAGAGAGTGCTGTGTGTGTGGGGAGAGTGCAGTGTGTGTGGGGAGAGTGCAGTGTGTGTGGGGAGAGTGCAGTGTTTGTGGGGAGAGTGCAGTGTGTGTGGGGAGAGTGCAGTGTGTGTGGGGAGAAAGCAGTGTGTGGGGAAAGTGCAGTGTGTGTGGAGAGAGTGCAGTGTGTGTTGGGAGAGTGCATTGTGTGTGGAGAGTGCAGTGTGTGTGGGGAGAGTGTAGTGTGTGTGGGGAGAGTGCAGTGTGTATGGGGAGAGTGCAGTGTGTGGGGAGAGTGCAGTGTGTGGGGAGTGTGCAGTGTGTGTGGGGAGAGTGAAGTGTGTCTGGGGAGAGGGCAGTGTGTGTGGGGAGAGTGCCGTGTGTGTGGGGAGAGTGCAGTGTGTGGGGAGAGTGCAGTGTTTGCGGAGAGTGCAGTGTGTGGCAAGAGTACTGTGTGTGGGGAGAGTGCAGTGTGTGTGGGGAGAGTGCAGTGTGTGTGGGGAGAGTGCAGTGTGTGTGGGGAGAGTGCAGTGTGTGTGGGGAGAGTGCAGTGTGTGTGGGGAGAGTGCAGTGTGTGGGGAGAGTGCAGTGTGTGTGGGGAGAGTGCAGTGTGTGTGTGGGGAGAATGCAGTGTGTTGGGAGAGTGCAGAGTGTGTGGGGAGAGTGCAGTGTGTGTGGGGAGAGTGCAGTGTATGGGGAGAATGCAGTGTGTGTGGGGAGAGTGCAGTGTGCGTGGGGAGAGTGCAGTGTGTGTGGGGAGAGTGCAGTGTGTGGGGAGAGTGCAGTGTGTGTGGGGAGAGTGTAGTGTGTGTGGGCAGAGTGCAGTGTGTGGAGACCGTGCAGTGTGTGGGGAGAGTGCAGTGTGAGTGGGGAGAGTGCCGTGTGTGTGGGGAGAGTGCAGTGTGTGTGGAGAGTGCAGTGTGTGTGGGGTGAGTGCAGTCTGTGTGGGGAGAGTGTAGTGTGTGTGGGGAGAGTGCAGTGTGTGCGGAGAGTGCAGTGTGTGGGGAGAGTGCAGGTTGTGGGGAGTGTGCAGTGTGTGTGGGGAGAGTGCAGTGTGTGGGGAGATTGCAGTGTGTGTGGGGAGATTGCAGTGTGTGGGGAGAGTGCAGTGTTTGTGGGGAGAGTGCAGTGTGTGTAGGGAGAGTTCAGTGTGTGTGTTGAGAGTGCAGTGTGTGTGGGGAGAGTGCAGTGTGTGTGGGGAGAGTGCAGTGTGTGTGGGGAGAGTGCAGTGTGTGTGGGAAGATTGCAGTGTGTGGGGAGAGTGCAGTGTTTGTGTAGAGTGCAGTGTGTGTGGGGAGAGTGCAGTGTGTGTGGGGAGAGTGCCGTGTGTGTGGGGAGAGTGCAGTGTATGGGGAGAGTGCAGCGTGTGTGGGGAGAGTGCAGTGTGTGTGGGGAGATTGTAGTGTGTGTGGGGAGAGTGCAGTGTGTGGGGAGAGTGCATTGTGTGGGGAGAGTGCAGGTTGTGGGGAGCGTGCAGTGTGTGTGGGGAGAGGGCAGTGTGTGGGGAGAGTGCAGTGTGTGTGGGGAGAGTGCAGTGTGCGTGGGGAGAGTGAAGTGTGTGTGGGGAGAGTGCAGTGTGTGTGGGGAGATTGCAGTGTGTGGGGAGAGTGCAGTTATTGTGGGGAGAGTGCAGTGTGTGTAGGGAGAGTTCAGTGTGTGTGGGGAGAGTGCAGTGTGTGGGGAGAGTGCTGTGTGTGTGGGGGGAGTGCAGTGTGTGTGGGGGGAGTGCAGTGTGTCGGGAGAGTGCTGTGTGTGTGGGGAGAGTGCTGTGTGTGTGGGGGGAGTGCAGTGTGTCGGGAGAGTGCTGTGTGTGTGGGGAGAGTGCAGTGTGTGAGAGGAGAGTGCTGTGTGTGTGGGGAAAGTGCTGTGTGTGTGGGGAGAGAGCAGTGTGTGTGGGGAGAGTGCAGTGTGTGTGGGGAGAGTGCAGTGTGTGTGGGGAGAGTGCAGTGTGTGTGGGGAGAGTGCAGTGTGTGGGGAGAATGCAGTGTGTGGGGAGAGTGCAGTGTGTGTGGGGAGAGGGCAGTGTGTGTCGGGAGAGTGCAGTGTGTGTGGAGAGTGCAATTTGTGTGGGTAGGGTGCAGTGAGTGTGGGGAGAGTGCAGTGTGTGTGGGGAGAGGGCAGTATGTGTGGGGAGAGTGCAGTGTGTGTTGGGAGATTGCAGTGTGTGGGGGGAGAGTGCAATGTGTGTGGGGAGATTGCAGTGTGTGGGGAGAGTTCAAAAAGTGTGCGGAGAGTGCAGTGTGTGGCGAGAGTGCAGTGTGTGGGGAGAGTGCAGTGTGTGTGGGGAGAGTGCAGTGTGTGTGGGGAGAGTGCAGTGTGTGTCGGGAGAGTGCAGTGTGTGTGGGGAGAGTGCAGTGTGTGGGGAGAGTGCAGTGTGTGTGGGGAGAGTGCAGTGTGTGTGTGGGGAGAATGCAGTGTGTGGGGAGAATGCAGTGTGTGTGGGGAGAGTGCAGTGTGCGTGGGGAGAGTGCAGTGTGTGTGGGGAGAGTGCAGTGTGTGGGGAGAGTGCAGTGTGTGTGGGGAGAGTGTAGTGTGTGTGGGGAGAGTGCAGTGTGTGGAGACCGTGCAGTGTGTGGGGAGAGTGCAGTGTGAGTGGGGAGAGTGCCGTGTGTGTGGGGAGAGTGCAGTGTATGGGGAGAATGCAGTGTGTGTGGGGAGAGTGCAGTGTGCGTGGGGAGAGTGCAGTGTGTGTAGGGAGAGTGCAGTGTGTGGGGAGAGTGCAGTGTGTGTGGGGAGAGTGTAGTGTGTGTGGGGAGAGTGCAGTGTGTGGAGACCGTGCAGTGTGTGGGGAGAGTGCAGTGTGAGTGGGGAGAGTGCCGTGTGTGTGGGGAGAGTGCAGTGTGTGGGGAGAGTGCAGTGTGTGTGGGGTGAGTGCAGTCTGTGTGGGGAGAGTGTAGTGTGTGTGGGGAGAGTGCAGTGTGTGCGGAGAGAGCAGTGTGTGGGGAGAGTGCAGGTTGCGGGGAGTGTGCAGTGTGTGTGGGGAGAGTGCAGTGTGTGGGGAGATTGCAGTGTGTGTGGGGAGTGTGCAGTGTGTGTGGGGAGATTGCAGTGTGTGGGGAGAGTGCAGTGTTTGTGGGGAGAGTGCAGTGTGTGTAGGGAGAGTTCAGTGTGTGTGTTGAGAGTGCAGTGTGTGTGGGGAGAGTGCAGTGTGTGTGGGGAGAGTG
This sequence comes from Somniosus microcephalus, assembly GCF_052327205.1. Lineage (NCBI taxonomy): Eukaryota > Metazoa > Chordata > Chondrichthyes > Squaliformes > Somniosidae > Somniosus > Somniosus microcephalus. Next base: position 350,261,581 of record NC_140990.1, on the reverse strand, counting down.
CAGTGTGTGTGGGGAGAGTGCAGTGTGTGTGGGAAGATTGCAGTGTGTGGGGAGAGTGCAGTGTTTGTGGAGAGTGCAGTGTGTGTGGGGAGAGTGCAGTGTGTGTGGGGAGAGTGCCGTGTGTGTGGGGAGAGTGCAGTGTATGGGGAGAGTGCAGTGTGTGTGGGGAGAGTGCAGTGTGTGTGGGGAGATTGTAGTGTGTGTGGGGAGAGTGCAGTGTGTGGGGAGAGTGCATTGTGTGGGGAGAGTGCAGGTTGTGGGGAGCGTGCAGTGTGTGTGGGGAGAGGGCAGTGTGTGGGGAGAGTGCAGTGTGCGTGGGGAGAGTGAAGTGTGTGTGGGGAGAGTGCAGTGTGTGTGGGGAGATTGCAGTGTGTGGGGAGAGTGCAGTTATTGTGGGGAGAGTGCAGTGTGTGTAGGGAGAGTTCAGTGTGTGTGGGGAGAGTGCAGTGTGTGGGGAGAGTGCTGTGTGTGTGGGGGGAGTGCAGTGTGTCGGGAGAGTGCTGTGTGTGTGGGGAGATTGCAGTGTGTGTGGGAGAGTGCAGTGTGTGAGAGGAGAGTGCTGTGTGTGTGGGGAAAGTGCTGTGTGTGTGGGGAGAGAGCAGTGTGTGTGGGGAGAGTGCAGTGTGTGTGGGGAGAGTGCAGTGTGTGTGGGGAGAGTGCAGTGTGTGTGGGGAGAGTGCAGTGTGTGGGGAGAATGCAGTGTGTGGGGAGAGTGCAGTGTGTGTGGGGAGAGGGCAGTGTGTGTCGGGAGAGTGCAATTTGTGTGGGTAGGGTGCAGTGAGTGTGGGGAGAGTGCAGTGTGTGTGGGGAGAGGGCAGTATGTGTGGGGAGAGTGCAGTGTGTGTTGGGAGATTGCAGTGTGTGGGGGGAGAGTGCAATGTGTGTGGGGAGATTGCAGTGTGTGGGGAGAGTTCAAAAAGTGTGCGGAGAGTGCAGTGTGTGGCGAGAGTGCAGTGTGTGGGGAGAGTGCAGTGTGTGTGGGGAGAGTGCAGTGTGTGTGGGGAGAGTGCAGTGTGTGTCGGGAGAGTGCAGTGTGTGTGGGGAGAGTGCAGTGTGTGGGGAGAGTGCAGTGTGTGTGGGGAGAGTGCAGTGTGTGTGTGGGGAGAATGCAGTGTGTGGGGAGAGTGCAGAGTGTGTGGGGAGGGTGCAGTGTGTGTGGTGGGAGTGCAGTGTATGGGGAGAATGCAGTGTGTGTGGGGAGAGTGCAGTGTGCGTGGGGAGAGTGCAGTGTGTGTGGGGAGAGTGCAGTGTGTGGGGAGAGTGCAGTGTGTGTGGGGAGAGTGCAGTGTGTGTGGGGAGAGTGCAGTGTGTGGACACCGTGCAGTGTGTGGGGAGAGTGCAGTGTGAGTGGGGAGAGTGCCGTGTGTGTGGGGAGAGTGCAGTGTGTGGGGAGAGTGCAGTGTGTGTGGGGAGAAGGCAGTGTGTGGCGGGAGAGTGCAGTGTGTGTGGGGAGAGTGCAGTGTGTGTGGGGAGAGTGCAGTGTGTGTGGGGAGAGTGCAGTGTGTGGGGAGAATGCACTGTGTGGGGAGAGTGCAGTGTGTGTGGGGAGAAGGCAGTGTGTGGCGGGAGAGTGCAGTGTGTGGGGAGAGTGCAGTGTGTGTGGGGAGGGCGCAGTGTGTGTGGGGAGAGGGCAGTGTGTGTGGGGAGAGTGCAGTGTGAGGGGAGAGTGCAGTGTGTGTGGGGAGAGTGCAGTGTGTGTGGGGAGAGTGCAGTGTGTGGACACCGTGCAGTGTGTGGGGAGAGTGCAGTGTGAGTGGGGAGAGTGCCGTGTGTGTGGGGAGAGTGCAGTGTGTGGGGAGAGTTCAGTGTGTGTGGGGTGAGTGCAGTGTGTGTGGGGAGAGTGCAGTGTGTGGACACCGTGCAGTGTGTGGGGAGAGTGCAGTGTGAGTGGGGAGAGTGCAGTGTGTGTGGGGAGAGGGCAGTGTGTGGGGAGAGTGCAGTGTGTGTGGGGAGAGTGCAGTGTGTGTGGGGAGAGTGAAGTGCGTCTGGGGAGAGTGCAGTGTGTGTGGGGAGATTGCAGTGTGTGGGGAGAGTGCAGTTATTGTGGGGAGAGTTCAGTGTGTGTAGGGAGAGTTCAGTGTGTGTGGGGAGAGTGCTGTGTGTGTTGGGGGAGTGCAATGTGTCGGGAGAGTGCTGTGTGTGTGGGGAGATTGCAGTGTGTGTGGGAGAGTGCAGTGTGTGAGAGGAGTGTGCTGTGTGTGTGGGGAAAGTGCTGTGTGTGTGGGGAGAGAGCAGTGTGTGTGGGGAGAGTGCAGTGTGTGTGGGGAGAGTGCAGTGTGTGTGGGGAGAGTGCAATGTGTGTGGGGAGAGTGCAGAGTGTGGGGAGAATGCACTGTGTGGGGAGAGTGCAGTGTGTGTGGGGAGAAGGCAGTGTGTGTCGGGAGAGTGCATTGTGTGGGTAGAGTGCAGTGTGTGTAGGGAGAGTTCAGTGTGTGTGTGGAGAGTGCAATGTGTGTTGGGAGATTGCAGTGTGTGGGGGGAGAGTGCAATGTGTGTGGGGAGATTGCAGTGTGTGGGGAGAGTTCAAAAAGTGTGCGGAGAGTGCAGTGTGTGGCGAGAGTGCAGTGTGTGGGGAGAGTGCAGTGTGTGTGGGGAGAGTGCAGTGTGTGGAGAGAATGCAGTGTGTGCGGGGAGAGTGCAGTGTGTGTGGGGAGAGTGCAGTGTGTGTGGGGAGAGTGCAGTCTGTGTGGGGAGAGTGCAGTGAGTGTGGGGAGAGTGCAGTGTGTGGGGAGAGTGCACTGTGTGTTGGGAGACTGCAGTGTGTTGGGGGAGAGTGCAATGTGTGTGGGGAGATTGCAGTGTGTGGGGAGAATTCAAAAAGTGTGCGGAGAGTGCAGTGTGTGGCGAGAGTGCAGTGTGTGGGGAGAGTGCAGTGTGTGTGGGGAGAGTGCAGTGTGTGTGGGGAGAGTGCAGTGTGTGGAGAGAATGCAGTGTGTGCGGGGAGAGTGCAGTGTGTGTGGGGAGAGTGCAGTGTGTGTGGGGAGAGTGCAGTCTGTGTGGGGAGAGTGCAGTGAGTGTGGGGAGAGTGCAGTGTGTGGGGAGAGTGCAGTGTGTGTTGGGAGATTGCAGTGTGTTGGTGGAGAGTGCAATGTGTGTGGGGAGATTGCAGTGTGTGGGGAGAATTCAAAAAGTGTGCGGAGAGTGCAGTTTGTGGCGAGAGTGCAGTGTGTGTAGGGAGAGATCAGTGTGCGTGGGGAGAGTGCAGTGTGTGTAGGGAGAGTGCAGTGTGTGTGGGGAGAGTGCAGTGTTTGTGGGGAGAGTGCAGTGTGTGTGGGGAGAGTGCAGTGTGTGGGGAGAGTGCAGTGTGTGTGGGGAGAGTGCAGTGTGTGTGTGGGAGAATGCAGTGTGTGGGGAGAGTGCAGAGTGTGTGGGGAGAGTGCAGTGTGTATGGGGAGAGTGCAGTGTATGGGGAGAAGGCAGTGTGTGTGGGGAGAGTGCAGTGTGCGTGGGGAGAGTGCAGTGTGTGTGGGGAGAGTGCAGTGTGTGGGGAGAGTGCAGTGTGTGTGGGGAGAGTGCAGTGTGTGTGGGGAGAGTGCAGTGTGTGGAGACAGTGCAGTGTGTGGGGAGATTGCAGTGTGAGTGGGGAGAGTGCAGTGTGTGTGGGGAGAGTGCCGTGTGTGTGGGGAGAGGGCAGTGTGTGGGGAGAGTGCAGTGTGTGTGGGTTGAGTGCAGTGTGTGTGGGGAGAGTGTAGTGTGTGTGGGGAGAGTGCAGTGTGTGCGGAGAGTGCAGTGTGTGGGGAGAGTGCAGGTTGTGGGGAGTGTGCTGTGTGTGTGGGGAGAGTGCAGTGTGTGGGGAGATTGCAGTGTGTGTGGGGAGATTGCAGTGTGTGTGGGGAGATTGCAGTGTGTGGGGAGAGTGCAGTGTTTGTGGGGAGAGTGCAGTGTGTGTAGGGAGAGATCAGTGTGTGTGGGGAGAGTGCAGTGTGTGGGGAGAGTGCAGTGTGTGTGGGGGGAGTGCAGATGTGTGGGGAGAGTGCTGTGTGTGTGGGGAGATTGCAGTGTGTGTGGGGAGAGTGCAGTGTGTGTGAGGAAAGTGCTGTGTGTGTGGGGAGAGTGCAGTGTGTGTGTTGAGAGTGCAGTGTGTGTGGGGAGAGTGCAGTGTGTGTGGGGAGAGTGCAGTGTGTGTGTGGAGAGTGCAGTGTGTGTGGGAAGATTGCAGTGTGTGGCGAGAGAGCAGTGTTTGTGGAGAGTGCAGTGTGTGTGGGGAGAGTGCAGTGTGTGTGGGGAGAGTGCCGTGTGTATGGGGAGAGTGCAGTGTGTGGGGAGAGTGCAGTGTGTGTGGGGAGAGTGCAGTGTGTGTGGGGACTTTGTAGTGTGTGTGGGGAGAGTGCAGTGTGTGGGGAGAGTGCAGTGCGTGGGGAGAGTGCAGGTTGTGGGGAGAGTGCAGTGTGTGTGGGGAGAGGGCAGTGTGTGGGGAGAGTGCAGTGTGTGTGGGGAGAGTGCAGTGTGTGTGGGGAGAGTGAAGTGTGTGTGGGGAGAGTGCAGTGTGTGTGGGGAGATTGCAGTGTGTGGGGAGAGCGCAGTTATTGTGGGGAGAGTGCAGTGTGTGTGGTGAGAGTGCAGTGTGTGTGGGGACTTTGTAGTGTGTGTGGGGAGAGTGCAGGTTGTGGGGAGAGTGCAGTGTGTGTGGGGAGAGGGCAGTGTGTGGGGAGAGTGCAGTGTGTGTAGGGAGAGTTCAGTGTTTGTGGGGGGAGTGCAGTGTGTCGGGAGAGTGCTGTGTGTGTGGGGAGATGGCAGTGTGTGTGGGAGAGTGCAGTGTGCGAGAGGAGAGTGCTGTGTGAGTGGGGAAAGTGCTGTGTGTGTGGGGAGAGAGCAGTGTGTGTGGGGAGAGTGCAGTGTGTGTGGGAAGAGTGCAGTGGGTGTGGGGAGAGTGCAGTGTGTGTGGGGAGAGTGCAGTGTGTGGGGAGAATGCAGTGTGTGGGGAGAGTGCAGTGTGTGTGGGGAGAGGGCAGTGTGTGTCGGGAGAGTGCAGTGTGTGTGGAGAGTGCAGTGTGTGGGTAGGGTGCAGTGAGTGTGGGGAGAGTGCAGTGTGTGTGGGGAGAGGGCAGTATGTGTGGGGAGAGTGCAGTGTGTGCGGAGAGTGCAGTGTGTGGGGAGAGTGCAGTGTGTGTGGGGAGAGTGCAGTGTGTGGGGAGATTGCAGTGTGTGTGGGGAGAGTGCAGTGGGTGTGGGGAGATTGCAGTGTGTGGGGAGAGTGCAGTGCTTGTGGGGAGAGTGCAGTGTGTGTAGGGAGATTTCAGTGTGTGTGGGGAGAGTGCAGTGTGTGTGGAGAGTGCAGTGTGTGTGGGGGGTGTGCAGATGTGTGGGCAGAGTGCTGTGTGTGTGGGGAGATTGCAGTGTGTGTGGGGAGAGTGCAGTGTGTGTGAGGAGAGTGCTGTGTGTGTGGGGAGAGTGCAGCGTGTGTGTTGAGAGTGCAGTGTGTGTGGGGAGAGTGCAGTGTGTGTGGGGAGAGTGCAGTGTGTGTGGGGAGAATGCATTGTGTGGGGAGAGTGCAGTGTGTGTGGGGAGAGTGCAGTGTGTGTCGGGAGAGTGCAGTGTGTGTGGAGAGTGCAGTGTGTGTGGGGAGGGTGTAGTTTGTGCGGGGAGAGAGCAGTGTGTGTGGGGAGAGTACAGTGTGTGGGGAGAGTGCAGTGTGTGGGGAGTGTGCAGTGTGTGTGGGGAGAGTGAAGTGTGTCTGGGGAGAGTGCAGTGTGTGTGGGGAGAGTGCCGTGTGTGTGGGGAGAGTGCAGTGTGTGGGGAGAGTGCAGTGTGTGCGGAGATTGCAGTGTGTGGGGGAGAGCAGTGTGTGTGTGGAGAGTGCAGTGTGTGTGAGGAGAGTGCAGTGTGGGTGGGGAGAATGCATTGTGTGGGGAGAGTGCAGTGTGTGTGGGGAGAGTGCAGTGTGTGTCGGGAGAGTGCAGTGTGTGTGGAGAGTGCAGTGTGTGTGGGGAGGGTGTAGTTTGTGCGGGGAGAGAGCAGTGTGTGTGGGGAGAGTGCAGTATTTGTGGGGAGAGTGCAGTGTGTGTTGGGAGTGTGCAGTGTGTGTGGGGGGAGTGCAGTGTGTGTGGGCAGAGTGCAGCATGTGGGGAGAGTGCAGTGTGTGGGGAGAGTGCAGTGTGTGCGGAGAGTGCAGTGTGTGAGGGAGAGCAGTGTGTGTGTGGAGATTGCAGTGTGTGTGGGGAGAGTGCAGTGTGTGTGGGGAGAGTGCCGTGTGTGTGGGGAGAGTGCAGTGTGTGGGGAGAGTGCAGTGTGTGTGGGGAGAGTGCAGTGTGTGAGGGGAGATTGTAGTGTGTGTGGGGGGAGTGCAGTGTGTGGGGAGAGTGCAGTGTGTGGGGAGAGTGCAGTTTGTGGGGAGAGTGCAGTGTGTGTGGGGAGAGGGCAGTGTGTGTGGAGAGTGCAGTGTGTGTGGGGAGAGTGCAGTGTGTGAGGGGAGAGTGAATTGTGTGTGGGGAGAGTGCAGTGTGTGTGGGGAGATTGTCGTGTGTGGGGAGAGTGCAGTTATTGTGGGGAGAGTGCAGTGTGTGTAGGGAGAGTTCAGTGTGTGTGGGGAGAGTGCAGTGTGTGGGGAGAGTGCTGTGTGTGTGGGGAGATTGCAGTGTGTGTGGGAGAGTGCAGAGAGTGGAGACAGTGCAGTGTGTGGGGACAGTGCAGTGTGAGTGGGGAGAGTGCAGTGTGTGTGGGGAGAGTGCCGTGTGTGTGGGGAGAGTGCAGTGTGTGGGGAGAGTGCAGTGTGTGTGGGGAGAGTGCAGTGTGTGGGGAGAGTGCAGTGTGTGTGGGGAGAGTGCAGTGTGTGTGGGGAGAGTGTAGTGTGTGTGGGGAGAGTGCTGTGTGTGGGGAGAGTGCAGAGTGTGGGGAGAGTGCAGGTTGTGGGGAAAGTGCAGTGTGTGTGGGGAGAGTGCAGTGTTTGTGGGGAGAGTGCAGTGTGTGTAGGGAGATTTCAGTGTGTGTGGGGAGAGTGCAGTGTGTGGGGAGAGTGCAGTATGTGTGGGGGAGTGCAGTGTGTGGGGAGAGTGCTGTGTGTGGGGAGAGTGCAGTGTGTGTGGGGAGAGTGCAGTGTGTGTGGGGAGAGTGCAGTGTGTGTGGGGAGAGTGCAGTGTGTGTGGGGAGAGTGCAGTGTGTCTGGGGAGAATGCAGTGTGTGGGGAGAGTGCAGTGTGTGTGGGGAGAGTGCAGTGTGTGTCGGAAGAGTGCAGTGTGTGTGGGAAGAGTGCAGTGAGTGTGGGGAGAGTGCAGTGTGTGTCGGGAGAGTGCAGTGTGTGTGGGGAGACTGCAGTGTGTGTGGGGAGGGTGCAGTGCGTGTGGGGAGAGTGCAGTGTGTATGGGGAGAGTGCAGTGTGTGGGGAGAGTGCAGTGTGTGGGGAGAATGCAGTGTGTGTGGGGAGAGTGAAGTGTGTGTGGGGAGAGTGTAGTGTGTGTGGGGAGAGTGCCGTGTGTGTGGGGAGAGTGCAGTGTGTGGGGAGAGTGCAGTGTGTGCGGAGAGTGCAGCGTGTGGGGAGAGTGCAGGGTGTGGGAAGAATGCAGTGTGTGGGGAGAGTGCAATCTGTGTGGGGAGAGTGCAGTGTGTGTGGGGAGAGTGCAGTGTGTGGGGAGAGTGCAGTGTGTCGGGAGAGTGCAGTGTGTTTGGGGAGAGTGCAGTGTGTGGGGAGAGTGCAGTGTGTGTGGGGGCAGTGCAGTGTGTGGGGAGAGTGCAGTGTGTGTTGGGAGATTGCAGTGTGTGTGGGGAGAGTCAAGTGTGTGTGGGGAGAGTGTAGTGTGTGTGGGGAGAGTGCCGTGTGTGTGGGGAGAGTGCAGTGTGGGGGGAGAGTGCAGTGTGTGCGGAGAGTGCAGTGTGTGGGGGAGAGCAGTGTGTGTGTGGAGAGTGCAGTGTGTGTGAGGAGAGTGCAGTGTGGGTGGGGAGAATGCAGTGTACGTGGGGAGAGTGCAGTGTGTGTGGGGAGAGTGCAGTGTGTGGGGAGATTGCAGTTTGTGTGGGGAGAGTGCAGTGTGTGGGGAGAGTGCAGCGTGTGGGAAGATTGCAGTGTGTGGGGAGAGTGCAGTGTTTGTGGGGAGAGTGCAGTGTGTGTAGGGAGAGATCAGTGTGTGTGGGGAGAGTGCAGTGTGTGGGGAGAGTGCAGTGTGTGTGGGGGGAGTGCAGTGTGTGGGGAGAGTGCTGTGTGTGTGGGGAGATTGCAGTGTGTGTGGAGAGTGCAGTGTGTGTGGGGAGAGAGCAGTGTGTGTGGGGAGAGTGCAGTGTGTGTGGGGAGAGAGCAGTGTGTGTGGGGAGAGTGCAGTGTGTGTGGGGAGAGTGCAGTGTGTGTGGGGAGAGTGCAGTGTGTGTGGGGAGAATGCAGTGTGTGGGGAGAGTGCAGTGTGTGTGGGGAGATTGCAGCGTGTGTCGGGAGAGTGCAGTGTGTGTGGGGAGAGTGCAGTGTGTGTGGGGAGAGGGCAGTATGTGTGGGGAGAGTGCAGTGTGTGTGGGGAGAGTGCATTGTGTGGGGAGAGTGCAGTGAGTGTGGGGAGAGTGCAGTGTGTGTGTTGAGAGTGCAGTGTGTGTGGGGAGAGTGCAGTGTGTGTGGGGAGATTGCAGTGTGTGTGGGGAGAGTGCAGTGTGTGTGGGGAGAATGCAGTGTGTGGGGAGAGTGCAGTGTGTGTGGGGAGAGTGCAGTGTGTGTCGGGAGAGTGCAGTGTGTGTGGAGAGTACAGTGTGTGTGGGGAGAGTGCAGTGTGCGTCGGGAGAGTGCAGTGTGTGGGGAGAGTGCAGTGTGTGGGGAGAGTGCTGTGTGTGTGGGGGGAGTGCAGTGTGTCGGGAGAGTGCTGTGTGTGTGGGGAAATTGCTGTGTGTGTGGGGAGAGAGCAGTGTGTGTGGGGAGAGTGCAGTGTGTGTGGGGAGAGTGCAGTGTGTGTGGGGAGAGTGCAGTGTGTGTGGGGAGAGTGCTGTGTGTGTGGGGAGAGTGCAGTGTGTGGGGAGAATGCAGTGTGTGTGGGGAGAGGGCAGTGTGTGTCGGGAGAGTGCAGTGTGTGTGGGGAGAGGGCAGTATGTGTGGGGAGAGTGCAGTGTGTGTGGGGAGAGTGCATTGTGTGGGGAGAGTGCAGTGTGTGTACGGAGAGTTCAGTGTGTGTGGGGAGAGTGCAGTGTGTGTTGGGAGATTGCAGTGTGTGGGGGTAGAGTGCAATGTGTGTGCGGAGATTGCAGTGTGTGGGGAGAGTGCAGTGTGTGTGGGGAGAGTGCAGTGTGTGTGGGGAGAGTGCAGTGTGTGTGGGGAGAGTGCAGTGTGTGTGGGGAGAGTGCAGTGTGTGGGGAGAGTGCAGTGTGTGTGGGGAGAGTGCAGTGTGTGTGTGGGGAGAATGCAGTGTGTGGGGAGAGTGCAGAGTGTGTCGGGAGAGTGCAGTGTGTGTGGGGAGAGTGCAGTGTATGGGGAGAATGCAGTGTGTGTGGGGAGAGTGCAGTGTGCGTGGGGAGAGTGCAGTGTGTGTGGGGAGAGGGCAGTGTGTGGGGAGAGTGCAGTGTGTGTGGGGAGAGTGCAGTGTGTGTGGGGAGAGTGCAGTGTGTGGAGACCGTGTGGTATGTGGGGAGAGTGCAGTGTGAGTGGGGAGAGTGCCGTGTGTGTGGGGAGAGTGCAGTGTGTGGGGAGAGTGCAGTGTGTGTGGGGTGAGTGCAGTGTGTGTGGGGAGAGTGTAGTGTGTGTGGGGAGAGTGTAGTGTGTGCGGAGAATGCAGTGTGTGGGGAGAGTGCAGGTTGTGGGGAGAGTGCAGTGTGTGTGGGGAGATTGCAGTGTGTGGGGAGAGTGCAGTGATTGTGGGGAGAGTGCAGTGTGTGTAGGGAGAGTTCAGTGTGTGTGGGGAGAGTGCAGTGTGTGGGGAGAGTGCAGTGTGTGTGGGGGGTGTGCAGATGTGTGGGGAGAGTGCTGTGTGTGTGGGGAGATTGCAGTGTGTGTGGGGAGAGTGCAGTGTGTGTGAGGAGAGTGCTGTGTGTGTGGGGAGAGTGCAGCGTGTGTGTTGAGAGTGCAGTGTGTGTGGGGAGAGTGCAGTGTGTGTGGGGAGAGTGCAGTGTGTGTCGGGAGAGTACAGTGTGTGTGGAGAGTGCAGTGTGTGTGGGGAGGGTGTAGTTTGTGTGGGGAGAGAGCAGTGTGTGTGGGGAGAGTGCAGTGTGTGGGGAGAGTGCAGTGTGTGGGGAGTGTGCAGTGTGTGTGGAGAGTGAAGTGTGTCTGGGGAGAGTGCAATGTGTGTGGGGAGAGTGCCGTGTGTGTGGGGAGAGTGCAGTGTGTGGGGAGAGTGCAGTGTGTGTGGGGAGAGTGCAGTGTGTGTGGGGAGATTGTAGTGTGTGTGGGGGGAGTGCAGTGTGTGGGGAGAGTGCAGTGTGTGGGGAGAGTGCAGGTTGTGGGGAGAGTGCAGTGTGTGTGGGGAGAGGGCAGTGTGTGGGGAGAGTGCAGTGTGTGTGGGGAGAGTGCAGTGTGTGTGGGGAGAGTTCAGTGTGTGTGGGGAGAGTGCAGTGTGTGGGGAGAGTGCTGTGTGTGTGGGGGAGTGCAGTGTGTCGGGAGAGTGCTGTGTGTGTGGGGAGATTGCAGTGTGTGTGGGAGAGTGCAGAGATTGGAGACAGTGCAGTGTGTGGGGACAGTGCAGTGTGAGTGGGGAGAGTGCAGTGTGTGTGGGGAGAGTGCCGTGTGTGTGGGGAGAGTGCAGTGTGTGGGGAGAGTGCAATGTGTGTGGGGAGAGTGCAGTGTGTGTGGGGAGAGTGTAGTGTGTGTGGGGAGAGTGCTGTGTGTGGGGAGAGTGCAGAGTGTGGGGAGAGTGCAGGTTGTGGGGAAAGTGCAGTGTGTGTGGGGAGAGTGCAGTGTTTGTGGGGAGAGTGCAGTGTGTGTAGGGAGAGTTCAGTGTGTGTGGGGAGAGTGCAGTGTGTGGGGTGAGTGCAGTATGTGTGGGGCGTGCAGTGTGTGGGGAGAGTGCTGTGTGTGGGGAGATTGCAGTGTGTGTGGGGAGAGTGCAGTGTGTGTGAGGGGAGTGCTGTGTGTGTGGGGAGAGTGCAGTGTGTGTGGGGAGAGTGCAGTGTGTGTGGGGAGAGTGCAGTGTGTGTGGGGAGAGTGCAGTGTGTGTGGGGAGAGTGCAGTGTGTCTGGGGAGAATGCAGTGTGTGGGGAGAGTGCAGTGTGTGTGGGGAGAGTGCAGTGTGTGTCGGGAGAGTGCAGTGTGTGTGGGGAGAGTGCAGTGTGTGTGGGGAGAGTGCAGTGTGTGTCGGGAGAGTGCAGTGTGTGTGGGGAGAGTGCAGTGTGTGGGGAGGGTGCAGTGCGTGTGGGGAGAGTGCAGTGTGTGTGGGGAGAGTGCAGTGTGTGGGGAGAGTGCAGTGTGTGGGGAGAATGCAGTGTGTGTGGGGAGAGTGAAGTGTGTGTGGGGAGAGTGTAGTGTGTGTGGGGAGAGTGCCGTGTGTGTGGGGAGAGTGCAGTGTGTGGGGAGAGTGCAGTGTGTGCGGAGAGTGCAGCGTGTGGGGAGAGTGCAGGGTGTGGGAAGAATGCAGTGTGTGGGGAGAGTGCAATCTGTGTGGGGAGAGTGCAGTGTGTGTGGGGAGAGTGCAGTGTGTGGGGAGAGGGCAGTGTGTCAGGAGAGTGCAGTGTGTTTGGGGAGAGTGCAGTGTGTGGGGAGAGTGCAGTGTGTGTGGGGGCAGTGCAGTGTGTGGGGAGAGTGCAGTGCGTGTTGGGAGATTGCAGTGTGTGTGGGGAGAGTGTAGTGTGTGTGGGGAGAGTGTAGTGTGTGTGGGGAGAGTGCAGTGTGGGGGGAGAGTGCAGTGTGTGCGGAGAGTGCAGTGTGTGGGGGATAGCAGTGTGTGTGTGGAGAGTGCAGTGTGTGTGAGGAGAGTGCAGTGTGGGTGGGGAGAATGCAGTGTACGTGGGGAGAGTGCAGTATGTGTGGGGAGAGTGCACTGTGTGTTGGGAGTGTGCAGTGTGTGTGGGGAGAGTGCAGTGTGTGGGGAGATTGCAGTTTGTGTGGGGAGAGTGCAGTGTGTGGGGAGAGTGCAGCGTGTGGGAAGATTGCAGTGTGTGGGGAGAGTGCTGTGTTTGTGGGGAGAGTGCAGTGTGTGTAGGGAGAGATCAGTGTGTGTGGGGAGAGTGCAGTGTGTGGGGAGAGTGCAGTGTGTGTGGGGGGAGTGCAGTGTGTGGGGAGAGTGCTGTGTGTGTGGGGAGATTGCAGTGCGTGTGGAGAGTGCAGTGTGTGTGGGGAGAGAGCAGTGTGTGTGGGGAGAGTGCAGTGTGTGTGGGGAGAGAGCAGTGTGTGTGGGGAGAGTGCAGTGTGTGTGGGGAGAGTGCAGTGTGTGTGGGGAGAGTGCAGTGTGTGTGGGGAGATTGCAGCGTGTGTCGGGAGAGTGCAGTGTGTGTGGGGAGAGTGCAGTGTGTGTGGGGAGAGGGCAGTATGTGTGGGGAGAGTGCAGAGTGTGTGGGGAGAGTGCATTGTGTGGGGAGAGTGCAGTGAGTGTGGGGAGAGTGAAGTTTGTGGGGAGAGTGCAGTGTGTGGGGAGAGTGCAGTGTGTGTGGGGAGAGTGAAGTGTGTGTGCGGAGAGTGCAGTGTGTGGGGGAGAGCAGTGTGTGTGGGGAGAGTGCAGTGTGTGTGGGGAGAGTGCAGTGTGTGTGGGGAGAGTGCAGTGTGTGTGGGGAGAGTGCTGTGTGTGTGGGGAGAGTGCAGTGTGTGGGGAGAATGCAGTGTGTGTGGGGAGAGGGCAGTGTGTGTCGGGAGAGTGCAGTGTGTGTGGGGAGAGGGCAGTATGTGTGGGGAGAGTGCAGTGTGTGTGGGGAGAGTGCATTGTGTGGGGAGAGTGCAGTGTGTGTACGGAGAGTTCAGTGTGTGTGGGGAGAGTGCAGTGTGTGTTGGGAGATTGCAGTGTGTGGGGGTAGAGTGCAATGTGTGTGCGGAGATTGCAGTGTGTGGGGAGAGTGCAGTGTGTGTGGGGAGAGTGCAGTGTGTGTGGGGAGAGTGCAGTGTGTGTGGGGAGAGTGCAGTGTGTGTGGGGAGAGTGCAGTGTGTGGGGAGAGTGCAGTGTGTGTGGGGAGAGTGCAGTGTGTGTGTGGGGAGAATGCAGTGTGTGGGGAGAGTGCAGAGTGTGTGGGGAGAGTGCAGTGTGTGTGGGGAGAGTGCAGTGTATGGGGAGAATGCAGTGTGTGTGGGGAGAGTGCAGTGTGCGTGGGGAGAGTGCAGTGTGTGTGGGGAGAGGGCTGTGTGTGGGGAGAGTGCAGTGTGTGTGGGGAGAGTGCAGTGTGTGTGGGGAGAGTGCAGTGTGTGGAGACCGTGTGGTATGTGGGGAGAGTGCAGTGTGAGTGGGGAGAGTGCCGTGTGTGTGGGGAGAGTGCAGTGTGTGGGGAGAGTGCAGTGTGTGTGGGGTGAGTGCAGTGTGTGTGGGGAGAGTGTAGTGTGTGTGGGGAGAGTGTAGTGTGTGCGGAGAATGCAGTGTGTGGGGAGAGTGCAGGTTGTGGGGAGAGTGCAGTGTGTGTGGGGAGATTGCAGTGTGTGGGGAGAGTGCAGTGATTGTGGGGAGAGTGCAGTGTGTGTAGGGAGAGTTCAGTGTGTGTGGGGAGAGTGCAGTGTGTGGGGAGAGTGCAGTGTGTGTGGGGGGTGTGCAGATGTGTGGGGAGAGTGCTGTGTGTGTGGGGAGATTGCAGTGTGTGTGGGGAGAGTGCAGTGTGTGTGAGGAGAGTGCTGTGTGTGTGGGGAGAGTGCAGCGTGTGTGTTGAGAGTGCAGTGTGTGTGGGGAGAGTGCAGTGTGTGTGGGGAGAGTGCAGTGTGTGTCGGGAGAGTGCAGTGTGTGTGGAGAGTGCAGTGTGTGTGGGGAGGGTGTAGTTTGTGTGGGGAGAGAGCAGTGTGTGTGGGGAGAGTGCAGTGTGTGGGGAGAGTGCAGTGTGTGGGGAGTGTGCAGTGTGTGTGGAGAGTGAAGTGTGTCTGGGGAGAGTGCAATGTGTGTGGGGAGAGTGCCGTGTGTGTGGGGAGAGTGCAGTGTGTGGGGAGAGTGCAGTGTGTGTGGGGAGAGTGCAGTGTGTGTGGGGAGATTGTAGTGTGTGTGGGGGGAGTGCAGTGTGTGGGGAGAGTGCAGTGTGTGGGGAGAGTGCAGGTTGTGGGGAGAGTGCAGTGTGTGTGGGGAGAGGGCAGTGTGTGGGGAGAGTGCAGTGTGTGTGGGGAGAGTGCAGTGTGTGTGGGGAGAGTTCAGTGTGTGTGGGGAGAGTGCAGTGTGTGGGGAGAGTGCTGTGTGTGTGGGGGAGTGCAGTGTGTCGGGAGAGTGCTGTGTGTGTGGGGAGATTGCAGTGTGTGTGGGAGAGTGCAGAGATTGGAGACAGTGCAGTGTGTGGGGACAGTGCAGTGTGAGTGGGGAGAGTGCAGTGTGTGTGGGGAGAGTGCCGTGTGTGTGGGGAGAGTGCAGTGTGTGGGGAGAGTGCAGTGTGTGTGGGGAGAGTGCAGTGTGTGTGGGGAGAGTGTAGTGTGTGTGGGGAGAGTGCTGTGTGTGGGGAGAGTGCAGAGTGTGGGGAGAGTGCAGGTTGTGGGGAAAGTGCAGTGTGTGTGGGGAGAGTGCAGTGTTTGTGGGGAGAGTGCAGTGTGTGTAGGGAGAGTTCAGTGTGTGTGGGGAGAGTGCAGTGTGTGGGGTGAGTGCAGTATGTGTGGGGCGTGCAGTGTGTGGGGAGAGTGCTGTGTGTGGGGAGATTGCAGTGTGTGTGGGGAGAGTGCAGTGTGTGTGAGGGGAGTGCTGTGTGTGTGGGGAGAGTGCAGTGTGTGTGGGGAGAGTGCAGTGTGTGTGGGGAGAGTGCAGTGTGTGTGGGGAGAGTGCAGTGTGTGTGGGGAGAGTGCAGTGTGTCTGGGGAGAATGCAGTGTGTGGGGAGAGTGCAGTGTGTGTGGGGAGAGTGCAGTGTGTGTCGGGAGAGTGCAGTGTGTGTGGGGAGAGTGCAGTGTGTGTGGGGAGAGTGCAGTGTGTGTCGGGAGAGTGCAGTGTGTGTGGGGAGAGTGCAGTGTGTGGGGAGGGTGCAGTGCGTGTGGGGAGAGTGCAGTGTGTGTGGGAGAGTGCAGTGTGTGGGGAGAGTGCAGTGTGTGGGGAGAATGCAGTGTGTGTGGGGAGAGTGAAGTGTGTGTGGGGAGAGTGTAGTGTGTGTGGGGAGAGTGCCGTGTGTGTGGGGAGAGTGCAGTGTGTGGGGAGAGTGCAGTGTGTGCGGAGAGTGCAGCGTGTGGGGAGAGTGCAGGGTGTGGGAAGAATGCAGTGTGTGGGGAGAGTGCAATCTGTGTGGGGAGAGTGCAGTGTGTGTGGGGAGAGTGCAGTGTGTGGGGAGAGGGCAGTGTGTCAGGAGAGTGCAGTGTGTTTGGGGAGAGTGCAGTGTGTGGGGAGAGTGCAGTGTGTGTGGGGGCAGTGCAGTGTGTGGGGAGAGTGCAGTGCGTGTTGGGAGATTGCAGTGTGTGTGGGGAGAGTGTAGTGTGTGTGGGGAGAGTGTAGTGTGTGTGGGGAGAGTGCAGTGTGGGGGGAGAGTGCAGTGTGTGCGGAGAGTGCAGTGTGTGGGGAATAGCAGTGTGTGTGTGGAGAGTGCAGTGTGTGTGAGGAGAGTGCAGTGTGGGTGGGGAGAATGCAGTGTACGTGGGGAGAGTGCAGTATGTGTGGGGAGAGTGCACTGTGTGTTGGGAGTGTGCAGTGTGTGTGGGGAGAGTGCAGTGTGTGGGGAGATTGCAGTTTGTGTGGGGAGAGTGCAGTGTGTGGGGAGAGTGCAGCGTGTGGGAAGATTGCAGTGTGTGGGGAGAGTGCTGTGTTTGTGGGGAGAGTGCAGTGTGTGTAGGGAGAGATCAGTGTGTGTGGGGAGAGTGCAGTGTGTGGGGAGAGTGCAGTGTGTGTGGGGGGAGTGCAGTGTGTGGGGAGAGTGCTGTGTGTGTGGGGAGATTGCAGTGCGTGTGGAGAGTGCAGTGTGTGTGGGGAGAGAGCAGTGTGTGTGGGGAGAGTGCAGTGTGTGTGGGGAGAGAGCAGTGTGTGTGGGGAGAGTGCAGTGTGTGTGGGGAGAGTGCAGTGTGTGTGGGGAGAGTGCAGTGTGTGTGGGGAGATTGCAGCGTGTGTCGGGAGAGTGCAGTGTGTGTGGGGAGAGTGCAGTGTGTGTGGGGAGAGGGCAGTATGTGTGGGGAGAGTGCAGAGTGTGTGGGGAGAGTGCATTGTGTGGGGAGAGTGCAGTGAGTGTGGGGAGAGTGAAGTTTGTGGGGAGAGTGCAGTGTGTGGGGAGAGTGCAGTGTGTGTGGGGAGAGTGAAGTGTGTGTGCGGAGAGTGCAGTGTGTGGGGGAGAGCAGTGTGTGTGGGGAGAGTGCAGTGTGTGTGAGGAGAGTGCAGTTTGGGTGAGAAGAATGCAGGGAGTGTGGGGAGAGTGCAGTCTGTGTGGGGAGTGTGCAGTGTGTGTGTGGGGAGTGAAGTGTGTGTGGCGAGAGTGCAGCGTGTGGGGAGAGTGCAGGGTGTGGGAAGAATGCAGTGTGTGGGGAGAGTGCAGTCTGTGTGGGGAGAGTGCAGTGTGTGTGGGGAGAGTGCAGTGTGTGGGGAGAGTGCAGTGTGTCGGGAGAGTGCAGTGTGTTTGGGGAGAGTGCAGTGTGTGGGGAGAGTGCAGTGTGTGTGGGGGCAGTGCAGTGTGTGGGGAGAGTGCAGTGTGTGTTGGGAGATTGCAGTGTGTGGGGGGAGTTCAATATGTGTGGGGAGAGTGCAGTGTGTGGGGAGAGTGCAGTGCGTGTAGGGAGAGATCAATGTGTGTGGGGAGAGTGCAGCGTGTGTGGGGAGAGTGCAGTGTGTGGGGAGAATGCAGTGTGTGTGGGGAGAGGGCAGTGTGTGTCAGGAGAGTGCAGTGTGTGTGGGGAGAGGGCAGTATGTGTGGGGAGAGTGCAGTGTGTGTGGGGAGAGTGCATTGTGTGGGGAGAGTGCAGTGTGTGTACGGAGAGTTCAGTGTGTGTGGGGAGAGTGCAGTGTGTGTTGGGAGATTGCAGTGTGTGGGGGTAGAGTGCAATGTGTGTGCGGAGATTGCAGTGTGTGGGGAGAGTGCAGTGTGTGTGGGGAGAGTGCAGTGTGTGTGGGGAGAGTGCAGTGTGTGTGGGGAGATTTCAGTGTGTGTGGGGAGAGTGCAGTGTGTGGGGAGAGTGCAGTATGTGTGGGGGAGTGCAGTGTGTGGGGAGAGTGTTGTGTGTGGGGAGAGTGCAGTGTGTGTGGGGAGAGTGCAGTGTGTGTGGGGAGAGTGCAGTGTGTGTGGGGAGAGTGCAGTGTGTGTGGGGAGAGTGCAGTGTGTCTGGGGAGAATGCAGTGTGTGGGGAGAGTGCAGTGTGTGTGGGGAGAGTGCAGTGTGTGTCGGAAGAGTGCAGTGTGTGTGGGAAGAGTGCAGTGAGTGTGGGGAGAGTGCAGTGTGTGTCGGGAGAGTGCAGTGTGTGTGGGGAGACTGCAGTGTGTGTGGGGAGGGTGCAGTGCGTGTGGGGAGAGTGCAGTGTGTATGGGGAGAGTGCAGTGTGTGGGGAGAGTGCAGTGTGTGGGGAGAATGCAGTGTGTGTGGGGAGAGTGAAGTGTGTGTGGGGAGAGTGTAGTGTGTGTGGGGAGAGTGCCGTGTGTGTGGGGAGAGTGCAGTGTGTGGGGAGAGTGCAGTGTGTGCGGAGAGTGCAGCGTGTGGGGAGAGTGCAGGGGGTGGGAAGAATGCAGTGTGTGGGGAGAGTGCAATCTGTGTGGGGAGAGTGCAGTGTGTGTGGGGAGAGTGCAGTGTGTGGGGAGAGTGCAGTGTGTCGGGAGAGTGCAGTGTGTTTGGGGAGAGTGCAGTGTGTGGGGAGAGTGCAGTGTGTGTGGGGGCAGTGCAGTGTGTGGGGAGAGTGCAGTGTGTGTTGGGAGATTGCAGTGTGTGTGGGGAGAGTCAAGTGTGTGTGGGGAGAGTGTAGTGTGTGTGGGGAGAGTGCCGTGTGTGTGGGGAGAGTGCAGTGTGGGGGGAGAGTGCAGTGTGTGCGGAGAGTGCAGTGTGTGGGGAGAGTGCAGTGTGTGGGGAGATTGCAGTTTGTGTGGGGGGAGTGCAGTGTGTGGGGAGAGTGCTGTGTGTGTGGGGAGATTGCAGTGTGTGTGGAGAGTGCAGTGTGTGTGGGGAGAGAGCAGTGTGTGTGGGGAGAGTGCAGTGTGTGTGGGGAGAGAGCAGTGTGTGTGGGGAGAGTGCAGTGTGTGTGGGGAGAGTGCAGTGTGTGTGGGGAGAGTGCAGTGTGTGTGGGGAGAATGCAGTGTGTGGGGAGAGTGCAGTGTGTGTGGGGAGATTGCAGCGTGTGTCGGGAGAGTGCAGTGTGTGTGGGGAGAGTGCAGTGTGTGTGGGGAGAGGGCAGTATGTGTGGGGAGAGTGCAGTGTGTGTGGGGAGAGTGCATTGTGTGGGGAGAGTGCAGTGAGTGTGGGGAGAGTGCAGTGTGTGTGTTGAGAGTGCAGTGTGTGTGGGGAGAGTGCAGTGTGTGTGGGGAGATTGCAGTGTGTGTGGGGAGAGTGCAGTGTGTGTGGGGAGAATGCAGTGTGTGGGGAGAGTGCAGTGTGTGTGGGGAGAGTGCAGTGTGTGTCGGGAGAGTGCAGTGTGTGTGGAGAGTACAGTGTGTGTGGGGAGAGTGCAGTGTGCGTCGGGAGAGTGCAGTGTGTGGGGAGAGTGCAGTGTGTGGGGAGAGTGCTGTGTGTGTGGGGGGAGTGCAGTGTGTCGGGAGAGTGCTGTGTGTGTGGGGAAATTGCTGTGTGTGTGGGGAGAGAGCAGTGTGTGTGGGGAGAGTGCAGTGTGTGTGGGGAGAGTGCAGTGTGTGTGGGGAGAGTGCTGTGTGTGTGGGGAGAGTGCAGTGTGTGGGGAGAATGCAGTGTGTGTGGGGAGAGGGCAGTGTGTGTCGGGAGAGTGCAGTGTGTGTGGGGAGAGGGCAGTATGTGTGGGGAGAGTGCAGTGTGTGTGGGGAGAGTGCATTGTGTGGGGAGAGTGCAGTGTGTGTACGGAGAGTTCAGTGTGTGTGGGGAGAGTGCAGTGTGTGTTGGGAGATTGCAGTGTGTGGGGGTAGAGTGCAATGTGTGTGCGGAGATTGCAGTGTGTGGGGAGAGTGCAGTGTGTGTGGGGAGAGTGCAGTGTGTGTGGGGAGAGTGCAGTGTGTGTGGGGAGAGTGCAGTGTGTGTGGGGAGAGTGCAGTGTGTGGGGAGAGTGCTGTGTGTGTGGGGGAGTGCAGTGTGTCGGGAGAGTGCTGTGTGTGTGGGGAGATTGCAGTGTGTGTGGGAGAGTGCAGAGATTGGAGACAGTGCAGTGTGTGGGGACAGTGCAGTGTGAGTGGGGAGAGTGCAGTGAGTGTGGGGAGAGTGCCGTGTGTGTGGGGAGAGTGCAGTGTGTGGGGAGAGTGCAGTGTGTGTGGGGAGAGTGCAGTGTGTGTGGGGAGAGTGTAGTGTGTGTGGGGAGAGTGCTGTGTGTGGGGAGAGTGCAGAGTGTGGGGAGAGTGCAGGTTGTGGGGAAAGTGCACTGTGTGTGGGGAGAGTGCAGTGTTTGTGGGGAGAGTGCAGTGTGTGTAGGGAGAGTTCAGTGTGTGTGGGGAGAGTGCAGTGTGTGGGGTGAGTGCAGTATGTGTGGGGCGTGCAGTGTGTGGGGAGAGTGCTGTGTGTGGGGAGATTGCAGTGTGTGTGGGGAGAGTGCAGTGTGTGTGAGGGGAGTGCTGTGTGTGTGGGGAGAGTGCAGTGTGTGTGGGGAGAGTGCAGTGCGTGTGGGGAGAGTGCAGTGTGTGTGGGGAGAGTGCAGTGTGTGTGGGGAGAGTGCAGTGTGTCTGGGGAGAATGCAGTGTGTGGGGAGAGTGCAGTGTGTGTGGGGAGAGTGCAGTGTGTGACGGGAGAGTGCAGTGTGTGTGGGGAGAGTGCAGTGTGTGTGGGGAGAGTGCAGTGTGTGTCGGGAGAGTGCAGTGTGTGTGGGGAGACTGCAGTGTGTGTGGGGAGGGTGCAGTGCGTGTGGGGAGAGTGCAGTGTGTGTGGGGAGAGTGCAGTGTGTGGGGAGAGTGCAGTGTGTGGGGAGAATGCAGTGTGTGTGGGGAGAGTGAAGTGTGTGTGGGGAGAGTGTAGTGTGTGTGGGGAGAGTGCCGTGTGTGTGGGGACAGTGCAGTGTGTGGGGAGAGTGCAGTGTGTGCGGAGAGTGCAGCGTGTGGGGAGAGTGCAGGGTGTGGGAAGAATGCAGTGTGTGGGGAGAGTGGAATCTGTGTGGGGAGAGTGCAGTGTGTGTGGGGAGAGTGCAGTGTGTGGGGAGAGTGCAGTGTGTCGGGAGAGTGCAGTGTGTTTGGGGAGAGTGCAGTGTGTGGGGAGAGTGCAGTGTGTGTGGGGGCAGTGCAGTGTGTGGGGAGAGTGCAGTGCGTGTTGGGAGATTGCAGTGTGTGTGGGGAGAGTGTAGTGTGTGTGGGGAGAGTGTAGTGTGTGTGGGGAGAGTGCAGTGTGGGGGGAGAGTGCAGTGTGTGCGGAGAGTGCAGTGTGTGGGGGATAGCAGTGTGTGTGTGGAGAGTGCAGTGTGTGTGAGGAGAGTGCAGTGTGGGTGGGGAGAATGCAGTGTACGTGGGGAGAGTGCAGTATGTGTGGGGAGAGTGCACTGTGTGTTGGGAGTGTGCAGTGTGTGTGGGGAGAGTGCAGTGTGTGGGGAGATTGCAGTTTGTGTGGGGAGAGTGCAGTGTGTGGGGAGAGTGCAGCGTGTGGGAAGATTGCAGTGTGTGGGGAGAGTGCTGTGTTTGTGGGGAGAGTGCAGTGTGTGTAGGGAGAGATCAGTGTGTGTGGGGAGAGTGCAGTGTGTGGGGAGAGTGCAGTGTGTGTGGGGGGAGTGCAGTGTGTGGGGAGAGTGCTGTGTGTGTGGGGAGATTGCAGTGCGTGTGGAGAGTGCAGTGTGTGTGGGGAGAGAGCAGTGTGTGTGGGGAGAGTGCAGTGTGTGTGGGGAGAGAGCAGTGTGTGTGGGGAGAGTGCAGTGTGTGTGGGGAGAGTGCAGTGTGTGTGGGGAGAGTGCAGTGTGTGTGGGGAGATTGCAGCGTGTGTCGGGAGAGTGCAGTGTGTGTGGGGAGAGTGCAGTGTGTGTGGGGAGAGGGCAGTATGTGTGGGGAGAGTGCAGAGTGTGTGGGGAGAGTGCATTGTGTGGGGAGAGTGCAGTGAGTGTGGGGAGAGTGAAGTTTGTGGGGAGAGTGCAGTGTGTGGGGAGAGTGCAGTGTGTGTGGGGAGAGTGAAGTGTGTGTGCGGAGAGTGCAGTGTGTGGGGGAGAGCAGTGTGTGTGGGGAGAGTGCAGTGTGTGTGAGGAGAGTGCAGTTTGGGTGAGAAGAATGCAGGGAGTGTGGGGAGAGTGCAGTCTGTGTGGGGAGTGTGCAGTGTGTGTGTGGGGAGTGAAGTGTGTGTGGCGAGAGTGCAGCGTGTGGGGAGAGTGCAGGGTGTGGGAAGAATGCAGTGTGTGGGGAGAGTGCAGTCTGTGTGGGGAGAGTGCAGTGTGTGTGGGGAGAGTGCAGTGTGTGGGGAGAGTGCAGTGTGTCGGGAGAGTGCAGTGTGTTTGGGGAGAGTGCAGTGTGTGGGGAGAGTGCAGTGTGTGTGGGGGCAGTGCAGTGTGTGGGGAGAGTGCAGTGTGTGTTGGGAGATTGCAGTGTGTGGGGGGAGTTCAATATGTGTGGGGAGAGTGCAGTGTGTGGGGAGAGTGCAGCGTGTGTGGGGAGAGTGCAGTGTGTGGGGAGAGTGCAGTGTGTGTGGGGAGAGTGCAGTGTGTGGGGAGAGTGCAGTGTGTGTGGGGAGAGTGCAGTATGTGTGGGGAGAGCGCAGTGTATGTGGGGAGAGTGCAGTGTGTGTGGGGAGAATGCAGTATGTGTGGGGAGAATGCAGTGTGTGGGTAGAGTGCAGTGTGTGTGGGGAGAGTGCAGTGTGTGTGGGGAGGGAGCAGTGTATGGGGAGAGTGCAGTGTGTGTGGGGAGAGTGCAGTGTGCATGGGGAGAGTGCAGTGTGTGTGGGGAGAGTGCAGTGTGTGGGGAGATTGCAGTGTGTGTGGCGAGAGTGCAGTGTGTGTGGGGAGAGTGCAGTGTCTGGGGACAGTGCAGTGTGTGGGGAGAGTGCAGTGTGAGTGGGGTGATTGCAGTGTGTGTGGGGAGAGTGGCGTGTGTGATTGGAAAGTGCAGTGTGTGGGGAGAGTGCAGTGTGTGTGGGGAGAGTGCAGTGTGTGTGGGGAGAGTGCAGTGTGTGGGGAGAGTGCAGGTTGTGGGGAGAGTGCAGTGTGTGTGGGGAGAGTGCAGTGTGTGGGGAGAGTGCAGTGTGTGTGGGGAGAGTGCAGTGTGTGTGGGGAGAGTGAAGTGTGTGTGGGGAGAGTGCAGTGTGTGTGGGGAGATTGCTGTGTGTGGGGAGAGTGCAGTGTTTGTGGGGAGAGTGCAGTGTGTGTAGGTAAAATTCAGTGTGTGTGGGTTAGAATGCAGTGTGTGGGGAGAGTGCAGTGTGTGTGGGGAGAGTGCAGTGTGTGTGGGGAGAGTGTAGTGTGTGTGGGGAGATTGCAGTGTGTGGTGAGAGTGCAGTGTGTGGGGAGAGTGCAGGTTGTGGGGAGAGTGCAGTGTGTGTGGGGAGAGTGCAGTGTGTGGGGAGAGTGCAGTGTGTGTGGGGAGAGAGCAGTGTGTGGGGAGAGTGCAGTGTGTGGAGACATTGCAGTGTGTGGGGACAGTGCAGTGTGAGTGGGGAGAGTGCAGTGTGTGTGGGGAGAGTGCCGTGTGTGTGGGGAGAGTGCAGTGTGTGGGGAGAGTGCAGTGTGTGGGGAGAGTGCAGGTTGTTGGGAGAGTGCAGTGTGTGTGGGGAGAGAGCAGTGTGTGTGGGGAGAGTGCAGTGTGTGGGGAGAGTGCAGTGTGTGTGGGGAGAGTGCAGTGTGTGTGGGGAGAGTGCAGTGTGTGGGGAGAGTGCAGTGTGTCGGGAGAGTGCAGTGTGTTTGGGGAGAGTGCAGTGTGTGGGGAGAGTGCAGTATGTGTGGGGGAGTGCAGTGTGTGGGGAGAGTGCTGTGTGTGGGGAGATTGCAGTGTGTGTGGGGAGAGTGCAGTGTGTGTGAGGAGAGTGCTGTGTGTGTGGGGAGAGTGCAGTGTGTGTGCGGAAAGTGCAGTGTGTGTGGGGAGAGTGCAATGTGTGTGTGGGGAGAGTGCAGTGTGTGTGGGGAGAATGCAGTGTGTGGGGAGAGTGCAGTGTGTGTGGGGAGAGTGCAGTGTGTGTCGGGAGAGTGCACTGTGTGTGGAGACTGCAGTGTGTGTGGGGAAGGTGCAGTGTGTGGGGAGAGTGCAGTGTGTGGGGAGAGTGCAGTGTGTAGGGGAGAGCAGTGTGTGTGTGGAGAGTGCAGTGTGTGTGAGGAGAGTGCAGTGTGGGTGGGGAGAATGCAGTGTGTGTGGGGAGAGTGCAGTATGTGTGGGGAGAGTGCACTGTGTGTTGGGAGTGTGCAGTGTGTGTGGGGAGAGTGCAGTGTGTGGGAAGAGTGCAGTGTGTGTGGGGAGAGTGCAGTTTGTGTGGGGAGAGTGCAGTGTGTGTGGGGAGAGTGCAGTCTGTGTGGGGGGAGTGCAGTGTGTGTGGGGAGAGTGCAGTGTGTGGGGAGAGTGCAGTGTGTCGGGAGAGTGCAGTGTGTTTGGGGAGAGTACAGTGTGTGGGGAGAGTGCAATGTGTCGGGAGAGTGCAGTGTGTGTGGGGGCAGTGCAGTGTGTGGGGAGAGTGCAGTGTGTGTAGGGAGAGATCAATGTGTGTGGGGACAGTGCAGCGTGTGTGGTGAGAGTGCAGTGCGTGGGGAGAGTGCAGTGTGTGTGGGGAGAGTGCAGTATGTGTGGGGAGAGTGCAGTGTATGTGGGGAGAGTGCAGTGTGTGTGGGGAGAATGCAGTATGTGTGGGGAGAATGCAGTGTGTGGGTAGAGTGCAATGTGTGTGGGGAGAGTGCAGTGTGTGTGGGGAGGGAGCAGTGTATGGGGAGAGTGCAGTGTGTGTGGGGAGAGTGCAGTGTGCATGGGGAGAGTGCAGTGTGTGTGGGGAGAGTGCAGTGTGTGGGGAGAATGCAGTGTGTGTGGGGAGAGTGCAGTGTGTGTGGGGAGAGTGCAGTGTCTGGGGACAGTGCAGTTTGTGGGGAGAGTGCAGTGTGAGTGGGGAGATTGCAGTGTGTGAGGAGAGTGGCGTGTGTGATTGGAAAGTGCAGTGTGTGGGGAGAGTGCAGTGTGTGTGGGGAGAGTGCAGTGTGTGTGGGGAGAGTGCAGTGTGTGTGGGGAGAGTGTAGTGTGTGTGGGGAGAGTGCAGTGTGCGCGGAGAGTGCAGTGTGTGGGCAGAGTGCAGGTTGTGGTGAGAGTGCAGTGTGTGTGGTGAGAGTGCAGTGTGTGGGGAGAGTGCAGTGTGTGTGGGGAGAGTGCAGTGTGTGTGGGGAGAGTGAAGTGTGTGTGGGGAGAGTGCAGTGTGTGTGGGGAGATTGCTGTGTGTGGGGAGAGTGCAGTGTTTGTGGGGAGAGTGCAGTGTGTGTAGGTAAAGTTCAGTGTGTGTGGGTTAGAGTGCAGTGTGTGGGGAGAGTGCAGTGTGTGTGGGGAGAGTGCAGTGTGTGTGGGGAGAGTGTAGTGTGTGTGGGGAGAGTGCAGTGTGTGGTGAGAGTGCAGTGTGTGGGGAGAGTGCAGTGTGTGTTAGGAGAGTGCAGTGTGTGTGGGGAGAGTGCAGTGTGTGGGGAGAGTGCAGGTTGTGGGGAGAGTGCAGTGTGTGTGGGGAGAGTGCAGTGTGTGGGGAGAGTGCAGTGTGTGTGGGGAGAGTGCAGTGTGTGTGGGGAGAGTGAAGTGTGTGTGGGGAGAGTGCAGTGTGTGTGGGGAGATTGCTGTGTGTGGGGAGAGTGCAGTGTTTGTGGGGAGAGTGCAGTGTGTGTAGGTAAAGTTCAGTGTGTGTGGGTGAGAGTGCAGTGTGTGGGGAGAGTGCAGTGTGTGTGGGGAGAGTGCAGTGTGTGTGGGGAGAGTGTAGTGTGTGTGGGGAGAGTGCAGTGTGTGGTGAGAGTGCAGTGTGTGGGGAGAGTGCAGTGTGTGTGGGGAGAGTGCAGTGTGTGTGGGGAGAGTGCAGTGTGTGGGGAGAGTGCAGGTTGTGGGGAGAGTGCACTGTGTGTGGGGAGAGTGCAGTGTGTGGGGAGAGTGCAGTGTGTGTGGGGAGAGTGCAGTGTGTGTGGGGAGAGTGAAGTGTGTGTGGGGAGAGTGCAGTGTGTGTGGGGAGATTGCTGTGTGTGGGGAGAGTGCAGTGTTTGTGGGGAGAGTGCAGTGTGTGTAGGTAAAGTTCAGTGTGTGTGGGTTAGAGTGCAGTGTGTGGGGAGAGTGCAGTGTGTGTGGGGAGAGTGCAGTGTGTGTGGGGAGAGTGTAGTGTGTGTGGGGAGAGTGCAGTGTGTGGTGAGAGTGCAGTGTGTGGGGAGCGTGCAGGTTGTGGGGAGAGTGCAGGTTGTGGGGAGAGTGCAGTGTGTGTGGGGAGAGTGCAGTGTGTGGGGAGAGTGCAGTGTGTGTGGGGAGAGTGCAGTGTGTGGGGAGAGTGCAGTGTGTGGACACATTGCAGTGTGTGGGGACAGTGCAGTGTGAGTGGGGAGAGTGCAGTGTGTGTGGGGAGAGTGCCGATGTGTGGGGAGAGTGCAGTGTGTGGGGAGAGTGCAGTGTGTGTGGGGAGAGTGCAGTGTGTGTGGGGAGAATGTAGTGTTTGTGGGGAGAGTGCAGTGTGTGGGGAGAGTGCAGTGTGTGGAGACATTGCAGTGTGTGGGGACAGTGCAGTGTGAGTGGGGAGAGTGCAGTGTGTGTGGTGAGAGTGCAGTGTGTGGGGAGAGTGCAGGTTGTGGGGAGAGTGCAGTGTGTGTGGGGAGAGTGCAGTGTGTGGGGAGAGTGCAGTGTGTGTGGGGAGAGTGCAGTGTGTGGGGAGAGTGCAGTGTGTGGAGACATTGCAGTGTGTGGGGACAGTGCAGTGTGAGTGGGGAGAGTGCTGTGTGTGTGGGGAGAGTGCAGTGTGTGTGGGGAGAGTGCAGTGTGTGGGGAGAGTGCAGTGTGTGTGGGGAGAGTGCAGTGTGTGTGGGGAGAGTGAAGTGTGTGTGGGGAGAGTGCAGTGTGTGTGTGGAGATTGCAGTGTGTGGGGAGAGTGCAGTGTCTGTGGGGAGAGTGCAGTGTGTGTAGGGAGAGTTCAGTGTGTGTGGGGAGAGTGCAGTGTGTGGGGAGAGTGCTGTGTGTGGGCAGATTGCAGTGTGTGTGGGGAGAGTGCAGTGTGTGTGAGGAGAGTGCTGTGTGTGTTGGGAGAGTGCAGTGTGTGTGGGGAGAGTGCAGTGTGTGTGGGGAGAGTGCAGTGTGTGTGGGGAGAGTGCAGTGTGTGTGGGGAGAGTGCAGAGTGTGTGGGGAGAATGCAGTGTGTGGGGAGAGTGCAGTGTGTGTGGGGAGAGTGCAGTGTGTGTCGGGAGAGTGCAGTGTGTGTGGAGACTGCAGTGTGTGGGGAGAGTGCAGTGTGTGGGGAGAGTGCAGTGTGTGGGGGAGAGCAGTGTGTGTGTGGAGAATGCAGTGTGTGTGAGGAGAGTGCAGTGTGGGTGGGGAGAATGCAGTGTGTGTGGGGAGAGTGCAGTATGTGTGGGGAGAGTGCACTGTGTGTTGGGAGTGTGCAGTGTGTGTGGGGAGAGTGCAGTGTGTGGGAAGAGTGCAGTTTGTGTGGGGAGAGTGCAGTGTGTGTTGGGAGTGTGCAGTGTGTGTGGGGAGAGTGCAGCGTGTGGGAAGATTGCAGTGTGTGGGGAGAGTGCAGTGTGTGGGGAGAGTGCAGTGTTTGTGGGGAGAGTGCAGTGTGTGTAGGGAGAATTCAGTGTGTGTGGGGAGAGTGCAGTGTGTGTGGGGAGAATGCAGTGTGTGGGGAGAGTGCAGTGTGTGTGGGGAGATTACAGTGTGTGTCGGGAGAGTGCAGTGTGTGTGGAGAGTGCAGTGTGTGTGGGGAGGGTGCAGTGTGTGTGGGGAGAGTGCATTGTGTGGGGAGACTGCAGTGAGTGTGGGGAGAGTTAAGTGTGTGGGGTGAGTGCAGTGTGTGGGGAGAGTGCAGTGTGTGTGGGGAGAGTGCAGTGTGTGGGGAGAGTGCAGTGTGTGTGGGGAGAGTGCAGTATGTGTGGGGAGAGCGCAGTGTATGTGGGGAGAGTGCAGTGTGTGTGGGGAGAATGCAGTATGTGTGTTGAGAATGCAGTGTGTGGGTAGAGTGCAGTGTGTGTGGGGAGA
The DNA here is from genome assembly GCF_052327205.1 of Somniosus microcephalus. Lineage (NCBI taxonomy): Eukaryota > Metazoa > Chordata > Chondrichthyes > Squaliformes > Somniosidae > Somniosus > Somniosus microcephalus. Next base: position 350,234,467 of record NC_140990.1, on the reverse strand, counting down.
GTGCAGTGTGTGTGGGGAGGGAGCAGTGTATGGGGAGAGTGCAGTGTGTGTGGGGAGAGTGCAGTGTGCATGGGGAGAGTGCAGTGTGTGTGGGGAGAGTGCAGTGTGTGGGGAGATTGCAGTGTGTGTGGCGAGAGTGCAGTGTGTGTGGGGAGAGTGCAGTGTCTGGGGACAGTGCAGTGTGTGGGGAGAGTGCAGTGTGAGTGGGGTGATTGCAGTGTGTGTGGGGAGAGTGGCGTGTGTGATTGGAAAGTGCAGTGTGTGGGGAGAGTGCAGTGTGTGTGGGGAGAGTGCAGTGTGTGTGGGGAGAGTGCAGTGTGTGGGGAGAGTGCAGGTTGTGGGGAGAGTGCAGTGTGTGTGGGGAGAGTGCAGTGTGTGGGGAGAGTGCAGTGTGTGTGGGGAGAGTGCAGTGTGTGTGGGGAGAGTGAAGTGTGTGTGGGGAGAGTGCAGTGTGTGTGGGGAGATTGCTGTGTGTGGGGAGAGTGCAGTGTTTGAGGGGAGAGTGCAGTGTGTGTAGGTAAAATTCAGTGTGTGTGGGTTAGAATGCAGTGTGTGGGGAGAGTGCAGTGTGTGTGGGGAGAGTGCAGTGTGTGTGGGGAGAGTGTAGTGTGTGTGGGGAGATTGCAGTGTGTGGTGAGAGTGCAGTGTGTGGGGAGAGTGCAGGTTGTGGGGAGAGTGCAGTGTGTGTGGGGAGAGTGCAGTGTGTGGGGAGAGTGCAGTGTGTGTGGGGAGAGAGCAGTGTGTGGGGAGAGTGCAGTGTGTGGAGACATTGCAGTGTGTGGGGACAGTGCAGTGTGAGTGGGGAGAGTGCAGTGTGTGTGGGGAGAGTGCCGTGTGTGTGGGGAGAGTGCAGTGTGTGGGGAGAGTGCAGTGTGTGGGGAGAGTGCAGGTTGTTGGGAGAGTGCAGTGTGTGTGGGGAGAGTGCAGTGTGTGTGGGGAGAGTGCAGTGTGTGGGGAGAGTGCAGTGTGTGTGGGGAGAGTGCAGTGTGTGTGGGGAGAGTGCAGTGTGTGGGGAGAGTGCAGTGTGTCGGGAGAGTGCAGTGTGTTTGGGGAGAGTGCAGTGTGTGGGGAGAGTGCAGTATGTGTGGGGGAGTGCAGTGTGTGGGGAGAGTGCTGTGTGTGGGGAGATTGCAGTGTGTGTGGGGAGAGTGCAGTGTGTGTGAGGAGAGTGCTGTGTGTGTGGGGAGAGTGCAGTGTGTGTGCGGAAAGTGCAGTGTGTGTGGGGAGAGTGCAATGTGTGTGTGGGGAGAGTGCAGTGTGTGTGGGGAGAATGCAGTGTGTGGGGAGAGTGCAGTGTGTGTGGGGAGAGTGCAGTGTGTGTCGGGAGAGTGCACTGTGTGTGGAGACTGCAGTGTGTGTGGGGAAGGTGCAGTGTGTGGGGAGAGTGCAGTGTGTGGGGAGAGTGCAGTGTGTAGGGGAGAGCAGTGTGTGTGTGGAGAGTGCAGTGTGTGTGAGGAGAGTGCAGTGTGGGTGGGGAGAATGCAGTGTGTGTGGGGAGAGTGCAGTATGTGTGGGGAGAGTGCACTGTGTGTTGGGAGTGTGCAGTGTGTGTGGGGAGAGTGCAGTGTGTGGGAAGAGTGCAGTGTGTGTGGGGAGAGTGCAGTTTGTGTGGGGAGAGTGCAGTGTGTGTGGGGAGAGTGCAGTCTGTGTGGGGGGAGTGCAGTGTGTGTGGGGAGAGTGCAGTGTGTGGGGAGAGTGCAGTGTGTCGGGAGAGTGCAGTGTGTTTGGGGAGAGTACAGTGTGTGGGGAGAGTGCAATGTGTCGGGAGAGTGCAGTGTGTGTGGGGGCAGTGCAGTGTGTGGGGAGAGTGCAGTGTGTGTAGGGAGAGATCAATGTGTGTGGGGACAGTGCAGCGTGTGTGGTGAGAGTGCAGTGCGTGGGGAGAGTGCAGTGTGTGTGGGGAGAGTGCAGTATGTGTGGGGAGAGTGCAGTGTATGTGGGGAGAGTGCAGTGTGTGTGGGGAGAATGCAGTATGTGTGGGGAGAATGCAGTGTGTGGGTAGAGTGCAATGTGTGTGGGGAGAGTGCAGTGTGTGTGGGGAGGGAGCAGTGTATGGGGAGAGTGCAGTGTGTGTGGGGAGAGTGCAGTGTGCATGGGGAGAGTGCAGTGTGTGTGGGGAGAGTGCAGTGTGTGGGGAGAATGCAGTGTGTGTGGGGAGAGTGCAGTGTGTGTGGGGAGAGTGCAGTGTCTGGGGACAGTGCAGTTTGTGGGGAGAGTGCAGTGTGAGTGGGGAGATTGCAGTGTGTGAGGAGAGTGGCGTGTGTGATTGGAAAGTGCAGTGTGTGGGGAGAGTGCAGTGTGTGTGGGGAGAGTGCAGTGTGTGTGGGGAGAGTGCAGTGTGTGTGGGGAGAGTGTAGTGTGTGTGGGGAGAGTGCAGTGTGCGCGGAGAGTGCAGTGTGTGGGCAGAGTGCAGGTTGTGGTGAGAGTGCAGTGTGTGTGGTGAGAGTGCAGTGTGTGGGGAGAGTGCAGTGTGTGTGGGGAGAGTGCAGTGTGTGTGGGGAGAGTGAAGTGTGTGTGGGGAGAGTGCAGTGTGTGTGGGGAGATTGCTGTGTGTGGGGAGAGTGCAGTGTTTGTGGGGAGAGTGCAGTGTGTGTAGGTAAAGTTCAGTGTGTGTGGGTTAGAGTGCAGTGTGTGGGGAGAGTGCAGTGTGTGTGGGGAGAGTGCAGTGTGTGTGGGGAGAGTGTAGTGTGTGTGGGGAGAGTGCAGTGTGTGGTGAGAGTGCAGTGTGTGGGGAGAGTGCAGTGTGTGTTAGGAGAGTGCAGTGTGTGTGGGGAGAGTGCAGTGTGTGGGGAGAGTGCAGGTTGTGGGGAGAGTGCAGTGTGTGTGGGGAGAGTGCAGTGTGTGGGGAGAGTGCAGTGTGTGTGGGGAGAGTGCAGTGTGTGTGGGGAGAGTGAAGTGTGTGTGGGGAGAGTGCAGTGTGTGTGGGGAGATTGCTGTGTGTGGGGAGAGTGCAGTGTTTGTGGGGAGAGTGCAGTGTGTGTAGGTAAAGTTCAGTGTGTGTGGGTGAGAGTGCAGTGTGTGGGGAGAGTGCAGTGTGTGTGGGGAGAGTGCAGTGTGTGTGGGGAGAGTGTAGTGTGTGTGGGGAGAGTGCAGTGTGTGGTGAGAGTGCAGTGTGTGGGGAGAGTGCAGTGTGTGTGGGGAGAGTGCAGTGTGTGTGGGGAGAGTGCAGTGTGTGGGGAGAGTGCAGGTTGTGGGGAGAGTGCACTGTGTGTGGGGAGAGTGCAGTGTGTGGGGAGAGTGCAGTGTGTGTGGGGAGAGTGCAGTGTGTGTGGGGAGAGTGAAGTGTGTGTGGGGAGAGTGCAGTGTGTGTGGGGAGATTGCTGTGTGTGGGGAGAGTGCAGTGTTTGTGGGGAGAGTGCAGTGTGTGTAGGTAAAGTTCAGTGTGTGTGGGTTAGAGTGCAGTGTGTGGGGAGAGTGCAGTGTGTGTGGGGAGAGTGCAGTGTGTGTGGGGAGAGTGTAGTGTGTGTGGGGAGAGTGCAGTGTGTGGTGAGAGTGCAGTGTGTGGGGAGCGTGCAGGTTGTGGGGAGAGTGCAGGTTGTGGGGAGAGTGCAGTGTGTGTGGGGAGAGTGCAGTGTGTGGGGAGAGTGCAGTGTGTGTGGGGAGAGTGCAGTGTGTGGGGAGAGTGCAGTGTGTGGACACATTGCAGTGTGTGGGGACAGTGCAGTGTGAGTGGGGAGAGTGCAGTGTGTGTGGGGAGAGTGCCGATGTGTGGGGAGAGTGCAGTGTGTGGGGAGAGTGCAGTGTGTGTGGGGAGAGTGCAGTGTGTGTGGGGAGAATGTAGTGTTTGTGGGGAGAGTGCAGTGTGTGGGGAGAGTGCAGTGTGTGGAGACATTGCAGTGTGTGGGGACAGTGCAGTGTGAGTGGGGAGAGTGCAGTGTGTGTGGTGAGAGTGCAGTGTGTGGGGAGAGTGCAGGTTGTGGGGAGAGTGCAGTGTGTGTGGGGAGAGTGCAGTGTGTGGGGAGAGTGCAGTGTGTGTGGGGAGAGTGCAGTGTGTGGGGAGAGTGCAGTGTGTGGAGACATTGCAGTGTGTGGGGACAGTGCAGTGTGAGTGGGGAGAGTGCTGTGTGTGTGGGGAGAGTGCAGTGTGTGTGGGGAGAGTGCAGTGTGTGGGGAGAGTGCAGTGTGTGTGGGGAGAGTGCAGTGTGTGTGGGGAGAGTGAAGTGTGTGTGGGGAGAGTGCAGTGTGTGTGTGGAGATTGCAGTGTGTGGGGAGAGTGCAGTGTCTGTGGGGAGAGTGCAGTGTGTGTAGGGAGAGTTCAGTGTGTGTGGGGAGAGTGCAGTGTGTGGGGAGAGTGCTGTGTGTGGGCAGATTGCAGTGTGTGTGGGGAGAGTGCAGTGTGTGTGAGGAGAGTGCTGTGTGTGTTGGGAGAGTGCAGTGTGTGTGGGGAGAGTGCAGTGTGTGTGGGGAGAGTGCAGTGTGTGTGGGGAGAGTGCAGTGTGTGTGGGGAGAGTGCAGAGTGTGTGGGGAGAATGCAGTGTGTGGGGAGAGTGCAGTGTGTGTGGGGAGAGTGCAGTGTGTGTCGGGAGAGTGCAGTGTGTGTGGAGACTGCAGTGTGTGGGGAGAGTGCAGTGTGTGGGGAGAGTGCAGTGTGTGGGGGAGAGCAGTGTGTGTGTGGAGAATGCAGTGTGTGTGAGGAGAGTGCAGTGTGGGTGGGGAGAATGCAGTGTGTGTGGGGAGAGTGCAGTATGTGTGGGGAGAGTGCACTGTGTGTTGGGAGTGTGCAGTGTGTGTGGGGAGAGTGCAGTGTGTGGGAAGAGTGCAGTTTGTGTGGGGAGAGTGCAGTGTGTGTTGGGAGTGTGCAGTGTGTGTGGGGAGAGTGCAGCGTGTGGGAAGATTGCAGTGTGTGGGGAGAGTGCAGTGTGTGGGGAGAGTGCAGTGTTTGTGGGGAGAGTGCAGTGTGTGTAGGGAGAGTTCAGTGTGTGTGGGGAGAGTGCAGTGTGTGTGGGGAGAATGCAGTGTGTGGGGAGAGTGCAGTGTGTGTGGGGAGATTACAGTGTGTGTCGGGAGAGTGCAGTGTGTGTGGAGAGTGCAGTGTGTGTGGGGAGGGTGCAGTGTGTGTGGGGAGAGTGCATTGTGTGGGGAGACTGCAGTGAGTGTGGGGAGAGTTAAGTGTGTGGGGTGAGTGCAGTGTGTGGGGAGATTGCAGTGTGTGTGGGTAGAGTGCCGTGTGTGTGGGGAGAGTGCAGTTTGTGCGGAGAGTGCAGTATGTGGGGGAGAGCAGTGTGTGTGGGGAGAGTGCAGTGTGTGTGAGGAGAGTGCAGTGTGGGTGCGGAGAATGCAGGGAGTGTGGGGAGAGTGCAGTCTGTGTGGGGAGTGTGCAGTGTGTGTGGGGGGAGTGAAGTGTGTGTGGCGAGAGTGCAGCGTGTGGGAAGAGTGCAGGGTGTGGGAAGAATGCAGTGTGTGGGGAGAGTGCAGTGTTTGGGGAGAGTGCAGTGTGTGTGGGGAGAGTGCAGTATGTGTGCGGAGAGTGCAGTGTGTGTGGGGAGAGTGCCGTGTGTGTGGGGAGAGTGCAGTGTGTGTGGGGAGGGAGCAGTGTGTGTGGGGAGAGTGCAGTGTGTGTGGGGAGAGTGCAGTGTGTGTGGGGAGAGTGCAGTGCGTGGGGAGAGTGCAGTGTGTGTGGGGAGAGTGCCGTGTGTGTGGGGAGAGTTTAGTGTGTGTCGGGAGAGTGCAGTGTGTGGTGAGAGTGCAGTATGTGGGGAGAGTGCAGGTTGTGGGGAGAGTGAAGTGTGTGTGGGGAGAGTGCAGTGTGTGGGGAGAGTGCAGTGTGTGTGGGGGGAGTGCAGTGTGTGGGGAGAGTGCAGTGTGTGTGCGGAGAGTGCTGTGTGTGTGGGGAGAGTGCAGTGTGTGTGGGGAGTGTGCAGTGTGTGTGGGGAGAGTGCAATTTGTGTGGGGAGAGTGCAGTGTGTGTGGGGAGAGTGCAGTGTGTGTGGGGAGCATGCAGTGTGTGGGGAGAGTGCAGTGTGTGTGGGGAGAGTGCAGTGTGTGTCGGGAGAGTGCAGTGTGTGTGGAGAGTGCAGTGTGTGTGGGGAGAGCAAATTGTGTGTGGGGAGAGTGCAGTGTGTTGAGAGAGTGCCGTGTGTGTGGGGAGAGTGCTGTGTGTGGGGAGAGTGCAGTGTTTGGGGAGAGTGCAGTGTGTGTGGGGAGAGAGCATTGTATGGGGAGAGTGCAGTGTGTGTGGGGAGAGTGCAGTGTGCATGGGGAGAGTGCAGTGTGTGTGGGGAGAGTGCAGTGTGTGGGGAGAGTGCAGTGTGTGTGGGGAGAGTGCAGTGTGTGTGGGGAGAGTGTAGTGTGTGTGGGGAGAGTGCAGTGTGTGCGGAGAATGCAGTGTGTGGGGAGAGTGCAGGTTGTGGGGAGAGTGCAGTGTGCGTGGGGAGAGTGCAGTGTGTGGGGAGAGTGCAGTGTGTGTGGGGAGAGTGCAGTATGTGTGGGGAGAGCGCAGTGTATGTGGGGAGAGTGCAGTGTGTGTGGGGAGAATGCAGTATGTGTGGGGAGAATGCAGTGTGTGGGTAGAGTGCAGTGTGTGTGGGGAGAGTGCAGTGTGTGTGGGGAGGGAGCAGTGTATGGGGAGAGTGCAGTGTGTGTGGGGAGAGTGCAGTGTGCATGGGGAGAGTGCAGTGTGTGTGGGGAGAGTGCAGTGCGTGGGGAGATTGCAGTGTGTGTGGCGAGAGTGCAGTGTGTGTGGGGAGAGTGCAGTGTCTGGGGACAGTGCAGTGTGTGGGGAGAGTGCAGTGTGAGTGGGGAGATTGCAGTGTGTGTGGGGAGAGTGGCGTGTGTGATTGGAAAGTGCAGTGTGTGGGGAGAGTGCAGTGTGTGTGGGGAGAGTGCAGTGTGTGTGGGGAGAGTGCAGTGTGTGGGGAGAGTGCAGGTTGTGGGGAGAGTGCAGTGTGTGTGGGGAGAGTGCAGTGTGTGGGGAGAGTGCAGTGTGTGTGGGGAGAGTGCAGTGTGTGTGGGGAGAGTGAAGTGTGTGTGGGGAGAGTGCAGTGTGTGTGGGGAGATTGCTGTGTGTGGGGAGAGTGCAGTGTTTGTGGGGAGAGTGCAGTGTGTGTAGGTAAAGTTCAGTGTGTGTGGGTTAGAATGCAGTGTGTGGGGAGAGTGCAGTGTGTGTGGGGAGAGTGCATTGTGTGTGGGGAGAGTGTAGTGTGTGTGGGGAGAGTGCAGTGTGTGGTGAGAGTGCAGTGTGTGGGGAGAGTGCAGGTTGTGGGGAGAGTGCAGTGTGTGTGGGGAGAGTGCAGTGTGTGGGGAGAGTGCAGTGTGTGTGGGGAGAGAGCAGTGTGTGGGGAGAGTGCAGTGTGTGGAGACATTGCAGTGTGTGGGGACAGTGCAGTGTGAGTGGGGAGAGTGCAGTGTGTGTGGGGAGAGTGCCGTGTGTGTGGGGAGAGTGCAGTGTGTGGGGAGAGTGCAGTGTGTGGGGAGAGTGCAGTGTGTGTGGGGAGAGTGCAGTGTGTGTGGGGAGAATGAAGTGTTTGTGGGGAGAGTGCAATGTGTGGGGAGAGTGCAGAGTGTGGGGAGAGTGCAGGTTGTTGGGAGAGTGCAGTGTGTGTGGGGAGAGTGCAGTGTGTGTGGGGAGAGTGCAGTGTGTGGGGAGAGTGCAGTGTGTGTGGGGAGAGTGCAGTGTGTGTGGGGAGAGTGCAGTGTGTGGGGAGAGTGCAGTGTGTCGGGAGAGTGCAGTGTGTTTGGGGAGAGTGCAGTGTGTGGGGAGAGTGCAGTATGTGTGGGGGAGTGCAGTGTGTGGGGAGAGTGCTGTGTGTGGGGAGATTGCAGTGTGTGTGGGGAGAGTGCAGTGTGTGTGAGGAGAGTGCTGTGTGTGTGGGGAGAGTGCAGTGTGTGTGCGGAAAGTGCAGTGTGTGTGGGGAGAGTGCAATGTGTGTGTGGGGAGAGTGCAGTGTGTGTGGGGAGAATGCAGTGTGTGGGGAGAGTGCAGTGTGTGTGGGGAGAGTGCAGTGTGTGTCGGGAGAGTGCACTGTGTGTGGAGACTGCAGTGTGTGTGGGGAAGGTGCAGTGTGTGGGGAGAGTGCAGTGTGTGGGGAGAGTGCAGTGTGTGGGGGAGAACAGTGTGTGTGTGGAGAGTGCAGTGTTTGTGAGGAGAGTGCAGTGTGGGTGGGGAGAATGCAGTGTGTGTGGGGAGAGTGCAGTATGTGTGGGGAGAGTGCACTGTGTGTTGGGAGTGTGCAGTGTGTGTGGGGAGAGTGCAGTGTGTGGGAAGAGTGCAGTGTGTGTGGGGAGAGTGCAGTTTGTGTGGGGAGAGTGCAGTGTGTGTGGGGAGAGTGCAGTCTGTGTGGGGGGAGTGCAGTGTGTGTGGGGAGAGTGCAGTGTGTGGGGAGAGTGCAGTGTGTGGGGAGAGTGCAGTGTGTTTGGGGAGAGTACAGTGTGTGGGGAGAGTGCAGTGTGTCGGGAGAGTGCAGTGTGTGTGGGGGCAGTGCAGTGTGTGGGGAGAGTGCAGTGTGTGTAGGGAGAGATCAATGTGTGTGGGGAGAGTGCAGCGTGTGTGGTGAGAGTGCAGTGTGTGGGGAGAGTGCAGTGTGTGTGGGGAGAGTGCAGTGTGTGTGGGGAGAGTGCAGTGTATGTGGGGAGAGTGCAGTGTGTGTGGGGAGAATGCAGTATGTGTGGGGAGAATGCAGTGTGTGGGTAGAGTGCAATGTGTGTGGGGAGAGTGCAGTGTGTGTGGGGAGGGAGCAGTGTATGGGGAGAGTGCAGTGTGTGTGGGGAGAGTGCAGTGTGCATGGGGAGAGTGCAGTGTGTGTGGGGAGAGTGCAGTGTGTGGGGAGAATGCAGTGTGGGTGGGGAGAGTGCAGTGTGTGTGGGGAGAGTGCAGTGTCTGGGGACAGTGCAGTTTGTGGGGAGAGTGCAGTGTGAGTGGGGAGATTGCAGTGTGTGAGGAGAGTGGCGTGTGTGATTGGAAAGTGCAGTGTGTGGGGAGAGTGCAGTGTGTGTGGGGAGAGTGCAGTGTGTGTGGGGAGAGTGCAGTGTGTGTGGGGAGAGTGTAGTGTGTGTGGGGAGAGTGCAGTGTGCGCGGAGAGTGCAGTGTGTGGGCAGAGTGCAGGTTGTGGTGAGAGTGCAGTGTGTGTGGTGAGAGTGCAGTGTGTGGGGAGAGTGCAGTGTGTGTGGGGAGAGTGCAGTGTGTGTGGGGAGAGTGAAGTGTGTGTGGGGAGAGTGCAGTGTGTGTGGGGAGATTGCTGTGTGTGGGGAGGGTGCAGTGTTTGTGGGGAGAGTGCAGTGTGTGTAGGTAAAGTTCAGTGTGTGTGGGTTAGAGTGCAGTGTGTGGGGAGAGTGCAGTGTGTGTGGGGAGAGTGCAGTGTGTGTGGGGAGAGTGTAGTGTGTGTGGGGAGAGTGCAGTGTGTGGTGAGAGTGCAGTGTGTGGGGAGAGTGCAGTGTGTGTGGGGAGAGTGCAGTGTGTGTGGGGAGAGTGCAGTGTGTGGGGAGAGTGCAGGTTGTGGGGAGAGTGCAGTGTGTGTGGGGAGAGTGCAGTGTGTGGGGAGAGTGCAGTGTGTGTGGGGAGAGTGCAGTGTGTGTGGGGAGAGTGAAGTGTGTGTGGGGAGAGTGCAGTGTGTGTGGGGAGATTGCTGTGTGTGGGGAGAGTGCAGTGTTTGTGGGGAGAGTGCAGTGTGTGTAGGTAAAGTTCAGTGTGTGTGGGTGAGAGTGCAGTGTGTGGGGAGAGTGCAGTGTGTGTGGGGAGAGTGCAGTGTGTGTGGGGAGAGTGTAGTGTGTGTGGGGAGAGTGCAGTGTGTGGTGAGAGTGCAGTGTGTGGGGAGAGTGCAGTGTGTGTGGGGAGAGTGCAGTGTGTGTGGGGAGACTGCAGTGTGTGGGGAGAGTGCAGGTTGTGGGGAGAGTGCACTGTGTGTGGGGAGAGTGCAGTGTGTGGGGAGAGTGCAGTGTGTGTGGGGAGAGTGCAGTGTGTGTGGGGAGAGTGAAGTGTGTGTGGGGAGAGTGCAGTGTGTGTGGGGAGATTGCTGTGTGTGGGGAGAGTGCAGTGTTTGTGGGGAGAGTGCAGTGTGTGTAGGTAAAGTTCAGTGTGTGTGGGTTAGAGTGCAGTGTGTGGGGAGAGTGCAGTGTGTGTCGGGAGAGTGCAGTGTTTGTGGGGAGAGTGTAGTGTGTGTGGGGAGAGTGCAGTGTGTGGTGAGAGTGCAGTGTGTGGGGAGAGTGCAGGTTGTGGGGAGAGTGCAGGTTGTGGGGAGAGTGCAGTGTGTGTGGGGAGAGTGCAGTGTGTGGGGAGAGTGCAGTGTGCGTGGGGAGAGTGCAGTGTGTGGGGAGAGTGCAGTGTGTGGAGACATTGCAGTGTGTGGGGACAGTTCAGTGTGAGTGGGGAGAGTGCAGTGTGTGTGGGGAGAGTGCCGATGTGTGGGGAGAGTGCAGTGTGTGGGGAGAGTGCAGTGTGTGTGGGGAGAGTGCAGTGTGTGTGGGGAGAATGTAGTGTTTGTGGGGAGAGTGCAGTGTGTGGGGAGAGTGCAGTGTGTGGAGACATTGCAGTGTGTGGGGACAGTGCAGTGTGAGTGGGGAGAGTGCAGTGTGTGTGGTGAGAGTGCAGTGTGTGGGGAGAGTGCAGGTTGTGGGGAGTGTGCAGTGTGTGTGGGGAGACTGCAGTGTGTGGGGAGAGTGCAGTGTGTGTGGGGAGAGTGCAGTGTGTGGGGAGAGTGCAGTGTGTGGAGACATTGCAGTGTGTGGGGACAGTGCAGTGTGAGTGGGGAGAGTGCAGTGTGTGTGGGGAGAGTGCAGTGTGTGTGGGGAGAGTGCAGTGTGTGGGGAGAGTGCAGTGTGTGTGGGGAGAGTGCAGTGTGTGTGGGGAGAGTGAAGTGTGTGTGGGGAGAGTGCAGTGTGTGTGTGGAGATTGCAGTGTGTGGGGAGAGTGCAGTGTCTGTGGGGAGAGTGCAGTGTGTGTAGGGAGAGTTCAGTGTGTGTGGGGAGAGTGCAGTGTGTGGGGAGAGTGCTGTGTGTGGGCAGATTGCAGTGTGTGTGGGGAGAGTGCAGTGTGTGTGAGGAGAGTGCTGTGTGTGTGGGGAGAGTGCAGTGTGTGTGGGGAGAGTGCAGTGTGTGTGGGGAGAGTGCAGTGTGTGTGGGGAGAGTGCAGTGTGTGTGGGGAGAGTGCAGAGTGTGTGGGGAGAATGCAGTGTGTGGGGAGAGTGCAGTGTGTGTGGGGAGAGTGCAGTGTGTGTCGGGAGAGTGCAGTGTGTGTGGAGACTGCAGTGTGTGGGGAGAGTGCAGTGTGTGGGGAGAGTGCAGTGTGTGGGGGAGAGCAGTGTGTGTGTGGAGAATGCAGTGTGTGTGAGGAGAGTGCAGTGTGGGTGGGGAGAATGCAGTGTGTGTGGGGAGAGTGCAGTGTGTGTGGGGAGAGTGCAGTGTGTGGGAAGAGTGCAGTTTGTGTGGGGAGAGTGCAGTGTGTGGGGAGAGTGCAGCGTGTGGGAAGATTGCAGTGTGTGGGGAGAGTGCAGTGTGTGGGGAGAGTGCAGTGTTTGTGGGGAGAGTGCAGTGTGTGTAGGGAGAGTTCAGTGTGTGTGGGGAGAGTGCATTGTGTGTGGGGAGAATGCAGAGTGTGGGGAGAGTGCAGTGTGTGTGGGGAGATTGCAGTGTGTGTCGGGAGAGTGCAGTGTTTGTGGAGAGTGCAGTGTGTGTGGGGAGGGTGCAGTGTGTGTGAGGAGAGTGCATTGTGTGGGGAGACTGCAGTGAGTGTGGGGAGAGTGAAGTGTGTGGGGAGAGTGCAGTGTGTGGGGAGATTGCAGTGTGTGTGGGTAGAGTGCCGTGTGTGTGGGGAGAGTGCAGTCTGTGCGGAGAGTGCAGTATGTGGGGGAGAGCAGTGTGTGTGGGGAGAGTGCAGTGTGTGTGAGGAGAGTGCAGTGTGGGTGCGGAGAATGCAGGGAGTGTGGGGAGAGTGCAGTCTGTGTGGGGAGTGTGCAGTGTGTGTGGGGGGAGTGAAGTGTGTGTGGCGAGAGTGCAGCGTGTGGGAAGAGTGCAGGGTGTGGGAAGAATGCAGTGTGTGGGGAGAGTGCAGTGTTTGGGGAGAGTGCAGTGTGTGTGGGGAGAGTGCAGTATGTGTGGGGAGAGTGCAGTGTGTGTGGGGAGAGTGCCGTGTGTGTGGGGAGAGTGCAGTGTGTGTGGGGAGGGAGCAGTGTGTGTGGGCAGAGTGCAGTGTGTGTGGGGAGAGTGCAGTGTGTGTGGGGAGAGTGCAGTGCGTGGGGAGAGTGCAGTGTGTGTGGGGAGAGTGCCGTGTGTGTGGGGAGAGTTTAGTGTGTGTCGGGAGAGTGCAGTGTGTGGTGAGAGTGCAGTGTGTGGGGAGAGTGCAGGTTGTGGGGAGAGTGAAGTGTGTGCGGGGAGAGTGCAGTGTGTGGGGAGAGTGCAGTGTGTGTGGGGGGAGTGCAGTGTGTGGGGAGATTGCAGTGTGTGTGCGGAGAGAGCTGTGTGTGTGGGGAGAGTGCAGTGTGTGTGGGGAGTGTGCAGTGTGTGTGGGGAGAGTGCAATGTGTGTGGGGAGAGTGCAGTGTGTGTGGGGAGAGTGCAGTGTGTGTGGGGAGCATGCAGTGTGTGGGGAGAGTGCAGTGTGTGTGGGGAGAGTGCAGTGTGTGTCGGGAGAGTGCAGTGTGTGTGGAGAGTGCAGTGTGTGTGGGGAGAGCAAATTGTGTGTGGGGAGAGTGCAGTGTGTTGAGAGAGTGCCGTGTGTGTGGGGAGAGTGCAGTGTGTGGGGAGAGTGCAGTGTGTGGGGAGAGTGCAGTGTGTGTCGGGAGAGTGCAGTGTGTGGGGAGAGTGCAGTGTGTGTGGGGAGAGAGCATTGTATGGGGAGAGTGCAGTGTGTGTGGGGAGAGTGCAGTGTGCATGGGGAGAGTGCAGTGTGTGTGGGGAGAGTGCAGTGTGTGGGGAGAGTGCAGTGTGTGTGGGGAGAGTGCAGTGTGTGTGGGGAGAGTGTAGTGTGTGTGGGGAGAGTGCAGTGTGTGCGGAGAGTGCAGTGTGTGGGGAGAGTGCAGGTTGTGGGGAGAGTGCAATGTGCGTGGGGAGAGTGCAGTGTGTGGGGAGAGTGCAGTGTGTGTGGGGAGAGTGCAGTGTGTGTGGGGAGAGTGAAGTGTGTGTGGGGAGAGTGCAGTGTGTGTGGGGAGATTGCTGTGTGTGGGGAGAGTGCAGCGTTTGTGGGGAGAGTGCAGTGTGTGTAGGTAGAGTTCAGTGTGTGTGGGTTAGAGTGCAGTGTGTGGGGAGAGTGCAGTGTGTGTGGGGAGAGTGCAGTGTGTGTGGGGAGAGTGCAGTGTGTGTGGGGAGAGTGTAGTGTGTGTGGGGAGAGTGCAGTGTGTGGTGAGAGTGCAGTGTGTGGGGAGAGTGCAGGTTGTGAGGAGAGTGCAGTGTGTGTGGGGAGAGTGCAGTGTGTGGGGAGAGTGCAGTGTGTGTGGGGAGAGTGCAGTGTGTGGGGAGAGTGCAGTGTGTGTGGGGGGAGGGCAGTGTGTGTGGGGAGAGTGCAGTGTGTGTGACGAGAGTGCTGTGTGTGTGGGGAGAGTGCAGTGTGTGTGGGGAGAGTGCAGTGTGTGTGGGGAGAGTGCAGTGTGTGTGGGGAGAGTGCAGTGTGTGTGGGGAGTGTGCAGTGTTTCTGGGGAGCGTGCAGTGTGTGGGGAGAGTGCAGTGTGTGTGGGGAAAGTGCAGTATGTGTGGGGAGAGTGCAGTGTGTGTGGGGAGAGTGCAGTGTGTGGGGAAAGTGCAGTGTGTGGGGGGAGTGCAGTGTGTGGGGAGAGTGCAGTGTGTGTGGGGAAAGTGCAGTATGTGTGGGGAGAGTGCAGTGTGTGTGGGGAGACTGCAGTGTGTGGGGAAAGTGCAGTGTGTGGGGAGAGTGCAGTGTGTGTGGGGAGAGTGTCGTCTGTGTGGGGAGAGTGCAGTGTGTGGGGAGAGTGCAGTGTGTGGGGAGAGTGCAGTGTGTGTGGGGAGATTGCTGTGTGTGGGGAGAGTGCAGTGTTTGTGGGGAGAGTGCAGTGTGTGTAGTTAGAGTTCAGTGTGTGCGGGTTAGAGTGCAGTGTGTGGGGAGAGTGCAGTGTTTGTGGGGAGAGTGCAGTGTGTGTTGGGAGAGTGTAGTGTGTGTGGGGAGAGTGCAGTGTGTGGTGAGAGTGCAGTGTGTGGGGAGAGTGCAGGTTGTGGGGAGAGTGCAGTTTGTGGGGAGATTGCAGTTTGTGTGGGGAGAGTGCAGTGTGTGGGGAGAGTGCAGCGTGTGGGAAGATTGCAGTGTGTGGGGAGAGTGCAGTGTTTGTGGGGAGAGTGCAGTGTGTGTAGGGAGAGATCAGTGTGTGTGGGGAGAGTGCAGTGTGTGGGGAGAGTGCAGTGTGTGTGGGGGGAGTGCAGTGTGTGGGGAGAGTGCTGTGTGTGTGGGGAGATTGCAGTGTGTGTGGAGAGTGCAGTGTGTGTGGGGAGAGAGCAGTGTGTGTGGGGAGAGTGCAGTGTGTGTGGGGAGAGAGCAGTGTGTGTGGGGAAAGTGCAGTGTGTGTGGGGAGAGTGCAGTGTGTGTGGGGAGAGTGCAGTGTGTGTGGGGAGAATGCAGTGTGTGGGGAGAGTGCAGTGTGTGTGGGGAGATTGCAGCGTGTGTCGGGAGAGTGCAGTGTGTGTGGGGAGAGTGCAGTGTGTGTGGGGAGAGGGCAGTATGTGTGGGGAGAGTGCAGAGTGTGTGGGGAGAGTGCATTGTGTGGGGAGAGTGCAGTGAGTGTGGGGAGAGTGAAGTTTGTGGGGAGAGTGCAGTGTGTGGGGAGAGTGCAGTGTGTGTGGGGAGAGTGAAGTGTGTGTGCGGAGAGTGCAGTGTGTGGGGGAGAGCAGTGTGTGTGGGGAGAGTGCAGTGTGTGTGAGGAGAGTGCAGTTTGGGTGCGGAGAATGCAGGGAGTGTGGGGAGAGTGCAGTCTGTGTGGGGAGTGTGCAGTGTGTGTGTGGGGAGTGAAGTGTGTGTGGCGAGAGTGCAGCGTGTGGGGAGAGTGCAGGGTGTGGGAAGAATGCAGTGTGTGGGGAGAGTGCAGTCTGTGTGGGGAGAGTGCAGTGTGTGTGGGGAGAGTGCAGTGTGTGGGGAGAGTGCAGTGTGTCGGGAGAGTGCAGTGTGTTTGGGGAGAGTGCAGTGTGTGGGGAGAGTGCAGTGTGTGTGGGGGCAGTGCAGTGTGTGGGGAGAGTGCAGTGTGTGTTGGGAGATTGCAGTGTGTGGGGGGAGTTCAATATGTGTGGGGAGAGTGCAGTGTGTGTAGGGAGAGATCAATGTGTGTGGGGAGAGTGCAGCGTGTGTGGGGAGAGTGCAGTGTGTGGGGAGAGTGCAGTGTGTGTGGGGAGAGTGCAGTATGTGTGGGGAGAGTGCAGTGTATGTGGGGAGAGTGCAGTGTGTGTGGGGAGAATGCAGTATGTGTGGGGAGAATGCAGTGTGTGGGTAGAGTGCAGTGTGTGTGGGGAGAGTGCAGTGTGTGTGGGGAGGGAGCAGTGTATGGGGAGAATGCAGTGTGTGTGGGGAGAGTGCAGTGTGCATGGGGAGAGTGCAGTGTGTGTGGGGAGAGTGCAGTCTGTGGGGAGATTGCAGTGTGTGTGGCGAGAGTGCAGTGTGTGTGGGGAGAGTGCAGTGTCTGGGGACAGTGCAGTGTGTGGGGAGAGTGCAGTGTGAGTGGGGAGATTGCAGTGTGTGTGGGGAGAGTGGCGTGTGTGATTGGAAAGTGCAGTGTGTGGGGAGAGTGCAGTGTGTGTGGGGAGAGTGCAGTGTGTGTGGGGAGAGTGCAGTGTGTGGGGAGAGTGCAGGTTGTGGGGAGAGTGCAGTGTGTGTGGGGAGAGTGCAGTGTGTGGGGAGAGTGCAGTGTGTGTGGGGAGAGTGCAGTGTGTGTGGGGAGAGTGAAGTGTGTGTGGGGAGAGTGCAGTGTGTGTGGGGAGATTGCTGTGTGTGGGGAGAGTGCAGTGTTTGTGGGGAGAGTGCAGTGTGTGTAGGTAAAGTTCAGTGTGTGTGGGTTAGAATGCAGTGTGTGGGGAGAGTGCAGTGTGTGTGGGGAGAGTGCAGTGTGTGTGGGGAGATTGTAGTGTGTGTGGGGAGAGTGCAGTGTGTGGTGAGAGTGCAGTGTGTGGGGCGAGTGCAGGTTGTGGGGAGAGTGCAGTGTGTGTGGGGAGAGTGCAGTGTGTGGGGAGAGTGCAGTGTGTGAGGGGAGAGAGCAGTGTGTGGGGAGAGTGCAGTGTGTGGAGACATTGCAGTGTGTGGGGACAGTGCAGTGTGAGTGGGGAGAGTGCAGTGTGTGTGGGGAGAGTGCCGTGTGTGTGGGGAGAGTGCAGTGTGTGGGGAGAGTGCAGTGTGTGTGGGGAGAGCAGTGTGTGTGGGGAGAGTGCAGTGTGTGTGAGGAGAGTGCAGTTTGGGTGCGGAGAATGCAGGGAGTGTGGGGAGAGTGCAGTCTGTGTGGGGAGTGTGCAGTGTGTGTGTGGGGAGTGAAGTGTGTGTGGCGAGAGTGCAGCGTGTGGGGAGAGTGCAGGGTGTGGGAAGAATGCAGTGTGTGGGGAGAGTGCAGTCTGTGTGGGGAGAGTGCAGTGTGTGGGGAGAGTGCAGTGTGTCGGGAGAGTGCAGTGTGTTTGGGGAGAGTGCAGTGTGTGGGGAGAGTGCAGTGTGTGTGGGGGCAGTGCAGTGTGTGGGGAGAGTGCAGTGTGTGTTGGGAGATTGCAGTGTGTGGGGGGAGTTCAATATGTGTGGGGAGAGTGCAGTGTGTGAGGGGAGAGAGCAGTGTGTGGGGAGAGTGCAGTGTGTGGAGACATTGCAGTGTGTGGGGACAGTGCAGTGTGAGTGGGGAGAGTGCAGTGTGTGTGGGGAGAGTGCCGTGTGTGTGGGGAGAGTGAAGTGTGTGGGGAGAGTGCAGTGTGTGGGGAGAGTGCAGTGTGTGTGGGGAGAGTGCAGTGTGTGTGGGGAGAATGAAGTGTTTGTGGGGAGAGTGCAGTGTGTGGGGAGAGTGCAGAGTGTGGGGAGAGTGCAGGTTGTTGGGAGAGTGCAGTGTGTGTGGGGAGAGTGCAGTGTGTGTGGGGAGAGTGCAGTGTGTGGGGAGAGTGCAGTGTGTGTGGGGAGAGTGCAGTGTGTGTGGGGAGAGTGCAGTGTGTGGGGAGAGTGCAGTGTGTCGGGAGAGTGCAGTGTGTTTGGGGAGAGTGCAGTGTGTGGGGAGAGTGCAGTATGTGTGGGGGAGTGCAGTGTGTGGGGAGAGTGCTGTGTGTGGGGAGATTGCAGTGTGTGTGGGGAGAGTGCAGTGTGTGTGAGGAGAGTGCTGTGTGTGTGGGGAGAGTGCAGTGTGTGTGCGGAAAGTGCAGTGTGTGTGGGGAGAGTGCAATGTGTGTGTGGGGAGAGTGCAGTTTGTGTGGGGAGAATGCAGTGTGTGGGGAGAGTGCAGTGTGTGTGGGGAGAGTGCAGTGTGTGTCGGGAGAGTGCACTGTGTGTGGAGACTGCAGTGTGTGTGGGGAAGGTGCAGTGTGTGGGGAGAGTGCAGTGTGTGGGGAGAGTGCAGTGTGTGGGGGAGAGCAGTGTGTGTGTGGAGAGTGCAGTGTGTGTGAGGAGAGTGCAGTGTGGGTGGGGAGAATGCAGTGTGTGTGGGGAGAGTGCAGTATGTGTGGGGAGAGTGCACTGTGTGTTGGGAGTGTGCAGTGTGTGTGGGGAGAGTGCAGTGTGTGGGAAGAGTGCAGTGTGTGTGGGGAGAGTGCAGTTTGTGTGGGGAGAGTGCAGTGTGTGTGGGGAGAGTGCAGTCTGTGTGGGGGGAGTGCAGTGTGTGTGGGGAGAGTGCAGTGTTTGGGGAGAGTGCAGTGTGTCGGGAGAGTGCAGTGTGTTTGGGGAGAGTACAGTGTGTGGGGAGAGTGCAGTGTGTCGGGAGATTGCAGTGTGTGTGGGGGCAGTGCAGTGTGTGGGGAGAGTGCAGTGTGTGTAGGGAGAGATCAATGTGTGTGGGGAGAGTGCAGCGTGTGTGGTGAGAGTGCAGTGTGTGGGGAGAATGCAGTGTGTGTGGGGAGAGTGCAGTGTGTGTGGGGAGAGTGCAGTGTATGTGGGGAGAGTGCAGTGTGTGTGGGGAGAATGCAGTATGTGTGGGGAGAATGCAGTGTGTGGGTAGAGTGCAATGTGTGTGGGGAGAGTGCAGTGTGTGTGGGGAGGGAGCAGTGTATGGGGAGAGTGCAGTGTGTGTGGGGAGAGTGCAGTGTGCATGGGGAGAGTGCAGTGTGTGTGGGGAGAGTGCAGTGTGTGGGGAGAATGCAGTGTGTGTGGGGAGAGTGCAGTGTGTGTGGGGAGAGTGCAGTGTCTGGGGACAGTGCAGTTTGTGGGGAGAGTGCAGTGTGAGTGGGGAGATTGCAGTGTGTGAGGAGAGTGGCGTGTGTGATTGGAAAGTGCAGTGTGTGGGGAGAGTGCAGTGTGTGTGGGGAGAGTGCAGTGTGTGTGGGGAGAGTGCAGTGTGTGTGGGGAGAGTGTAGTGTGTGTGGGGAGAGTGCAGTGTGCGCGGAGAGTGCAGTGTGTGGGCAGAGTGCAGGTTGTGGTGAGAGTGCAGTGTGTGTGGTGAGAGTGCAGTGTGTGGGGAGAGTGCAGTGTGTGTGGGGAGAGTGCAGTGTGTGTGGGGAGAGTGAAGTGTGTGTGGGGAGAGAGCAGTGTGTGTGCGGAGATTGCTGTGTGTGGGGAGAGTGCAGTGTTTGTGGGGAGAGTGCAGTGTGTGTAGGGAAAGTTCAGTGTGTGTGGGTTAGAGTGCAGTGTGTGGGGAGAGTGCAGTGTGTGTGGGGAGAGTGCAGTGTGTGGGGAGAGTGCAGTGTGTGTGGGGAGAGTGCAGTGTGTGTGGGGAGAGTGAAGTGTGTGTGGGGAGAGTGCAGTGTGTGTGGGGAGATTGCTGTGTGTGGGGAGAGTGCAGTGTTTGTGGGGAGAGTGCAGTGTGTGTAGGTAAAGTTCAGTGTGTGTGGGTTAGAATGCAGTGTGTGGGGAGAGTGCAGTGTGTGGGGCGAGTGCAGGTTGTGGGGAGAGTGCAGTGTGTGTGGGGAGAGTGCAGTGTGTGGGGAGAGTGCAGTGTGTGAGGGGAGAGAGCAGTGTGTGGGGAGAGTGCAGTGTGTGGAGACATTGCAGTGTGTGGGGACAGTGCAGTGTGAGTGGGGAGAGTGCAGTGTGTGTGGGGAGAGTGCCGTGTGTGTGGGGAGAGTGCAGTGTGTGGGGAGAGTGCAGTGTGTGGGGAGAGTGCAGTGTGTGTGGGGAGAGTGCAGTGTGTGTGGGGAGAATGAAGTGTTTGTGGGGAGAGTGCAGTGTGTGGGGAGAGTGCAGAGTGTAGGGAGAGTGCAGGTTGTTGGGAGAGTGCAGTGTGTGTGGGGAGAGTGCAGTGTGTGTGGGGAGAGTGCAGTGTGTGGGGAGAGTGCAGTGTGTGTGGGGAGAGTGCAGTGTGTGTGGGGAGAGTGCAGTGTGTGGGGAGAGTGCAGTGTGTCGGGAGAGTGCAGTGTGTTTGGGGATAGTGCAGTGTGTGGGGAGAGTGCAGTATGTGTGGGGGAGTGCAGTGTGTGGGGAGAGTGCTGTGTGTGGGGAGATTGCAGTGTGTGTGGGGAGAGTGCAGTGTGTGTGAGGAGAGTGCTGTGTGTGTGGGGAGAGTGCAGTGTGTGTGCGGAAAGTGCAGTGTGTGTGGGGAGAGTGCAATGTGTGTGTGGGGAGAGTGCAGTGTGTGTGGGGAGAATGCAGTGTGTGGGGAGAGTGCAGTGTGTGTGGGGAGAGTGCAGTGTGTGTCGGGAGAGTGTACTGTGTGTGGAGACTGCAGTGTGTGTGGGGAAGGTGCAGTGTGTGGGGAGAGTGCAGTGTGTGGGGTGAGTGCTGTGTGTGGGGGAGAGCAGTGTGTGTGTGGAGAGTGCAGTGTGTGTGAGGAGAGTGCAGTGTGGGTGGGGAGAATGCAGTGTGTGTGGGGAGAGTGCAGTATGTGTGGGGAGAGTGCACTGTGTGTTGGGAGTGTGCAGTGTGTGTGGGGAGAGTGCAGTGTGTGGGAAGAGTGCAGTGTGTGTGGGGAGAGTGCAGTTTGTGTGGGGAGAGTGCAGTGTGTGTGGGGAGAGTGCAGTCTGTGTGGGTGGAGTGCAGTGTGTGTGGGGAGAGTGCAGTGTGTGGGGAGAGTGCAGTGTGTCGGGAGAGTGCAGTGTGTTTGGGGAGAGTACAGTGTGTGGGGAGAGTGCAGTGTGTCGGGAGATTGCAGTGTGTGTGGGGGCAGTGCAGTGTGTGGGGAGAGTGCAGTGTGTGTAGGGAGAGATCAATGTGTGTGGGGAGAGTGCAGCGTGTGTGGTGAGAGTGCAGTGTGTGGGGAGAATGCAGTGTGTGTGGGGAGAGTGCAGTGTGTGTGGGGAGAGTGCAGTGTATGTGGGGAGAGTGCAGTGTGTGTGGGGAGAATGCAGTATGTGTGGGGAGAATGCAGTGTGTGGGTAGAGTGCAATGTGTGTGGGGAGAGTGCAGTGTGTGTGGGGAGGGAGCAGTGTATGGGGAGAGTGCAGTGTGTGTGGGGAGAGTGCAGTGTGCATGGGGAGAGTGCAGTGTGTGTGGGGAGAGTGCAGTGTGTGGGGAGAATGCAGTGTGTGTGGGGAGAGTGCAGTGTGTGTGGGGAGAGTGCAGTGTCTGGGGACAGTGCAGTTTGTGGGGAGAGTGCAGTGTGAGTGGGGAGATTGCAGTGTGTGAGGAGAGTGGCGTGTGTGATTGGAAAGTGCAGTGTGTGGGGAGAGTGCAGTGTGTGTGGGGAGAGTGCAGTGTGTGTGGGGAGAGTGCAGTGTGTGTGGGGAGAGTGTAGTGTGTGTGGGGAGAGTGCAGTGTGCGCGGAGAGTGCAGTGTGTGGGCAGAGTGCAGGTTGTGGTGAGAGTGCAGTGTGTGTGGTGAGAGTGCAGTGTGTGGGGAGAGTGCAGTGTGTGTGGGGAGAGTGCAGTGTGTGTGGGGAGAGTGAAGTGTGTGTGGGGAGAGAGCAGTGTGTGTGCGGAGATTGCTGTGTGTGGGGAGAGTGCAGTGTTTGTGGGGAGAGTGCAGTGTGTGTAGGGAAAGTTCAGTGTGTGTGGGTTAGAGTGCAGTGTGTGGGGAGAGTGCAGTGTGTGTGGGGAGAGTGCAGTGTGTGTGGGGAGAGTGTAGTGTGTGTGGGGAGAGTGCAGTGTGTGGTGAGAGTGCAGTGTGTGGGGAGAGTGCAGTGTGTGTGGGGAGAGTGCAGTGTGTGTGGGGAGAGTGCAGTGTGTGGGGAGAGTGCAGGTTGTGGGGAGAGTGCAGTGTGTGTGGGGAGAGTGCAGTGTGTGGGGAGAGTGCAGTGTGTGTGGGGAGAGTGCAGTGTGTGTGGGGAGAGTGAAGTGTGTGTGGGGAGAGTGCAGTGTGTGTGGGGAGATTGCTGTGTGTGGGGAGAGTGCAGTGTTTGTGGGGAGAGTGCAGTGTGTGTAGGTAAAGTTCAGTTTGTGTGGGTTAGAGTGCAGTGTGTGGGGAGAGTGCAGTGTGTGTGGGGAGAGTGCAGTGTGTGTGGGGAGAGTGTAGTGTGTGTGGGGAGAGTGCAGTGTGTGGTGAGAGTGCAGTGTGTGGGGAGAGTGCAGTGTGTGTGGGGAGAGTGCAGTGTGTGTGGGGAGAGTGCAGTGTGTGGGGAGAGTGCAGGTTGTGGGGAGAGTGCACTGTGTGTGGGGAGAGTGCAGTGTGTGGGGAGAGTGCAGTGTGTGTGGGGAGAGTGCAGTGTGTGTGGGGAGAGTGAAGTGTGTGTGGGGAGAGTGCAGTGTGTGTGGGGAGATTGCTGTGTGTGGGGAGAGTGCAGTGTTTGTGGGGAGAGTGCAGTGTGTGTAGGTAAAGTTCAGTGTGTGTGTGTTAGAGTGCAGTGTGTGGGGAGAGTGCAGTGTGTGTGGGGAGAGTGCAGTGTGTGTGGGGAGAGTGTAGTGTGTGTGGGGAGAGTGCAGTGTGTGGTGAGAGTGCAGTGTGTGGGGAGAGTGCAGGTTGTGGGGAGAGTGCAGGTTGTGGGGAGAGTGCAGTGTGTGTGGGGAGAGTGCAGTGTGTGGGGAGAGTGCAGTGTGTGTGGGGAGAGTGCAGTGTGTGGGGAGAGTGCAGTGTGTGTGGGGAGAGTGCAGTGTGTGTGGGGAGAATGTAGTGTTTGTGGGGAGAGTGCAGTGTGTGGGGAGAGTGCAGTGTGTGGAGACATTGCAGTGTGTGGGGACAGTGCAGTGTGAGTGGGGAGAGTGCAGTGTGTGTGGGGAGAGTGCCGATGTGTGGGGAGAGTGCAGTGTGTGGGGAGAGTGCAGTGTGTGTGGGGAGAGTGCAGTGTGTGTGGGGAGAATGTAGTGTTTGTGGGGAGAGTGCAGTGTGTGGGGAGAGTGCAGTGTGTGGAGACATTGCAGTGTGTGGGGACAGTGCAGTGTGAGTGGGGAGAGTGCAGTGTGTGTGGTGAGAGTGCAGTGTGTGGGGAGAGTGCAGGTTGTGGGGAGAGTGCAGTGTGTGTGGGGAGAGTGCAGTGTGTGGGGAGAGTGCAGTGTGTGTGGGGAGAGTGCAGTGTGTGGGGAGAGTGCAGTGTGTGGAGACATTGCAGTGTGTGGGGACAGTGCAGTGTGAGTGGGGAGAGTGCAGTGTGTGTGGGGAGAGTGCAGTGTGTGTGGGGAGAGTGCAGTGTGTGGGGAGAGTGCAGTGTGTGTGGGGAGAGTGCAGTGTGTGTGGGGAGAGTGAAGTGTGTGTGGGGAGAGTGCAGTGTGTGTGTGGAGATTGCAGTGTGTGGGGAGAGTGCAGTGTCTGTGGGGAGAGCGCAGTGTGTGTAGGGAGAGTTCAGTGTGTGTGGGGAGAGTGCAGTGTGTGGGGAGAGTGCTGTGTGTGGGCAGATTGCAGTGTGTGTGGGGAGAGTGCAGTGTGTGTGAGGAGAGTGCTGTGTGTGTGGGGAGAGTGCAGTGTGTGTGGGGAGAGTGCAGTGTGTGTGGGGAGAGTGCAGTGTGTGTGGGGAGAGTGCAGTGTGTGTGGGGAGAGTGCAGAGTGTGTGGGGAGAATGCAGTGTGTGGGGAGAGTGCAGTGTGTGTGGGGAGAGTGCAGTGTGTGTCGGGAGAGTGCAGTGTGTGTGGAGACTGCAGTGTGTGGGGAGAGTGCAGTGTGTGGGGAGAGTGCAGTGTGTGGGGGAGAGCAGTGTGTGTGTGGAGAATGCAGTGTGTGTGAGGAGAGTGCAGTGTGGGTGGGGAGAATGCAGTGTGTGTGGGGAGAGTGCAGTATGTGTGGGGAGAGTGCACTGTGTGTTGGGAGTGTGCAGTGTGTGTGGGGAGAGTGCAGTGTATGGGAAGAGTGCAGTTTGTGTGGGGAGAGTGCAGTGTGTGGGGAGAGTGCAGCGTGTGGGAAGATTGCAGTCTGTGGGGAGAGTGCAGTGTGTGGGGAGAGTGCAGTGTTTGTGGGGAGAGTGCAGTGTGTGTAGGGAGAGTTCAGTGTGTGTGGGGAGAGTGCAGTGTGTGTGGGGAGAATGCAGTGTGTGGGGAGAGTGCAGTGTGTGTGGGGAGATTGCAGTGTGTGTCGGGAGAGTGCAGTGTGTGTGGAGAGTGCAGTGTGTGTGGGGAGGGTGCAGTGTGTGTGGGGAGAGTGCATTGTGTGGGGAGACTGCAGTGAGTGTGGGGAGAGTGAAGTGTGTGGGGAGAGTGCAGTGTGTGGGGAGAGTGCAGTGTGTGTGGGGAGAGTGAAGTGTGTGTGGGGAGATTGCAGTGTGTGTGGGTAGAGTGCCGTGTGTGTGGGGAGAGTGCAGTTTGTGCGGAGAGTGCAGTGAGTGGGGGAGAGCAGTGTGTGTGGGGAGAGTGCAGTGTGTGTGAGGAGAGTGCAGTGTGGGTGCGGAGAATGCAGGGAGTGTGGGGAGAGTGCAGTCTGTGTGGGGAGTGTGCAGTGTGTGTGAGGGGAGTGAAGTGTGTGTGGCGAGAGTGCAGCGTGTGGGAAGAGTGCAGGGTGTGGGAAGAATGCAGTGTGTGGGGAGAGTGCAGTGTTTGGGGAGAGTGCAGTGTGTGTGGGGAGAGTGCAGTATGGGTGGGGAGAGTGCAGTTTGTGTGGGGAGAGTGCCGTGTGTGTGGGGAGAGTGCAGTGTGTGTGGGGAGGGAGCAGTGTGTGTGGGGAGAGTGCAGTGTGTGTGGGGAGAGTGCAGTGTGTGTGGGGAGAGTGCAGTGCGTGGGGAGAGTGCAGTGTGTGTGGGGAGAGTGCCGTGTGTGTGGGGAGAGTGTAGTGTGTGTCGGGAGAGTGCAGTGTGTGGTGAGAGTGCAGTGTGTGGGGAGAGTGCAGGTTGTGGGGAGAGTGAAGTGTGTGTGGGGAGAGCGCAGTGTGTGGGGAGAGTGCAGTGTGTGTGGGGGGAGTGCAGTGTGTGGGGAGAGTGCAGTGTGTGTGCGGAGAGTGCTGTGTGTGTGGGGAGAGTGCAGTGTGTGTGGGGGGAGTGCAGTGTGTGGGGAGAGTGCAGTGTGTGTGCGGAGAGTGCTGTGTGTGTGGGGAGAGTGCAGTGTGTGTGGGGAGTGTGCAGTGTGTGTGGGGAGAGTGCAATGTGTGTGGGGAGAGTGCAGTGTGTGTGGGGAGAGTGCAGTGTGTGTCGGGAGAGTGCAGTGTGTGTGGAGAGTGCAGTGTGTGTGGGGAGAGCAAATTGTGTGTGGGGAGAGTGCAGTGTTTTGAGAGAGTGCCGTGTGTGTGGGGAGAGTGCAGTGTGTGGGGAGAGTGCAGTGTGTGGGGAGAGTGCAGTGTGTGTCGGGAGAGTGCAGTGTGTGGGGAGAGTGCAGTGTGTGTTGGGAGATTGCAGTGTGTGGGGGGCGTTCAATATGTGTGGGGAGAGTGCAGTGTGTGGGGAGAGTGCAGTGTGTGTAGGGAGAGATCAATGTGTGTGGGGAGAGTGCAGCGTGTGTGGGGAGAGTGCAGTGTGTGGGGAGAGTGCAGTGTGTGGGGAGAGTGCAGTGTGTGTGGGGAGAGTGCAGTGTGTGTGGGGAGAGTGCAGTGTATGTGGGGAGAGGGCAGTGTGTGTGGGGAGAATGCAGTATGTGTGGGGAGAATGCAGTGTGTGGGTAGAGTGCAGTGTGTGTGGGGAGAGTGCAGTGTGTGTGGGTAGAGAGCATTGTATGGGGAGAGTGCAGTGTGTGTGGGGAGAGTGCAGTGTGCATGGGGAGAGTGCAGTGTGTGTGGGGAGAGTGCAGTGTGTGGGGAGAGTGCAGTGTGTGTGGGGAGAGGGCAGTGTGAGTGGGGAGAGTGTAGTGTGTGTGGGGAGAGTGCAGTGTGTGCGGAGAGTGCAGTGTGTGGGGAGAGTGCAGGTTGTGGGGAGAGTGCAGTGTGTGTGGGGAGAGTGCAGTGTGTGTGGGGAGAGTGAAGTGTGTGTGGGGAGAGTGCAGTGTGTGTGGGGAGATTGCTGTGTGTGGGGAGAGTGCAGTGTTTCTGGGGAGAGTGCAGTGTGTGTAGGTAGAGTTCAGTGTGTGTGGGTTAGAGTGCAGTGTGTGGGGAGAGTGCAGTGTGCGTGGGGAGAGTGCAGTGTGTGTGGGGAGAGTGCAGTGTGTGTGGGGAGAGTGTAGTGTGTGTGGGGAGAGTGCAGTGTGTGGTGAGAGTGCAGTGCGTGGGGAGAGTGAAGGTTGTGGGGAGAGTGCAGTGTGTGTGGGGAGAGTGCAGTGTGTGGGGAGAGTGCAGTGTGTGTGGGGAGAGTGCAGTGTGTGTGGGGAGAGTGCAGTGTGTGTGGGGGGAGGGCAGTGTGTGTGGGGAGAGTGCAGTGTGTGTGACGAGAGTGCTGTGTGTGTGGGGAGAGTGCAGTGTGTGTGGGGAGAGTGCAGTGTGTGTGGGGAGAGTGCAGTGTGTGTGACGAGAGTGCTGTGTGTGTGGGGAGATTGCAGTGTGTGTGGGGAGAGTGCAGTGTGTGTGGGGAGATTGCAGTGTGTGTGGGGGGAGTGCAGTGTGTGGGGTGAGTGCAGTGTGTGTGGGGAGAGTGCAGTGTTTGTGGGGCGAGTGCAGTGTGTGTGGGGAGAGTACAGTGTGTGTGGGGGGAGTGCAGTGTGTGGGGAGAGTGCAGTGTGTGAGGGGAGAGCGCAGTGTGTGTGGGGAGAGTGCAGTGTGTGTGGGGAGAGTGCAGTGTATGGGGAGAGTGCAGTGTGTAGGGACAGTGCAGTGTGTGGGGTGAGTGCAGTGTGAGTGGGGAGAGTGCAGTGTGTGTGGGGAGAGTGCCGTCTGTGTGGGGAGAGTGCAGTATGTGTGGGGAGAGCGAAGTGTGTGTGGGGAGAGTGCAGTGTGTGTGGGGAGATTGCAGTGTGTGGGGAGAGTGCAGGGTGTGTCGGGTGAGTTCAGTTTGTGTGGGGAGAGTGCAGTGTGTGGGGAGAGTGCAGTGTGTGTGGGGGAGTGCAGTGTGTGTGGGGAGAGTGAAGTGTGTGTGGGGAGAGTGCAGTGTGTGTGGGGAGATTGCAGTGTGTGTGGGGAGAGTGCAGTGTGTGTCGGGAGAGTGCAGTGTGTGTGCGGAGAGTGCAGTGAGTGTGGGGAGTGTGTAGTGTGTGTGGGGAGTGTGCAGTGTGTCTGGGGAGAGTGCAGTGTGTGGGGAGAGTGCAGTGTGAGTGGGGAGAGTGAAGTGTGTGTGGGGGGAGTGCAGTGTGTGGGGAGAGTGCAGTGTGTGTGAGCAGTGTGCAGTGTGTGTGGGGAGAGTGCAGTGTGTCGGGGGAGTGCAGTGTGTGGGGAGATTGCAGTGTGTGTGGGGAGATTGCAGTGTGTGTGGGGGGAGTGCAGTGTGTGGGGAGAGTGCAGTGTGTGTGGGGAGAGTGCAGTTTGTGTGGGGGGAGTGCAGTGTGTGCGGGGAGAGTGCAGTGCGTGTGGGGGGAGTGCAGTGTGTGGGGAGAGTGCAGTGTGTGTGGGGAGAGTGCAGTGTGTGTGGGGAGAGTGCAGTGTGTGTGGGGGGAGGGCAGTGTGTGTGGGGAGAGTGCAGTGTGTGTGCCGAGAGTGCTGTGTGTGTGGGGAGAGTGCAGTGTGTGTGGGGAGAGTGCAGTGTGTGTGGGGAGAGAGCATTGTATGGGGAGAGTGCAGTGTGTGTGGGGAGAGTGCAGTGTGCATGGGGAGAGTGCAGTGTGCGTGGGGAGAGTGCAGTGTGTGGGGAGAGTGCAGGTTGTGAGGAGAGTGCAGTGTGTGTGGGGAGAGTGCAGTGTGTGGGGAGAGTGATGTGTGTGTGGGGAGAGTGCAGTGTGTGGGGAGAGTGCAGTGTGTGTGGGGGTAGGGCAGTGTGTGTGGGGAGAGTGCAGTGTGTGTGACGAGAGTGCTGTGTGTGTGGGGAGAGTGCAGTGTGTGTGGGGAGAGTGCAGTGTGTGTGGGGAGAGTGCAGTGTGTGTGGGGAGAGTGCAGTGTGTGTGGGGAGTGTGCAGTGTTTGTGGGGAGCGTGCAGTGTGTGGGGAGAGTGCAGTGTGTGCGGGGAAAGTGCAGTATGTGTGGGGAGAGTGCAGTATGTGTGGGGAGAGTGCAGTGTGTGGGGAAAGTGCAGTGTGTGGGGGGAGTGCAGTGTGTGGGGAGAGTGCAGTGTGTGTGGGGAGAGCAAATTGTGTGTGGGGAGAGTGCAGTGTGTGTGGGGAGAGTGCCGTCTGTGTGGGGAGAGTGCAGTGTGTGGGGAGAGTGCAGTGTGTGGGGAGAGTGCAGTGTGTGTGGGGAGATTGCTGTGTGTGGGGAGAGTGCAGTGTTTGTGGGGAGAGTGCAGTGTGTGTAGGTAGAGTTCAGTGTGTGCGGGTTAGAGTGCAGTGTGTGGGGAGAGTGCAGTGTTTGTGGGGAGAGTGCAGTGTGTGTGGGGAGAGTGTAGTGTGTGTGGGGAGAGTGCAGTGTGTGGTGAGAGTGCAGTGTGTGGGGAGAGTGCAGGTTGTGGGGAGAGTGCAGTTTGTGGGGAGATTGCAGTTTGTGTGGGGAGAGTGCAGTGTGTGGGGAGAGTGCAGCGTGTGGGAAGATTGCAGTGTGTGGGGAGAGTGCAGTGTTTGTGGGGAGAGTGCAGTGTGTGTAGGGAGAGATCAGTGTGTGTGGGGAGAGTGCAGTGTGTGGGGAGAGTGCAGTGTGTGTGGGGGGAGTGCAGTGTGTGGGGAGAGTGCTGTGTGTGTGGGGAGATTGCAGTGTGTGTGGAGAGTGCAGTGTGTGTGGGGAGAGAGCAGTGTGTGTGGGGAGAGTGCAGTGTGTGTGGGGAGAGAGCAGTGTGTGTGGGGAAAGTGCAGTGTGTGTGGGGAGAGTGCAGTGTGTGTGGGGAGAGTGCAGTGTGTGTGGGGAGAATGCAGTGTGTGGGGAGAGTGCAGTGTGTGTGTGGAGATTGCAGCGTGTGTCGGGAGAGTGCAGTGTGTGTGGGGAGAGTGCAGTGTGTGTGGGGAGAGGGCAGTATGTGTGGGGAGAGTGCAGAGTGTGTGGGGAGAGTGCATTGTGTGGGGAGAGTGCAGTGAGTGTGGGGAGAGTGAAGTTTGTGGGGAGAGTGCAGTGTGTGGGGGAGAGCAGTGTGTGTGGGGAGAGTGCAGTGTGTGTGAGGAGAGTGCAGTTTGGGTGCGGAGAATGCAGGGAGTGTGGGGAGAGTGCAGTCTGTGTGGGGAGTGTGCAGTGTGTGTGTGGGGAGTGAAGTGTGTGTGGCGAGAGTGCAGCATGTGGGGAGAGTGCAGGGTGTGGGAAGAATGCAGTGTGTGGGGAGAGTGCAGTCTGTGTGGGGAGAGTGCAGTGTGTGTGGGGAGAGTGCAGTGTGTGGGGAGAGTGCAGTGTGTCGGGAGAGTGCAGTGAGTTTGGGGAGAGTGCAGTGTGTGGGGAGAGTGCAGTGTGTGTGGGGGCAGTGCAGTGTGTGGGGAGAGTGCAGTGTGTGTTGGGAGATTGCAGTGTGTGGGGGGAGTTCAATATGTGT
Organism: Somniosus microcephalus; assembly: GCF_052327205.1. Lineage (NCBI taxonomy): Eukaryota > Metazoa > Chordata > Chondrichthyes > Squaliformes > Somniosidae > Somniosus > Somniosus microcephalus. Next base: position 350,205,768 of record NC_140990.1, on the reverse strand, counting down.
GGGGAGAGTGCAGTGTGTGGGGAGAGTGCAGTGTGTGTAGGGAGAGATCAATGTGTGTGGGGAGAGTGCAGCGTGTGTGGGGAGAGTGCAGTGTGTGGGGAGAGTGCAGTGTGTGTGGGGAGAGTGCAGTGTATGTGGGGAGAGTGCAGTGTGTGTGGGGAGAATGCAGTATGTGTGGGGAGAATGCAGTGTGTGGGTAGAGTGCAGTGTGTGTGGGGAGAGTGCAGTGTGTGTGGGGAGGGAGCAGTGTATGGGGAGAGTGCAGTGTGTGTGGGGAGAGTGCAGTGTGAATGGGGAGAGTGCAGTGTGTGTGGGGAGAGTGCAGTGTGTGGGGAGATTGCAGTGTGTGTGGCGAGAGTGCAGTGTGTGTGGGGAGAGTGCAGTGTCTGGGGACAGTGCAGTGTGTGGGGAGAGTGCAGTGTGAGTGGGGAGATTGCAGTGTGTGTGGGGAGAGTGGCGTGTGTGATTGGAAAGTGCAGTGTGTGGGGAGAGTGCAGTGTGTGTGGGGAGAGTGCAGTGTGTGTGGGGAGAGTGCAGTGTGTGGGGAGAGTGCAGGTTGTGGGGAGAGTGCAGTGTGTGTGGGGAGAGTGCAGTGTGTGGGGAGAGTGCAGTGTGTGTGGGGAGAGTGCAGTGTGTGTGGGGAGAGTGAAGTGTGTGTGGGGAGAGTGCAGTGTGTGTGGGGAGATTGCTGTGTGTGGGGAGAGTGCAGTGTTTGTGGGGAGAGTGCAGTGTGTGTAGGTAAAGTTCAGTGTGTGTGGGTTAGAATGCAGTGTGTGGGGAGAGTGCAGTGTGTGTGGGGAGAGTGCAGTGTGTGTGGGGAGAGTGTAGTGTGTGTGGGGAGAGTGCAGTGTGTGGTGAGAGTGCAGTGTGTGGGGCGAGTGCAGGTTGTGGGGAGAGTGCAGTGTGTGTGGGGAGAGTGCAGTGTGTGGGGAGAGTGCAGTGTGTGGAGACATTGCAGTGTGTGGGGACAGTGCAGTGTGAGTGGGGAGAGTGCAGTGTGTGTGGGGAGAGTGCCGTGTGTGTGGGGAGAGTGCAGTGTGTGGGGAGAGTGCAGTGTGTGGGGAGAGTGCAGTGTGTGTGGGGAGAGTGCAGTGTGTGTGGGGAGAATGAAGTGTTTGTGGGGAGAGTGCAGTGTGTGGGGAGAGTGCAGAGTGTGGGGAGAGTGCAGGTTGTTGGGAGAGTGCAGTGTGTGTGGGGAGAGTGCAGTGTGTGTGGGGAGAGTGCAGTGTGTGGGGAGAGTGCAGTGTGTGTGGGGAGAGTGCAGTGTGTGTGGGGAGAGTGCAGTGTGTGGGGAGAGTGCAGTGTGTCGGGAGAGTGCAGTGTGTGTGGGGAGAGTGCAGTGTTTGTGGGGCGAGTGCAGTGTGTGTGGGGAGAGTACAGTGTGTGTGGGGAGAGTGCAGTGTGTGGGGTGAGTGCAGTGTGTGTGGGGAGAGTGCAGTGTTTGTGGGGCGAGTGCAGTGTGTGTGGGGAGAGTACAGTGTGTGTGGGGGGAGTGCAGTGTGTGGGGAGAGTGCAGTGTGTGAGGGGAGAGCGCAGTGTGTGTGGGGAGAGTGCAGTGTGTGTGGGGAGAGTGCAGTGTATGGGGAGAGTGCAGTGTGTAGGGACAGTGCAGTGTGTGGGGTGAGTGCAGTGTGAGTGGGGAGAGTGCAGTGTGTGTGGGGAGAGTGCCGTCTGTGTGGGGAGAGTGCAGTATGTGTGGGGAGAGTGAAGTGTGTGTGGGGAGAGTGCAGTGTGTGTGGGGAGATTGCAGTGTGTGGGGAGATTGCAGGGTGTGTCGGGTGAGTTCAGTTTGTGTGGGGAGAGTGCAGTGTGTGGGGAGAGTGCAGTGTGTGTGGGGGAGTGCAGTGTGTGTGGGGAGAGTGAAGTGTGTGTGGGGAGAGTGCAGTGTGTGTGGGGAGATTGCAGTGTGTGTGGGGAGAGTGCAGTGTGTGTCGGGAGAGTGCAGTGTGTGTGCGGAGAGTGCAGTGAGTGTGGGGAGTGTGTAGTGTGTGTGGGGAGTGTGCAGTGTGTCTGGGGAGAGTGCAGTGTGTGGGGAGAGTGCAGTGTGAGTGGGGAGAGTGCAGTGTGTGTGGGGGGAGTGCAGTGTGTGGGGAGAGTGCAGTGTGTGTGGGGAGAGTGCAGTGTGTCGGGGGAGTGCAGTGTGTGGGGAGATTGCAGTGTGTGTGGGGAGATTGCAGTGTGTGTGGGGGGAGTGCAGTGTGTGGGGAGAGTGCAGTGTGTGTGGGGAGAGTGCAGTTTGTGTGGGGGGAGTGCAGTGTGTGCGGGGAGAGCGCAGTGCGTGTGGGGGGAGTGCAGTGTGTGGGGAGAGTGCAGTGTGTGTGGGGAGAGTGCAGTGTGTGTGGGGAGAGTGCAGTGTGTGTGGGGGGAGGGCAGTGTGTGTGGGGAGAGTGCAGTGTGTGTGACGAGACTGCTGTGTGTGTGGGGAGAGTGCAGTGTGTGTGGGGAGAGTGCAGTGTGTGTGGGGAGAGAGCATTGTATGGGGAGAGTGCAGTGTGTGTGGGGAGAGTGCAGTGTGCATGGGGAGAGTGCAGTGTGCGTGGGGAGAGTGCAGTGTGTGGGGAGAGTGCAGGTTGTGAGGAGAGTGCAGTGTGTGTGGGGAGAGTGCAGTGTGTGGGGAGAGTGATGTGTGTGTGGGGAGAGTGCAGTGTGTGGGGAGAGTGCAGTGTGTGTGGGGGGAGGGCAGTGTGTGTGGGGAGAGTGCAGTGTGTGTGACGAGAGTGCTGTGTGTGTGGGGAGAGTGCAGTGTGTGTGGGGAGAGTGCAGTGTGTGTGGGGAGAGTGCAGTGTGTGTGGGGAGAGTGCAGTGTGTGTGGGGAGTGTGCAGTGTTTGTGGGGAGCGTGCAGTGTGTGGGGAGAGTGCAGTGTGTGCGGGGAAAGTGCAGTATGTGTGGGGAGAGTGCAGTATGTGTGGGGAGAGTGCAGTGTGTGGGGAAAGTGCAGTGTGTGGGGGGAGTGCAGTGTGTGGGGAGAGTGCAGTGTGTGTGGGGAGAGCAAATTGTGTGTGGGGAGAGTGCAGTGTGTGTGGGGAGAGTGCCGTCTGTGTGGGGAGAGTGCAGTGTGTGGGGAGAGTGCAGTGTGTGGGGAGAGTGCAGTGTGTGTGGGGAGATTGCTGTGTGTGGGGAGAGTGCAGTGTTTGTGGGGAGAGTGCAGTGTGTGTAGGTAGAGTTCAGTGTGTGCGGGTTAGAGTGCAGTGTGTGGGGAGAGTGCAGTGTTTGTGGGGAGAGTGCAGTGTGTGTGGGGAGAGTGTAGTGTGTGTGGGGAGAGTGCAGTGTGTGGTGAGAGTGCAGTGTGTGGGGAGAGTGCAGGTTGTGGGGAGAGTGCAGTGTGTGGGGAGATTGCAGTTTGTGTGGGGAGAGTGCAGTGTGTGGGGAGAGTGCAGCGTGTGGGCAGATTGCAGTGTGTGGGGAGAGTGCAGTGTTTGTGGGGAGAGTGCAGTGTGTGTAGGGAGAGATCAGTGTGTGTGGGGAGAGTGCAGTGTGTGGGGAGAGTGCAGTGTGTGTGGGGGGAGTGCAGTGTGTGGGGAGAGTGTTGTGTGTGTGGGGAGATTGCAGTGTGTGTGGAGAGTGCAGTGTGTGTGGGGAGAGAGCAGTGTGTGTGGGGAGACTGCAGTGTGTGTGGGGAGAGAGCAGTGTGTGTGGGGAGAGTGCAGTGTGTGTGGGGAGAGTGCAGTGTGTGTGGGGAGAATGCAGTGTGTGGGGAGAGTGCAGTGTGTGTGGGGAGATTGCAGCGTGTGTCGGGAGAGTGCAGTGTGTGTGGGGAGAGTGCAGTGTGTATGGGGAGAGGGCAGTATGTGTGGGGAGAGTGCAGAGTGTGTGGGGAGAGTGCATTGTGTGGGGAGAGTGCAGTGAGTGTGGGGAGAGTGAAGTTTGTGGGGAGAGTGCAGTGTGTGGGGAGAGTGCAGTGTGTGTGGGGAGAGTGAAGTGTGTGTGCGGAGAGTGCAGTGTGTGGGGGAGAGCAGTGTGTGTGGGGAGAGTGCAGTGTGTGTGAGGAGAGTGCAGTTTGGGTGCGGAGAATGCAGGGAGTGTGGGGAGAGTGCAGTCTGTGTGGGGAGTGTGCAGTGTGTGTGTGGGGAGTGAAGTGTGTGTGGCGAGAGTGCAGCGTGTGGGGAGAGTGCAGGGTGTGGGAAGAATGCAGTGTGTGGGGAGAGTGCAGTCTGTGTGGGGAGAGTGCAGTGTGTGTGGGGAGAGTGCAGTGTGTGGGGAGAGTGCAGTGTGTCGGGAGAGTGCAGTGAGTTTGGGGAGAGTGCAGTGTGTGGGGAGAGTGCAGTGTGTGTGGGGGCAGTGCAGTGTGTGGGGAGAGTGCAGTGTGTGTTGGGAGATTGCAGTGTGTGGGGGGATTTCAATATGTGTGGGGAGAGTGCAGTGTGTGGGGAGAGTGCAGTGTGTGTGGGGAGAGATCAATGTGTGTGGGGAGAGTGCAGCGTGTGTGGGGAGAGTGCAGTGTGTGGGGAGAGTGCAGTGTGTGTGGGGAGAGTGCAGTATGTGTGGGGAGAGTGCAGTGTATGTGGGGAGAGTGCAGTGTGTGTGGGGAGAATGCAGTATGTGTGGGGAGAATGCAGTGTGTGTGTAGAGTGCAGTGTGTGTGGGGAGAGTGCAGTGTGTGTGGGGAGGGAGCAGTGTATGGGGAGAGTGCAGTGTGTGTGGGGAGAGTGCAGTGTGAATGGGGAGAGTGCAGTGTGTGTGGGGAGAGTGCAGTGTGTGGGGAGATTGCAGTGTGTGTGGCGAGAGTGCAGTGTGTGTGGGGAGAGTGCAGTGTCTGGGGACAGTGCAGTGTGTGGGGAGAGTGCAGTGTGAGTGGGGAGATTGCAGTGTGTGTGGGGAGAGTGGCGTGTGTGATTGGAAAGTGCAGTGTGTGGGGAGAGTGCAGTGTGTGTGGGGAGAGTGCAGTGTGTGTGGGGAGAGTGCAGTGTGTGGGGAGAGTGCAGTGTGTGTGGGGAGAGTGCAGTGTGTGTGGGGAGAGTGAAGTGTGTGTGGGGAGAGTGCAGTGTGTGTGGGGAGATTGCTGTGTGTGGGGAGAGTGCAGTGTTTGTGGGGAGAGTGCAGTGTGTGTAGGTAAAGTTCAGTGTGTGTGGGTTAGAATGCAGTGTGTGGGGAGAGTGCAGTGTGTGTGGGGAGAGTGCAGTGTGTGTGGGGAGAGTGTAGTGTGTGTGGGGAGAGTGCAGTGTGTGGTGAGAGTGCAGTGTGTGGGGCGAGTGCAGGTTGTGGGGAGAGTGCAGTGTGTGTGGGGAGAGTGCAGTGTGTGGGGAGAGTGCAGTGTGTGTGGGGAGAGAGCAGTGTGTGGGGAGAGTGCAGTGTGTGGAGACATTGCAGTGTGTGGGGACAGTGCAGTGTGAGTGGGGAGAGTGCAGTGTGTGTGGGGAGAGTGCCGTGTGTGTGGGGAGAGTGCAGTGTGTGGGGAGAGTGCAGTGTGTGGGGAGAGTGCAGTGTGTGTGGGGAGAGTGCAGTGTGTGTGGGGAGAATGAAGTGTTTGTGGGGAGAGTGCAGTGTGTGGGGAGAGTGCAGAGTGTGGGGAGAGTGCAGGTTGTTGGGAGAGTGCAGTGTGTGTGGGGAGAGTGCAGGTTGTTGGGAGAGTGCAGTGTGTGTGGGGAGAGTGCAGTGTGTGTGGGGAGAGTGCAGTGTGTGGGGAGAGTGCAGTGTGTGTGGGGAGAGTGCAGTGTGTGTGGGGAGAGTGCAGTGTGTGGGGAGAGTGCAGTGTGTCGGGAGAGTGCAGTGTGTTTGGGGAGAGTGCAGTCTGTGGGGAGAGTGCAGTATGTGTGGGGGAGTGCAGTGTGTGGGGAGAGTGCTGTGTGTGGGGAGATTGCAGTGTGTGTGGGGAGAGTGCAGTGTGCGTGGGGAGAGTGCAGTGTGTGGGGAGAGTGCAGGTTGTGAGGAGAGTGCAGTGTGTGTGGGGAGAGTGCAGTGTGTGGGGAGAGTGATGTGTGTGTGGGGAGAGTGCAGTGTGTGGGGAGAGTGCAGTGTGTGTGGGGGGAGGGCAGTGTGTGGGGAGAGTGCAGTGTGTGTGGGGAGAGTGCAGTGTGTGTGGGGAGAGTGCAGTGTGTGTGGGGGGAGGGCTGTATGTGTGGGGGAGTGCAGTGTGTGGGGAGAGTGCTGTGTGTGGGGAGATTGCAGTGTGTGTGGGGAGAGTGCAGTGTGCGTGGGGGGAGTGCAGTGTGTGCGGGGAGAGTGCAGTGCGTGTGGGGGGAGTGCAGTGTGTGGGGAGAGTGCAGTGTGTGTGGGGAGAGTGCAGTGTGTGTGGGGAGAGTGCAGTGTGTGTGGGGGGAGGGCAGTGTGTGTGGGGAGAGTGCAGTGTGTGTGACGAGAGTGCTGTGTGTGTGGGGAGAGTGCAGTGTGTGTGGGGAGAGTGCAGTGTGTGTGGGGAGAGAGCATTGTATGGGGAGAGTGCAGTGTGTGTGGGGAGAGTGCAGTGTGCATGGGGAGAGTGCAGTGTGCGTGGGGAGAGTGCAGTGTGTGGGGAGAGTGCAGGTTGTGAGGAGAGTGCAGTGTGTGTGGGGAGAGTGCAGTGTGTGGGGAGAGTGATGTGTGTGTGGGGAGAGTGCAGTGTGTGGGGAGAGTGCAGTGTGTGTGGGGGGAGGGCAGTGTGTGTGGGGAGAGTGCAGTGTGTGTGACGAGAGTGCTGTGTGTGTGGGGAGAGTGCAGTGTGTGTGGGGAGAGTGCAGTGTGTGTGGGGAGAGTGCAGTGTGTGTGGGGAGAGTGCAGTGTGTGTGGGGAGTGTGCAGTGTTTGTGGGGAGCGTGCAGTGTGTGGGGAGAGTGCAGTGTGTGCGGGGAAAGTGCAGTATGTGTGGGGAGAGTGCAGTATGTGTGGGGAGAGTGCAGTGTGTGGGGAAAGTGCAGTGTGTGGGGGGAGTGCAGTGTGTGGGGAGAGTGCAGTGTGTGTGGGGAGAGCAAATTGTGTGTGGGGAGAGTGCAGTGTGTGTGGGGAGAGTGCCGTCTGTGTGGGGAGAGTGCAGTGTGTGGGGAGAGTGCAGTGTGTGGGGAGAGTGCAGTGTGTGTGGGGAGAATGCTGTGTGTGGGGAGAGTGCAGTGTTTTTGGGGAGAGTGCAGTGTGTGTAGGTAGAGTTCAGTGTGTGCGGGTTAGAGTGCAGTGTGTGGGGAGAGTGCAGTGTTTGTGGGGAGAGTGCAGTGTGTGTGGGGAGAGTGTAGTGTGTGTGGGGAGAGTGCAGTGTGTGGTGAGAGTGCAGTGTGTGGGGAGAGTGCAGGTTGTGGGGAGAGTGCAGTTTGTGGGGAGATTGCAGTTTGTGTGGGGAGAGTGCAGTGTGTGGGGAGAGTGCAGCGTGTGGGAAGATTGCAGTGTGTGGGGAGAGTGCAGTGTTTGTGGGGAGAGTGCAGTGTGTGTAGGGAGAGATCAGTGTGTGTGGGGAGAGTGCAGTGTGTGGGGAGAGTGCAGTGTGTGTGGGGGGAGTGCAGTGTGTGGGGAGAGTGCTGTGTGTGTGGGGAGATTGCAGTGTGTGTGGAGAGTGCAGTGTGTGTGGGGAGAGAGCAGTGTGTGTGGGGAGAGTGCAGTGTGTGTGGGGAGAGAGCAGTGTGTGTGGGGAAAGTGCAGTGTGTGTGGGGAGAGGGCAGTGTGTGTGGGGAGAGTGCAGTGTGTGTGGGGAGAATGCAGTGTGTGGGGAGAGTGCAGTGTGTGTGGGGAGATTGCAGCGTGTGTCGGGAGAGTGCAGTGTGTGTGGGGAGAGTGCAGTGTGTGTGGGGAGAGGGCAGTATGTGTGGGGAGAGTGCAGAGTGTGTGGGGAGAGTGCATTGTGTGGGGAGAGTGCAGTGAGTGTGGGGAGAGTGAAGTTTGTGGGGAGAGTGCAGTGTGTGGGGAGAGTGCAGTGTGTGTGGGGAGAGTGAAGTGTGTGTGCGGAGAGTGCAGTGTGTGGGGGAGAGCAGTGTGTGTGGGGAGAGTGCAGTGTGTGTGAGGAGAGTGCAGTTTGGGTGCGGAGAATGCAGGGAGTGTGGGGAGAGTGCAGTCTGTGTGGGGAGTGTGCAGTGTGTGTGTGGGGAGTGAAGTGTGTGTGGCGAGAGTGCAGCGTCTGGGGAGAGTGAAGGGTGTGGGAAGAATGCAGTGTGTGGGGAGAGTGCAGTCTGTGTGGGGAGAGTGCAGTGTGTGTGGGGAGAGTGCAGTGTGTGGGGAGAGTGCAGTGTGTCGGGAGAGTGCAGTGAGTTTGGGGAGAGTGCAGTGTGTGGGGAGAGTGCAGTGTGTGTGGGGGCAGTGCAGTGTGTGGGGAGAGTGCAGTGTGTGTTGGGAGATTGCAGTGTGTGGGGGGAGTTCAATATGTGTGGGGAGAGTGCAGTGTGTGGGGAGAGTGCAGTGTGTGTAGGGAGAGATCAATGTGTGTGGGGAGAGTGCAGCGTGTGTGGGGAGAGTGCAGTGTGTGGGGAGAGTGCAGTGTGTGTGGGGAGAGTGCAGTATGTGTGGGGAGAGTGCAGTGTATGTGGGGAGAGTGCAGTGTGTGTGGGGAGAATGCAGTATGTGTGGGGAGAATGCAGTGTGTGGGTAGAGTGCAGTGTGTGTGGGGAGAGTGCAGTGTGTGTGGGGAGGGAGCAGTGTATGGGGAGAGTGCAGTGTGTGTGGGGAGAGTGCAGTGTGAATGGGGAGAGTGCAGTGTGTGTGGGGAGAGTGCAGTGTGTGGGGAGAGTGCAGTGTGTGTGGGGAGAGTGCAGTGTGTGTGGGGAGAGTGAAGTGTGTGTGGGGAGAGTGCAGTGTGTGTGGGGAGATTGCTGTGTGTGGGGAGAGTGCAGTGTTTGTGGGGAGAGTGCAGTGTGTGTAGGTAAAGTTCAGTGTGTGTGGGTTAGAATGCAGTGTGTGGGGAGAGTGCAGTGTGTGTGGGGAGAGTGCAGTGTGTGTGGGGAGAGTGTAGTGTGTGTGGGGAGAGTGCAGTGTGTGGTGAGAGTGCAGTGTGTGGGGCGAGTGCAGGTTGTGGGGAGAGTGCAGTGTGTGTGGGGAGAGTGCAGTGTGTGGGGAGAGTGCAGTGTGTGTGGGGAGAATGCTGTGTGTGGGGAGAGTGCAGTGTTTTTGGGGAGAGTGCAGTGTGTGTAGGTAGAGTTCAGTGTGTGCGGGTTAGAGTGCAGTGTGTGGGGAGAGTGCAGTGTTTGTGGGGAGAGTGCAGTGTGTGTGGGGAGAGTGTAGTGTGTGTGGGGAGAGTGCAGTGTGTGGTGAGAGTGCAGTGTGTGGGGAGAGTGCAGGTTGTGGGGAGAGTGCAGTTTGTGGGGAGATTGCAGTTTGTGTGGGGAGAGTGCAGTGTGTGGGGAGAGTGCAGCGTGTGGGAAGATTGCAGTGTGTGGGGAGAGTGCAGTGTTTGTGGGGAGAGTGCAGTGTGTGTAGGGAGAGATCAGTGTGTGTGGGGAGAGTGCAGTGTGTGGGGAGAGTGCAGTGTGTGTGGGGGGAGTGCAGTGTGTGGGGAGAGTGCTGTGTGTGTGGGGAGATTGCAGTGTGTGTGGAGAGTGCAGTGTGTGTGGGGAGAGAGCAGTGTGTGTGGGGAGAGTGCAGTGTGTGTGGGGAGAGAGCAGTGTGTGTGGGGAAAGTGCAGTGTGTGTGGGGAGAGGGCAGTGTGTGTGGGGAGAGTGCAGTGTGTGTGGGGAGAATGCAGTGTGTGGGGAGAGTGCAGTGTGTGTGGGGAGATTGCAGCGTGTGTCGGGAGAGTGCAGTGTGTGTGGGGAGAGTGCAGTGTGTGTGGGGAGAGGGCAGTATGTGTGGGGAGAGTGCAGAGTGTGTGGGGAGAGTGCATTGTGTGGGGAGAGTGCAGTGAGTGTGGGGAGAGTGAAGTTTGTGGGGAGAGTGCAGTGTGTGGGGAGAGTGCAGTGTGTGTGGGGAGAGTGAAGTGTGTGTGCGGAGAGTGCAGTGTGTGGGGGAGAGCAGTGTGTGTGGGGAGAGTGCAGTGTGTGTGAGGAGAGTGCAGTTTGGGTGCGGAGAATGCAGGGAGTGTGGGGAGAGTGCAGTCTGTGTGGGGAGTGTGCAGTGTGTGTGTGGGGAGTGAAGTGTGTGTGGCGAGAGTGCAGCGTCTGGGGAGAGTGAAGGGTGTGGGAAGAATGCAGTGTGTGGGGAGAGTGCAGTCTGTGTGGGGAGAGTGCAGTGTGTGTGGGGAGAGTGCAGTGTGTGGGGAGAGTGCAGTGTGTCGGGAGAGTGCAGTGAGTTTGGGGAGAGTGCAGTGTGTGGGGAGAGTGCAGTGTGTGTGGGGGCAGTGCAGTGTGTGGGGAGAGTGCAGTGTGTGTTGGGAGATTGCAGTGTGTGGGGGGAGTTCAATATGTGTGGGGAGAGTGCAGTGTGTGGGGAGAGTGCAGTGTGTGTAGGGAGAGATCAATGTGTGTGGGGAGAGTGCAGCGTGTGTGGGGAGAGTGCAGTGTGTGGGGAGAGTGCAGTGTGTGTGGGGAGAGTGCAGTATGTGTGGGGAGAGTGCAGTGTATGTGGGGAGAGTGCAGTGTGTGTGGGGAGAATGCAGTATGTGTGGGGAGAATGCAGTGTGTGGGTAGAGTGCAGTGTGTGTGGGGAGAGTGCAGTGTGTGTGGGGAGGGAGCAGTGTATGGGGAGAGTGCAGTGTGTGTGGGGAGAGTGCAGTGTGAATGGGGAGAGTGCAGTGTGTGTGGGGAGAGTGCAGTGTGTGGGGAGAGTGCAGTGTGTGTGGGGAGAGTGCAGTGTGTGTGGGGAGAGTGCAGTGTGTGTGGGGAGAGTGAAGTGTGTGTGGGGAGAGTGCAGTGTGTGTGGGGAGATTGCTGTGTGTGGGGAGAGTGCAGTGTTTGTGGGGAGAGTGCAGTGTGTGTAGGTAAAGTTCAGTGTGTGTGGGTTAGAATGCAGTGTGTGGGGAGAGTGCAGTGTGTGTGGGGAGAGTGCAGTGTGTGTGGGGAGAGTGTAGTGTGTGTGGGGAGAGTGCAGTGTGTGGTGAGAGTGCAGTGTGTGGGGCGAGTGCAGGTTGTGGGGAGAGTGCAGTGTGTGTGGGGAGAGTGCAGTGTGTGGGGAGAGTGCAGTGTGTGGAGACATTGCAGTGTGTGGGGACAGTGCAGTGTGAGTGGGGAGAGTGCAGTGTGTGTGGGGAGAGTGCCGTGTGTGTGGGGAGAGTGCAGTGTGTGGGGAGAGTGCAGTGTGTGGGGAGAGTGCAGTGTGTGTGGGGAGAGTGCAGTGTGTGTGGGGAGAATGAAGTGTTTGTGGGGAGAGTGCAGTGTGTGGGGAGAGTGCAGAGTGTGGGGAGAGTGCTGGTTGTTGGGAGAGTGCAGTGTGTGTGGGGAGAGTGCAGTGTGTGTGGGGAGAGTGCAGTGTGTGGGGAGAGTGCAGTGTGTGTGGGGAGAGTGCAGTGTGTGTGGGGAGAGTGCAGTGTGTGGGGAGAGTGCAGTGTGTCGGGAGAGTGCAGTGTGTGTGGGGAGAGTGCAGTGTTTGTGGGGCGAGTGCAGTGTGTGTGGGGAGAGTACAGTGTGTGTGGGGAGAGTGCAGTGTGTGGGGTGAGTGCAGTGTGTGTGGGGAGAGTGCAGTGTTTGTGGGGCGAGTGCAGTGTGTGTGGGGAGAGTACAGTGTGTGTGGGGGGAGTGCAGTGTGTGGGGAGAGTGCAGTGTGTGAGGGGAGAGCGCAGTGTGTGTGGGGAGAGTGCAGTGTGTGTGGGGAGAGTGCAGTGTATGGGGAGAGTGCAGTGTGTAGGGACAGTGCAGTGTGTGGGGTGAGTGCAGTGTGAGTGGGGAGAGTGCAGTGTGTGTGGGGAGAGTGCCGTCTGTGTGGGGAGAGTGCAGTATGTGTGGGGAGAGTGAAGTGTGTGTGGGGAGAGTGCAGTGTGTGTGGGGAGATTGCAGTGTGTGGGGAGAGTGCAGGGTGTGTCGGGTGAGTTCAGTTTGTGTGGGGAGAGTGCAGTGTGTGGGGAGAGTGCAGTGTGTGTGGGGGAGTGCAGTGTGTGTGGGGAGAGTGAAGTGTGTGTGGGGAGAGTGCAGTGTGTGTGGGGAGATTGCAGTGTGTGTGGGGAGAGTGCAGTGTGTGTCGGGAGAGTGCAGTGTGTGTGCGGAGAGTGCAGTGAGTGTGGGGAGTGTGTAGTGTGTGTGGGGAGTGTGCAGTGTGTCTGGGGAGAGTGCAGTGTGTGGGGAGAGTGCAGTGTGAGTGGGGAGAGTGCAGTGTGTGTGGGGGGAGTGCAGTGTGTGGGGAGATTGCAGTGTGTGTGGGGAGATTGCAGTGTGTGTGGGGGGAGTGCAGTGTGTGGGGAGAGTGCAGTGTGTGTGGGGAGAGTGCAGTTTGTGTGGGGGGAGTGCAGTGTGTGCGGGGAGAGTGCAGTGCGTGTGGGGGGAGTGCAGTGTGTGGGGAGAGTGCAGTGTGTGTGGGGAGAGTGCAGTGTGTGTGGGGAGAGTGCAGTGTGTGTGGGGGGAGGGCAGTGTGTGTGGGGAGAGTGCAGTGTGTGTGACGAGAGTGCTGTGTGTGTGGGGAGAGTGCAGTGTGTGTGGGGAGAGTGCAGTGTGTGTGGGGAGAGAGCATTGTATGGGGAGAGTGCAGTGTGTGTGGGGAGAGTGCAGTGTGCATGGGGAGAGTGCAGTGTGCGTGGGGAGAGTGCAGTGTGTGGGGAGAGTGCAGGTTGTGAGGAGAGTGCAGTGTGTGTGGGGAGAGTGCAGTGTGTGGGGAGAGTGATGTGTGTGTGGGGAGAGTGCAGTGTGTGGGGAGAGTGCAGTGTGTGTGGGGGGAGGGCAGTGTGTGTGGGGAGAGTGCAGTGTGTGTGACGAGAGTGCTGTGTGTGTGGGGAGAGTGCAGTGTGTGTGGGGAGAGTGCAGTGTGTGTGGGGAGAGTGCAGTGTGTGTGGGGAGAGTGCAGTGTGTGTGGGGAGTGTGCAGTGTTTGTGGGGAGCGTGCAGTGTGTGGGGAGAGTGCAGTGTGTGCGGGGAAAGTGCAGTATGTGTGGGGAGAGTGCAGTATGTGTGGGGAGAGTGCAGTGTGTGGGGAAAGTGCAGTGTGTGGGGGGAGTGCAGTGTGTGGGGAGAGTGCAGTGTGTGTGGGGAGAGCAAATTGTGTGTGGGGAGAGTGCAGTGTGTGTGGGGAGAGTGCCGTCTGTGTGGGGAGAGTGCAGTGTGTGGGGAGAGTGCAGTGTGTGGGGAGAGTGCAGTGTGTGTGGGGAGATTGCTGTGTGTGGGGAGAGTGCAGTGTTTGTGGGGAGAGTGCAGTGTGTGTAGGTAGAGTTCAGTGTGTGCGGGTTAGAGTGCAGTGTGTGGGGAGAGTGCAGTGTTTGTGGGGAGAGTGCAGTGTGTGTGGGGAGATTGTAGTGTGTGTGGGGAGAGTGCAGTGTGTGGTGAGAGTGCAGTGTGTGGGGAGAGTGCAGGTTGTGGGGAGAGTGCAGTGTGTGGGGAGATTGCAGTTTGTGTGGGGAGAGTGCAGTGTGTGGGGAGAGTGCAGCGTGTGGGAAGATTGCAGTGTGTGGGGAGAGTGCAGTGTTTGTGGGGAGAGTGCAGTGTGTGTAGGGAGAGATCAGTGTGTGTGGGGAGAGTGCAGTGTGTGGGGAGAGTGCAGTGTGTGTGGGGGGAGTGCAGTGTGTGGGGAGAGTGTTGTGTGTGTGGGGAGATTGCAGTGTGTGTGGAGAGTGCAGTGTGTGTGGGGAGAGAGCAGTGTGTGTGGGGAGAGTGCAGTGTGTGTGGGGAGAGAGCAGTGTGTGTGGGGAAAGTGCAGTGTGTGTGGGGAGAGTGCAGTGTGTGTGGGGAGAGTGCAGTGTGTGTGGGGAGAATGCAGTGTGTGGGGAGAGTGCAGTGTGTGTGGGGAGATTGCAGCGTGTGTCGGGAGAGTGCAGTGTGTGTGGGGAGAGTGCAGTGTGTGTGGGGAGAGGGCAGTATGTGTGGGGAGAGTGCAGAGTGTGTGGGGAGAGTGCATTGTGTGGGGAGAGTGCAGTGAGTGTGGGGAGAGTGAAGTTTGTGGGGAGAGTGCAGTGTGTGGGGAGAGTGCAGTGTGTGTGGGGAGAGTGAAGTGTGTGTGCGGTGAGTGCAGTGTGTGGGGGAGAGCAGTGTGTGTGGGGAGAGTGCAGTGTGTGTGAGGAGAGTGCAGTTTGGGTGCGGAGAATGCAGGGAGTGTGGGGAGAGTGCAGCCTGTGTGGGGAGTGTGCAGTGTGTGTGTGGGGAGTGAAGTGTGTGTGGCGAGAGTGCAGCGTGTGGGGAGAGTGCAGGGTGTGGGAAGAATGCAGTGTGTGGGGAGAGTGCAGTCTGTGTGGGGAGAGTGCAGTGTGTGTGGGGAGAGTGCAGTGTGTGGGGAGAGTGCAGTGTGTCGGGAGAGTGCAGTGAGTTTGGGGAGAGTGCAGTGTGTGGGGAGAGTGCAGTGTGTGTGGGGGCAGTGCAGTGTGTGGGGAGAGTGCAGTGTGTGTTGGAAGATTGCAGTGTGTGGGGGGATTTCAATATGTGTGGGGAGAGTGCAGTGTGTGGGGAGAGTGCAGTGTGTGTGGGGAGAGATCAATGTGTGTGGGGAGAGTGCAGCGTGTGTGGGGAGAGTGCAGTGTGTGGGGAGAGTGCAGTGTGTGTGGGGAGAGTGCAGTATGTGTGGGGAGAGTGCAGTGTATGTGGGGAGAGTGCAGTGTGTGTGGGGAGAATGCAGTATGTGTGGGGAGAATGCAGTGTGTGGGTAGAGTGCAGTGTGTGTGGGGAGAGTGCAGTGTGTGTGGGGAGGGAGCAGTGTATGGGGAGAGTGCAGTGTGTGTGGGGAGAGTGCAGTGTGAATGGGGAGAGTGCAGTGTGTGTGGGGAGAGTGCAGTGTGTGGGGAGATTGCAGTGTGTGTGGCGAGAGTGCAGTGTGTGTGGGGAGAGTGCAGTGTCTGGGGACAGTGCAGTGTGTGGGGAGAGTGCAGTGTGAGTGGGGAGATTGCAGTGTGTGTGGGGAGAGTGGCGTGTGTGATTGGAAAGTGCAGTGTGTGGGGAGAGTGCAGTGTGTGTGGGGAGAGTGCAGTGTGTGTGGGGAGAGTGCAGTGTGTGGGGAGAGTGCAGGTTGTGGGGAGAGTGCAGTGTGTGTGGGGAGAGTGCAGTGTGTGGGGAGAGTGCAGTGTGTGCGGGGAGAGTGCAGTGTGTGTGGGGAGAGTGAAGTGTGTGTGGGGAGAGTGCAGTGTGTGTGGGGAGATTGCTGTGTGTGGGGAGAGTGCAGTGTTTGTGGGGAGAGTGCAGTGTGTGTAGGTAAAGTTCAGTGTGTGTGGGTTAGAATGCAGTGTGTGGGGAGAGTGCAGTGTGTGTGGGGAGAGTGCAGTGTGTGTGGGGAGAGTGTAGTGTGTGTGGGGAGAGTGCAGTGTGTGGTGAGAGTGCAGTGTGTGGGGCGAGTGCAGGTTGTGGGGAGAGTGCAGTGTGTGTGGGGAGAGTGCAGTCTGTGGGGAGAGTGCAGTGTGTGTGGGGAGAGAGCAGTGTGTGGGGAGAGTGCAGTGTGTGGAGACATTGCAGTGTGTGGGGACAGTGCAGTGTGAGTGGGGAGAGTGCAGTGTGTGTGGGGAGAGTGCCGTGTGTGTGGGGAGAGTGCAGTGCGTGGGGAGAGTGCAGTGTGTGGGGAGAGTGCAGTGTGTGTGGGGAGAGTGCAGTGTGTGTGGGGAGAATGAAGTGTTTGTGGGGAGAGTGCAGTGTGTGGGGAGAGTGCAGAGTGTGGGGAGAGTGCAGGTTGTTGGGAGAGTGCAGTGTGTGTGGGGAGAGTGCAGGTTGTTGGGAGAGTGCAGTGTGTGTGGGGAGAGTGCAGTGTGTGTGGGGAGAGTGCAGTGTGTGGGGAGAGTGCAGTGTGTGTGGGGAGAGTGCAGTGTGTGTGGGGGGAGTGCAGTGTGTGGGGAGAGTGCAGTGTGTCGGGAGAGTGCAGTGTGTTTGGGGAGAGTGCAGTGTGTGGGGAGAGTGCAGTATGTGTGGGGGAGTGCAGTGTGTGGGGAGAGTGCTGTGTGTGGGGAGATTGCAGTGTGTGTGGGGAGAGTGCAGTGTGTGTGAGGAGAGTGCTGTGTGTGTGGGGAGAGAGCAGTGTGTGTGCGGAAAGTGCAGTGTGTGTGGGGAGAGTGCAGTGTGTGTGGGGAGAATGCTGTGTGTGGGGAGAGTGCAGTATGTGTGGGGAGAGTGCAGTGTGTGTCGGGAGAGTGCACTGTGTGTGGAGACTGCAGTGTGTGTGGGGAAGGTGCAGTGTGTGGGGAGAGTGCAGTGTGTGGGGAGAGTGCAGTGTGTGGGGGAGAGCAGTGTGTGTGTGGAGAGTGCAGTGTGTGTGAGGAGAGTGCAGTGTGGGTGGGGAGAATGCAGTGTGTGTGGGGAGAGTGCAGTATGTGTGGGGAGAGTGCACTTTGTGTTGGGAGTGTGCAGTGTGTGTGGGGAGAGTGCAGTGTGTGGGAAGAGTGCAGTGTGTGTGGGGAGAGCAAATTGTGTGTGGGGAGAGTGCAGTGTGTGTGGGGAGAGTGCCGTCTGTGTGGGGAGAGTGCAGTGTGTGGGGAGAGTGCAGTGTGTGGGGAGAGTGCAGTGTGTGTGGGGAGATTGCTGTGTGTGGGGAGAGTGCAGTGTTTGTGGGGAGAGTGCAGTGTGTGTAGGTAGAGTTCAGTGTGTGCGGGTTAGAGTGCAGTGTGTGGGGAGAGTGCAGTGTTTGTGGGGAGAGTGCAGTGTGTGTGGGGAGAGTGTAGTGTGTGTGGGGAGAGTGCAGTGTGTGGTGAGAGTGCAGTGTGTGGGGAGAGTGCAGGTTGTGGGGAGAGTGCAGTGTGTGGGGAGATTGCAGTTTGTGTGGGGAGAGTGCAGTGTGTGGGGAGAGTGCAGCGTGTGGGAAGATTGCAGTGTGAGGGGAGAGTGCAGTGTTTGTGGGGAGAGTGCAGTGTGTGTAGGGAGAGATCAGTGTGTGTGGGGAGAGTGCAGTGTGTGGGGAGAGTGCAGTGTGTGTGGGGGGAGTGCAGTGTGTGGGGAGAGTGCTGTGTGTGTGGGGAGATTGCAGTGTGTGTGGAGAGTGCAGTGTGTGTGGGGAGAGAGCAGTGTGTGTGGGGAGAGTGCAGTGTGTGTGGGGAGAGAGCAGTGTGTGTGGGGAAAGTGCAGTGTGTGTGGGGAGAGTGCAGTGTGTGTGGGGAGAGTGCAGTGTGTGTGGGGAGAATGCAGTGTGTGGGGAGAGTGCAGTGTGTGTGGGGAGATTGCAGCGTGTGTCGGGAGAGTGCAGTGTGTGTGGGGAGAGTGCAGTGTGTGTGGGGAGAGGGCAGTATGTGTGGGGAGAGTGCAGAGTGTGTGGGGAGAGTGCATTGTGTGGGGAGAGTGCAGTGAGTGTGGGGAGAGTGAAGTTTGTGGGGAGAGTGCAGTGTGTGGGGAGAGTGCAGTGTGTGTGGGGAGAGTGAAGTGTGTGTGCGGAGAGTGCAGTGTGTGGGGGAGAGCAGTGTGTGTGGGGAGAGTGCAGTGTGTGTGAGGAGAGTGCAGTTTGGGTGCGGAGAATGCAGGGAGTGTGGGGAGAGTGCAGTCTGTGTGGGAAGTGTGCAGTGTGTGTGTGGGGAGTGAAGTGTGTGTGGCGAGAGTGCAGCGTGTGGGGAGAGTGCAGGGTGTGGGAAGAATACAGTGTGTGGGGAGAGTGCAGTCTGTGTGGGGAGAGTGCAGTGTGTGTGGGGAGAGTGCAGTGTGTGGGGAGAGTGCAGTGTGTCGGGAGAGTGCAGTGAGTTTGGGGAGAGTGCAGTGTGTGGGGAGAGTGCAGTGTGTGTGGGGGCAGTGCAGTGTGTGGGGAGAGTGCAGTGTGTGTTGGGAGATTGCAGTGTGTGGGGGGAGTTCAATATGTGTGGGGAGAGTGCAGTGTGTGGGGAGAGTGCAGTGTGTGTAGGGAGAGATCAATGTGTGTGGGGAGAGTGCAGCGTGTGTGGGGAGAGTGCAGTGTGTGGGGAGAGTGCAGTGTGTGTGGGGAGAGTGCAGTATGTGTGGGGAGAGTGCAGTGTATGTGGGGAGAGTGCAGTGTGTGTGGGGAGAATGCAGTATGTGTGGGGAGAATGCAGTGTGTGGGTAGAGTGCAGTGTGTGTGGGGAGAGTGCAGTGTGTGTGGGGAGGGAGCAGTGTATGGGGAGAGTGCAGTGTGTGTGGGGAGAGTGCAGTGTGAATGGGGAGAGTGCAGTGTGTGTGGGGAGAGTGCAGTGTGTGGGGAGATTGCAGTGTGTGTGGCGAGAGTGCAGTGTGTGTGGGGAGAGTGCAGTGTCTGGGGACAGTGCAGTGTGTGGGGAGAGTGCAGTGTGAGTGGGGAGATTGCAGTGTGTGTGGGGAGAGTGGCGTGTGTGATTGGAAAGTGCAGTGTGTGGGGAGAGTGCAGTGTGTGTGGGGAGAGTGCAGTGTGTGTGGGGAGAGTGCAGTGTGTGGGGAGAGTGCAGGTTGTGGGGAGAGTGCAGTGTGTGTGGGGAGAGTGCAGTGTGTGGGGAGAGTGCAGTGTGTGTGGGGAGAGTGCAGTGTGTGTGGGGAGAGTGAAGTGTGTGTGGGGAGAGTGCAGTGTGTGTGGGGAGATTGCTGTGTGTGGGGAGAGTGCAGTGTTTGTGGGGAGAGTGCAGTGTGTGTAGGTAAAGTTCAGTGTGTGTGGGTTAGAATGCAGTGTGTGGGGAGAGTGCAGTGTGTGTGGGAAGAGTGCAGTGTGTGTGGGGAGAGTGTAGTGTGTGTGGGGAGAGTGCAGTGTGTGGTGAGAGTGCAGTGTGTGGGGCGAGTGCAGGTTGTGGGGAGAGTGCAGTGTCTGTGGGGAGAGTGCAGTGTGTGGGGAGAGTGCAGTGTGTGTGGGGAGAGAGCAGTGTGTGGGGAGAGTGCAGTGTGTGGAGACATTGCAGTGTGTGGGGACAGTGCAGTGTGAGTGGGGAGAGTGCAGTGTGTGTGGGGAGAGTGCCGTGTGTGTGGGGAGAGTGCAGTGTGTGGGGAGAGTGCAGTGTGTGTGGGGAGAGTGCAGTGTGTGTGGGGAGAATGAAGTGTTTGTGGGGAGAGTGCAGTGTGTGGGGAGAGTGCAGAGTGTGGGGAGAGTGCAGGTTGTTGGGAGAGTGCAGTGTGTGTGGGGAGAGTGCAGGTTGTTGGGAGAGTGCAGTGTGTGTGGGGAGAGTGCAGTGTGTGTGGGGAGAGTGCAGTGTGTGGGGAGAGTGCAGTGTGTGTGGGGAGAGTGCAGTGTGTGTGGGGAGAGTGCAGTGTGTGGGGAGAGTGCAGTGTGTCGGGAGAGTGCAGTGTGTTTGGGGAGAGTGCAGTGTGTGGGGAGAGTGCAGTATGTGTGGGGGAGTGCAGTGTGTGGGGAGAGTGCTGTGTGTGGGGAGATTGCAGTGTGTGTGGGGAGAGTGCAGTGTGTGTGAGGAGAGTGCTGTGTGTGTGGGGAGAGTGCAGTGTGTGTGCGGAAAGTGCAGTGTGTGTGGGGAGAGTGCAGTGTGTGTGGGGAGAATGCTGTGTGTGGGGAGAGTGCAGTATGTGTGGGGAGAGTGCAGTGTGTGTCGGGAGAGTGCACTGTGTGTGGAGACTGCAGTGTGTGTGGGGAAGGTGCAGTGTGTGGGGAGAGTGCAGTGTGTGGGGAGAGTGCAGTGTGTGGGGGGAGCAGTGTGTGTGTGGAGAGTGCAGTGTGTGTGAGGAGAGTGCAGTGTGGGTGGGGAGAATGCAGTGTGTGTGGGGAGAGTGCAGTATGTGTGGGGAGAGTGCACTTTGTGTTGGGAGTGTGCAGTGTGTGTGGGGAGAGTGCAGTGTGTGGGAAGAGTGCAGTGTGTGTGGGGAGAGCAAATTGTGTGTGGGGAGAGTGCAGTGTGTGTGGGGAGAGTGCCGTCTGTGTGGGGAGAGTGCAGTGTGTGGGGAGAGTGCAGTGTGTGGGGAGAGTGCAGTGTGTGTGGGGAGATTGCTGTGTGTGGGGAGAGTGCAGTGTTTGTGGGGAGAGTGCAGTGTGTGTAGGTAGAGTTCAGTGTGTGCGGGTTAGAGTGCAGGGTGTGGGGAGAGTGCAGTGTTTGTGGGGAGAGTGCAGTGTGTGTGGGGAGAGTGTAGTGTGTGTGGGGAGAGTGCAGTGTGTGGTGAGAGTGCAGTGTGTGGGGAGAGTGCAGGTTGTGGGGAGAGTGCAGTGTGTGGGGAGATTGCAGTTTGTGTGGGGAGAGTGCAGTGTGTGGGGAGAGTGCAGCGTGTGGGAAGATTGCAGTGTGTGGGGAGAGTGCAGTGTTTGTGGGGAGAGTGCAGTGTGTGTAGGGAGAGATCAGTGTGTGTGGGGAGAGTGCAGTGTGTGTGGAGAGTGCAGTGTGTGTGGGGGGAGTGCAGTGTGTGGGGAGAGTGCTGTGTGTGTGGGGAGATTGCAGTGCGTGTGGAGAGTGCAGTGTGTGTGGGGAGAGAGCAGTGTGTGTGGGGAGAGTGCAGTGTGTGTGGGGAGAGAGCAGTGTGTGTGGGGAAAGTGCAGTGTGTGTGGGGAGAGTGCAGTGTGTGTGGGGAGAGTGCAGTGTGTGTGGGGAGAATGCAGTGTGTGGGGAGAGTGCAGTGTGTGTGGGGAGATTGCAGCGTGTGTCGGGAGAGTGCAGTGAGTGTGGGGAGAGTGAAGTTTGTGGGGAGAGTGCAGTGTGTGGGGAGAGTGCAGTGTGTGTGGGGAGAGTGAAGTGTGTGTGCGGAGAGTGCAGTGTGTGGGGGAGAGCAGTGTGTGTGGGGAGAGTGCAGTGTGTGTGAGGAGAGTGCAGTTTGGGTGCGGAGAATGCAGGGAGTGTGGGGAGAGTGCAGTCTGTGTGGGGAGTGTGCAGTGTGTGTGTGGGGAGTGAAGTGTGTGTGGCGAGAGTGCAGCGTGTGGGGAGAGTGCAGGGTGTGGGAAGAATACAGTGTGTGGGGAGAGTGCAGTCTGTGTGGGGAGAGTGCAGTGTGTGTGGGGAGAGTGCAGTGTGTGGGGAGAGTGCAGTGTGTCGGGAGAGTGCAGTGAGTTTGGGGAGAGTGCAGTGTGTGGGGAGAGTGCAGTGTGTGTGGGGGCAGTGCAGTGTGTGGGGAGAGTGCTGTGTGTGTTGGGAGATTGCAGTGTGTGGGGGGAGTTCAATATGTGTGGGGAGAGTGCAGTGTGTGGGGAGAGTGCAGTGTGTGTGGGGAGAGTGCAGTATGTGTGGGGAGAGTGCAGTGTATGTGGGGAGAGTGCAGTGTGTGTGGGGAGAATGCAGTATGTGTGGGGAGAATGCAGTGTGTGGGTAGAGTGCAGTGTGTGTGGGGGGAGTGCAGTGTGTGTGGGGAGGGAGCAGTGTATGGGGAGAGTGCAGTGTGTGTGGGGAGAGTGCAGTGTGAATGGGGAGAGTGCAGTGTGTGTGGGGAGAGTGCAGTGTGTGGGGAGATTGCAGTGAGTGTGGCGAGAGTGCAGTGTGTGTGGGGAGAGTGCAGTGTCTGGGGACAGTGCAGTGTGTGGGGAGAGTGCAGTGTGAGTGGGGAGATTGCAGTGTGTGTGGGGAGAGTGGCGTGTGTGATTGGAAAGTGCAGTGTGTGGGGAGAGTGCAGTGTGTGTGGGGAGAGTGCAGTGTGTGTGGGGAGAGTGCAGTGTGTGGGGAGAGTGCAGGTTGTGGGGAGAGTGCAGTGTGTGTGGGGAGAGTGCAGTGTGTGGGGAGAGTGCAGTGTGTGTGGGGAGAGTGCAGTGTGTGTGGGGAGAGTGAAGTGTGTGTGGGGAGAGTGCAGTGTGTGTGGGGAGATTGCTGTGTGTGGGGAGAGTGCAGTGTTTGTGGGGAGAGTGCAGTGTGTGTAGGTAAAGTTCAGTGTGTGTGGGTTAGAATGCAGTGTGTGGGGAGAGTGCAGTGTGTGTGGGGAGAGTGCAGTGTGTGTGGGGAGAGTGTAGTGTGTGTGGGGAGAGTGCAGTGTGTGGTGAGAGTGCAGTGTGTGGGGCGAGTGCAGGTTGTGGGGAGAGTGCAGTGTGTGTGGGGAGAGTGCAGTGTGTGGGGAGAGTGCAGTGTGTGTGGGGAGAGAGCAGTGTGTGGGGAGAGTGCAGTGTGTGGAGACATTGCAGTGTGTGGGGACAGTGCAGTGTGAGTGGGGAGAGTGCAGTGTGTGTGGGGAGAGTGCCGTGTGTGTGGGGAGAGTGCAGTGTGTGGGGAGAGTGCAGTGTGTGGGGAGAGTGCAGTGTGTGTGGGGAGAGTGCAGTGTGTGTGGGGAGAATGAAGTGTTTGTGGGGAGAGTGCAGTGTGTGGGGAGAGTGCAGAGTGTGGGGAGAGTGCAGGTTGTTGGGAGAGTGCAGTGTGTGTGGGGAGAGTGCAGTGTGTGTGGGGAGAGTGCAGTGTGTGGGGAGAGTGCAGTGTGTGTGGGGAGAGTGCAGTGTGTGTGGGGAGAGTGCAGAGTGTGGGGAGAGTGCAGTGTGTCGGGAGAGTGCAGTGTGTTTGGGGAGAGTGCAGTGTGTGGGGAGAGTGCAGTATGTGTGGGGGAGTGCAGTGTGTGGGGAGAGTGCTGTGTGTGGGGAGATTGCAGTGTGTGTGGGGAGAGTGCAGTGTGTGTGAGGAGAGTGCTGTGTGTGTGGGGAGAGTGCAGTGTGTGTGCGGAAAGTGCAGTGTGTGTGGGGAGAGTGCAATGTGTGTGTGGGGAGAGTGCAGTGTGTGTGGGGAGAATGCAGTGTGTGGGGAGAGTGCAGTGTGTGTGGGGAGAGTGCAGTGTGTGTCGGGAGAGTGCACTGTGTGTGGAGACTGCAGTGTGTGTGGGGAAGGTGCAGTGTGTGGGGAGAGTGCAGTGTGTGGGGAGAGTGCAGTGTGTCGGGGAGAGCAGTGTGTGTGTGGAGAGTGCAGTGTGTGTGAGGAGAGTGCAGTGTGGGTGGGGAGAATGCAGTGTGTGTGGGGAGAGTGCAGTATGTGTGGGGAGAGTGCACTGTGTGTTGGGAGTGTGCAGTGTGTGTGGGGAGAGTGCAGTGTGTGGGAAGAGTGCAGTGTGTGTGGGGAGATTGCAGTTTGTGTGGGGAGAGTGCAGTGTGTGTGGGGAGAGTGCAGTCTGTGTGGGGGGAGTGCAGTGTGTGTGGGGAGAGTGCAGTGTGTGGGGAGAGTGCAGTGTGTCGGGAGAGTGCAGTGTGTTTGGGGAGAGTACAGTGTGTGGGGAGAGTGCAGTGTGTCGGGAGATTGCAGTGTGTGTGTGGGCAGTGCAGTGTGTGGGGAGAGAGCAGTGTGTGTAGGGAGAGATCAATGTGTGTGGGGAGAGTGCAGCGTGTGTGGTGAGAGTGCAGTGTGTGGGGAGAATGCAGTGTGTGTGGGGAGAGTGCAGTGTGTGTGGGGAGAGTGCAGTGTATGTGGGGAGAGTGCAGTGTGTGTGGGGAGAATGCAGTATGTGTGGGGAGAATGCAGTGTGTGGGTAGAGTGCAATGTGTGTGGGGAGAGTGCAGTGTGTGTGGGGAGGGAGCAGTGTATGGGGAGAGTGCAGTGTGTGTGGGGAGAGTGCAGTGAGCATGGGGAGAGTGCAGTGTGTGTGGGGAGAGTGCAGTGTGTGGGGAGAATGCAGTGTGTGTGGGGAGAGTGCAGTGTGTGTGGGGAGAGTGCAGTGTCTGGGGACAGTGCAGTTTGTGGGGAGAGTGCAGTGTGAGTGGGGAGATTGCAGTGTGTGAGGAGAGTGGCGTGTGTGATTGGAAAGTGCAGTGTGTGGGGAGAGTGCAGTGTGTGTGGGGAGAGTGCAGTGTGTGTGGGGAGAGTGCAGTGTGTGTGGGGAGAGTGTAGTGTGTGTGGGGAGAGTGCAGTGTGCGCGGAGAGTGCAGTGTGTGGGCAGAGTGCAGGTTGTGGTGAGAGTGCAGTGTGTGTGGTGAGAGTGCAGTGTGTGGGGAGAGTGCAGTGTGTGTGGGGAGAGTGCAGTGTGTGTGGGGAGAGTGCAGTGTGTGTGGGGAGAGTGCAGTGTGTGTGGGGAGATTGCTGTGTGTGGGGAGAGTGCAGTGTTTGTGGGGAGAGTGCAGTGTGTGTAGGTAAAGTTCAGTGTGTGTGGGTTAGAGTGCAGTGTGTGGGGAGAGTGCAGTGTGTGGGGAGAGTGCAGTGTGTGTGGGGAGAGTGCAGTGTGTGTGGGGAGAGTGCAGAGTGTGGGGAGAGTGCAGTGTGTCGGGAGAGTGCAGTGTGTTTGGGGAGAGTGCAGTGTGTGGGGAGAGTGCAGTATGTGTGGGGGAGTGCAGTGTGTGGGGAGAGTGCTGTGTGTGGGGAGATTGCAGTGTGTGTGGGGAGAGTGCAGTGTGTGTGAGGAGAGTGCTGTGTGTGTGGGGAGAGTGCAGTGTGTGTGCGGAAAGTGCAGTGTGTGTGGGGAGAGTGCAATGTGTGTGTGGGGAGAGTGCAGTGTGTGTGGGGAGAGTGCAGTGTGTGGGGAGAGTGCAGTGTGTGTGGGGAGAGTGCAGTGTGTGTGGGGAGAGTGAAGTGTGTGTGGGGAGAGTGCAGTGTGTGTGGGGAGATTGCTGTGTGTGGGGAGAGTGCAGTGTTTGTGGGGAGAGTGCAGTGTGTGTAGGTAAAGTTCAGTGTGTGTGCGTTAGAGTGCAGTGTGTGGGGAGAGTGCAGTGTGTGTGGGGAGAGTGCAGTGTGTGTGGGGAGAGTGTAGTGTGTGTGGGGAGAGTGCAGTGTGTGGTGAGAGTGCAGTGTGTGGGGAGAGTGCAGTGTGTGTGGGGAGAGTGCAGTGTGTGTGGGGAGAGTGCAGTGTGTGGGGAGAGTGCAGGTTGTGGGGAGAGTGCACTGTGTGTGGGGAGAGTGCAGTGTGTGGGGAGAGTGCAGTGTGTGTGGGGAGAGTGCAGTGTGTGTGGGGAGAGTGAAGTGTGTGTGGGGTGAGTGCAGTGTGTGTGGGGAGATTGCTGTGTGTGGGGAGAGTGCAGTGTTTGTGGGGAGAGTGCAGTGTGTGTAGGTAAAGTTCAGTGTGTGTGTGTTAGAGTGCAGTGTGTGAGAAGAGTGCAGTGTGTGTGGGGAGAGTGCAGTGTGTGTGGGGAGAGTGTAGTGTGTGTGGGGAGAGTGCAGTGTGTGGTGAGAGTGCAGTGTGTGGGGAGAGTGCAGGTTGTGGGGAGAGTGCAGGTTGTGGGGAGAGTGCAGTGTGTGTGGGGAGAGTGCAGTGTGTGGGGAGAGTGCAGTGTGTGTGGGGAGAGTGCAGTGTGTGGGGAGAGTGCAGTGTGTGTGGGGAGAGTGCAGTGTGTGTGGGGATAATGTAGTGTTTGTGGGGAGAGTGCAGTGTGTGGGGAGAGTGCAGTGTGTGGAGACATTGCAGTGTGTGGGGACAGTGCAGTGTGAGTGGGGAGAGTGCAGTGTGTGTGGGGAGAGTGCCGTGTGTGTGGGGAGAGTGCAGTGTGTGGGGAGAGTGCAGTGTGTGGGGAGAGTGCAGTGTGTGTGGGGAGAGTGCAGTGTGTGTGGGGAGAATGAAGTGTTTGTGGGGAGAGTGCAGTGTGTGGGGAGAGTGCAGAGTGTGGGGAGAGTGCAGGTTGTTGGGAGAGTGCAGTGTGTGTGGGGAGAGTGCAGTGTGTGTGGGGAGAGTGCAGTGTGTGGGGAGAGTGCAGTGTGTGTGGGGAGAGTGCAGTGTGTGTGGGGAGAGTGCAGAGTGTGGGGAGAGTGCAGTGTGTCGGGAGAGTGCAGTGTGTTTGGGGAGAGTGCAGTGTGTGGGGAGAGTGCAGTATGTGTGGGGGAGTGCAGTGTGTGGGGAGAGTGCTGTGTGTGGGGAGATTGCAGTGTGTGTGGGGAGAGTGCAGTGTGTGTGAGGAGAGTGCTGTGTGTGTGGGGAGAGTGCAGTGTGTGTGCGGAAAGTGCAGTGTGTGTGGGGAGAGTGCAATGTGTGTGTGGGGAGAGTGCAGTGTGTGTGGGGAGAATGCAGTGTGTGGGGAGAGTGCAGTGTGTGTGGGGAGAGTGCAGTGTGTGTCGGGAGAGTGCACTGTGTGTGGAGACTGCAGTGTGTGTGGGGAAGGTGCAGTGTGTGGGGAGAGTGCAGTGTGTGGGGAGAGTGCAGTGTGTCGGGGAGAGCAGTGTGTGTGTGGAGAGTGCAGTGTGTGTGAGGAGAGTGCAGTGTGGGTGGGGAGAATGCAGTGTGTGTGGGGAGAGTGCAGTATGTGTGGGGAGAGTGCACTGTGTGTTGGGAGTGTGCAGTGTGTGTGGGGAGAGTGCAGTGTGTGGGAAGAGTGCAGTGTGTGTGGGGAGATTGCAGTTTGTGTGGGGAGAGTGCAGTGTGTGTGGGGAGAGTGCAGTCTGTGTGGGGGGAGTGCAGTGTGTGTGGGGAGAGTGCAGTGTGTGGGGAGAGTGCAGTGTGTCGGGAGAGTGCAGTGTGTTTGGGGAGAGTACAGTGTGTGGGGAGAGTGCAGTGTGTCGGGAGATTGCAGTGTGTGTGTGGGCAGTGCAGTGTGTGGGGAGAGAGCAGTGTGTGTAGGGAGAGATCAATGTGTGTGGGGAGAGTGCAGCGTGTGTGGTGAGAGTGCAGTGTGTGGGGAGAATGCAGTGTGTGTGGGGAGAGTGCAGTGTGTGTGGGGAGAGTGCAGTGTATGTGGGGAGAGTGCAGTGTGTGTGGGGAGAATGCAGTATGTGTGGGGAGAATGCAGGGTGTGGGTAGAGTGCAATGTGTGTGGGGAGAGTGCAGTGTGTGTGGGGAGGGAGCAGTGTATGGGGAGAGTGCAGTGTGTGTGGGGAGAGTGCAGTGAGCATGGGGAGAGTGCAGTGTGTGTGGGGAGAGTGCAGTGTGTGGGCAGAATGCAGTGTGTGTGGGGAGAGTGCAGTGTGTGTGGGGAGAGTGCAGTGTCTGGGGACAGTGCAGTTTGTGGGGAGAGTGCAGTGTGAGTGGGGAGATTGCAGTGTGTGAGGAGAGTGGCGTGTGTGATTGGAAAGTGCAGTGTGTGGGGAGAGTGCAGTGTGTGTGGGGAGAGTGCAGTGTGTGTGGGGAGAGTGCAGTGTGTGTGGGGAGAGTGTAGTGTGTGTGGGGAGAGTGCAGTGTGCGCGGAGAGTGCAGTGTGTGGGCAGAGTGCAGGTTGTGGTGAGAGTGCAGTGTGTGTGGTGAGAGTGCAGTGTGTGGGGAGAGTGCAGTGTGTGTGGGGAGAGTGCAGTGTGTGTGGGGAGAGTGCAGTGTGTGTGGGGAGAGTGCAGTGTGTGTGGGGAGATTGCTGTGTGTGGGGAGAGTGCAGTGTTTGTGGGGAGAGTGCAGTGTGTGTAGGTAAAGTTCAGTGTGTGTGGGTTAGAGTGCAGTGTGTGGGGAGAGTGCAGTGTGTGTGGGGAGAGCGTAGTGTGTGTGGGGAGAGTGCAGTGTGTGGTGAGAGAGCAGTGTGTGGGGAGAGTGCAGTGTGTGTGGGGAGAGTGCAGTGTGTGTGGGGAGAGTGCAGTGTGTGGGGAGAGTGCAGGTTGTGGGGAGAGTGCAGTGTGTGTGGGGAGAGTGCAGTGTGTGGGGAGAGTGCAGTGTGTGTGGGGAGAGTGCAGTGTGTGTGGGGAGAGTGAAGTGTGTGTGGGGAGAGTGCAGTGTGTGTGGGGAGATTGCTGTGTGTGGGGAGAGTGCAGTGTTTGTGGGGAGAGTGCAGTGTGTGTAGGTAAAGTTCAGTGTGTGTGCGTTAGAGTGCAGTGTGTGGGGAGAGTGCAGTGTGTGTGGGGAGAGTGCAGTGTGTGTGGGGAGAGTGTAGTGTGTGTGGGGAGAGTGCAGTGTGTGGTGAGAGTGCAGTGTGTGGGGAGAGTGCAGTGTGTGTGGGGAGAGTGCAGTGTGTGTGGGGAGAGTGCAGTGTGTGGGGAGAGTGCAGGTTGTGGGGAGAGTGCACTGTGTGTGGGGAGAGTGCAGTGTGTGGGGAGAGTGCAGTGTGTGTGGGGAGAGTGCAGTGTGTGTGGGGAGAGTGAAGTGTGTGTGGGGTGAGTGCAGTGTGTGTGGGGAGATTGCTGTGTGTGGGGAGAGTGCAGTGTTTGTGGGGAGAGTGCAGTGTGTGTAGGTAAAGTTCAGTGTGTGTGTGTTAGAGTGCAGTGTGTGGGGAGAGTGCAGTGTGTGTGGGGAGAGTGCAGTGTGTGTGGGGAGAGTGTAGTGTGTGTGGGGAGAGTGCAGTGTGTGGTGAGAGTGCAGTGTGTGGGGAGAGTGCAGGTTGTGGGGAGAGTGCAGGTTGTGGGGAGAGTGCAGTGTGTGTGGGGAGAGTGCAGTGTGTGGGGAGAGTGCAGTGTGTGTGGGGAGAGTGCAGTGTGTGGGGAGAGTGCAGTGTGTGTGGGGAGAGTGCAGTGTGTGTGGGGATAATGTAGTGTTTGTGGGGAGAGTGCAGTGTGTGGGGAGAGTGCAGTGTGTGGAGACATTGCAGTGTGTGGGGACAGTGCAGTGTGAGTGGGGAGAGTGCAGTGTGTGTGGGGAGAGTGCCGATGTGTGGGGAGAGTGCAGTGTGTGGGGAGAGTGCAGTGTGTGTGGGGAGAGTGCAGTGTGTGTGGGGAGAATGTAGTGTTTGTGGGGAGAGTGCAGTGTGTGGGGAGAGTGCAGTGTGTGGAGACATTGCAGTGTGTGGGGACAGTGCAGTGAGAGTGGGGAGAGTGCAGTGTGTGTGGTGAGAGTGCAGTGTGTGGGGAGAGTGCAGGTTGTGGGGAGAGTGCAGTGTGTGTGGGGAGAGTGCAGTGTGTGGGGAGAGTGCAGTGTGTGTGGGGAGAGTGCAGTGTGTGGGGAGAGAGCAGTGTGTGGAGACATTGCAGTGTGTGGGGACAGTGCAGTGTGAGTGGGGAGAGTGCAGTGTGTGTGGGGAGAGTGCAGAGTGTGTGGGGAGAGTGCAGTGTGTGGGGAGAGTGCAGTGTGTGTGGGGAGAGTGCAGTGTGTGTGGGGAGAGTGAAGTGTGTGTGGGGAGAGTGCAGTGTGTGTGTGGAGATTGCAGTGTGTGGGGAGAGTGCAGTGTCTGTGGGGAGAGTGCAGTGTGTGTAGGGAGAGTTTAGTGTGTGTGGGGAGAGTTCAGTGTGTGGGGAGAGTGCTGTGTGTGGGCAGATTGCAGTGTGTGTGGGGAGAGTGCAGTGTGTGTGAGGAGAGTGCTGTGTGTGTGGGGAGAGTGCAGTGTGTGTGGGGAGAGTGCAGTGTGTGTGGGGAGAGTGCAGTGTGTGTGGGGAGAGTGCAGTGTGTGTGGGGAGAGTGCAGAGTGTGTGGGGAGAATGCAGTGTGTGGGGAGAGTGCAGTGTGTGTGGGGAGAGTGCAGTGTGTGTCGGGAAAGTGCAGTGTGTGGGGAGAGTGCAGTGTGTGGGGAGAGTGCAGTGTGTGGGGGAGAGCAGTGTGTGTGTGGAGAATGCAGTGTGTGTGAGGAGAGTGCAGTGTGGGTGGGGAGAATGCAGTGTGTGTGGGGAGAGTGCAGTATGTGTGGGGAGAGTGCACTGTGTGTTGGGAGTGTGCAGTGTGTGTGGGGAGAGTGCAGTGTGTGGGAAGAGTGCAGTTTGTGTGGGGAGAGTGCAGTGTGTGGGGAGAGTGCAGTGTGTGTGGGGAGAGTGCAGTGTGTGGGGAGAGTGCAGTGTTTGTGGGGAGAGTGCAGTGTGTGTAGGGAGAGTTCAGTGTGTGTGGGGAGAGTGCAGTGTGTGTGGGGAGAATGCAGTGTGTGGGGAGAGTGCAGTGTGTGTGGGGAGAGTGCAGTGTGTGTGGAGAGTGCAGTGTGTGTGGGGTGGGTGCAGTGTGTGTGGGGAGAGTGCATTGTGTGGGGAGACTGCAGTGAGTGTGGGGAGAGTGAAGTGTGTGGGGAGAGTGCATTGTGTGGGGAGAGTGCAGTGTGTGTGGGGAGAGTGAAGTGTGTGTGGGGAGATTGCAGTGTTTGTGGGTAGAGTGCCGTGTGTGTGGGGAGAGTGCAGTTTGTGCGGAGAGTGCAGTGAGTGGGGGAGAGCAGTGTGTGTGGGGAGAGTGCAGTGTGTGTGAGGAGAGTGCAGTGTGGGTGCGGAAAATGCAGGGAGTGTGGGGAGAGTGCAGTCTGTGTGGGGAGTGTGCAGTGTGTGTGGGGGGAGTGAAGTGTGTGTGGCGAGAGTGCAGCGTGTGGGAAGAGTGCAGGGTGTGGGAAGAATGCAGTGTGTGGGGAGAGTGCAGTGTTTGGGGAGAGTGCAGTGTGTGTGGGGAGAGTGCAGTATGTGTGGGGAGAGTGCAGTTTGTGTGGGGAGAGTGCCGTGTGTGTGGGGAGAGTGCAGTGTGTGTGGGGAGGGAGCAGTGTGTGTGGGGAGAGTGCAGTGTGTGTGGGGAGAGTGCAGTGTGTGTGGGGAGAGTGCAGTTCGTGGGGAGAGTGCAGTGTGTGTGGGGAGAGTGCCGTGTGTGTGGGGAGAGTGTAGTGTGTGTCGGGAGAGTGCAGTGTGTGGTGAGAGTGCAGTGTGTGGGGAGAGTGCAGGTTGTGGGGAGAGTGAAGTGTGTGTGGGGAGAGTGCAGTGTGTGGGGAGAGTGCAGTGTGTGTGGGGGGAGTGCAGTGTGTGGGGAGAGTGCAGTGTGTGTGCGGAGAGTGCTGTGTGTGTGGGGAGAGTGCAGTGTGTGTGGGGAGTGTGCAGTGTGTGTGGGGAGAGTGCAATGTGTGTGGGGAGAGTGCAGTGTGTGTGGGGAGAGTGCAGTGTGTGTGGGGAGCATGCAGTGTGTGGGGAGAGTGCAGTGTGTGTGGGGAGAGTGCAGTGTGTGTCGGGAGAGTGCAGTGTGTGTGGAGAGTGCAGTGTGTGTGGGGAGAGCAAATTGTGTGTGGGGAGAGTGCAGTGTGTTGAGAGAGTGCCGTGTGTGTGGGGAGAGTGCAGTGTGTGGGGAGAGTGCAGTGTGTGGGGAGAGTGCAGTGTGTGTCGGGAGAGTGCAGTGTGTGGGGAGAGTGCAGTGTGTGTTGGGAGATTGCAGTGTGTGGGGGGAGTTCAATATGTGTGGGGAGAGTGCAGTGTGTGGGGAGAGTGCAGTGTGTGTAGGGAGAGATCAATGTGTGTGGGGAGAGTGCAGCGTGTGTGGGGAGAGTGCAGTGTGTGGGGAGAGTGCAGTGTGTGGGGAGAGTGCAGTGTGTGTGGGGAGAGTGCAGTGTGTGTGGGGAGAGTGCAGTGTATGTGGGGAGAGTGCAGTGTGTGTGGGGAGAATGCAGTATGTGTGGGGAGAATGCAGTGTGTGGGTAGAGTGCAGTGTGTGTGGGGAGAGTGCAGTGTGTGTGGGGAGAGAGCATTGTATGGGGAGAGTGCAGTGTGTGTGGGGAGAGTGCAGTGTGCATGGGGAGAGAGCAGTGTGTGTGGGGAGAGTGAAGTGTGTGTGGGGAGAGTGCAGTGTGTGTGGGGAGATTGCTGTGTGTGGGGAGAGTGCAGTGTTTGTGGGGAGAGTGCAGTGTGTGTAGGTAGAGTTCAGTGTGTGTGGGTTAGAGTGCAGTGTGTGGGGAGAGTGCAGTGTGTGTGGGGAGAGTGCAGTGTGTGTGGGGAGAGTGCAGTGTGTGTGGGGAGAGTGTAGTGTGTGTGGGGAGAGTGCAGTGTGTGGTGAGAGTGCAGTGTGTGGGGAGAGTGCAGGTTGTGGGGAGAGTGCAGTGTGTGTGGGGAGAGTGCAGTGTGTGGGGAGAGTGCAGTGCGTGTGGGGAGAGTGCAGTGTGTGGGGAGAGTGCAGTGTGTGTGGGGGGAGGGCAGTGTGTGTGCGGAGAGTGCAGTGTGTGTGACGAGAGTGCTGTGTGTGTGGGGAGAGTGCAGTGTGTGTGGGGAGAGTGCAGTGTGTGTGGGGAGAGTGCAGTGTGGGTGGGGAGAGTGCAGTGTGTGTGGGGAGTGTGCAGTGTTTGTGGGGAGCGTGCAGTGTGTGGGGAGAGTGCAGTGTGTGCGGGGAAAGTGCAGTATGTGTGGGGAGAGTGCAGTGTGTGTGGGGAGAGTGCAGTGTGTGGGGAAAGTGCAGTGTGTGGGGAGAGTGCAGTGTGTGGGGAGAGTGCAGTGTGTGTGGGGAGAGCAAATTGTGTGTGGGGAGAGTGCAGTGTGTGTGGGGAGAGCAAATTGTGTGTGGGGAGAGTGCAGTGTGTGTGGGGAGAGTGCCGTCTGTGTGGGGAGAGTGCAGTGTGTGGGGAGATTGCTGTGTGTGGGGAGAGTGCAGTGTGTGTGGGGAGATTGCTGTGTGTGGGGAGAGTGCAGTGTTTGTGGGGAGAGTGCAGTGTGTGTAGGTAGAGTTCAGTGTGTGCGGGTTAGAGTGCAGTGTGTGGGGAGAGTGCAGTGTTTGTGGGGAGAGTGCAGTGTGTGTGGGGAGAGTGTAGTGTGTGTGGGGAGAGTGCAGTGTGTGGTGAGAGTGCAGTGTGTGGGGAGAGTGCAGGTTGTGGGGAGAGTGCAGTGTGTGTGGGGAGAGTGCAGTGTGTGGGGAGAGTGCAGTGTGTGTGGGAAGAGTGCAGTGTGTGGGGAGAGTGCAGTGTGTGTGGGGAGAGTGCAGTGTGTGTGAGGAGAGTGCTGTGTGTGTGGGGAGAGTGCAGTGTTTGTGGGGAGAGTGCAGTGTGTGTAGGTAGAGTTCAGTGTGTGTGGGTTAGGGTGCAGTGTGTGGGGAGAGTGCAGTGTGTGTGGGGAGAGTGCAGTGTGTGTGGGGAGAGTGTAGTGTGTGTGGGAAGAGTGCAGTGTGTGGTGAGAGTGCAGTGTGTGGGGAGAGTGCAGGTTGTGGGGAGAGTGCAGTGTGTGTGGGGAGAGTGCAGTGTGTGGGGAGAGTGCAGTGTGTGTGGGGAGAGTGCAGTGTGTGTGAGGAGAGTGAAGTGTGTGGGGAGAGTGCAGTGTGTGTGGGGAGAGTGCAGTGTGTGTGGGGAGAGTGTAATGTGTGTGGGGAGAGTGCAGTGTGTGGGGAGAGTGCAGGTTGTGGGGAGAGTGCAGTGTGTGTGGGGAGAGTGCAGTGTGTGGGGAGAGTGCAGTGTGTGGAGACATTGCAGTGTGTGGGGACAGTGCAGTGTGAGTGGGGAGAGTGCAGTGTGTGTGGGGAGAGTGCCGTGTGTGTGGGGAGAGTGAAGTGTGTGGGGAGAGTGCAGTGTGTGTGGGGAGAGTGCAGTGTGTGTGGGGAGAGTGTAATGTGTGTGGGGAGAGTGCAGTGTGTGGGGAGAGTGCAGAGTGTGGGGAGAGTGCAGGTTGTGGGGAGAGTGCAGTGTGTGTGGGGAGAGTGCAGTGTGTGGGGAGAGTGCAGTGTGTGTGGGGAGAGTGCAGTGTGTGTGGGGAGAGTGAAGTGTGTGTGGGGAGAGTGCAGTGTGTGTGTGGAGATTGCAGTGTGTGGGGAGAGTGCAGTGTCTGTGGGGAGAGTGCAGTGTGTTTAGGGAGAGTTCAGTGTGGGTGGGGAGAGTGCAGTGTGTGGGGAGAGTGCAGTATGTGTGGGGGAGTGCAGTGTGTGGGGAGAGTGCTGTGTGTGGGCAGATTGCAGTGTGTGTGGGGAGAGTGCAGTGTGTGTGAGGAGAGTGCTGTGTGTATGGGGAGAGTGCAGTGTGTGTGGGGAGAGTGCAGTGGGTGTGGGGAGAGTGCAGTGTGTGTGGGGAGAGTGCAGTGTGTGTGGGGAGAGTGCAGAGTGTGTGGGGAGAATGCAGTGTGTGGGGAGAGTGCAGTGTGTGTGGGGAGAGGGCAGGGTGTGTCGGGAGAGTGCAGTGTGTGTGGAGACTGCAGTGTGTGGGGAGAGTGCAGTGTGTGGGGAGAGTACAGTGTGTGGGGGAGAGCAGTGTGTGTGTGGAGAGTGCAGTGTGTGTGAGGAGAGTGCAGTGTGGGTGGGGAGAATGCAGTGTGTGTGGGGAGAGTGCAGTATGTGTGGGGAGAGTGCACTGTGTGTTGGGAGTGTGCAGTGTGTGTGGGGAGAGTGCAGTGTGTGGGAAGAGTGCAGTTTGTGTGGGGAGAGTGCAGTGTGTGGGGAGAGTGCAGCGTGTGGGAAGATTGCAGTGTGTGGGGAGAGTGCAGTGTTTGTGGGGAGAGTGCAGTGTGTGTAGGGAGAGTTCAGTGTGTGTGGGGAGAGTGCATTGTGTGGGGAGAGTGCAGTGTGTGTGGGGGGAGTGCAGTGTGTGGGGAGAGTGCAGTGTGTGTGGGGAGAGTGCAGTGTGTGTGGGGAGAGTGCAGTGTGTGTGGGGAGAGTGCAGTGTGTGTGGGGAGAATGCAGTGTGTGGGGAGAGTGCAGTGTGTGTGGGGAGATTGCAGTGTGTGTCGGGAGAGTGCAGTGTGTGTGGAGAGTGCAGTGTGTGTGGAGAGTGCAGTGTGTGTGGGGAGGGTGCAGTGTGTGTGGGGAGAGTGCATTGTGTGGGGAGACTGCAGTGAGTGTGGGGAGAGTGAAGTGTGTGGGGAGAGTGCAGTTTGTGGGGAGAGTGCAGTGTGTGTGGGGAGAGTGAAGTGTGTGTGGGGAGATTGCAGTGTGTGTGGGTAGAATGCCGTGTGTGTGGGGAGAGTGCAGTTTGTGCGGAGAGTGCAGTGTGTGGGGGAGAGCAGTGTGTGTGGGGAGAGTGCAGTGTGTGTGAGGAGAGTGCAGTGTGGGTGCGGAGAATGCAGGGAGTGTGGGGAGAGTGCAGCCTCTGTGGGGAGTGTGCAGTGTGTGTGGGGGGAGTGAAGTGTGTGTGGAGAGAGTGCAGCGTGTGGGGAGAGTGCAGGGTGTGGGAAGAATGCAGTGTGTGGGGAGAGTGCAGTGTTTGGGGAGAGTGCAGTGTGTGTGGGGAGAGTGAAGTATGTGTGGGGAGAGTGCAGTGTATGTGGGGAGAGTGCCGTGTGTGTGGGGAGAGTGCAGTGTGTGTGGGGAGGGAGCAGTGTGTGTGGGGAGAGTGCAGTGTGTGTGGGGAGAGTGCAGTGTGTGTGGGGAGAGTGCAGTGTGTGGGGAGAGTGCAGGTTGTGGGGAGAGTGAAGTGTGTGTGGGGAGAGTGCAGTGTGTGGGGAGAGTGCAGTGTGTGTGGGGGGAGTGCAGTGTGTGGGGAGAGTGCAGTGTGTGTGCGGAGAGTGCTGTGTGTGTGGGGAGTGTGCAGTGTGTGTGGGGAGTGTGCAGTGTGTGTGGGGAGAGTGCAATGTGTGTGGGGAGAGTGCAGTGTGTGTGGGGAGAGTGCAGTGTGTGTCGGGAGAGTGCAGTGTGTGTGGAGAGTGCAGTGTGTGTGGGGAGAGCAAATTGTGAGTGGGGAGAGTGCAGTGTGTTGAGAGAGTGCCGTGTGTGTGGGGAGAGTGCAGTGTGTGGGGAGAGTGCAGTGTGTGGGGAGAGTGCAGTGTGTGTCGGAGAGTGCAGTGTGTGGGGAGAGTGCAGTGTGTGTTGGGAGATTGCAGTGTGTGGGGGGAGTTCAATATGTGTGGGGAGAGTGCAGTGTGTGGGGAGAGTGCAGTGTGTGTAGGGAGAGATCAATGTGTGTGGGGAGAGTGCAGCGTGTGTGGGGAGAGTGCAGTGTGTGGGGAGAGTGCAGTGTGTGTGGGGAGAGTGCAGTGTGTGTGGGGAGAGTGCAGTGTATGTGGGGAGAGTGCAGTGTGTGTGGGGAGAATGCAGTATGTGTGGGGAGAATGCAGTGTGTGGGTAGAGTGCAGTGTGTGTGGGGAGAGTGCAGTGTGTGTGGGGAGAGAGCATTGTATGGGGAGAGTGCAGTGTGTGTGGGGAGAGTGCAGTGTGCATGGGGAGAGTGCAGAGTGCGTGGGGAGAGTGCAGTGTGTGGGGAGAGTGCAGTGTGTGTGGGGAGAGTGCAGTGTGTGTGGGGAGAGTGCAGTGTGTGGGGACAGTGCAGTGTGTGGGGAGAGTGCAATGTGAGTGGGGAGATTGCAGTGTGTGTGGGGATAGTGGCGTGTGTGATTGGAAAGTGCAGTGTGTGGGGAGAGTGCAGTGTGTGTGGGGAAAGTGCAGTGTGTGTGGGGAGAGTGTAGTGTGTGTGGGGAGAGTGCAGTGTGTGCGGAGAGTGCAGTGTGTGGGGAGAGTGCAGGTTGTGGGGAGAGTGCAGTGTGTGTGGGGCGAGTGCAGTGTGTGGGGAGAGTGCAGTGTGTGTGGGGAGAGTGCAGTGTGTGTGGGGAGAGTGAAGTGTGTGTGGGGAGAGTGCAGTGTGTGTGGGGAGATTGCTGTGTGTGGGGAGAGTGCAGGGTTTGTGGGGAGAGTGCAGTGTGTGTAGGTAGAGTTCAGTGTGTGTGGGTTAGAGTGCAGTGTGTGGGGAGAGTGCAGTGTGTGTGGGGAGAGTGCAGTGTGTGAGGGGAGAGTGTAGTGTGTGTGGGGAGAGTGCAGTGTGTGGTGAGAGTGCAGTGTGTGGGGAGAGTGCAGGTTGTGGGGAGAGTGCAGTGTGTGTGGGGAGAGTGCAGTGTGTGGGGAGAGTGCAGTGTGTGTGGGGAGAGTGCAGTGTGTGGGGAGAGTGCAGTGTGTGTGGGGGGAGGGCAGTGTGTGTGGGGAGAGTGCAGTGTGTGTGACGAGAGTGCTGTGTATGTGGGGAGAGTGCAGTGTGTGTGGGGAGAGAGCAGTGTGTGTGGGGAGAGTGCAGTGTGTGTGGGGAGAGTGCAGTGTGTGTGGGGAGTGTGCAGTGTTTGTGGGGAGCGTGCAGTGTGTGGCGAGAGTGCAGTGTGTGCGGGGAAAGTGCAGTATGTGTGGGGAGAGTGCAGTGTGTGTGGGGAGAGTGCAGTGTGTGGGGAAAGTGCAGTGTGTGGGGAGAGTGCAGTGTGTGGGGAGAGTGCAGTGTGTGGGGAGAGTGCAGTGTGTGTGGGGAGAGCAAATTGTGTGTGGGGAGAGTGCAGTGTGTGTGGGGAGAGTGCCGTCTGTGTGGGGAGAGTGCAGTGTGTGGGGAGAGTGCAGTGTGTGGGGAGAATGCAGTGTGTGTGGGGAGATTGCTGTGTGTGGGGAGAGTGCAGTGTTTGTGGGGAGAGTGCAGTGTGTGTAGGTAGAGTTCAGTGTGTGTGGGTTAGAGTGCAGTGTGTGGGGAGAGTGCAGTGTTTGTGGGGAGAGTGCAGTGTGTGTGGGGAGAGTGTAGTGTGTGTGGGGAGAGTGCAGTGTTTGGTGAGAGTGCAGTGTGTGGGGAGAGTGCAGGTTGTGGGGAGAGTGCAGTGTGTGTGGGGAGAGTGCAGTGTGTGGGGAGAGTGCAGTGTGTGTGGGGAGAGTGCAGTGTGTGGGGAGAGTGCAGTGTGTGGGGAGAGTGCAGTGTGTGGGGAGAGTGCAGTGTGTGTGGGGAGAGTGCAGTGTGTGTGAGGAGAGTGCTGTGTGTGTGGGGAGAGTGCAGTGTTTGTGGGGAGAGTGCAGTGTGTGTAGGTAGATTTCAGTGTGTGTGGGTTAGAGTGCAGTGTGTGGGGAGAGTGCAGTGTGTGTGGGGAGAGTGCAGTGTGTGTGGGGAGAGTATAGTGTGTGTGGGGAGAGTGCAGTGTGTGGTGAGAGTGCAGTGTGTGGGGAGAGTGCAGGTTGTGGGGAGAGTGCAGTGTGTGTGGGGAGAGTGCAGTGTGTGGGGAGAGTGCAGTGTGTGTGGGGAGAGTGCAGTTTGTGGGGAGAGTGCAGTGTTTGTGGGGAGAGTGCAGTGTGTGTAGGTAGAGTTCAGTGTGTGCGGGTTAGAGTGCAGTGTGTGGGGAGAGTGCAGTGTTTGTGGGGAGAGTGCAGTGTGTGTGGGGAAAGTGTAGTGTGTGTGGGGAGAGTGCAGTGTGTGGTGAGAGTGCAGTGTGTGGGGAGAGTGCAGGTTGTGGGGAGAGTGCAGTGTGTGTGGGGAGAGTGCAGTGTGTGGGGAGAGTGCAGTGTGTGTGGGGAGAGTGCAGTGTGTGGGGAGAGTGCAGTGTGTGTGGGGAGAGTGCAGTGTGTGTGAGGAGAGTGCTGTGTGTGTGGGGAGAGTGCAGTGTTTGTGGGGAGAGTGCAGTGTGTGTAGGTAGAGTTCAGTGTGTGTGGGTTAGAGTGCAGTGTGTGGGGAGAGTGCAGTGTGTGTGGGGAGAGTGCAGTGTGTGTGGGGAGAGTGTAGTGTGTGTGGGAAGAGTGCAGTGTGTGGTGAGAGTGCAGTGTGTGGGGAGAGTGCAGGTTGTGGGGAGAGTGCAGTGTGTGTGGGGAGAGTGCAGTGTTTGGGGAGAGTGCAGTGTGTGTGGGGAGAGTGCAGTGTGTGGGGAGAGTGCAGTGTGTGTGGGGGGAGTGCAGTGTGTGTGGGGAGAGTGCAGTGTGTGTGAGGAGAGTGAAGTGTGTGGGGAGAGTGCAGTGTGTGTGGGGAGAGTGCAGTGTGTGTGGGGAGAGTGTAATGTGTGTGGGGAGAGTGCAGTGTGTGGGGAGAGTGCAGGTTGTGGGGAGAGTGCAGTGTGTGTGGGGAGAGTGCAGTGTGTGGGGAGAGTGCAGTGTGTGGAGACATTGCAGTGTGTGGGGACAGTGCAGTGTGAGTGGGGAGAGTGCAGTGTGTGTGGGGAGAGTGCCGTGTGTGTGGGGAGAGTGAAGTGTGTGGGGAGAGTGCAGTGTGTGTGGGGAGAGTGCAGTGTGTGTGGGGAGAGTGTAATGTGTGTGGGGAGAGTGCAGTGTGTGGGGAGAGTGCAGAGTGTGGGGAGAGTGCAGGTTGTGGGGAGAGTGCAGTGTGTGTGGGGAGAGTGCAGTGTGTGGGGAGAGTGCAGTGTTTGTGGGGAGAGTGCAGTGTGTGTGGGGAGAGTGAAGTGTGTGTGGGGAGAGTGCAGTGTGTGTGTGGAGATTGCAGTGTGTGGGGAGAGTGCAGTGTCTGTGGGGAGAGTGCAGTGTGTGTAGGGAGAGTTCAGTGTGGGTGGGGAGAGTGCAGTGTGTGGGGAGAGTGCAGTATGTGTGGGGGAGTGCAGTGTGTGGGGAGAGTGCTGTGTGTGGGCAGATTGCAGTGTGTGTGGGGAGAGTGCAGTGTGTGTGAGGAGAGTGCTGTGTGTGTGGGGAGAGTGCAGTGTGTGTGGGGAGACTGCAGTGGGTGTGGGGAGAGTGCAGTCTGTGTGGGGAGAGTGCAGTGTGTGTGGGGAGAGTGCAGAGTGTGTGGGGAGAATGCAGTGTTTGGGGAGAGTGCAGTGT
Organism: Somniosus microcephalus; assembly: GCF_052327205.1. Taxonomy (NCBI): domain Eukaryota; kingdom Metazoa; phylum Chordata; class Chondrichthyes; order Squaliformes; family Somniosidae; genus Somniosus; species Somniosus microcephalus. The sequence continues at coordinate 350,167,253 of NC_140990.1, read as the reverse complement.
GTGTGGGGAGACTGCAGTGTGTGGGGAGAGTGCAGTGTGTGGGGAGAGTGCAGTGTGTGGGGGAGAGCAGTGTGTGTGTGGAGAGTGCAGTGTGTGTGAGGAGAGTGCAGTGTGGGTGCGGAGAATGCAGTGTGTGTGGGGAGAGTGCAGTATGTGTGGGGAGAGTGCACTGTGTGTTGGGAGTGTGCAGTGTGTGTGGGGAGAGTGCAGTGTGTGGGAAGAGTGCAGTTTGTGTGGGGAGAGTGCAGTGTGTGGGGAGAGTGCAGCGTGTGGGAAGATTGCAGTGTGTGGGGAGAGTGCAGTGTTTGTGGGGAGAGTGCAGTGTGTGTAGGGAGAGTTCAGTGTGTGTGGGGAGAGTGCATTGTGTGGGGAGAGTGCAGTGTGTGTGGGGGGAGTGCAGTGTGTGGGGAGAGTGCAGTGTGTGTGGGGAGAGTGCAGTGTGTGTGGGGAGAGTGCAGTGTGTGTGGGGAGAGTGCAGTGTGTGTGGGGAGAGTGCAGTGTGTGTGGGGAGAATGCAGTGTGTGGGGAGAGTGCAGTGTGTGTGGGGAGATTGCAGTGTGTGTCGGGAGAGTGCAGTGTGTGTGGAGAGTGCAGTGTGTGTGGAGAGTGCAGTGTGTGTGGGGAGGGTGCAGTGTGTGTGGGGAGAGTGCATTGTGTGGGGAGACTGCAGTGAGTGTGGGGAGAGTGAAGTGTGTGGGGAGAGTGCAGTGTGTGGGGAGAGTGCAGTGTGTGTGGGGAGAGTGAAGTGTGTGTGGGGAGATTGCAGTATGTGTGGGTAGAGTGCCGTGTGTGTGGGGAGAGTGCAGTTTGTGCGGAGAGTGCAGTGTGTGGGGGAGAGCAGTGTGTGTGGGGAGAGTGCAGTGTGTGTGAGGAGAGTGCAGTGTGGGTGCGGAGAATGCAGGGAGTGTGGGGAGAGTGCAGTCTCTGTGGGGAGTGTGCAGTGTGTGTGGGGGGAGTGAAGTGTGTGTGGCGAGAGTGCAGCGTGTGGGGAGAGTGCAGGGTGTGGGAAGAATGCAGTGTGTGGGGAGAGTGCAGTGTTTGGGGAGAGTGCAGTGTGTGTGGGGAGAGTGAAGTATGTGTGGGGAGAGTGCAGTGTATGTGGGGAGAGTGCCGTGTGTGTGGGGAGAGTGCAGTGTGTGTGGGGAGGGAGCAGTGTGTGTGGGGAGAGTGCAGTGTGTGTGGGGAGAGTGCAGTGTGTGTGGGGAGAGTGCAGTGCGTGGGGAGAGTGCAGTGTGTGTGGGGAGAGTGCCGTGTGTGTGGGGAGAGTGTAGTGTGTGTCGGGAGAGTGCAGTGTGTGGTGAGAGTGCAGTGTGTGGGGAGAGTGCAGGTTGTGGGGAGAGTGAAGAGTGTGTGGGGAGAGTGCAGTGTGTGGGGAGATTGCAGTGTGTGTGGGGGGAGTGCAGTGTGTGGGGAGAGTGCAGTGTGTGTGCGGAGAGTGCTGTGTGTGTGGGGAGAGTGCAGTGTGTGTGGGGAGTGTGCAGTGTGTGTGGGGAGAGTGCAATGTGTGTGGGGAGAGTGCAGTGTGTGTGGGGAGAGTGCAGTGTGTGTCGGGAGAGTGCAGTGTGTGTGGAGAGTGCAGTGTGTGTGGGGAGAGCAAATTGTGTATGGGGAGAGTGCAGTGTGTTGAGAGAGTGCCGTGTGTGTGGGGAGAGTGCAGTGTGTGGGGAGAGTGCAGTGTGTGGGGAGAGTGCAGTGTGTGTCGGGAGAGTGCAGTGTGTGGGGAGAGTGCAGTGTGTGTTGGGTGATTGCAGTGTGTGGGGGAATTCAATATGTGTGGGGAGAGTGCAGTGTGTGGGGAGAGTGCAGTGTGTGTAGGGAGAGATCAATGTGTGTGGGGAGAGTGCAGCGTGTGTGGGGAGAGTGCAGTGTGTGGGGAGAGTGCAGTGTGTGTGGGGAGAGTGCAGTGTGTGTGGGGAGAGTGCAGTGTATGTGGGGAGAGTGCAGTGTGTGTGGGGAGAATGCAGTATGTGTGGGGAGAATGCAGTGTGTGGGTAGAGTGCAGTGTGTGTGGGGAGAGTGCAGTGTGTGTGGGGAGAGAGCATTGTATGGGGAGAGTGCAGTGTGTGTGGGGAGAGTGCAGTGTGCATGGGGAGAGTGCAGTATGCGTGGGGAGAGTGCAGTGTGTGTGGGGATAGTGGCGTGTGTGATTGGAAAGTGCAGTGTGTGGGGAGAGTGCAGTGTGTGTGGGGAAAGTGCAGTGTGTGTGGGGAGAGTGTAGTGTGTGTGGGGAGAGTGCAGTGTGTGCGGAGAGTGCAGTGTGTGTGGGGAAAGTGCAGTGTGTGTGGGGAGAGTGTAGTGTGTGTGGGGAGAGTGCAGTGTGTGCGGAGAGTGCATTGTGTGGTGAGAGTGCAGGTTGTGGGGAGAGTGCAGTGTGTGTGGGGAGAGTGAAGTGTGTGGGGAGAGTGCAGTGTGTGTGGGGAGAGTGAAGTGTGTGTGGGGAGAGTGCAGTGTGTGTGGGGAGATTGCTGTGTGTGGGGAGAGTGCAGGGTTTGTGGGGAGAGTGCAGTGTGTGTAGGTAGAGTTCAGTGTGTGTGGGTTAGAGTGCAGTGTGTGGGGAGAGTGCAGTGTGTGTGGGGAGAGTGCAGTGTGTGTGGGGAGAGTGTAGTGTGTGTGGGGAGAGTGCAGGGTGTGGTGAGAGTGCAGTGTGTGGGGAGAGTGCAGGTTGTGGGGAGAGTGCAGTGTGTGTGGGGAGAGTGCAGTGTGTGGGGAGAGTGCAGTGTGTGTGGGGAGAGTGCAGTGTGTGGGGAGAGTGCAGTGTGTGTGGGGGGAGGGCAGTGTGTGTGGGGAGAGTGCAGTGTGTGTGACGAGAGTGCTGTGTGTGTGGGGAGAGTGCAGTGTGTGTGGGGAGAGTGCAGTGTGTGTGGGGAGAGTGCAGTGTGTGTGGGGAGAGTGCAGTGTGTGTGGGGAGTGTGCAGTGTTTGTGGGGAGCGTGCAGTGTGTGGCGAGAGTGCAGTGTGTGCGGGGAAAGTGCAGTATGTGTGGGGAGAGTGCAGTGTGTGTGGGGAGAGTGCAGTGTGTGGGGAAAGTGCAGTGTGTGGGGAGAGTGCAGTGTGTGGGGAGAGTGCAGTGTGTGGGGAGAGTGCAGTGTGTGTGGGGAGAGCAATTTGTGTGTGGGGAGAGTGCAGTGTGTGTGGGTTAGAGTGCAGTGTGTGGGGAGAGTGCAGTGTTTGTGGGGAGAGGGCAGTGTGTGTGGGGAGAGTGTAGTGTGTGTGGGGAGAGTGCAGTGTTTGGTGAGAGTGCAGTGTGTGGGGAGAGTGCAGGTTGTGGGGAGAGTGCAGTGTGTGTGGGGAGAGTGCAGTGTGTGGGGAGAGTGCAGTGTGTGTGGGGAGAGTGCAGTGTGTGGGGAGAGTGCAGTGTGTGGGGAGAGTGCAGTGTGTGGGGAGAGTGCAGTGTGTGTGGGGAGAGTGCAGTGTGTGTGAGGAGAGTGCTGTGTGTGTGGGGAGAGTGCAGTGTTTGTGGGGAGAGTGCAGTGTGTGTAGGTAGAGTTCAGTGTGTGTGGGTTAGAGTGCAGTGTGTGGGGAGAGTGCAGTGTGTGTGGGGAGAGTGCAGTGTGTGTGGGGAGAGTGTAGTGTGTGTGGGGAGAGTGCAGTGTGTGGTGAGAGTGCAGTGTGTGGGGAGAGTGCAGGTTGTGGGGAGAGTGCAGTGTGTGTGGGGAGAGTGCAGTGTGTGGGGAGAGTGCAGTGTGTGTGGGGAGAGTGCAGTGTGTGGGGAGAGTGCAGTGTGTGTGGGGGGAGTGCAGTGTGTGTGGGGAGAGTGCAGTGTGTGTGAGGAAAGTGCTGTGTGTGTGGGGAGAGTGCAGTGTGTGTGGGGAGAGTGCAGTGTGTGTGGGGAGCGTGCAGTGTGTGGGGAGAGTGCAGTGTGTGTGGGGAAAGGGCAGTATGTGTGGGGAGAGTGCAGTGTGTGTGGGGTGAGTGCAGTGTGTGGGGAGAGTGCTGTGTGTGTGGGGAGAGTGCCGTCTGTGTGGGGAGAGTGCAGTGTGTGGGGAGAGTGCAGTGTGTGGGAATAGTGCAGTGTGTGTGAGGAGAGTGCAGTGTGCGTGGGGAGAGTGCAGTGTGTGTGGGGAGATTGCAGTGTGCGTGGGGAGATTGCAATGTGTGTGGGGAGAGTGCAGTTTGTGGAGAGAGTGCAGTGTGTGTGGGGTGAGTGCAGTGTGTGTGGGGAGATTGCAGTGTGTGTGGGGAGAGTGCAGTCTGTGAGGGGAGAGTGCAGTGTGTGTGGGGAGAGTGCAGTGTGTGGGGAGTGTGCAGTGTGTCGGGAGAGTGCAGTGTGTGGGGAGATGCAGTGTGTGTGGGGAGAGTGCAGTGTGTGTCGGGAGAGTGCAATGTGTGTGGAGAGTGCAGTGTGTGTGGGGAGAGTGCAGTGTGTGTGGGGAGAGTGTAGTGTGTGTGGGGAGAGTGCAGTGTGTGCGGAGAGTGCAGTGTGTGGGAAGAGTGCAGGTTGTGGGGAGAGTGCAGTGTGTGTGGGGAGAGTGCAGTGTGTGGTTAGATGCAGTGTGTGTGGGGAGAGTGCAGTGTGTGTGGGGAGAGTGAAATGTGTGTGGGGAGAGTGCAGTGTGTGTGGGGAGAGTGAAGTGTGTGTGGGGAGAGTGCAGTGTGTGTGGGGATATTGCAGTGTGTGGGGAGATTGCAGTGTGTGGGGAGAGTGCAGTGTGTGTCGGGAGAGTGCAGTGTGTGTAGGGAGAGTTCAGTGTGTGTGCGGAGAGTGCAGTGTGTGGGGAGAGTGCAGTGTGTGGGGAGAGTGCAGTGTGTGTGGGGAGAGTGCAGTGTGTGTCGGAGAGTGCAGTGTGTGGGGAGAGTGCAGTGTGTGTTGGGAGATTGCAGTGTGTGGGGGGAGTTCAATATGTGTGGGGAGAGTGCAGTGTGTGGGGAGAGTGCAGTGTGTGTAGGGAGAGATCAATGTGTGTGGGGAGAGTGCAGCGTGTGTGGGGAGAGTGCAGTGTGTGGGGAGAGTGCAGTGTGTGTGGGGAGAGTGCAGTGTGTGTGGGGAGAGTGCAGTGTATGTGGGGAGAGTGCAGTGTGTGTGGGGAGAATGCAGTATGTGTGGGGAGAATGCAGTGTGTGGGTAGAGTGCAGTGTGTGTGGGGAGAGTGCAGTGTGTGTGGGGAGAGAGCATTGTATGGGGAGAGTGCAGTGTGTGTGGGGAGAGTGCAGTGTGCATGGGGAGAGTGCAGAGTGCGTGGGGAGAGTGCAGTGTGTGGGGAGAGTGCAGTGTGTGTGGGGAGAGTGCAGTGTGTGTGGGGAGAGTGCAGTGTGTGGGGACAGTGCAGTGTGTGGGGAGAGTGCAATGTGAGTGGGGAGATTGCAGTGTGTGTGGGGATAGTGGCGTGTGTGATTGGAAAGTGCAGTGTGTGGGGAGAGTGCAGTGTGTGTGGGGAAAGTGCAGTGTGTGTGGGGAGAGTGTAGTGTGTGTGGGGAGAGTGCAGTGTGTGCGGAGAGTGCAGTGTGTGGGGAGAGTGCAGGTTGTGGGGAGAGTGCAGTGTGTGTGGGGCGAGTGCAGTGTGTGGGGAGAGTGCAGTGTGTGTGGGGAGAGTGCAGTGTGTGTGGGGAGAGTGAAGTGTGTGTGGGGAGAGTGCAGTGTGTGTGGGGAGATTGCTGTGTGTGGGGAGAGTGCAGGGTTTGTGGGGAGAGTGCAATGTGTGTAGGTAGAGTTCAGTGTGTGTGGGTTAGAGTGCAGTGTGTGGGGAGAGTGCAGTGTGTGTGGGGAGAGTGCAGTGTGTGAGGGGAGAGTGTAGTGTGTGTGGGGAGAGTGCAGTGTGTGGTGAGAGTGCAGTGTGTGGGGAGAGTGCAGGTTGTGGGGAGAGTGCAGTGTGTGTGGGGAGAGTGCAGTGTGTGGGGAGAGTGCAGTGTGTGTGGGGAGAGTGCAGTGTGTGGGGAGAGTGCAGTGTGTGTGGGGGGAGGGCAGTGTGTGTGGGGAGAGTGCAGTGTGTGTGACGAGAGTGCTGTGTATGTGGGGAGAGTGCAGTGTGTGTGGGGAGAGAGCAGTGTGTGTGGGGAGAGTGCAGTGTGTGTGGGGAGAGTGCAGTGTGTGTGGGGAGTGTGCAGTGTTTGTGGGGAGCGTGCAGTGTGTGGCGAGAGTGCAGTGTGTGCGGGGAAAGTGCCGTATGTGTGGGGAGAGTGCAGTGTGTGTGGGGAGAGTGCAGTGTGTGGGGAAAGTGCAGTGTGTGGGGAGAGTGCAGTGTGTGGGGAGAGTGCAGTGTGTGGGGAGAGTGCAGTGTGTGTGGGGAGAGCAAATTGTGTGTGGGGAGAGTGCAGTGTGTGTGGGGAGAGTGCCGTCTGTGTGGGGAGAGTGCAGTGTGTGGGGAGAGTGCAGTGTGTGGGGAGAATGCAGTGTGTGTGGGGAGATTGCTGTGTGTGGGGAGAGTGCAGTGTTTGTGGGGAGAGTGCAGTGTGTGTAGGTAGAGTTCAGTGTGTGTGGGTTAGAGTGCAGTGTGTGGGGAGAGTGCAGTGTTTGTGGGGAGAGTGCAGTGTGTGTGGGGAGAGTGTAGTGTGTGTGGGGAGAGTGCAGTGTTTGGTGAGAGTGCAGTGTGTGGGGAGAGTGCAGGTTGTGGGGAGAGTGCAGTGTGTGTGGGGAGAGTGCAGTGTGTGGGGAGAGTGCAGTGTGTGTGGGGAGAGTGCAGTGTGTGGGGAGAGTGCAGTGTGTGGGGAGAGTGCAGTGTGTGGGGAGAGTGCAGTGTGTGTGGGGAGAGTGCAGTGTGTGTGAGGAGAGTGCTGTGTGTGTGGGGAGAGTGCAGTGTTTGTGGGGAGAGTGCAGTGTGTGTAGGTAGATTTCAGTGTGTGTGGGTTAGAGTGCAGTGTGTGGGGAGAGTGCAGTGTGTGTGGGGAGAGTGCAGTGTGTGTGGGGAGAGTATAGTGTGTGTGGGGAGAGTGCAGTGTGTGGTGAGAGTGCAGTGTGTGGGGAGAGTGCAGGTTGTGGGGAGAGTGCAGTGTGTGTGGGGAGAGTGCAGTGTGTGGGGAGAGTGCAGTGTGTGTGGGGAGAGTGCAGTGTGTGGGGAGAGTGCAGTGTTTGTGGGGAGAGTGCAGTGTGTGTAGGTAGAGTTCAGTGTGTGCGGGTTAGAGTGCAGTGTGTGGGGAGAGTGCAGTGTTTGTGGGGAGAGTGCAGTGTGTGTGGGGAAAGTGTAGTGTGTGTGGGGAGAGTGCAGTGTGTGGTGAGAGTGCAGTGTGTGGGGAGAGTGCAGGTTGTGGGGAGAGTGCAGTGTGTGTGGGGAGAGTGCAGTGTGTGGGGAGAGTGCAGTGTGTGTGGGGAGAGTGCAGTGTGTGGGGAGAGTGCAGTGTGTGTGGGGAGAGTGCAGTGTGTGTGAGGAGAGTGCTGTGTGTGTGGGGAGAGTGCAGTGTTTGTGGGGAGAGTGCAGTGTGTGTAGGTAGAGTTCAGTGTGTGTGGGTTAGAGTGCAGTGTGTGGGGAGAGTGCAGTGTGTGTGGGGAGAGTGCAGTGTGTGTGGGGAGAGTGTAGTGTGTGTGGGAAGAGTGCAGTGTGTGGTGAGAGTGCAGTGTGTGGGGAGAGTGCAGGTTGTGGGGAGAGTGCAGTGTGTGTGGGGAGAGTGCAGTGTTTGGGGAGAGTGCAGTGTGTGTGGGGAGAGTGCAGTGTGTGGGGAGAGTGCAGTGTGTGTGGGGGGAGTGCAGTGTGTGTGGGGAGAGTGCAGTGTGTGTGAGGAGAGTGAAGTGTGTGGGGAGAGTGCAGTGTGTGTGGGGAGAGTGCAGTGTGTGTGGGGAGAGTGTAATGTGTGTGGGGAGAGTGCAGTGTGTGGGGAGAGTGCAGGTTGTGGGGAGAGTGCAGTGTGTGTGGGGAGAGTGCAGTGTGTGGGGAGAGTGCAGTGTGTGGAGACATTGCAGTGTGTGGGGACAGTGCAGTGTGAGTGGGGAGAGTGCAGTGTGTGTGGGGAGAGTGCCGTGTGTGTGGGGAGAGTGAAGTGTGTGGGGAGAGTGCAGTGTGTGTGGGGAGAGTGCAGTGTGTGTGGGGAGAGTGTAATGTGTGTGGGGAGAGTGCAGTGTGTGGGGAGAGTGCAGAGTGTGGGGAGAGTGCAGGTTGTGGGGAGAGTGCAGTGTGTGTGGGGAGAGTGCAGTGTGTGGGGAGAGTGCAGTGTTTGTGGGGAGAGTGCAGTGTGTGTGGGGAGAGTGAAGTGTGTGTGGGGAGAGTGCAGTGTGTGTGTGGAGATTGCAGTGTGTGGGGAGAGTACAGTGTCTGTGGGGAGAGTGCAGTGTGTGTAGGGAGAGTTCAGTGTGGGTGGGGAGAGTGCAGTGTGTGGGGAGAGTGCAGTATGTGTGGGGGAGTGCAGTGTGTGGGGAGAGTGCTGTGTGTGGGCAGATTGCAGTGTGTGTGGGGAGAGTGCAGTGTGTGTGAGGAGAGTGCTGTGTGTGTGGGGAGAGTGCAGTGTGTGTGGGGAGACTGCAGTGGGTGTGGGGAGAGTGCAGTGTGTGTGGGGAGAGTGCAGTGTGTGTGGGGAGAGTGCAGAGTGTGTGGGGAGAATGCAGTGTGTGGGGAGAGTGCAGTGTGTGTGGGGAGACTGCAGTGTGTGGGGAGAGTGCAGTGTGTGGGGAGAGTGCAGTGTGTGGGGGAGAGCAGTGTGTGTGTGGAGAGTGCAGTGTGTGTGAGGAGAGTGCAGTGTGGGTGCGGAGAATGCAGTGTGTGTGGGGAGAGTGCAGTATGTGTGGGGAGAGTGCACTGTGTGTTGGGAGTGTGCAGTGTGTGTGGGGAGAGTGCAGTGTGTGGGAAGAGTGCAGTTTGTGTGGGGAGAGTGCAGTGTGTGGGGAGAGTGCAGCGTGTGGGAAGATTGCAGTGTGTGGGGAGAGTGCAGTGTTTGTGGGGAGAGTGCAGTGTGTGTAGGGAGAGTTCAGTGTGTGTGGGGAGAGTGCATTGTGTGGGGAGAGTGCAGTGTGTGTGGGGGGAGTGCAGTGTGTGGGGAGAGTGCAGTGTGTGTGGGGAGAGTGCAGTGTGTGTGGGGAGAGTGCAGTGTGTGTGGGGAGAGTGCAGTGTGTGTGGGGAGAGTGCAGTGTGTGTGGGGAGAATGCAGTGTGTGGGGAGAGTGCAGTGTGTGTGGGGAGATTGCAGTGTGTGTCGGGAGAGTGCAGTGTGTGTGGAGAGTGCAGTGTGTGTGGAGAGTGCAGTGTGTGTGGGGAGGGTGCAGTGTGTGTGGGGAGAGTGCATTGTGTGGGGAGACTGCAGTGAGTGTGGGGAGAGTGAAGTGTGTGGGGAGAGTGCAGTGTGTGGGGAGAGTGCAGTGTGTGTGGGGAGAGTGAAGTGTGTGTGGGGTGATTGCAGTATGTGTGGGTAGAGTGCCGTGTGTGTGGGGAGAGTGCAGTTTGTGCGGAGAGTGCAGTGTGTGGGGGAGAGCAGTGTGTGTGGGGAGAGTGCAGTGTGTGTGAGGAGAGTGCAGTGTGGGTGCGGAGAATGCAGGGAGTGTGGGGAGAGTGCAGTCTCTGTGGGGAGTGTGCAGTGTGTGTGGGGGGAGTGAAGTGTGTGTGGCGAGAGTGCAGCGTGTGGGGAGAGTGCAGGGTGTGGGAAGAATGCAGTGTGTGGGGAGAGTGCAGTGTTTGGGGAGAGTGCAGTGTGTGTGGGGAGAGTGAAGTATGTGTGGGGAGAGTGCAGTGTATGTGGGGAGAGTGCCGTGTGTGTGGGGAGAGTGCAGTGTGTGTGGGGAGGGAGCAGTGTGTGTGGGGAGAGTGCAGTGTGTGTGGGGAGAGTGCAGTGTGTGTGGGGAGAGTGCAGTGCGTGGGGAGAGTGCAGTGTGTGTGGGGAGAGTGCCGTGTGTGTGGGGAGAGTGTAGTGTGTGTCGGGAGAGTGCAGTGTGTGGTGAGAGTGCAGTGTGTGGGGAGAGTGCAGGTTGTGGGGAGAGTGAAGAGTGTGTGGGGAGAGTGCAGTGTGTGGGGAGAGTGCAGTGTGTGTGGGGGGAGTGCAGTGTGTGGGGAGAGTGCAGTGTGTGTGCGGAGAGTGCTGTGTGTGTGGGGAGAGTGCAGTGTGTGTGGGGAGTGTGCAGTGTGTGTGGGGAGAGTGCAATGTGTGTGGGGAGAGTGCAGTGTGTGTGGGGAGAGTGCAGTGTGTGTCGGGAGAGTGCAGTGTGTGTGGAGAGTGCAGTGTGTGTGGGGAGAGCAAATTGTGTGTGGGGAGAGTGCAGTGTGTTGAGAGAGTGCCGTGTGTGTGGGGAGAGTGCAGTGTGTGGGGAGAGTGCAGTGTGTGGGGAGAGTGCAGTGTGTGTCGGGAGAGTGCAGTGTGTGGGGAGAGTGCAGTGTGTGTTGGGTGATTGCAGTGTGTGGGGGAATTCAATATGTGTGGGGAGAGTGCAGTGTGTGGGGAGAGTGCAGTGTGTGTAGGGAGAGATCAATGTGTGTGGGGAGAGTGCAGCGTGTGTGGGGAGAGTGCAGTGTGTGGGGAGAGTGCAGTGTGTGTGGGGAGAGTGCAGTGTGTGTGGGGAGAGTGCAGTGTATGTGGGGAGAGTGCAGTGTGTGTGGGGAGAATGCAGTATGTGTGGGGAGAATGCAGTGTGTGGGTAGAGTGCAGTGTGTGTGGGGAGAGTGCAGTGTGTGTGGGGAGAGAGCATTGTATGGGGAGAGTGCAGTGTGTGTGGGGAGAGTGCAGTGTGCATGGGGAGAGTGCAGTATGCGTGGGGAGAGTGCAGTGTGTGTGGGGATAGTGGCATGTGTGATTGGAAAGTGCAGTGTGTGGGGAGAGTGCAGTGTGTGTGGGGAAAGTGCAGTGTGTGTGGGGAGAGTGTAGTGTGTGTGGGGAGAGTGCAGTGTGTGCGGAGAGTGCAGTGTGTGTGGGGAAAGTGCAGTGTGTGTGGGGAGATTGTAGTGTGTGTGGGGAGAGTGCAGTGTGTGCGGAGAGTGCATTGTGTGGTGAGAGTGCAGGTTGTGGGGAGAGTGCAGTGTGTGTGGGGAGAGTGCAGTGTGTGGGGAGAGTGCAGTGTGTGTGGGGAGAGTGAAGTGTGTGTGGGGAGAGTGCAGTGTGTGTGGGGAGATTGCTGTGTGTGGGGAGAGTGCAGGGTTTGTGGGGAGAGTGCAGTGTGTGTAGGTAGAGTTCAGTGTGTGTGGGTTAGAGTGCAGTGTGTGGGGAGAGTGCAGTGTGTGTGGGGAGAGTGCAGTGTGTGTGGGGAGAGTGTAGTGTGTGTGGGGAGAGTGCAGGGTGTGGTGAGAGTGCAGTGTGTGGGGAGAGTGCAGGTTGTGGGGAGAGTGCAGTGTGTGTGGGGAGAGTGCAGTGTGTGGGGAGAGTGCAGTGTGTGTGGGGAGAGTGCAGTGTGTGGGGAGAGTGCAGTGTGTGTGGGGGGAGGGCAGTGTGTGTGGGGAGAGTGCAGTGTGTGTGACGAGAGTGCTGTGTGTGTGGGGAGAGTGCAGTGTGTGTGGGGAGAGTGCAGTGTGTGTGGGGAGAGTGCAGTGTGTGTGGGGAGAGTGCAGTGTGTGTGGGGAGTGTGCAGTGTTTGTGGGGAGCGTGCAGTGTGTGGCGAGAGTGCAGTGTGTGCGGGGAAAGTGCAGTATGTGTGGGGAGAGTGCAGTGTGTGTGGGGAGAGTGCAGTGTGTGGGGAAAGTGCAGTGTGTGGGGAGAGTGCAGTGTGTGGGGAGAGTGCAGTGTGTGGGGAGAGTGCAGTGTGTGTGGGGAGAGCAAATTGTGTGTGGAGAGAGTGCAGTGTGTGTGGGGAGAGTGCCGTCTGTGTGGGGAGAGTGCAGTGTGTGGGGAGAGTGCAGTGTGTGGGGAGAGTGCAGTGTGTGTGGGGAGATTGCTGTGTGTGGGGAGAGTGCAGTGTTTGTGGGGAGAGTGCAGTGTGTGTAGGTAGAGTGCAGTGTGTGTGGGTTAGAGTGCAGTGTGTGGGGAGAGTGCAGTGTTTGTGGGGAGAGTGCAGTGTGTGTGGGGAGAGTGTAGTGTGTGTGGGGAGAGTGCAGTGTTTGGTGAGAGTGCAGTGTGTGGGGAGAGTGCAGGTTGTGGGGAGAGTGCAGTGTGTGTGGGGAGAGTGCAGTGTGTGGGGAGAGTGCAGTGTGTGTGGGGAGAGTGCAGTGTGTGGGGAGAGTGCAGTGTGTGGGGAGAGTGCAGTGTGTGGGGAGAGTGCAGTGTGTGTGGGGAGAGTGCAGTGTGTGTGAGGAGAGTGCTGTGTGTGTGGGGAGAGTGCAGTGTTTGTGGGGAGAGTGCAGTGTGTGTAGGTAGAGTTCAGTGTGTGTGGGTTAGAGTGCAGTGTGTGGGGAGAGTGCAGTGTGTGTGGGGAGAGTGCAGTGTGTGTGGGGAGAGTGTAGTGTGTGTGGGGAGAGTGCAGTGTGTGGTGAGAGTGCAGTGTGTGGGGAGAGTGCAGGTTGTGGGGAGAGTGCAGTGTGTGTGGGGAGAGTGCAGTGTGTGGGGAGAGTGCAGTGTGTGTGGGGAGAGTGCAGTGTGTGGGGAGAGTGCAGTGTGTGTGGGGAGAGTGCAGTGTGTGGGGAGAGTGCAGTGTGTGTGGGGGGAGGGCAGTGTGTGTGGGGAGAGTGCAGTGTGTGTGACGAGAGTGCTGTGTGTGTGGGGAGAGTGCAGTGTGTGTGGGGAGAGTGCAGTGTGTGTGGGGAGAGTGCAGTGTGTGTGGGGAGAGTGCAGTGTGTGTGGGGAGTGTGCAGTGTTTGTGGGGAGCGTGCAGTGTGTGGCGAGAGTGCAGTGTGTGCGGGGAAAGTGCAGTATGTGTGGGGAGAGTGCAGTGTGTGTGGGGAGAGTGCAGTGTGTGGGGAAAGTGCAGTGTGTGGGGAGAGTGCAGTGTGTGGGGAGAGTGCAGTGTGTGGGGAGAGTGCAGTGTGTGTGGGGAGAGCAAATTGTGTGTGGAGAGAGTGCAGTGTGTGTGGGGAGAGTGCCGTCTGTGTGGGGAGAGTGCAGTGTGTGGGGAGAGTGCAGTGTGTGGGGAGAGTGCAGTGTGTGTGGGGAGATTGCTGTGTGTGGGGAGAGTGCAGTGTTTGTGGGGAGAGTGCAGTGTGTGTAGGTAGAGTGCAGTGTGTGTGGGTTAGAGTGCAGTGTGTGGGGAGAGTGCAGTGTTTGTGGGGAGAGTGCAGTGTGTGTGGGGAGAGTGTAGTGTGTGTGGGGAGAGTGCAGTGTTTGGTGAGAGTGCAGTGTGTGGGGAGAGTGCAGGTTGTGGGGAGAGTGCAGTGTGTGTGGGGAGAGTGCAGTGTGTGGGGAGAGTGCAGTGTGTGTGGGGAGAGTGCAGTGTGTGGGGAGAGTGCAGTGTGTGGGGAGAGTGCAGTGTGTGGGGAGAGTGCAGTGTGTGTGGGGAGAGTGCAGTGTGTGTGAGGAGAGTGCTGTGTGTGTGGGGAGAGTGCAGTGTTTGTGGGGAGAGTGCAGTGTGTGTAGGTAGAGTTCAGTGTGTGTGGGTTAGAGTGCAGTGTGTGGGGAGAGTGCAGTGTGTGTGGGGAGAGTGCAGTGTGTGTGGGGAGAGTGTAGTGTGTGTGGGGAGAGTGCAGTGTGTGGTGAGAGTGCAGTGTGTGGGGAGAGTGCAGGTTGTGGGGAGAGTGCAGTGTGTGTGGGGAGAGTGCAGTGTGTGGGGAGAGTGCAGTGTGTGTGGGGAGAGTGCAGTGTGTGGGGAGAGTGCAGTGTGTGTGGGGGGAGTGCAGTGTGTGTGGGGAGAGTGCAGTGTGTGTGAGGAAAGTGCTGTGTGTGTGGGGAGAGTGCAGTGTGTGTGGGGAGAGTGCAGTGTGTGTGGGGAGCGTGCAGTGTGTGGGGAGAGTGCAGTGTGTGTGGGGAAAGGGCAGTATGTGTGGGGAGAGTGCAGTGTGTGTGGGGTGAGTGCAGTGTGTGGGGAGAGTGCTGTGTGTGTGGGGAGAGTGCCGTCTGTGTGGGGAGAGTGCAGTGTGTGGGGAGAGTGCAGTGTGTGGGAATAGTGCAGTGTGTGTGAGGAGAGTGCAGTGTGCGTGGGGAGAGTGCAGTGTGTGTGGGGAGATTGCAGTGTGCGTGGGGAGAGTGCAATGTGTGTGGGGAGAGTGCAGTTTGTGGAGAGAGTGCAGTGTGTGTGGGGTGAGTGCAGTGTGTGTGGGGAGATTGCAGTGTGTGTGGGGAGAGTGCAGTCTGTGAGGGGAGAGTGCAGTGTGTGTGGGGAGAGTGCAGTGTGTGGGGAGTGTGCAGTGTGTCGGGAGAGTGCAGTGTGTGGGGAGATGCAGTGTGTGTGGGGAGAGTGCAGTGTGTGTCGGGAGAGTGCAGTGTGTGTGGAGAGTGCAGTGTGTGTGGGGAGAGTGCAGTGTGTGTGGGGAGAGTGTAGTGTGTGTGGGGAGAGTGCAGTGTGTGCGGAGAGTGCAGTGTGTGGGAAGAGTGCAGGTTGTGGGGAGAGTGCAGTGTGTGTGGGGAGAGTGCAGTGTGTGGTTAGATGCAGTGTGTGTGGGGAGAGTGCAGTGTGTGTGGGGAGAGTGAAATGTGTGTGGGGAGAGTGCAGTGTGTGTGGGGAGAGTGAAGTGTGTGTGGGGAGAGTGCAGTGTGTGTGGGGATATTGCAGTGTGTGGGGAGATTGCAGTGTGTGGGGAGAGTGCAGTGTGTGTCGGGAGAGTGCAGTGTGTGTAGGGAGAGTTCAGTGTGTGTGCGGAGAGTGCAGTGTGTGGGGAGAGTGCAGTGTGTGGGGAGAGTGCAGTGTGTGTGGGGAGAGTGCAGTGTGTGTGGCGAGAGTGTAGTGTGTGTGGGGAGAGAGCAGTGTGTGCGGAGAGTGCAGTGTGCGGGGAGAGTGCAGGTTGTAGGGAGAGTGCAGTGTGTGTGGGGAGAGTGCAGTGTGTGGGGAGAGTGCAGTGTGTGTGGGGAGTGTGCAGTGTGTGTGGGGAGAGTGAAGTGTGTGTGGGGAGAGTGCAGTGTGTGTGGGGAGATTGCAGTGTGTGGGGAGAGTGCAGTGTTTGTGGGGAGAGTGCAGTGTGTGTAGGGAGAGTTCAGTGTGTGTGGGGAGAGTGCAGTGTGTGGGAAGAGTGCTGTGTGTGTGGGGAGAGTGCAGTGTGTGTGAGGAGAGTGCTGTGTGTGTGGGGAGAGTGCAGTGTGTGTGGGGAGTGTGCAGTGTGTGTGGGGAGAGTGCAGTGTGTGTGGGGAGAGTGCAGTGTGTGTGCGGAGAGTGCAGTGTGTGTGGGGAGAATGCAGGGTGTGGGGAGAGTGCATTGTGTGTGGGGAGAGTGCAGTGTGTGTCGGGAGAGTGCAGTGTGTGTGGAGAGTGCAGTGTGTGTGGGGAGCGTGAAGTGTGTGTGGGGAGAGTGCAGTGTGTGCGGAGAGTGCAGTGTGTGGGGAGAGTGCAGGTTGTGGGGAGAGTGCAGTATGTGTGGGGAGAGTGCAGTGTGTGGGGAGAGTGCAGTGTGTGTGGGGAGAGTGCAGTGTGTGTGGGGAGAGTGAAGTGTGTGTGGGGAGAGTGCAGTGTGTGTGGGGAGATTGCTTTGTGTGGGGAGAGTGCAGTGTTTGTGGGGAGAGTGCAGTGTGTGTGGGTTAGAGTGCAGTGTGTGGGGAGAGTGCAATGTGTGTGGGGAGAGTGCAGTGTGTGTGGGGAGAGTGTAGTGTGTGTGGGGAGAGTGCAGTGTGTGGTGAGAGTGCAGTGTGTGGGGAGAGTGCAGGTTGTGGGGAGAGTGCAGTGTGTGTGGGGAGAGTGCAGTGTGTGGGGAGAGTGTAGTGTGTGTGGGGAGAGTGCAGTGTGTGGGGAGAGTGCAGTGTGTGTGGGGGGTGTGCAGTGTGTGTGGGGAGAGTGCAGTGTGTGGGGAAAGTGCAGTGTGTGGGGAGAGTGCAGTGTGTGGGGAGAGTGCAGTGTGTGTGGGGAGAGCAAATTGTGTGTGGGGAGAGCGCAGTGTGTGTGGGGAGAGTGCCGTCTGTGTGGGGAGAGTGCAGTGTGTGGGGAGAGTGCAGTGTGTGGGGATAGTGCAGTGTGTGTGAGGAGAGTGCAGTGTGTGTGGGGAGAGTGCAGTGTGTGTGGGGAGATTGCAGTGTGTGTGAGGAGAGTGCAGTGTGTGTGGGGAGAGTGCAGTGTGTGGAGAGAGTGCAGTGTGTGTGGGGATAGTGCAGAGTGTGTGGGGAGAGTGAAGTGTGTGGGGAGAGTGCAGTGTGTGGGGAGAGTGCAGTGTGTGTGGGGAGAGTGAAGTGTGTGTGGGGAGAGTGCAGTGTGTGTGGGGAGAGTGCCGTGTGTGTGGGGAGAGTGCAGTTTGTGCGGAGAGTGCAGTGTGTGGGGGAGAGCAGTGTGTGTGGGGAGAGTGCAGTGTGTGTGAGGAGAGTGCAGGGAGTGTGGGGAGAGTGCAGTCTGTGTGGGGAGTGTGCAGTGTGTGTGGGGGGAGTGAAGTGTGTGTGTCGAGAGTGCAGCATGTGGGGAGAGTGCAGGGTGTGGGAAGAATGCAGTGTGTGGGGAGAGTGCAGTGCTTGGGGAGAGTGCAGTGTGTGTGGGGAGAGTGCAGTGTGTGTGGGGAGAGTGCAGTGTGTGTGGGGAGAGTGCCGTGTGTGTGGGGAGAGTGCAGTGTGTGTGGGGAGGGAGCAGTGTGTGTGGGGAGAGTGCAGTGTGTGTGGGGAGAGTGCAGTGTGTGTGGGGAGAGTGCAGCGCGTGGGGAGAGTGCAGTGTGTGTGGGGAGAGTGCCGTGTGTGTGGGGAGAGTGTAGTGTGTGTCGGGAGAGTGCAGTGTATGGTGAGAGTGCAGTGTGTGGGGAGAGTGCAGGTTGTGGGGAGAGTGAAGTGTGTGTGGGGAGAGTGCAGTGTGTGGGGAGTGTGCAGTGTGTGTGGGGGGAGTGCAGTGTGTGGGGAGAGTGCTGTGTGTGTGGGGCGATTGCAGTGAAGGTGGGGAGATTGCAGTGTGTGTGGGGAGAATGCAGTATGTGTGGGGAGAATGCAACGTGTGGGTAGAGTGCAGTGTGTGTGGGGCGAGTGCAGTGTGTGTGGGGAGAGAGCAGTGTGTGGGGAGAGTGCAGTGTGTGTGGGGAGAGTGCCGTGTGTGTGGGGAGAGTGCAGTTTGTGCGGAGAGTGCAGTGTGTGGGGGAGAGCAGTGTGTGTGGGGAGAGTGCAGTGTGTGTGAGGAGAGTGCAGTGTGGGTGCGGAGAATGCAGGGAGTGTGGGGAGAGTGCAGTCTGTGTGGGGAGTGTGCACTGTGTGTGGGGGGAGTGAAGTGTGTGTGGCGAGAGTGCAGCGTGTGGGGAGAGTGCAGGGTGTGGGAAGAATGCAGTGTGTGGGGAGAGTGCAGCGCTTGGGGAGAGTGCAGTGTGTGTGGGGAGAGTGCAGTGTGTGTGGGGAGAGTGCAGTGTGTGTGGGGAGAGTGCCGTGTGTGTGGGGAGAGTGCAGTGTGTGTGGGGAGGGAGCAGTGTGTGTGGGGAGAGTGCAGTGTGTGTGGGGAGAGTGCAGTGTGTGTGGGGAGAGTGCAGCGCGTGGGGAGAGTGCAGTGTGTGTGGGGAGAGTGCCGTGTGTGTGGGGAGAGTGTAGTGTGTGTCGGGAGAGTGCAGTGTGTGGTGAGAGTGCAGTGTGTGGGGAGAGTGCAGGTTGTGGGGAGAGTGAAGTGTGTGTGGGGAGAGTGCAGTGTGTGGGGAGTGTGCAGTGTGTGTGGGGGGAGTGCAGTGTGTGGGGAGAGTGCTGTGTGTGTGGGGCGATTGCAGTGTGTGTGGCGAGAGTGCAGTGTGTGTGCGGAGAGTGCTGTGTGTGTGGGGAGAGTGCAGTGTGTGTGGGGAGAGTGCAGTGTGTGTGGGGAGAGTGCAGTGTGTGTGGGGAGCATGCAGTGTGTGGGGAGAGTGCAGTGTGTGTGGGGAGAATGCAGTGTGTGTCGGGAGAGTGCAGTGTGTGTGGAGAGTGCAGTGTGTGTGGGGAGAGCAAATGGTGTGTGGGGAGAGTGCAGCGTGTTGAGAGAGTGCCGTGTGTGTGGGGAGAGTGCAGTGTGTGGGGAGAGTGCAGTGTGTGGGGAGAGTGCAGTGTGTGTTGGGAGATTGCAATGTGTGGGGGGAGTTCAATGTGTGTGGGGAGAGTGCAGCGTGTTTGGGGAGAGAGCAGTGTGTGGGGAGAGTGCAGTGTGTGTGGGGAGAGTGCAGTGTGTGTGGGGAGATTGCAGTGTATGTGGGGAGAGTGCAGTGTGTGTGCGGAGAATGCAGTATGTGTGGGGAGAATGCAATGTGTGGGGAGAGTGCAGTGTGTGTGGGGAGAGTGCAGTGTGTGTCGGGAGAGGGCAGTGTGTGTGGGGAGAGTGTAGTGTGTGTGGGGAGAGGGCAGTGTGTGTGGGGAGAGTGTAGTGTGTGTGGGGAGAGTGCAGTGTGTGCGGAGAGTGCAGTGTGTGGGGAGAGTGCAGGTTGTGGGGAGAGTGCAGTGTGTGTGAGGAGAGTGCAGTGTGTGGGGAGAGTGCAGTGTGTGTGGGGAGAGTGCAGTGTGTGTGGGGAGAGTGAAGTGTGTCTGGGAAGAGTGCAGTGTGTGTGGGGAGATTGCTGTGTGTGGGGAGAGTGCAGTGTTTGTGGGGAGAGTGCAGTGTGTGTCGGTAGAGTTCAGTGCGTGTGCGTTAGAGTGCAGTGTGTGGGGAGAGTGCAGTGTGTGTGGGGAGAGTGCAGTGTGTCTGGGGAGAGTGTCGTGTGTGTGGGGAGAGTGCAGTGTGTGGTGAGAGTGCAGTGTGTGGGGAGAGTGCAGGTTGTGGGGAGAGTGCAGTGGGTGTGGGGAGAGTGCAGTGTGTGGGGAGAGTGCAGTGTGTGTGGGGAGAGTGCAGTGTGTGGGGAGAGTGCAGTGTGTGTGGGGAGAGTGCAGTGTGTGTGAGGAGAGTGCTGTGTGTGTGGGGAGAGTGCAGTGTTTGTGGGGAGAGTGCAGTGTGTGTAGGTAGAGTTCAGTGTGTGTGGGTTAGAGTGCAGTGTGTGGGGAGAGTGCAGTGTGTGTGGGGAGAGTGCAGTGTGTGTGGGGTGAGTGTAGTGTGTGTGGGGAAGTGCAGTGTGTGGTGAGAGTGCAGTGTGTGGGGAGAGTGCAGGTTGTGGGGAGAGTGCAGTGTGTGTGGGGAGAGTGCATTGTGTGGGGAGAGTGCAGTGTGTGTGGGGAGAGTGCAGTGTGTGGGGAGAGTGCAGTGTGTGTGGGGGGAGTGCAGTGTGTGTGGGGAAAGTGCAGTATGTGTGAGGAGAGTGCTGTGTGTGTGGGGAGAGTGCAGTGTGTGTGGGGAGAGTGCAGTGTGTGTGGGGAGAGTGCAGTGTGTGTGGGGAGAGTGCAGTGTGTGTGGGGAGTGTGCAGTGTTTGTGGGGAGCGTGCAGTGTGTGGGGCGAGTGCAGTGTGTGTGGGGAGAGAGCAGTGTATGGGGAGAGTGCAGTGTGTGTGGGGAGAGTGCCGTGTGTGTGGGGAGAGTGCAGTTTGTGCGGAGAGTGCAGTGTGTGGGGGAGAGCAGTGTGTGTGGGGAGAGTGCAGTGTGTGTGAGGAGAGTGCAGTGTGGGTGCGGAGAATGCAGGGAGTGTGGGGAGAGTGCAGTCTGTGTGGGGAGTGTGCAGTGTGTGTGGGGGGAGTGAAGTGTGTGTGGCGAGAGTGCAGCGTGTGGGGAGAGTGCAGGGTGTGGGAAGAATGCAGTGTGTGGGGAGAGTGCAGTGCTTGGGGAGAGTGCAGTGTGTGTGGGGAGAGTGCAGTGTGTGTGGGGAGAGCGCAGTGTGTGTGGGGAGAGTGCCGTGTGTGTGGGGAGAGTGCAGTGTGTGTGGGGAGGGAGCAGTGTGTGTGGGGAGAGTGCAGTGTTTGTGGGGAGAGTGCAGTGTGTGTGGGGAGAGTGCAGCGCGTGGGGAGAGTGCAGTGTGTGTGGGGAGAGTGCCGTGTGTGTGGGGAGAGTGTAGTGTGTGTCGGGAGAGTGCAGTGTGTGGTGAGAGTGCAGTGTGTGGGGAGAGTGCAGGTTGTGGGGAGAGTGAAGTGTGTGTGGGGAGAGTGCAGTGTGTGGGGAGAGTGCAGTGTGTGTGGGGAGAGTGCTGTGTGTGTGGGGAGTTTGCAGTGTGTGTGGGGAGAGTGCAGTGTGTGTGGGGAGAGTGCCGTGTGTGTGGGGAGAGTGCAGTGTGTGTGGGGAGGGAGCAGTGTGTGTGGGGAGAGTGCAGTGTTTGTGGGGAGAGTGCAGTGTGTGTGGGGAGAGTGCAGCGCGTGGGGAGAGTGCAGTGTGTGTGTGGAGAGTGCCGTGTGTGTGGGGAGAGTGTAGTGTGTGTCGGGAGAGTGCAGTGTGTGGTGAGAGTGCAGTGTGTGGGGAGAGTGCAGGTTGTGGGGAGAGTGAAGTGTGTGTGGGGAGAGTGCAGTGTGTGGGGAGAGTGCAGTGTGTGTGGGGAGAGTGCTGTGTGTGTGGGGAGATTGCAGTGTGTGTGGGGAGAGTGCAGTGTGTGTGCGGAGAGTGCTGTGTGTGTGGGGAGAGTGCAGTGTGTGTGGGGAGTTTGCAGTGTGTGTGGGGAGAGTGCAGTGTGTGTGGGGAGAGTGCAGTGTGTGTGGGGAGAGTGCAGTGTGTGTGGGGAGAGTGCAGTGTGTGTGGGGAGCATGCAGTGTGTGGGGAGAGTGCAGTGTGTGTGGGGAGAATGCAGTGTGTGTCGGGAGAGTGCAGTGTGTGTGGGGAGAGCAAATGGTGTGTGGGGGAGTGCAGCGTGTTGAGAGAGTGCCGTGTGTGTGGGGAGAGTGCAGTGTGTGGGGAGTGTGCAGTGTGTGTGGGGGGAGTGCAGTGTGTGGGGAGAGTGCTGTGTGTGTGGGGCGATTGCAGTGAAGGTGGGGAGATTGCAGTGAGTGTGGGGAGAATGCAGTATGTGTGGGGAGAATGCAACGTGTGGGTAGAGTGCAGTGTGTGTGGGGCGAGTGCAGTGTGTGTGGGGAGAGAGCAGTGTGTGGGGAGAGTGCAGTGTGTGTGGGGAGAGTGCCGTGTGTGTGGGGAGAGTGCAGTGTGTGGGGAGTGTGCAGTGTGTGTGAGGGGAGTGCAGTGTGTGGGGAGAGTGCTGTGTGTGTGGGGCGATTGCAGTGAAGGTGGGGAGATTGCAGTGTGTGTGGGGAGAATGCAGTATGTGTGGGGAGAATGCAACGTGTGGGTAGAGTGCAGTGTGTGTGGGGCGAGTGCAGTGTGTGTGGGGAGAGAGCAGTGTGTGGGGAGAGTGCAGTGTGTGTGGGGAGAGTGCCGTGTGTGTGGGGAGAGTGCAGTTTGTGCGGAGAGTGCAGTGTGTGGGGGAGAGCAGTGTGTGTGGGGAGAGTGCAGTGTGTGTGAGGAGAGTGCAGTGTGGGTGCGGAGAATGCAGGGAGTGTGGGGAGAGTGCAGTCTGTGTGGGGAGTGTGCACTGTGTGTGGGGGGAGTGAAGTGTGTGTGGCGAGAGTGCAGCGTGTGGGGAGAGTGCAGGGTGTGGGAAGAATGCAGTGTGTGGGGAGAGTGCAGCGCTTGGGGAGAGTGCAGTGTGTGTGGGGAGTGTGCAGTGTGTGTGGGGAGAGTGCAGTGTGTGTGGGGAGAGTGCCGTGTGTGTGGGGAGAGTGCAGTGTGTGTGGGGAGGGAGCAGTGTGTGTGGGGAGAGTGCAGTGTGTGTGGGGAGAGTGCAGTGTGTGTGGGGAGAGTGCAGCGCGTGGGGAGAGTGCAGTGTGTGTGGGGAGAGTGCCGTGTGTGTGGGGAGAGTGTAGTGTGTGTCGGGAGAGTGCAGTGTGTGGTGAGAGTGCAGTGTGTGGGGAGAGTGCAGGTTGTGGGGAGAGTGAAGTGTGTGTGGGGAGAGTGCAGTGTGTGGGGAGTGTGCAGTGTGTGTGGGGGGAGTGCAGTGTGTGGGGAGAGTGCTGTGTGTGTGGGGCGATTGCAGTGTGTGTGGCGAGAGTGCAGTGTGTGTGCGGAGAGTGCTGTGTGTGTGGGGAGAGTGCAGTGTGTGTGGGGAGAGTGCAGTGTGTGTGGGGAGAGTGCAGTGTGTGTGGGGAGCATGCAGTGTGTGGGGAGAGTGCAGTGTGTGTGGGGAGAATGCATGTGTGTCGGGAGAGTGCAGTGTGTGTGGAGAGTGCAGTGTGTGTGGGGAGAGCAAATGGTGTGTGGGGAGAGTGCAGCGTGTTGAGAGAGTGCCGTGTGTGTGGGGAGAGTGCAGTGTGTGGGGAGAGTGCAGTGTGTGGGGAGAGTGCAGTGTGTCGGGAGAGTGCAGTGTGTGGGGAGAGTGCAGTGTGTGTTGGGAGATTGCAATGTGTGGGGGGAGTTCAATGTGTGTGGGGAGAGTGCAGCGTGTTTGGGGAGAGAGCAGTGTGTGGGGAGAGTGCAGTGTGTGTGGGGAGAGTGCAGTGTGTGTGGGGAGATTGCAGTGTATGTGGGGAGAGTGCAGTGTGTGTGCGGAGAATGCAGTATGTGTGGGGAGAATGCAATGTGTGGGGAGAGTGCAGTGTGTGTGGGGAGAGTGCAGTGTGTGTCGGGAGAGGGCAGTGTGTGTGGGGAGAGTGTAGTGTGTGTGGGGAGAGGGCAGTGTGTGTGGGGAGAGTGTAGTGTGTGTGGGGAGAGTGCAGTGTGTGCGGAGAGTGCAGTGTGTGGGGAGAGTGCAGGTTGTGGGGAGAGTGCAGTGTGTGTGAGGAGAGTGCAGTGTGTGGGGAGAGTGCAGTGTGTGTGGGGAGAGTGCAGTGTGTGTGGGGAGAGTGAAGTGTGTCTGGGAAGAGTGCAGTGTGTGTGGGGAGATTGCTGTGTGTGGGGAGAGTGCAGTGTTTGTGGGGAGAGTGCAGTGTGTGTCGGTAGAGTTCAGTGCGTGTGGGTTAGAGTGCAGTGTGTGGGGAGAGTGCAGTGTGTGTGGGGAGAGTGCAGTGTGTGTGGGGAGAGTGTCGTGTGTGTGGGGAGAGTGCAGTGTGTGGTGAGAGTGCAGTGTGTGGGGAGAGTGCAGGTTGTGGGGAGAGTGCAGTGGGTGTGGGGAGAGTGCAGTGTGTGGGGAGAGTGCAGTGTGTGTGGGGAGAGTGCAGTGTGTGGGGAGAGTGCAGTGTGTGTGGGGAGAGTGCAGTGTGTGTGAGGAGAGTGCTGTGTGTGTGGGGAGAGTGCAGTGTTTGTGGGGAGAGTGCAGTGTGTGTAGGTAGAGTTCAGTGTGTGTGGGTTAGAGTGCAGTGTGTGGGGAGAGTGCAGTGTGTGTGGGGAGAGTGCAGTGTGTGTGGGGTGAGTGTAGTGTGTGTGGGGAAGTGCAGTGTGTGGTGAGAGTGCAGTGTGTGGGGAGAGTGCAGGTTGTGGGGAGAGTGCAGTGTGTGTGGGGAGAGTGCATTGTGTGGGGAGAGTGCAGTGTGTGTGGGGAGAGTGCAGTGTGTGGGGAGAGTGCAGTGTGTGTGGGGGGAGTGCAGTGTGTGTGGGGAAAGTGCAGTATGTGTGAGGAGAGTGCTGTGTGTGTGGGGAGAGTGCAGTGTGTGTGGGGAGAGTGCAGTGTGTGTGGGGAGAGTGCAGTGTGTGTGGGGAGAGTGCAGTGTGTGTGGGGAGTGTGCAGTGTTTGTGGGGAGCGTGCAGTGTGTGGGGCGAGTGCAGTGTGTGTGGGGAGAGAGCAGTGTATGGGGAGAGTGCAGTGTGTGTGGGGAGAGTGCCGTGTGTGTGGGGAGAGTGCAGTTTGTGCGGAGAGTGCAGTGTGTGGGGGAGAGCAGTGTGTGTGGGGAGAGTGCAGTGTGTGTGAGGAGAGTGCAGTGTGGGTGCGGAGAATGCAGGGAGTGTGGGGAGAGTGCAGTCTGTGTGGGGAGTGTGCAGTGTGTGTGGGGGGAGTGAAGTGTGTGTGGCGAGAGTGCAGCGTGTGGGGAGAGTGCAGGGTGTGGGAAGAATGCAGTGTGTGGGGAGAGTGCAGTGCTTGGGGAGAGTGCAGTGTGTGTGGGGAGAGTGCAGTGTGTGTGGGGAGAGCGCAGTGTGTGTGGGGAGAGTGCCGTGTGTGTGGGGAGAGTGCAGTGTGTGTGGGGAGGGAGCAGTGTGTGTGGGGAGAGTGCAGTGTTTGTGGGGAGAGTGCAGTGTGTGTGGGGAGAGTGCAGCGCGTGGGGAGAGTGCAGTGTGTGTGGGGAGAGTGCCGTGTGTGTGGGGAGAGTGTAGTGTGTGTCGGGAGAGTGCAGTGTGTGGTGAGAGTGCAGTGTGTGGGGAGAGTGCAGGTTGTGGGGAGAGTGAAGTGTGTGTGGGGAGAGTGCAGTGTGTGGGGAGAGTGCAGTGTGTGTGGGGAGAGTGCTGTGTGTGTGGGGAGTTTGCAGTGTGTGTGGGGAGAGTGCAGTGTGTGTGGGGAGAGTGCCGTGTGTGTGGGGAGAGTGCAGTGTGTGTGGGGAGGGAGCAGTGTGTGTGGGGAGAGTGCAGTGTTTGTGGGGAGAGTGCAGTGTGTGTGGGGAGAGTGCAGCGCGTGGGGAGAGTGCAGTGTGTGTGGGGAGAGTGCCGTGTGTGTGGGGAGAGTGTAGTGTGTGTCGGGAGAGTGCAGTGTGTGGTGAGAGTGCAGTGTGTGGGGAGAGTGCAGGTTGTGGGGAGAGTGAAGTGTGTGTGGGGAGAGTGCAGTGTGTGGGGAGAGTGCAGTGTGTGTGGGGAGAGTGCTGTGTGTGTGGGGAGATTGCAGTGTGTGTGGGGAGAGTGCAGTGTGTGTGCGGAGAGTGCTGTGTGTGTGGGGAGAGTGCAGTGTGTGTGGGGAGTTTGCAGTGTGTGTGGGGAGAGTGCAGTGTGTGTGGGGAGAGTGCAGTGTGTGTGGGGAGAGTGCAGTGTGTGTGGGGAGCATGCAGTGTGTGGGGAGAGTGCAGTGTGTGTGGGGAGAATGCAGTGTGTGTCGGGAGAGTGCAGTGTGTGTGGAGAGTGCAGTGTGTGTGGGGAGAGCAAATGGTGTGTGGGGGAGTGCAGCGTGTTGAGAGAGTGCCGTGTGTGTGGGGAGAGTGCAGTGTGTGGGGAGAGTGCAGTGTGTGGGGAGAGTGCAGTGTGTGGGGAGAGTGCAGTGTGTATTGGGAGATTGCAATGTGTGGGGGGAGGTCAATATGTGTGGGGAGAGTGCAGTGTGTGGGGAGAGTGCAGTGTGTGTAGGGAGAGATCAATGTGTGTGGGGAGAGTGCAGCGTGTATGGGGAGAGTGCAGTGTGTGGGGAGAGTGCAGTGTGTGTGGGGAGAGTGCAGTGTGTGTGGGGAGATTGTAGTGTATGTGGGGAGAGTGCAGTGTGTGTGCAGAGAATGCAGTATGTGTGGGGGAATGCAATGTGTGGGTAGAGTGCAGTGTGTGTGGGGCGAGTGCAGTGTGTGTGGGGAGAGAGCAGTGTATGGGGAGAGTGCAGTGTGTGTGGGGAGAGTGCAGTGTGCATGGGGAGAGTGCAGTGTGTGTGGGGAGAGTGCAGTGTGTGGGGAGAGTGCAGTGTGTGTGGGGAGAGTGCAGTGTGTGTGGGGAGAGTGCAGTGTGTGTGGACAGTGCAGTGTGTGGGGAGAGTGCAGTGTGAGTGGGGAGATTGCAGTGTGTGTGGGGATAGTGGCATGTGTGATTGGAAAGTGCAGTGTGTGGGGAGAGTGCAGTGGGTGTGGGGAGAGTGTAGTGTGTGTGGTGAGAGTGCAGTGTGTGCGGAGAGTGCAGTGTGTGGGGAGAGTGCAGGTTGTGGGGAGAGTGCAGGTTGTGGGGAGAGTGCAGTGTGTGTGAGGAGAGTGCAGTGTGTGGGGAGAGTGCAGTGTGTGTGGGGAGAGTGCAGTGTGTGTGGGGAGAGTGAAGTGTGTCTGGGGAGAGTGCAGTGTGTGTGGGGAGATTGCTGTGTGTGGGGAGAGTGCAGTGTTTGTGGGGAGAGTGCAGTGTGTGTAGGTAGAGTTCAGTGCGTGTGGGTTAGAGTGCAGTGTGTGGGGAGAGTGCAGTGTGTGTGGGGAGAGTGCAGTGTGTGTGGGGAGAGTGTAGTGTGTGTGGGGAGAGTGAAGTGTGTGGGGAGAGTGCAGTGTGTGTGGGGAGAGTGCAGTGTGTGGGGAGAGTGCAGTGTGTGTGGGGAGAGTGCAGTGTGTGTGGGGAGAGTGCAGTGTGTGTGAGGAGAGTGCTGTGTGTGTGGGGAGAGTGCAGTGTTTGTGGGGAGAGTGCAGTGTGTGTAGGTAGAGTTCAGTGTGTGTGGGTTAGAGTGCAGTTTGTGGGGAGAGTGCAGTGTTTGTGGGGAGAGTGCAGTGTGTGTGGGGAGAGTGTAGTGTGTGTGGGGAGAGTGCAGTGTGTGGTGAGAGTGCAGTGTGTGGGGAGAGTGCAGGTTGTGGGGAGAGTGCAGTGTGTGTGGGGTGAGTGCATTGTGTGGGGAGAGTGCAGTGTGTGTGGGGAGAGTGCAGTTTGTGGGGAGAGTGCAGTGTGTGTGGGGGAAGTGCAGTGTGTGTGGGGAAAGTGCAGTATGTGTGAGGAGAGTGCTGTGTGTGTGGGGAGAGTGCAGTGTGTGTGGGGAGAGTGCAGTGTGTGTGGGGAGAGTGCAGTGTGTGTGGGGAGAGTGCATTGTGTGTGGGGAGTGTGCAGTGTTTGTGGGGAGCGTGCAGTGTGTGGGGCGAGTGCAGTGTGTGTGGGGAGAGAGCAGTGTATGGGGAGAGTGCAGTGTGTGTGGGGAGAGTGCCGTGTGTGTGGGGAGAGTGCAGTTTGTGCGGAGAGTGCAGTGTGTGGCGAGAGTGCAGTGTGTGTGGGGAGAATGCAGTATGTGTGGGGAGAATGCAATGTGTGGGTAGAGTGCAGTTTGTGTGGGGCGAGTGCAGTGTGTGTGGGGAGAGAGCAGTGTATGGGGAGAGTGCAGTGTGTGTGGGGAGAGTGCAGTGTGCATGGGGAGAGTGCAGTGTGTGTGCGGAGAGTGCAGTGTGTGGGACGAGTGCAGTGTGTGTGGGGAGAGTGCAGTGTGTGTGGGGAGAGTGCAGTGTGTGGGGACAGTGCAGTGTGTGGGGAGAGTGCAGTGTGAGTGGGGAGATTGCAGTGTGTGTGGGGATAGTGGCGTGTGTGATTGGAAAGTGCAGTGTGTGGGGAGAGTGCAGTGTGTGTGGGGAGAGTGCAGTGTGTGTGGGGAGAGTGCAGTGTGT
Organism: Somniosus microcephalus; assembly: GCF_052327205.1. Classification (NCBI taxonomy): domain Eukaryota; kingdom Metazoa; phylum Chordata; class Chondrichthyes; order Squaliformes; family Somniosidae; genus Somniosus; species Somniosus microcephalus. The sequence continues at coordinate 350,140,498 of NC_140990.1, read as the reverse complement.
GTGGGGAGAGTGCAGTGTGTGTGGGGAGATTGCTGTGTGTGGGGAGAGTGCAGTGTTTGTGGGGAGAGTGCAGTGTGTGTAGGTAGAGTTCAGTGCGTGTGGGTTAGAGTGCAGTGTGTGGGGAGAGTGCAGTGTGTGTGGGGAGAGTGCAGTGTGTGTGGGGAGAGTGCAGTGTGTGTGGGGAGAGTGCAGTGTGTGGTGAGAGTGCAGTGTGTGGGGAGAGTGCAGGTTGTGGGGAGAGTGCAGTGTGTGTGGGGAGAGTGCAGTCTGTGTGGGGAGAGTGCAGTGTGTGGGGAGAGTGCAGTGTGTGGGGAGAGTGCAGTGTGTGTGGGGAGAGTGCAGTGTGTGTGAGGAGAGTGCTGTGTGTGTGCGGAGAGTGCAGTGTTTGTGGGGAGAGTGCAGTGTGTGTAGGTAGAGTTCAGTGTGTGTGGGTTAGAGTGCAGTGTGTGGGGAGAGTGCAGTGTGTGTGGGGAGAGTGCAGTGTGTGTGGGGAGAGTGTAGTGTGTGGTGAGAGTGCAGTGTGTGGGGAGAGTGCAGGTTGTGGGGAAAGTGCAGTGTGTGTGGGGAGAGTGCATTGTGTGGGGAGAGTGCAGTGTGTGTGGGGTGAGTGCAGTGTGTGGGGAGAGTGCAGTGTGTGTGGGGGGAGTGCAGTGTGTGTGGGGAAAGTGCAGTATGTGTGAGGAGAGTGCTGTGTGTGTGGGGAGATTGCAGTGTGTGTGGGGAGAGTGCAGTGGGTGTGGGGAGAGTGCAGTGTGTGTGGGGAGTGTGCAGTGTTTGTGGGGAGCGTGCAGTGTGTGGGGAGAGTGCAGTGTGTGTGGGGAAAGTGCAGTATGTGTGGGGAGAGTGCAGTGTGTGTGGGGAGAGTGCATTGTGTGGGGAGAGTGCAGTGTGTGTGGGGAAAGTGCAGTGTGTGTGAGGAGAGTGCAGTGTGTGTGGGGAGAGTGCACTGTGTGTGGGGAGATTGCAGTGTGTGTGGGGAGAGTGCAGTGTGTTTGGGGAGAGTGCAGTGTGTGGAGAGAGTGCAGTGTGAGTGGGGAGAGTGCAGTGTGTGTGGGGAGAGTGCAGTGTGTGTGGGGAGAGTGCAGTCTGTGAGGGGAGAGTGCAGTGTGTGTGGGGAGAGTGCATTGTGTGGGGAGAGTGCAGTGTGTCGGGAGAGTGCAGTGTGTCGGGAGAGTGCAGTGTGTGTGGGGAGAGTGTAGTGTGTGGGGAGAGTGCAGTGTGTGTGGGGAGAGTGCAACGTGTGTGGGGAGAGTGCAGTGTGTGTAGGGAGAGATCAGTGTGTGTGGGGAGATTGCAACGTGTGTGGGGAGAGTGCAGTGTGTGGGGAGAGTGCAGTGTGTGTGGGGAGAGTGCAATGTGTGTGGGGAGACTGCAGTGTGTGTGGGGAGAGTGCAGTGTGTGTGGGGAGAGCAGTGTGTGTGGGGAGAATGCAGTGTGCGGGTAGAGTGCAGTGTGTGTGGGGAGAGTGAAGTGTGTGTGGGGAGAGTGCAGTGTATGGGGAGAGTGCAGAGTGTGTGGGGAGAGTGCAGTGTGTGTGGGGAGTGTGCAGTGTGTGTGGGGAGAGTGCAGTGTGTGGGGAGTGTGCAGTGAGTGTGGGGAGAGTGCAGTGTGTGTGGGGAGAGTGCAGTGTGTGTGGGGAGAGTGCAGTGTGTGTGGGGAGAGTGTAGTGTGTGTGGGGAGAGTGCGGTTTGTGCGGAGATTGCAGTGTGTGGGGAGAGTGCAGGTTGTGGGGAGAGTGCAGTGTCTGTGGGGAGAGTGCAGTGTGTGGGGAGATGCAGTGTGTGTGGGGAGAGTGCAGTGTTTGTGGGGAGAGTGCAGTGTTTGGGGAGAGTGCAGTGTGTGTGGGGGGAGTGCAGTGTGTGAGGCGAGTGCGGTGTGTGTGGGGAGATTGCAGTGTGTGTGGGGAGAGTGCAGTGTGTGTGAGGAGAGTGCTGTGTGTGTGGGGAGAGTGCAGTGTGTCTGGGGAGTGTGCAGTGTGTGTGCGGAGAGTGCAGTGTGTGTGGGGAGAGTGCAGTGCGTGTGGGGAGAGTGCAGTGTGTGTGGAGAGTGCAGTGTGTGTGGGGAGGGTGCAGTGTGTGTGGGGAGAGTGCAGTGTGTGTGGGAAGAGTGCAGTGTGTGGGGAGAGTGCAGTGTGTGGGCAGAATGCAGTGTGTGTGGGGAGAGTGAAGTGTGTGTGGGGAGAGTGCAGTGTGTGTGGGGAGAGTGCCGTGTGTGTGGGGAGAGAGCAGTGTGTGTGGGGAGAGAGCAGTGTGTGGGGAGAGTGCAGTGTGTGGGGGAGAGCAGTGTGTGTGGGGAGAGTGCAGTGTGTGTGAGGTGATTGCAGTGTGGGTGGGGAGAATGCAGTGTGTGTGGGGATAGTGCAGTATGTGTGGGGAGAGTGCAGTGTGTGTGGGGAGCGTGCAGTGTGTGTGGGTGAGTGCAGTGTGTGTGGGGAGAGTGCAGCGTGTGGGGAGAGTGCAGCGTGTGGGAAGAGTGCAGTGTGTGGGGAGAGTGCAGTGTTTGTGGAGAGTGCATTGTGTGTGGGGAGAGTGCAGTTTGTATGGGGAGAGTGCAGTGTGTGTGGGGAGAGTGCAGTGTGTGTAGGGAGAGTTCAGTGTGTGTGGGGAGAGTGCAGTGTGTGGAGAGAGTGCAGTGTGTGTGGGGGGAGTGCAGTGTGTGGGAAGAGTGCTGTGTGTGTGGGGAGATTGCAGTGTGTGTGGGGAGAGTGCAGTGTGTGTGAGGAGAGTCCTGTGTGTGTGGGGAGAGTGCAGTGTGTGTGGGGAGTGTGCAGTGTGTGTGGGGAGAGTGCAGTGTGTGTGGGGAGAGTGCAGTGTGTGTGGGGAGAGTGCAGTGTGTGTGGGGAGAATGCAGTGAGTGGGGAGAGTGCAGTGTGTGTGGGGAGAGTGCAGTGTGTGTCGGGAGAGGGCAGTGTGTGTGGAGAGTGCAGTGTGTGTGGGGCGAGTGCAGTGTGTGTGGGGAGAGTGCAGTGTGTGTGGGGAGAGTGCAGTGTGTGTGGGGAGAGTGCAGTGTGTGTGGGGAGAGTGCAGTGTGTTGGGAGAGTGCAGTGTGTGGGGAGAGTGCAGTGTGTGTGGGGAGAGTGCAGTGTGTGTGGGGAGAATGCAGTGTGTGTGGAGAGTGCAGTGTGTGTGGGGAGAGTGCAGTGTGTGTCGGGAGAGTGCAATATGTGTGGAGAGTGCAGTGTGTGTGGAGAGTGCAGTGTGTGTGGGGAGAGTGCAGTGTGTGTGGGGAGAGTGCAGTGTGTGTGGGGAGAGTGCAGTGTGTGTGGGGAGAGTGCAGTGTGTGTGGGGAGAGTGCCGTGTGTTGGGAGAGTGCAGTGTGTGAGGAGAGTGCAGTGTGTGTGGGGAGAGTGAAGTGTGTGTGGGGAGAGTGCAGTGTTTGTGGGGAGAGTGCCGTGTGTGTGGGGAGAGTGCAGTGTGTGGGGAGAGTGCAGTGTGTGTGGAGAGTGCAGTGTGTCGGGGAGAGCAGTGTGTGTGGGGAGAGTGCAGTGTGGGTGGGGAGAATGCAGTGTGTGTGGGGAGAGTGCAGTGTGTGTGGGGAGAGTGCAGTGTGTGTGGGGAATGTGCAGTGTGTGTGGGGGGAGTGCAGTGTGTGTGGGGAGAGTGCAGCGTGTGGGGAGAGTGCAGCGTGTGGGAAGAGTGCAGTGTGTTGGGAGAGGGCAGTGTTTGTGGAGAGTGCAGTGTGTGTGGGGAGAGTGCAGTGTGTATGGGGAGAGTGCAGTGTGTGTGGGGAGAGTGCCGTGTGTGTGGGGAGAGTGCAGTGTGTGTGGGGAGGGAGCAGTGTGTGTGGGGAGAGTGCAGTGTATGTGGGGAGAGTGCCATGTGTGTGAGGAGAGTGCAGTGTGTGGGGAGAGTGCAGTGTGTGCGGAGAGTGCAGTGTGTGGGGAGAGTGCAGTGTGTGCGGAGAGTGCAGTGTGTGGGGGAGAGCAGTGTGTGTGGGGAGAGTGCAGCGTGACTGAGGAGATTGCAGTGTGGGTGGGGAGAATGCAGTGTGTGTGGGGAGAGTGCAGTATGTGTGGGGAGAGTGCAGTGTGTGTGGGGAGTGTGCAGTGTGTGTGGGTGAGTGCAGTGTGTGTGGGGAGAGTGCAGCGTGTGGGGAGAGTGCAGCGTGTGGGAAGAGTGCAGTGTGTGGGGAGAGTGCAGTGTGTGTGGGGAGAGTGCAGTTTGTGTGGGGAGAATGCAGTGTGTGGGGAGAGTGCAGTGTGTGTGGGGAGATTGCAGTGTGTGTCGGGAGAGTGCAGTGTGTGTGGAGAGTGCAGTTTGTGTGGGGAGGGTGCAGTGTGTGTGGGGAGAGTGCAGTGAGTGTGGGGAGAGTGCAGTGTGTGGGGAGAGTGCAGTGTGTGGGGAGAATGCAGTGTGTGTGGGGAGAGTGAAGTGTGTGTGGGGAGAGTGCAGTGTGTGTGGGGAGAGTGCCGTGTGTGTGGGGAGAGTGCAGTGTGTGGGGAGAGTGCAATGTGTGCGGAGAGTGCAGTGTGTGGGGGAGAGCAGTGTGTGTGCGGAGAGTGCAGTGTGTGGGGAGAGTGCAGTGTGTGGGGAGAGTGCAATGTGTGTGGGGAGAGTGCAGTGTGTGTGGGGAGAGTGTAGTGTGTGTGGGGAGAGTGCAGTGTTTCTGGGGAGAGTGCAGAGTGTGTAGGGAGAGTTCAGTGTGTGTAGGGAGAGTGCAGTGTTTGGGGAGAGTGCAGTGTGTGTGGGGGGAGTGCAGTGTGTGGGGAGAGTGCTGTGTGTGTGGGGAGATTGCAGTGTGTGTGGGGAGAGTGCAGTGTGTGTGAGGAGAGTGCTGTGTGTGTGGGGAGAGTGCAGTGTGTGTGGGAAGTGTGCAGTGTGTGTGGGGAGAGTGCAGTGTGTGTGGGGAGAGTGCAGTGTGTGTGGGGAGAGTGCAGTGTGTGTGGGGAGAATGCAGTGTGTGTGGGGAGAATGCAGTGTGTGGGGAGAGTGCAGTGTGTGTGGGGAGAGTGCAGTGTGTGTCGGGAGAGTGCAGTGTGTGTCGGGAGAGTGCAGTGTGTGTGGAGAGTGCAGTGTGTTGGGAGGGTGCAGTGTGTTGGGAGAGTGCAGTGTGTGGGGAGAGTGCAGTGTGTGTGGGGAGAGTGAAGTGTGTGTGGGGAGAGTGCAGTGTGTGTGGGGAGAGTGCCGTGTGTGTGGGGAGAGTGCAGTGTGTGGGGAGAGTGCAGTGTGTGTGGAGAGTGCAGTGTGTGGGGGAGAGCAATGTGTGTGGGGAGAGTGCAGTGTGCGTGGGGAGAGTGCAGTGTGTGTGGGGAGAGTGCAGTGTGTGTGGGGAGAGTGCAGTGTGTGTGGGGAGAGTGCAGTGTGTGTGGGGAGTGTGCAGTGTTTGTGGGGAGCGTGCAGTGTGTGGGGAGAGTGCAGTGTGTGTGGGGAAAGTGCAGTATGTGTGGGGAGAGTGCAGTGTGTGTGGGGAGAGTGCAGTGTGTGGGGAGAGTGCAGTGTGTGTGGGGAAAGTGCAGTGTGTGTGAGGTGAGTGCAGTGTGTGTGGGGAGAGTGCAGTGTGTGTGGGGAGATTGCAGTGTGTGTGGGGAGAGTGCAGTGTGTTTGGGGAGAGTGCAGTGTATGGAGAGAGTGCAGTGTGTGTGGGGAGAGTGCAGTGTGTGTGGGGAGAGTGCTGTGTGTGTGGGGAGGGTGCAGTCTGTGAGTGGAGAGTGCAGTGTGTGTGGGGAGAGTGCAGTGTGTGGGGAGCGTGCAGTGTGTCGGGAGAGTGCAGTGTGTCGGGAGAGTGCAGTGTGTGTGGGGAGAGTGTAGTGTGTGGGGAGAGTGCAGTGTGTGTGGGGAGAGTGCAACGTGTGTGGGGAGAGTGCAGTGTGTGTAGGGAGAGATCAGTGTGTGTGGGGAGAGTGCAACGTGTGTGGGGAGAGTGCAGTGTGTGGGGAGAGTGCAGTGTGTGTGGGGAGAGTGCAATGTGTGTGGGGAGACTGCAGTGTGTGTGGGGAGAGTGCAGTGTGTGTGGGGAGAGTGCAGTGTGTGTGGGGAGAATGCAGTGTGCGGGTAGAGTGCAGTGTGTGTGGGGAGAGTGAAGTGTGTGTGGGGAGAGTGCAGTGTATGGGGAGAGTGCAGAGTGTGTGGGGAGAGTGCAGTGTGTGTGGGGAGTGTGCAGTGTGTGTGGGGAGAGTGCAGTGTGTGGGGAGTGTGCAGTGTGTGTGGGGAGAGTGCAGTGTGTGTGGGGAGAGTGCAGTGTGTGTGGGGAGAGTGCAGTGTGTGGGGACAGTGCAGTTTGTGGGGAGAGTGCAGTGTGAGTGGGGAGAGTGCAGTGTGTGTGAGGAGAGTGCCGTGTGTGATTGGAGAGTGCAGTGGGTGGGGAGAGTGCAGTGTGTGGGGAGATGCAGTGTGTGTGGGGAGAGTGCAGTGTGTGTGGGGAGAGTGAAGTGTTTGTGGGGAGAGTGCAGTGTGTGTAGGGAGAGTTCAGTGTGTGTTGGGAGAGTGCAGTGTTTGGGGAGAGTGCAGTGTGTGTGGGGGGAGTGCAGTGTGCGAGGAGAGTGCGGTGTGTGTGGGGAGATTGCAGTGTGTGTGGGGAGAGTGCAGTGTGTGTGAGGAGAGTGCTGTGTGTGTGGGGAGAGAGCAGTGTGTCTGGGGAGTGTGCAGTGTGTGCGGGGAGAGTGCAGTGTGTGTGGGGAGAGTGCGGTGCGTGTGGGGAGAGTGCAGTGCGTGTGGGGAGAGTGCAGTGCGTGTGGGGAGAATGCAGTGTGTGGGGAGAGTGCAGTGTGTGTGGGGAGAGTGCAGTGTGTGTCGGGAGAGTGCAGTGTGTGTGGAGAGTGCAGTGTGTGTGGGGAGGGTGCAGTGTGTGTGGGGAGAGTGCAGTGTGTGTGGGAAGAGTGCAGTGTGTGGGGAGAGTGCAGTGTGTGGGGAGAATGCAGTGTGTGTGGGGAGAGTGAAGTGTGTGTGGGGAGAGTGCAGTGTGTGTGGGGAGAGTGCCGTGTGTGTGGGGAGAGTGCAGTGTGTGGGGAGAGTGCAGTGTGTGGGGAGAGTGCAGTGTGTGCGGAGAGTGCAGTGTGTGGGGAAAGCAGTGTGTGTGGGGAGAGTGCAGTGTGTGTGGGGAGTGTGCAGTGTGTGTGGGTGAGTGCAGTGTGTGTGGGGAGAGTGCAGCGTGTGGGGAGAGTGCAGCGTGTGGGAAGAGTGCAGTGTGTGGGGAGAGTGCAGTGTTTGTGGAGAGTGCATTGTGTGTGGGGAGAGTGCAGTTTGTATGGGGAGAGTGCAGTGTGTGTGGGGAGAGTGCAGTGTGTGTAGGGAGAGTTCAGTGTGTGTGGGGAGAGTGCAGTGTGTGGAGAGAGTGCAGTGTGTGTGGGGGGAGTGCAGTGTGTGGGAAGAGTGCTGTGTGTGTGGGGAGATTGCAGTGTGTGTGGGGAGAGTGCAGTGTGTGTGGGGAGAGTGCAGTGTGTGTGGGGAGAATGCAGTGTGCGGGTAGAGTGCAGTGTGTGTGGGGAGAGTGAAGTGTGTGTGGGGAGAGTGCAGTGTATGGGGAGAGTGCAGAGTGTGTGGGGAGAGTGCAGTGTGTGTAAGGAGTGTGCAGTGTGTGTGGGGAGAGTGCAGTGTGTGGGGAGTGTGCAGTGTGTGTGGGGAGAGTGCAGTGTGTGTGGGGAGAGTGCAGTGTGTGTGGGGAGAGTGCAGTGTGTGGGGACAGTGCAGTTTGTGGGGAGAGTGCAGTGTGAGTGGGGAGAGTGCAGTGTGTGTGAGGAGAGTGCCGTGTGTGATTGGAGAGTGCAGTGGGTGGGGAGAGTGCAGTGTGTGGGGAGATGCAGTGTGTGTGGGGAGAGTGCAGTGTGTGTGGGGAGAGTGAAGTGTTTGTGGGGAGAGTGCAGTGTGTGTAGGGAGAGTTCAGTGTGTGTTGGGAGAGTGCAGTGTTTGGGGAGAGTGCAGTGTGTGTGGGGGGAGTGCAGTGTGCGAGGAGAGTGCGGTGTGTGTGGGGAGATTGCAGTGTGTGTGGGGAGAGTGCAGTGTGTGTGAGGAGAGTGCTGTGTGTGTGGGGAGAGAGCAGTGTGTCTGGGGAGTGTGCAGTGTGTGCGGGGAGAGTGCAGTGTGTGTGGGGAGAGTGCAGTGCGTGTGGGGAGAGTGCAGTGCGTGTGGGGAGAGTGCAGTGCGTGTGGGGAGAATGCAGTGTGTGGGGAGAGTGCAGTGTGTGTGGGGAGAGTGCAGTGTGTGTCGGGAGAGTGCAGTGTGTGTGGAGAGTGCAGTGTGTGTGGGGAGGGTGCAGTGTGTGTGGGGAGAGTGCAGTGTGTGTGGGAAGAGTGCAGTGTGTGGGGAGAGTGCAGTGTGTGGGGAGAATGCAGTGTGTGTGGGGAGAGTGAAGTGTGTGTGGGGAGAGTGCAGTGTGTGTGGGGAGAGTGCCGTGTGTGTGGGGAGAGTGCAGTGTGTGGGGAGAGTGCAGTGTGTGGGGAGAGTGCAGTGTGTGCGGAGAGTGCAGTGTGTGGGGGAGAGCAGTGTGTGTGGGGAGAGTGCAGTGTGTGTGGGGAGTGTGCAGTGTGTGTGGGTGAGTGCAGTGTGTGTGGGGAGAGTGCAGCGTGTGGGGAGAGTGCAGCGTGTGGGAAGAGTGCAGTGTGTGGGGAGAGTGCAGTGTTTGTGGAGAGTGCATTGTGTGTGGGGAGAGTGCAGTTTGTATGGGGAGAGTGCAGTGTGTGTGGGGAGAGTGCAGTGTGTGTAGGGAGAGTTCAGTGTGTGTGGGGAGAGTGCAGTGTGTGGAGAGAGTGCAGTGTGTGTGGGGGGAGTGCAGTGTGTGGGAAGAGTGCTGTGTGTGTGGGGAGATTGCAGTGTGTGTGGGGAGAGTGCAGTGTGTGTGGGGAGTGTGCAGTGTGTGTGGGGAGAGTGCAGTGTGTGTGGGGAGAGTGCAGTGTGTGTGGGGAGAGTGCAGTGTGTTGGGAGAGTGCAGTGTGTGGGGAGAGTGCAGTGTGTGTGGGGAGAGTGCAGTGTGTGTGGGGAGAATGCAGTGTGTGGGGAGAGTGCAGTGTGTGTGGGGAGAGTGCAGTGTGTGTCGGGAGAGTGCAATGTGTGTGGAGAGTGCAGTGTGTGTGGAGAGTGCAGTGTGTGTGGGGAGAGTGCAGTGTGTGTGGGGAGAGTGCAGTGTGTGTGGGGAGAGTGCAGTGTGTGTGGGGAGAGTGCCGTGTGTTGGGAGAGTGCAGTGTGTGGGGAGAGTGCAGTGTGTGTGGGGAGAGTGAAGTGTGTGTGGGGAGAGTGCAGTGTTTGTGGGGAGAGTGCCGTGTGTGTGGGGAGAGTGCCGTGTGTTGGGAGAGTGCAGTGTGTGGGGAGAGTGCAGTGTGTGTGGGGAGAGTGAAGTGTGTGTGGGGAGAGTGCAGTGTTTGTGGGGAGAGTGCCGTGTGTGTGGGGAGAGTGCAGTGTGTGGGGAGAGTGCAGTGCGTGTGGAGAGTGCAGTGTGTCGGGGAGAGCAGTGTGTGTGGGGAGAGTGCAGTGTGGGTGGGGAGAATGCAGTGTGTGTGGGGAGAGTGCAGTATGTGTGGGGAGAGTGCAGTGTGTGTGGGGAGAGTGCAGCGTGTGGGGAGAGTGCAGCGTGTGGGAAGAGTGCAGTGTGTTGGGAGAGAGCAGTGTTTGTGGAGAGTGCAGTATGTGTGGGGAGAGTGCAATGTGTATGGGGAGAGTGCAGTGTGTGTGGGGAGAGTGCCGTGTGTGTGGGGAGAGTGCAGTGGGTGTGGGGAGGGAGGAGTGTGTGTGGGGAGAGTGCAGTGTGTGTGGGGAGAGTGCAGTGTGTGTGGGGAGAGTGCCGTGTGTGTGAGGAGAGTGCAGTGTGTGGGGAGAGTGCAGTGTGTGCGGAGAGTGCAGTGTGTGGGGGAGAGCAGTGTGTGTGGGGAGAGTGCAGCGTGTCTGAGGAGATTGCAGTGTGGGTGGGGAGAATGCAGTGTGTGTGGGGAGAGTGCAGTATGTGTGGGGAGAGTGCAGTGTGTGTGGGGAGTGTGCAGTGTGTGTGGGTGAGTGCAGTGTGTGTGGGGAGAGTGCAGCGTGTGGGGAGAGTGCAGCGTGTGGGAAGAGTGCAGTGTGTGGGGAGAGTGCAGTGTGTGTGGGGAGAGTGCAGTGTGTGTGGGGAGAGTGCAGTGTGTGGGGAGAGTGCAGTGTGTGTGGGGAGAGTGCAGTGTGTGTCGGGAGAGTGCAGTGTGTGTGGAGAGTGCAGTTTGTGTGGGGAGGGTGCAGTGTGTGTGGGGAGAGTGCAGTGTGTGTGGGGAGAGTGCAGTGTGTGGGGAGAGTGCAGTGCGTGGGGAGAATGCAGTGTGTGTGGGGAGAGTGAAGTGTGTGTGGGGAGAGTGCAGTGTGTGTGGGGAGAGTGCCGTGTGTGTGGGGAGAGTGCAGTGTGTGGGGAGAGTGCAATGTGTGCGGAGAATGCAGTGTGTGGGGGAGAGCAGTGTGTGTGCGGAGAGTGCAGTGTGTGGGGAGAGTGCAGTGTGTGGGGAGAGTGCAGTGTGTGTAAGGAGTGTGCAGTGTGTGTGGGGAGAGTGCAGTGTGTGGGGAGTGTGCAGTGTGTGTGGGGAGAGTGCAGTGTGTGTGGGGAGAGTGCAGTGTGTGTGGGGAGAGTGCAGTGTGTGGGGACAGTGCAGTTTGTGGGGAGAGTGCAGTGTGAGTGGGGAGAGTGCAGTGTGTGTGAGGAGAGTGCCGTGTGTGATTGGAGAGTGCAGTGGGTGGGGAGAGTGCAGTGTGTGGGGAGATGCAGTGTGTGTGGGGAGAGTGCAGTGTGTGTGGGGAGAGTGAAGTGTTTGTGGGGAGAGTGCAGTGTGTGTAGGGAGAGTTCAGTGTGTGTTGGGAGAGTGCAGTGTTTGGGGAGAGTGCAGTGTGTGTGGGGGGAGTGCAGTGTGCGAGGAGAGTGCGGTGTGTGTGGGGAGATTGCAGTGTGTGTGGGGAGAGTGCAGTGTGTGTGAGGAGAGTGCTGTGTGTGTGGGGAGAGAGCAGTGTGTCTGGGGAGTGTGCAGTGTGTGCGGGGAGAGTGCAGTGTGTGTGGGGAGAGTGCAGTGCGTGTGGGGAGAGTGCAGTGCGTGTGGGGAGAGTGCAGTGCGTGTGGGGAGAATGCAGTGTGTGGGGAGAGTGCAGTGTGTGTGGGGAGAGTGCAGTGTGTGTCGGGAGAGTGCAGTGTGTGTGGAGAGTGCAGTGTGTGTGGGGAGGGTGCAGTGTGTGTGGGGAGAGTGCAGTGTGTGTGGGAAGAGTGCAGTGTGTGGGGAGAGTGCAGTGTGTGGGGAGAATGCAGTGTGTGTGGGGAGAGTGAAGTGTGTGTGGGGAGAGTGCAGTGTGTGTGGGGAGAGTGCCGTGTGTGTGGGGAGAGTGCAGTGTGTGGGGAGAGTGCAGTGTGTGGGGAGAGTGCAGTGTGTGCGGAGAGTGCAGTGTGTGGGGGAGAGCAGTGTGTGTGGGGAGAGTGCAGTGTGTGTGGGGAGTGTGCAGTGTGTGTGGGTGAGTGCAGTGTGTGTGGGGAGAGTGCAGCGTGTGGGGAGAGTGCAGCGTGTGGGAAGAGTGCAGTGTGTGGGGAGAGTGCAGTGTTTGTGGAGAGTGCATTGTGTGTGGGGAGAGTGCAGTTTGTATGGGGAGAGTGCAGTGTGTGTGGGGAGAGTGCAGTGTGTGTAGGGAGAGTTCAGTGTGTGTGGGGAGAGTGCAGTGTGTGGAGAGAGTGCAGTGTGTGTGGGGGGAGTGCAGTGTGTGGGAAGAGTGCTGTGTGTGTGGGGAGATTGCAGTGTGTGTGGGGAGAGTGCAGTGTGTGTGGGGAGTGTGCAGTGTGTGTGGGGAGAGTGCAGTGTGTGTGGGGAGAGTGCAGTGTGTGTGGGGAGAGTGCAGTGTGTTGGGAGAGTGCAGTGTGTGGGGAGAGTGCAGTGTGTGTGGGGAGAGTGCAGTGTGTGTGGGGAGAATGCAGTGTGTGGGGAGAGTGCAGTGTGTGTGGGGAGAGTGCAGTGTGTGTCGGGAGAGTGCAATGTGTGTGGAGAGTGCAGTGTGTGTGGAGAGTGCAGTGTGTGTGGGGAGAGTGCAGTGTGTGTGGGGAGAGTGCAGTGTGTGTGGGGAGAGTGCCGTGTGTTGGGAGAGTGCAGTGTGTGGGGAGAGTGCAGTGTGTGTGGAGAGTGCAGTGTGTGTGGGGAGAGTGCAGTGTGTGTGGGGAGAGTGCAGTGTGTGTGGGGAGAGTGCAGTGTGTGTGGGGAGAGTGCCGTGTGTTGGGAGAGTGCAGTGTGTGGGGAGAGTGCAGTGTGTGTGGGGAGAGTGAAGTGTGTGTGGGGAGAGTGCAGTGTTTGTGGGGAGAGTGCCGTGTGTGTGGGGAGAGTGCCGTGTGTTGGGAGAGTGCAGTGTGTGGGGAGAGTGCAGTGTGTGTGGGGAGAGTGAAGTGTGTGTGGGGAGAGTGCAGTGTTTGTGGGGAGAGTGCCGTGTGTGTGGGGAGAGTGCAGTGTGTGGGGAGAGTGCAGTGCGTGTGGAGAGTGCAGTGTGTCGGGGAGAGCAGTGTGTGTGGGGAGAGTGCAGTGTGGGTGGGGAGAATGCAGTGTGTGTGGGGAGAGTGCAGTATGTGTGGGGAGAGTGCAGTGTGTGTGGGGAGAGTGCAGCGTGTGGGGAGAGTGCAGCGTGTGGGAAGAGTGCAGTGTGTTGGGAGAGGGCAGTGTTTGTGGAGAGTGCAGTATGTGTGGGGAGAGTGCAATGTGTATGGGGAGAGTGCAGTGTGTGTGGGGAGAGTGCCGTGTGTGTGGGGAGAGTGCAGTGGGTGTGGGGAGGGAGGAGTGTGTGTGGGGAGAGTGCAGTGTGTGTGGGGAGAGAGCAGTGTGTGTGGGGAGAGTGCCGTGTGTGTGAGGAGAGTGCAGTGTGTGGGGAGAGTGCAGTGTGTGCGGAGAGTGCAGTGTGTGGGGGAGAGCAGTGTGTGTGGGGAGAGTGCAGCGTGTCTGAGGAGATTGCAGTGTGGGTGGGGAGAATGCAGTGTGTGTGGGGAGAGTGCAGTATGTGTGGGGAGAGTGCAGTGTGTGTGGGGAGTGTGCAGTGTGTGTGGGTGAGTGCAGTGTGTGTGGGGAGAGTGCAGCGTGTGGGGAGAGTGCAGCGTGTGGGAAGAGTGCAGTGTGTGGGGAGAGTGCAGTGTGTGTGGGGAGAGTGCAGTGTGTGTGGGGAGAGTGCAGTGTGTGGGGAGAGTGCAGTGTGTGTGGGGAGAGTGCAGTGTGTGTCGGGAGAGTGCAGTGTGTGTGGAGAGTGCAGTTTGTGTGGGGAGGGTGCAGTGTGTGTGGGGAGAGTGCAGTGTGTGTGGGGAGAGTGCAGTGTGTGGGGAGAGTGCAGTGCGTGGGGAGAATGCAGTGTGTGTGGGGAGAGTGAAGTGTGTGTGGGGAGAGTGCAGTGTGTGTGGGGAGAGTGCCGTGTGTGTGGGGAGAGTGCAGTGTGTGGGGAGAGTGCAATGTGTGCGGAGAATGCAGTGTGTGGGGGAGAGCAGTGTGTGTGCGGAGAGTGCAGTGTGTGGGGAGAGTGCAGTGTGTGGGGAGAGTGCAATGTGTGTGGGGAGAGTGCAGTGTGTGTGGGGAGAGTGTAGTGTGTGTGGGGAGAGAGCAGTGTTTCTGGGGAGAGTGCAGTGTGTGTAGGGAGAGTTCAGTGTGTGTGGGGAGAGTGCAGTGTTTGGGGAGAGTGCAGTGTGTGTGGGGGGAGTGCAGTGTTTGGGGAGAGTGCGGTGTGTGTGGGGAGATTGCAGTGTCTGTGGGCAGAGTGCAGTGTGTGTGAGGAGAGTGCTGTGTGTGTGGGGAGAGTGCAGTGTGTGTGGGGAGAGTGCAGTGTGTGTGGGGAGAGTGCAGTGCGTGTGGGGAGAGTGCAGTGTGTGTGGGGAGAATGCAGTGTGTGGGGAGACTGCAGTGTGTGTTGGGAGAGTGCAGTGTGTGTGGGGAGAGTGCAGTGTGTGGGGAGAGTGCAGTGTGTGTGGGGGGAGTGCAGTGTGTGGGGAGAGTGCTGTGTGTGTGGGGAGATTGCAGTGTGTGTGGGGAGAGTGCAGTGTGTGTCAGGAGAGTGCTGTGTGTGTGGGGAGAGTGCAGTGTGTGTGGGAAGTGTGCAGTGTGTGTGGGGAGAGTGCAGTGTGTGTGGGGAGAGTGCAGTGTGTGTGGGGAGAATGCAGTGTGTGGGGAGAGTGCAGTGTGTGTGGGGAGAGTGCAGTGTGTGTCGGGAGAGTGCAGTGTGTGTGGAGAGTGCAGTGTGTGTGGGGAGGGTGCAGTGTGTTGGGAGAGTGCAATGTGTGGGGAGAGTGCAGTGTGTGTGGGGAGAGTGAAGTGTGTGTGGGGAGAGTGCAGTGTGTGTGGGGAGAGTGCCGTGAGTGTGGGGAGAGTGCAGTGTGTGGGGAGAGTGCAGTGTGTGGGGAGAGTGCAGTGTGTGTGGAGAGTGCAGTGTGTGGGGGAGAGCAATGTGTGTGGGGAGAGTGGTGTGTGTGAGGAGAGTGCAGTGTGGGTGGGGAGTGTGCAGTGTGTGTGGGGGGAGTGCAGTGTGTGTGGGTAGAGTGCAGCGTGTGGGGAGAGTGCAGCGTGTGGGAAGAGTGCAGTGTGTTGGGATAGGGCAGTGTTTGTGGAGAGTGCAGTGTGTGTGGGGAGATGCAGTGTGTATGGGGAGAGTGCAGTGTGTGTGGGGAGAGTGCCATTTGTGTGGGGAGAGTGCAGTGTGTGTGGGGAGGGAGCAGTGTGTGTGGGGAGAGTGCAGTGTGTGTGGGGAGAGTGCAGTGTGTCTGGGGAGAGTGCCGTGTGTGTGGGGAGAGTGCAGTGTGTGGGGAGAGCGCAGTGTTTGCGGAGAGTGCAGTGTGTGGGTGAGAGCAGTATGTGTGGGGAGAGTGCAGTGTGTGTGAGGAGATTGCAGTGTGTGTGGGGAGAATGCAATGTGTGTGGGGAGAGTGCAGTATGTGTGGGGAGAGTGCAGTGTGTGTGGGGAGTGTGCAGTGTGTGTGGGTGAGTGCAGTGTGTGTGGGGAGAGTGCAGCGTGTGGGGAGAGTGCAGTGTGTGGGAAGAGTGCAGTGTGTGTGGGGAGAGTGCCGTGTGTGTGGGGAGAGTGCAGTGTGTGTGGGGAGGGAGCAGTGTGTGTGGGGAGACTGCAGTGAGTGTGGGGAGAGTGCAGTGTGTGTGGGGAGAGTGCAGTGTGTGGGGAGAGTGCAGTGTGTGTGGGGAGAGTGCAGTGTGTGTGGGGAGAGTGCAGTGTGTGTGGGGAGAGTGCAGTGTGTGTGGGGAGAGTGAAGTGTGTGTGGGGAGAGTGCAGTGTGTGTGGGGATATTGCAGTGTGTGGGGAGAGTGCAGTTTGTGTCGGGAGAGTGCAGTGTGTGTAGGGAGAGTTCAGAGTGTGTGGGGAGAGTGCATTGTGTGGGGAGAGTGCAGTGTGTGTGGGGGGAGTGCAGTGTGTGGGGAGAGTGCAGTGTGTGTGAGGAGAGTGCCGTGTGTGATTGGAGAGTGCAGTGGGTGGGGAGAGTGCAGTGTGTGGGGAGATGCAGTGTGTGTGGGGAGAGTGCAGTGTGTGTGGGGAGAGTGAAGTGTTTGTGGGGAGAGTGCAGTGTGTGTAGGGAGAGTTCAGTGTGTGTTGGGAGAGTGCAGTGTTTGGGGAGAGTGCAGTGTGTGTGGGGGGAGTGCAGTGTGCGAGGAGAGTGCGGTGTGTGTGGGGAGATTGCAGTGTGTGTGGGGAGAGTGCAGTGTGTGTGAGGAGAGTGCTGTGTGTGTGGGGAGAGAGCAGTGTGTCTGGGGAGTGTGCAGTGTGTGCGGGGAGAGTGCAGTGTGTGTGGGGAGAGTGCAGTGCGTGTGGGGAGAGTGCAGTGCGTGTGGGGAGAGTGCAGTGCGTGTGGGGAGAATGCAGTGTGTGGGGAGAGTGCAGTGTGTGTGGGGAGAGTGCAGTGTGTGTCGGGAGAGTGCAGTGTGTGTGGAGAGTGCAGTGTGTGTGGGGAGGGTGCAGTGTGTGTGGGGAGAGTGCAGTGTGTGTGGGAAGAGTGCAGTGTGTGGGGAGAGTGCAGTGTGTGGGGAGAATGCAGTGTGTGTGGGGAGAGTGAAGTGTGTGTGGGGAGAGTGCAGTGTGTGTGGGGAGAGTGCCGTGTGTGTGGGGAGAGTGCAGTGTGTGGGGAGAGTGCAGTGTGTGGGGAGAGTGCAGTGTGTGCGGAGAGTGCAGTGTGTGGGGGAGAGCAGTGTGTGTGGGGAGAGTGCAGTGTGTGTGGGGAGTGTGCAGTGTGTGTGGGTGAGTGCAGTGTGTGTGGGGAGAGTGCAGCGTGTGGGGAGAGTGCAGCGTGTGGGAAGAGTGCAGTGTGTGGGGAGAGTGCAGTGTTTGTGGAGAGTGCATTGTGTGTGGGGAGAGTGCAGTTTGTATGGGGAGAGTGCAGTGTGTGTGGGGAGAGTGCAGTGTGTGTAGGGAGAGTTCAGTGTGTGTGGGGAGAGTGCAGTGTGTGGAGAGAGTGCAGTGTGTGTGGGGGGAGTGCAGTGTGTGGGAAGAGTGCTGTGTGTGTGGGGAGATTGCAGTGTGTGTGGGGAGAGTGCAGTGTGTGTGGGGAGAGTGCAGTGTGTGTGGGGAGAATGCAGTGTGCGGGTAGAGTGCAGTGTGTGTGGGGAGAGTGATGTGTGTGTGGGGAGAGTGCAGTGTATGGGGAGAGTGCAGAGTGTGTGGGGAGAGTGCAGTGTGTGTAAGGAGTGTGCAGTGTGTGTGGGGAGAGTGCAGTGTGTGGGGAGTGTGCAGTGTGTGTGGGGAGAGTGCAGTGTGTGTGGGGAGAGTGCAGTGTGTGTGGGGAGAGTGCAGTGTGTGGGGACAGTGCAGTTTGTGGGGAGAGTGCAGTGTGAGTGGGGAGAGTGCAGTGTGTGTGAGGAGAGTGCCGTGTGTGATTGGAGAGTGCAGTGGGTGGGGAGAGTGCAGTGTGTGGGGAGATGCAGTGTGTGTGGGGAGAGTGCAGTGTGTGTGGGGAGAGTGAAGTGTTTGTGGGGAGAGTGCAGTGTGTGTAGGGAGAGTTCAGTGTGTGTTGGGAGAGTGCAGTGTTTGGGGAGAGTGCAGTGTGTGTGGGGGGAGTGCAGTGTGCGAGGAGAGTGCGGTGTGTGTGGGGAGATTGCAGTGTGTGTGGGGAGAGTGCAGTGTGTGTGAGGAGAGTGCTGTGTGTGTGGGGAGAGAGCAGTGTGTCTGGGGAGTGTGCAGTGTGTGCGGGGAGAGTGCAGTGTGTGTGGGGAGAGTGCAGTGCGTGTGGGGAGAGTGCAGTGCGTGTGGGGAGAGTGCAGTGCGTGTGGGGAGAATGCAGTGTGTGGGGAGAGTGCAGTGTGTGTGGGGAGAGTGCAGTGTGTGTCGGGAGAGTGCAGTGTGTGTGGAGAGTGCAGTGTGTGTGGGGAGGGTGCAGTGTGTGTGGGGAGAGTGCAGTGTGTGTGGGAAGAGTGCAGTGTGTGGGGAGAGTGCAGTGTGTGGGGAGAATGCAGTGTGTGTGGGGAGAGTGAAGTGTGTGTGGGGAGAGTGCAGTGTGTGTGGGGAGAGTGCCGTGTGTGTGGGGAGAGTGCAGTGTGTGGGGAGAGTGCAGTGTGTGGGGAGAGTGCAGTGTGTGCGGAGAGTGCAGTGTGTGGGGGAGAGCAGTGTGTGTGGGGAGAGTGCAGTGTGTGTGGGGAGTGTGCAGTGTGTGTGGGTGAGTGCAGTGTGTGTGGGGAGAGTGCAGCGTGTGGGGAGAGTGCAGCGTGTGGGAAGAGTGCAGTGTGTGGGGAGAGTGCAGTGTTTGTGGAGAGTGCATTGTGTGTGGGGAGAGTGCAGTTTGTATGGGGAGAGTGCAGTGTGTGTGGGGAGAGTGCAGTGTGTGTAGGGAGAGTTCAGTGTGTGTGGGGAGAGTGCAGTGTGTGGAGAGAGTGCAGTGTGTGTGGGGGGAGTGCAGTGTGTGGGAAGAGTGCTGTGTGTGTGGGGAGATTGCAGTGTGTGTGGGGAGAGTGCAGTGTGTGTGGGGAGAGTGCAGTGTGTGTGGGGAGAATGCAGTGTGCGGGTAGAGTGCAGTGTGTGTGGGGAGAGTGAAGTGTGTGTGGGGAGAGTGCAGTGTATGGGGAGAGTGCAGAGTGTGTGGGGAGAGTGCAGTGTGTGTAAGGAGTGTGCAGTGTGTGTGGGGAGAGTGCAGTGTGTGGGGAGTGTGCAGTGTGTGTGGGGAGAGTGCAGTGTGTGTGGGGAGAGTGCAGTGTGTGTGGGGAGAGTGCAGTGTGTGGGGACAGTGCAGTTTGTGGGGAGAGTGCAGTGTGAGTGGGGAGAGTGCAGTGTGTGTGAGGAGAGTGCCGTGTGTGATTGGAGAGTGCAGTGGGTGGGGAGAGTGCAGTGTGTGGGGAGATGCAGTGTGTGTGGGGAGAGTGCAGTGTGTGTGGGGAGAGTGAAGTGTTTGTGGGGAGAGTGCAGTGTGTGTAGGGAGAGTTCAGTGTGTGTTGGGAGAGTGCAGTGTTTGGGGAGAGTGCAGTGTGTGTGGGGGGAGTGCAGTGTGCGAGGAGAGTGCGGTGTGTGTGGGGAGATTGCAGTGTGTGTGGGGAGAGTGCAGTGTGTGTGAGGAGAGTGCTGTGTGTGTGGGGAGAGAGCAGTGTGTCTGGGGAGTGTGCAGTGTGTGCGGGGAGAGTGCAGTGTGTGTGGGGAGAGTGCAGTGCGTGTGGGGAGAGTGCAGTGCGTGTGGGGAGAGTGCAGTGCGTGTGGGGAGAATGCAGTGTGTGGGGAGAGTGCAGTGTGTGTGGGGAGAGTGCAGTGTGTGTCGGGAGAGTGCAGTGTGTGTGGAGAGTGCAGTGTGTGTGGGGAGGGTGCAGTGTGTGTGGGGAGAGTGCAGTGTGTGTGGGAAGAGTGCAGTGTGTGGGGAGAGTGCAGTGTGTGGGGAGAATGCAGTGTGTGTGGGGAGAGTGAAGTGTGTGTGGGGAGAGTGCAGTGTGTGTGGGGAGAGTGCCGTGTGTGTGGGGAGAGTGCAGTGTGTGGGGAGAGTGCAGTGTGTGGGGAGAGTGCAGTGTGTGCGGAGAGTGCAGTGTGTGGGGGAGAGCAGTGTGTGTGGGGAGAGTGCAGTGTGTGTGGGGAGTGTGCAGTGTGTGTGGGTGAGTGCAGTGTGTGTGGGGAGAGTGCAGCGTGTGGGGAGAGTGCAGCGTGTGGGAAGAGTGCAGTGTGTGGGGAGAGTGCAGTGTTTGTGGAGAGTGCATTGTGTGTGGGGAGAGTGCAGTTTGTATGGGGAGAGTGCAGTGTGTGTGGGGAGAGTGCAGTGTGTGTAGGGAGAGTTCAGTGTGTGTGGGGAGAGTGCAGTGTGTGGAGAGAGTGCAGTGTGTGTGGGGGGAGTGCAGTGTGTGGGAAGAGTGCTGTGTGTGTGGGGAGATTGCAGTGTGTGTGGGGAGAGTGCAGTGTGTGTGGGGAGTGTGCAGTGTGTGTGGGGAGAGTGCAGTGTGTGTGGGGAGAGTGCAGTGTGTGTGGGGAGAGTGCAGTGTGTTGGGAGAGTGCAGTGTGTGGGGAGAGTGCAGTGTGTGTGGGGAGAGTGCAGTGTGTGTGGGGAGAATGCAGTGTGTGGGGAGAGTGCAGTGTGTGTGGGGAGAGTGCAGTGTGTGTCGGGAGAGTGCAATGTGTGTGGAGAGTGCAGTGTGTGTGGAGAGTGCAGTGTGTGTGGGGAGAGTGCAGTGTGTGTGGGGAGAGTGCAGTGTGTGTGGGGAGAGTGCAGTGTGTGTGGGGAGAGTGCCGTGTGTTGGGAGAGTGCAGTGTGTGGGGAGAGTGCAGTGTGTGTGGGGAGAGTGAAGTGTGTGTGGGGAGAGTGCAGTGTTTGTGGGGAGAGTGCCGTGTGTGTGGGGAGAGTGCCGTGTGTTGGGAGAGTGCAGTGTGTGGGGAGAGTGCAGTGTGTGTGGGGAGAGTGAAGTGTGTGTGGGGAGAGTGCAGTGTTTGTGGGGAGAGTGCCGTGTGTGTGGGGAGAGTGCAGTGTGTGGGGAGAGTGCAGTGCGTGTGGAGAGTGCAGTGTGTCGGGGAGAGCAGTGTGTGTGGGGAGAGTGCAGTGTGGGTGGGGAGAATGCAGTGTGTGTGGGGAGAGTGCAGTATGTGTGGGGAGAGTGCAGTGTGTGTGGGGAGAGTGCAGCGTGTGGGGAGAGTGCAGCGTGTGGGAAGAGTGCAGTGTGTTGGGAGAGGGCAGTGTTTGTGGAGAGTGCAGTATGTGTGGGGAGAGTGCAATGTGTATGGGGAGAGTGCAGTGTGTGTGGGGAGAGTGCCGTGTGTGTGGGGAGAGTGCAGTGGGTGTGGGGAGGGAGGAGTGTGTGTGGGGAGAGTGCAGTGTGTGTGGGGAGAGTGCAGTGTGTGTGGGGAGAGTGCCGTGTGTGTGAGGAGAGTGCAGTGTGTGGGGAGAGTGCAGTGTGTGCGGAGAGTGCAGTGTGTGGGGGAGAGCAGTGTGTGTGGGGAGAGTGCAGCGTGTCTGAGGAGATTGCATTGTGGGTGGGGAGAATGCAGTGTGTGTGGGGAGAGTGCAGTATGTGTGGGGAGAGTGCAGTGTGTGTGGGGAGTGTGCAGTGTGTGTGGGTGAGTGCAGTGTGTGTGGGGAGAGTGCAGCGTGTGGGGAGAGTGCAGCGTGTGGGAAGAGTGCAGTGTGTGGGGAGAGTGCAGTGTGTGTGGGGAGAGTGCAGTGTGTGTGGGGAGAGTGCAGTGTGTGGGGAGAGTGCAGTGTGTGTGGGGAGAGTGCAGTGTGTGTCGGGAGAGTGCAGTGTGTGTGGAGAGTGCAGTTTGTGTGGGGAGGGTGCAGTGTGTGTGGGGAGAGTGCAGTGTGTGTGGGGAGAGTGCAGTGTGTGGGGAGAGTGCAGTGCGTGGGGAGAATGCAGTGTGTGTGGGGAGAGTGAAGTGTGTGTGGGGAGAGTGCAGTGTGTGTGGGGAGAGTGCCGTGTGTGTGGGGAGAGTGCAGTGTGTGGGGAGAGTGCAATGTGTGCGGAGAATGCAGTGTGTGGGGGAGAGCAGTGTGTGTGCGGAGAGTGCAGTGTGTGGGGAGAGTGCAGTGTGTGGGGAGAGTGCAGTGTGTGTAAGGAGTGTGCAGTGTGTGTGGGGAGAGTGCAGTGTGTGGGGAGTGTGCAGTGTGTGTGGGGAGAGTGCAGTGTGTGTGGGGAGAGTGCAGTGTGTGTGGGGAGAGTGCAGTGTGTGGGGACAGTGCAGTTTGTGGGGAGAGTGCAGTGTGAGTGGGGAGAGTGCAGTGTGTGTGAGGAGAGTGCCGTGTGTGATTGGAGAGTGCAGTGGGTGGGGAGAGTGCAGTGTGTGGGGAGATGCAGTGTGTGTGGGGAGAGTGCAGTGTGTGTGGGGAGAGTGAAGTGTTTGTGGGGAGAGTGCAGTGTGTGTAGGGAGAGTTCAGTGTGTGTTGGGAGAGTGCAGTGTTTGGGGAGAGTGCAGTGTGTGTGGGGGGAGTGCAGTGTGCGAGGAGAGTGCGGTGTGTGTGGGGAGATTGCAGTGTGTGTGGGGAGAGTGCAGTGTGTGTGAGGAGAGTGCTGTGTGTGTGGGGAGAGAGCAGTGTGTCTGGGGAGTGTGCAGTGTGTGCGGGGAGAGTGCAGTGTGTGTGGGGAGAGTGCAGTGCGTGTGGGGAGAGTGCAGTGCGTGTGGGGAGAGTGCAGTGCGTGTGGGGAGAATGCAGTGTGTGGGGAGAGTGCAGTGTGTGTGGGGAGAGTGCAGTGTGTGTCGGGAGAGTGCAGTGTGTGTGGAGAGTGCAGTGTGTGTGGGGAGGGTGCAGTGTGTGTGGGGAGAGTGCAGTGTGTGTGGGAAGAGTGCAGTGTGTGGGGAGAGTGCAGTGTGTGGGGAGAATGCAGTGTGTGTGGGGAGAGTGAAGTGTGTGTGGGGAGAGTGCAGTGTGTGTGGGGAGAGTGCCGTGTGTGTGGGGAGAGTGCAGTGTGTGGGGAGAGTGCAGTGTGTGGGGAGAGTGCAGTGTGTGCGGAGAGTGCAGTGTGTGGGGGAGAGCAGTGTGTGTGGGGAGAGTGCAGTGTGTGTGGGGAGTGTGCAGTGTGTGTGGGTGAGTGCAGTGTGTGTGGGGAGAGTGCAGCGTGTGGGGAGAGTGCAGCGTGTGGGAAGAGTGCAGTGTGTGGGGAGAGTGCAGTGTTTGTGGAGAGTGCATTGTGTGTGGGGAGAGTGCAGTTTGTATGGGGAGAGTGCAGTGTGTGTGGGGAGAGTGCAGTGTGTGTAGGGAGAGTTCAGTGTGTGTGGGGAGAGTGCAGTGTGTGGAGAGAGTGCAGTGTGTGTGGGGGGAGTGCAGTGTGTGGGAAGAGTGCTGTGTGTGTGGGGAGATTGCAGTGTGTGTGGGGAGAGTGCAGTGTGTGTGGGGAGTGTGCAGTGTGTGTGGGGAGAGTGCAGAGTGTGTGGGGAGAGTGCAGTGTGTGTGGGGAGAGTGCAGTGTGTTGGGAGAGTGCAGTGTGTGGGGAGAGTGCAGTGTGTGTGGGGAGAGTGCAGTGTGTGTGGGGAGAATGCAGTGTGTGGGGAGAGTGCAGTGTGTGTGGGGAGAGTGCAGTGTGTGTCGGGAGAGTGCAATGTGTGTGGAGAGTGCAGTGTGTGTGGAGAGTGCAGTGTGTGTGGGGAGAGTGCAGTGTGTGTGGGGAGAGTGCAGTGTGTGTGGGGAGAGTGCAGTGTGTGTGGGGAGAGTGCCGTGTGTTGGGAGAGTGCAGTGTGTGGGGAGAGTGCAGTGTGTGTGGGGAGAGTGAAGTGTGTGTGGGGAGAGTGCAGTGTTTGTGGGGAGAGTGCCGTGTGTGTGGGGAGAGTGCCGTGTGTTGGGAGAGTGCAGTGTGTGGGGAGAGTGCAGTGTGTGTGGGGAGAGTGAAGTGTGTGTGGGGAGAGTGCAGTGTTTGTGGGGAGAGTGCCGTGTGTGTGGGGAGAGTGCAGTGTGTGGGGAGAGTGCAGTGCGTGTGGAGAGTGCAGTGTGTCGGGGAGAGCAGTGTGTGTGGGGAGAGTGCAGTGTGGGTGGGGAGAATGCAGTGTGTGTGGGGAGAGTGCAGTATGTGTGGGGAGAGTGCAGTGTGTGTGGGGAGAGTGCAGCGTGTGGGGAGAGTGCAGCGTGTGGGAAGAGTGCAGTGTGTTGGGAGAGGGCAGTGTTTGTGGAGAGTGCAGTATGTGTGGGGAGAGTGCAATGTGTATGGGGAGAATGCAGTGTGTGTGGGGAGAGTGCCGTGTGTGTGGGGAGAGTGCAGTGGGTGTGGGGAGGGAGGAGTGTGTGTGGGGAGAGTGCAGTGTGTGTGGGGAGAGTGCAGTGTGTGTGGGGAGAGTGCCGTGTGTGTGAGGAGAGTGCAGTGTGTGGGGAGAGTGCAGTGTGTGCGGAGAGTGCAGTGTGTGGGGGAGAGCAGTGTGTGTGGGGAGAGTGCAGCGTGTCTGAGGAGATTGCAGTGTGGGTGGGGAGAATGCAGTGTGTGTGGGGAGAGTGCAGTATGTGTGGGGAGAGTGCAGTGTGTGTGGGGAGTGTGCAGTGTGTGTGGGTGAGTGCAGTGTGTGTGGGGAGAGTGCAGCGTGTGGGGAGAGTGCAGCGTGTGGGAAGAGTGCAGTGTGTGGGGAGAGTGCAGTGTGTGTGGGGAGAGTGCAGTGTGTGTGGGGAGAGTGCAGTGTGTGGGGAGAGTGCAGTGTGTGTGGGGAGAGTGCAGTGTGTGTCGGGAGAGTGCAGTGTGTGTGGAGAGTGCAGTTTGTGTGGGGAGGGTGCAGTGTGTGTGGGGAGAGTGCAGTGTGTGTGGGGAGAGTGCAGTGTGTGGGGAGAGTGCAGTGCGTGGGGAGAATGCAGTGTGTGTGGGGAGAGTGAAGTGTGTGTGGGGAGAGTGCAGTGTGTGTGGGGAGAGTGCCGTGTGTGTGGGGAGAGTGCAGTGTGTGGGGAGAGTGCAATGTGTGCGGAGAATGCAGTGTGTGGGGGAGAGCAGTGTGTGTGCGGAGAGTGCAGTGTGTGGGGAGAGTGCAGTGTGTGGGGAGAGTGCAATGTGTGTGGGGAGAGTGCAGTGTGTGTGGGGAGAGTGTAGTGTGTGTGGGGAGAGAGCAGTGTTTCTGGGGAGAGTGCAGTGTGTGTAGGGAGAGTTCAGTGTGTGTGGGGAGAGTGCAGTGTTTGGGGAGAGTGCAGTGTGTGTGGGGGGAGTGCAGTGTTTGGGGAGAGTGCGGTGTGTGTGGGGAGATTGCAGTGTCTGTGGGCAGAGTGCAGTGTGTGTGAGGAGAGTGCTGTGTGTGTGGGGAGAGTGCAGTGTGTGTGGGGAGAGTGCAGTGTGTGTGGGGAGAGTGCAGTGCGTGTGGGGAGAGTGCAGTGTGTGTGGGGAGAATGCAGTGTGTGGGGAGACTGCAGTGTGTGTTGGGAGAGTGCAGTGTGTGTGGGGAGAGTGCAGTGTGTGGGGAGAGTGCAGTGTGTGTGGGGGGAGTGCAGTGTGTGGGGAGAGTGCTGTGTGTGTGGGGAGATTGCAGTGTGTGTGGGGAGAGTGCAGTGTGTGTCAGGAGAGTGCTGTGTGTGTGGGGAGAGTGCAGTGTGTGTGGGAAGTGTGCAGTGTGTGTGGGGAGAGTGCAGTGTGTGTGGGGAGAGTGCAGTGTGTGTGGGGAGAATGCAGTGTGTGGGGAGAGTGCAGTGTGTGTGGGGAGAGTGCAGTGTGTGTCGGGAGAGTGCAGTGTGTGTGGAGAGTGCAGTGTGTGTGGGGAGGGTGCAGTGTGTTGGGAGAGTGCAATGTGTGGGGAGAGTGCAGTGTGTGTGGGGAGAGTGAAGTGTGTGTGGGGAGAGTGCAGTGTGTGTGGGGAGAGTGCCGTGAGTGTGGGGAGAGTGCAGTGTGTGGGGAGAGTGCAGTGTGTGGGGAGAGTGCAGTGTGTGTGGAGAGTGCAGTGTGTGGGGGAGAGCAATGTGTGTGGGGAGAGTGGTGTGTGTGAGGAGAGTGCAGTGTGGGTGGGGAGTGTGCAGTGTGTGTGGGGGGAGTGCAGTGTGTGTGGGTAGAGTGCAGCGTGTGGGGAGAGTGCAGCGTGTGGGAAGAGTGCAGTGTGTTGGGATAGGGCAGTGTTTGTGGAGAGTGCAGTGTGTGTGGGGAGATGCAGTGTGTATGGGGAGAGTGCAGTGTGTGTGGGGAGAGTGCCATTTGTGTGGGGAGAGTGCAGTGTGTGTGGGGAGGGAGCAGTGTGTGTGGGGAGAGTGCAGTGTGTGTGGGGAGAGTGCAGTGTGTCTGGGGAGAGTGCCGTGTGTGTGGGGAGAGTGCAGTGTGTGGGGAGAGCGCAGTGTTTGCGGAGAGTGCAGTGTGTGGGTGAGAGCAGTATGTGTGGGGAGAGTGCAGTGTGTGTGAGGAGATTGCAGTGTGTGTGGGGAGAATGCAATGTGTGTGGGGAGAGTGCAGTATGTGTGGGGAGAGTGCAGTGTGTGTGGGGAGTGTGCAGTGTGTGTGGGTGAGTGCAGTGTGTGTGGGGAGAGTGCAGCGTGTGGGGAGAGTGCAGTGTGTGGGAAGAGTGCAGTGTGTGTGGGGAGAGTGCCGTGTGTGTGGGGAGAGTGCAGTGTGTGTGGGGAGGGAGCAGTGTGTGTGGGGAGACTGCAGTGAGTGTGGGGAGAGTGCAGTGTGTGTGGGGAGAGTGCAGTGTGTGGGGAGAGTGCAGTGTGTGTGGGGAGAGTGCAGTGTGTGTGGGGAGAGTGCAGTGTGTGTGGGGAGAGTGCAGTGTGTGTGGGGAGAGTGAAGTGTGTGTGGGGAGAGTGCAGTGTGTGTGGGGATATTGCAGTGTGTGGGGAGAGTGCAGTTTGTGTCGGGAGAGTGCAGTGTGTGTAGGGAGAGTTCAGAGTGTGTGGGGAGAGTGCATTGTGTGGGGAGAGTGCAGTGTGTGTGGGGGGAGTGCAGTGTGTGGGGAGAGTGCAGTGTGTGTGGGGAGATTCCAGTATGTGTGGGGAGAGTGCAGTGTGTGTGACGAGAGTGCAGTGTGTGTGGGTAGAGTGCAGTATGTGTGGGGAGAGTCCAGTGTGTGTGTGGAGAGTCCAGTGTGTGTGGGGAGAGTGCAGTGTGTGGGGAGAGTGCAGTGTGTGTCGGGAGAGTGCATTGTGTGTGGGGAGAGTGCAGTGTGTGGGGGGAGTGCAGTATATGTGGGGACCGTGCAGTGTGTGTGGCGAGAATGCAGTGGGTGTGGGGAGAGTGCAGTATGTGTGGGGAGAGAGCAGTGAGTGGGGAGAGTGCAGTGTGTGTGGGGAGAGTGCAGTGTGTGTGGGGAGAGTGCAGTGTGTGGGGAGAGTGCAGTGTGTGGGGAGAATGCAGTGTGTGTGGGGAGATTGCAGTGTGTGTGGGGGGAGTGCAGTGTGTGGGGAGAGTGCAGTGTGTCTGGGGAGAGTGCAGTGTGTGTGGGGAGAGTGCAGTGTGTGGGGAGAGTGCAGTGTGAGAGGGGAGAGTGCAGTGTGTGTGGGGAGAGTGCGGTGTGTGTGGGGAGAGTGCAATGTGTGGGGAGAATAAAGTGTGTGTGGGGAGAGTGCAGTGTGTGTGGGGAGAGTGTAGTGTGTGTGGGGAGAGTGCAGTGTGTGGGGAGAGTGCAATGTGTGGGGAGAGTGCAGGTTGTGGGGAGAGTGCAGTGTGTGTGGGGAGAGTGCAGTGTGTCGGGAGAGTGCAGTGTGTGTAGGGAGAGTTCAGTGTGTGTGGGGAGAGTGCAGTGTGTGGGGAGAGTGCAGTGTGTGGGGTGAGTGCAGTGTGTGTGGGGAGAGTGCAGTGTGTGTGGGGAGAGTGTAGTGTGTGTGTGGAGAGTGCAATGTGTGCGGAGAATGCAGTGTGCGGGGAGAGTGCAGGTTGTGGGGAGAGTGCAGTGTGTGTGGGGAGAGTGCAGTGTGTGGGGAGAGTGCAGTGTGTGTGGGGAGAGTGCAGTGTGTGTTGGGAGAGTGAAGTGTGTGTGGGGAGACTGCAGTGTGTGTGGGGAGATTGCAGTGTGTGGGGAGAGTGCAGAGTTTGTGGGGAGAGTGCAGTGTGTGTAGGGAGAGTTCAGTGTGTGTGGGGGGAGTGCAGTGTGTGGGGAGAGTGCTGTGTGTGTGGGGAGATTGCAGTGTGTGTGGGGAGAGTGCAGTGTGTGTCAGGAGAGTGCTGTGTGTGTGGGGAGAGTGCAGTGTGTGTGGGAAGTGTGCAGTGTGTGTGGGGAGAGTGCAGTGTGTGTGGGGAGAGTGCAGTGTGTGTGGGGAGAATGCAGTGTGTGGGGAGAGTGCAGTGTGTGTGGGGAGAGTGCAGTGTGTGTCGGGAGAGTGCAGTGTGTGTGGAGAGTGCAGTGTGTGTGGGGAGGGTGCAGTGTGTTGGGAGAGTGCAATGTGTGGGGAGAGTGCAGTGTGTGTGGGGAGAGTGAAGTGTGTGTGGGGAGAGTGCAGTGTGTGTGGGGAGAGTGCCGTGAGTGTGGGGAGAGTGCAGTGTGTGGGGAGAGTGCAGTGTGTGGGGAGAGTGCAGTGTGTGTGGAGAGTGCAGTGTGTGGGGGAGAGCAATGTGTGTGGGGAGAGCGGTGTGTGTGAGGAGAGTGCAGTGTGGGTGGGGAGAATGCAGTGTGTGTGGGGAGAGTGCAGTATGTGTGGGGAGAGTGCAGTGTGTGTGGGGAGTGTGCAGTGTGTGTGGGGGGAGTGCAGTGTGTGTGGGTAGAGTGCAGCGTGTGGGGAGAGTGCAGCGTGTGGGAAGAGTGCAGTGTGTTGGGATAGGGCAGTGTTTGTGGAGAGTGCAGTGCGTGTGGGGAGATGCAGTGTGTATGGGGAGAGTGCAGTGTGTGTGGGGAGAGTGCCATTTGTGTGGGGAGAGTGCAGTGTGTGTGGGGAGGGAGCAGTGTGTGTGGGGAGAGTGCAGTGTGTGTGGGGAGAGTGCAGTGTGTCTGGGGAGAGTGCCGTGTGTGTGGGGAGAGTGCAGTGTGTGGGGAGAGCACAGTGTTTGCGGAGAGTGCAGTGTGTGGGTGAGAGCAGTATGTGTGGGGAGAGTGCAGTGTGTGTGAGGAGATTGCAGTGTGTGTGGGGAGAATGCAATGTGTGTGGGGAGAGTGCAGTATGTGTGGGGAGAGTGCAGTGTGTGTGGGGAGTGTGCAGTGTGTGTGGGTGAGTGCAGTGTGTGTGGGGAGAGTGCAGCGTGTGGGGAGAGTGCAGTGTGTGGGAAGAGTGCAGTGTGTGTGGGGAGAGTGCCGTGTGTGTGGGGAGAGTGCAGTGTGTGTGGGGAGGGAGCAGTGTGTGTGGGGAGACTGCAGTGAGTGTGGGGAGAGTGCAGTGTGTGTGGGGAGAGTGCAGTGTGTGGGGAGAGTGCAGTGTGTGTGGGGAGAGTGCAGTGTGTGTGGGGAGAGTGCAGTGTGTGTGGGGAGAGTGCAGTGTGTGTGGGGAGAGTGAAGTGTGTGTGGGGAGAGTGCAGTGTGTGTGGGGATATTGCAGTGTGTGGGGAGAGTGCAGTTTGTGTCGGGAGAGTGCAGTGTGTGTAGGGAGAGTTCAGAGTGTGTGGGGAGAGTGCATTGTGTGGGGAGAGTGCAGTGTGTGTGGGGGGAGTGCAGTGTGTGGGGAGAGTGCAGTGTGTGTGGGGAGATTCCAGTATGTGTGGGGAGAGTGCAGTGTGTGTGACGAGAGTGCAGTGTGTGTGGGTAGAGTGCAGTATGTGTGGGGAGAGTCCAGTGTGTGTGTGGAGAGTCCAGTGTGTGTGGGGAGAGTGCAGTGTGTGGGGAGAGTGCAGTGTGTGTCGGGAGAGTGCATTGTGTGTGGGGAGAGTGCAGTGTGTGGGGGGAGTGCAGTATATGTGGGGACCGTGCAGTGTGTGTGGCGAGAATGCAGTGGGTGTGGGGAGAGTGCAGTATGTGTGGGGAGAGAGCAGTGAGTGGGGAGAGTGCAGTGTGTGTGGGGAGAGTGCAGTGTGTGTGGGGAGAGTGCGGTGTGAGTGGGGATAGTGCAGTGTGTGTGGGGAGAATGCAGTGTGTGTGGGGAGATTGCAGTGTGTGTGGGGGGAGTGCAGTGTGTGGGGAGAGTGCAGTGTGTCTGGGGAGAGTGCAGTGTGTGTGGGGAGAGTGCAGTGTGTGGGGAGAGTGCAGTGTGAGAGGGGAGAGTGCAGTGTGTGTGGGGAGAGTGCGGTGTGTGTGGGGAGAGTGCAATGTGTGGGGAGAATAAAGTGTGTGGGGAGAGTGCAGTGTGTGTGGGGAGAGTGTAGTGTGTGTGGGGAGAGTGCAGTGTGTGGGGAGAGTGCAATGTGTGGGGAGAGTGCAGGTTGTGGGGAGAGTGCAGTGTGTGTGGGGAGAGTGCAGTGTGTCGGGAGAGTGCAGTGTGTGTAGGGAGAGTTCAGTGTGTGTGGGGAGACTGCAGTGTGTGGGGAGAGTGCAGTGTGTGGGGTGAGTGCAGTGTGTGTGGGGAGAGTGCAGTGTGTGTGGGGAGAGTGTAGTGTGTGTGTGGAGAGTGCAATGTGTGCGGAGAGTGCAGTGTGCGGGGAGAGTGCAGGTTGTGGGGAGAGTGCAGTGTGTGTGGGGAGAATGCAGTGTGTGGGGAGAGTGCAGTGTGTGTGGGGAGAGTGCAGTGTGTGTTGGGAGAGTGAAGTGTGTGTGGGGAGACTGCAGTGTGTGTGGGGAGATTGCAGTGTGTGGGGAGAGTGCAGAGTTTGTGGGGAGAGTGCAGTGTGTGTAGGGAGAGTTCAGTGTGTGTGGGGAGAGTGCAGTGTGTGGGGAGAGTGCTGTGTGTGTGGGGAGATTGCAGTGTGTGTGGGGAGATTGCAGTGTGTGTGGGGAAAGTGCAGTGTGTGTGAGGAGAGTGCTGTATGTGTGGGGAGAGTGCAGTGTGTGTGGGGAGTGTGCAGTGTGTGTGGGGAGAGTGCAGTGTGTGTGGGGAGAGTGCAGTGTGTGTGGGGAGAGTGCAGTGTGTGTGGGGAGAATGCAGTGTGTGGGGAGAGTGCAGTGTGTGTGGGGAGAGTGCAGTGTGTGTCGGGAGAGTGCAGTGTGTGTGGGGAGAGTGCAGTGTGTGTGGGGTGAGTGCAGTGTGTGTGGGGAGAGTGCAGTGTGTGGGGGGAGTGCAGTTTGTGTGGGGAGGGTGCAGTGTCTGTGGGGAGAGTGCAGTGTGTGTGGGGAGAGTGCAGTGTGTGGGGAGAGTGCAGTGTGTGGGGAGAGTGCAGTGTGTGTGGGGAGAGTGAAGTGTGTGTGGGGAGAGAGCACTGTGTGTGGGTAGAGTGCCGTGTGTGTGGGGAGAGTGCAGTGTGTGGGGAGAGTGCAGTGTGTGCGAAGAGTGCAGTGTGTGTGAGGAGAGTGCAGTGTGGGTGGGGAGAATGCAGTGTGTGTGGGGAGAGTGCATTATTTGTGGGGAGAGTGCAGTGTGTGTGGGGAGTGTGCAGTGTGTGTGGGGGGAGTGCAGTGTGTGTGGGGAGAGTGCAGCGTGTGGGGAGAGTGCAGCGTGTGGGAAGAGTGCAGTGTGTGGGGAGAGTGCAGTGTGTGTGGGGATAGTGCAGTGTGTGTGTGGAGAGTGCAGTGTGTGGGGAGAGTGCAGTGTGTGTGGGGAGAGTGCAGTGTGTGTGGGGAGAGTGCAGTGTGTGTGGGGAGAGTGAAGTGTGTGTGGGGAGAGTGCAGTGTGTGTGGGGATATTTCAGTGTGTGGGGAGATTGCAGTGTGTGGGGAGAGTGCAGTGTGTATCGGGAGAGTGCAGTGTGTGTAGGGAGAGCTCAGTGTGTGTGGGGAGAGTGCAGTGTGTGGGGAGAGTGCAGTGTGTGTGGGGGGAGTGCCGTATGTGGGGAGAGTGCAGTATGTGTTGGGAGATTCCAGTATGTGTGGGGAGAGGGCAGTGTGTGTGACGAGAGTGCAGTGTGTGTCGGGAGAGTGCAGTGTGTGTGGGGAGAGCCCAGTGTGTGTGGGGAGTGTCCAGTGTGTGTGGGGAGAGTGCAGTGTGTGTGGGGAGAGTGCAGTCTGTGTGGGGAGAGTGCAGTGTGTGGGGAGAGTGCAGTGTGTGTCGGGAGAGTGCAGTGTGTGTGGGGAGAGTGCAGTGTGTGGGGAGAGTGCAGTATATGTGGGGACCGTGCAGTGTGTGTAGCGAGAATGCAGTGAGTGTGGGGAGAGTGCAGTATGTGTGGGGAGAGTGCAGTGTGTGGGGAGAGTGCAGTGTGTGGGGAGAGTGCAGTGTGTGTGGGGAGAGTGCAGTGTGTGTGGGGAGAGTGCAGTGTGTGTGGGGATAGTGCAGTGTGTGTGAGGAGAGTGCAGTGAGTGGGGAGAGTGCAGTGTGTGGGGAGAGTGCAGTGTGTGTGGGGAGATTGCAGTGTGTGTGGGGGGAGTGCAGTGTGTGGGGAGAGTGCGGTGTGTGTGGGGAGAGTGCAGTGTGTGTGGGGAGAGTGCAGTGTGTGGGGAGAGTGCAGTGTCAGAGGGGAGAGTGCAGTGTGTGTGGGGAGAGTGCGGTGTGTGTGGGGAGAGTGCAATGTGTGGGGAGAATGTAGTGTGTGTGGGGAGAGTGCAGTGTGTGTGGGGATAGTGTAGTGTGTGTGGGGAGAGTGCAGTGTGTGGGGAGAGTGCAATGTGTGGGGAGAGTGCAGGTTGTGGGGAGAGTGCAGTGTGTATGGGGAGAGTGCAGTGTGTGGGGAGAGTGCAGTGTGTGTGGGGAGAGTGCAGTGTCTGTGGGGAGAGTGAAGTGTGTGTGGGGAGAGTGCAGTGTGTGTGGGGAGATTGCAGAGTGTGGGGAGAGTGCAGTGTTTGTGGGGAGAGTGCAGTGTGTGGGGAGAGTGCAGTGTGTGTGGCGGGAGTGCAGTGTGTGGGGAGAGTGCAGTGTGTGGGGAGAGTTCTGTGAGTGTGGGGAGAATGCAGTGTGTGGGGAGAGTGCAGTGTGCGTGGGGAGATTGCAGGGTGTGTCGGGAGAGTGCAGTGTGTGTGGAGAGTGCAGTGTGTGTGGGGAGGGTGCAGTGTGTGTGGGGAGAGTGCAGTGTGTGTGGGGAGAGGGCAGTATGTGTGGGGAGAGTGCAGTGTGTGCGTAGAGTGCAGTGTGTGGGGAGAGTGCAGGTTGTGGGGAGAGTGCAGTGTGTGTGGGGAGACTGCTGTGTGTGTGGGGGAGAGTGCAGTGTGTGGGGGAAGAGTGCAGTGTGTGTGGGGAAAGTGCAGCGTGTGTGGGGGAGAGTGCAGTGTGTGGGGGAGAGTGCAGTGTGTGTGGGGAGAGTGCAGTGTATAGGGAGAGTGCAGTGTGTGTGGGGAGAGTGCAGTGTGTGTGGGGGAGAGTGCATTGTTTTGGGGAGATTGCAGTGTGAGTGGGGAGAGTGCAGTGTGTGTGGGGAGTGTGCAGTGTGTGTGGGGGAGAGTGCAGTGTGTGGGGGGAGAGTGCAGTGTGTGTGGGGAAAATGCAGCGTGTGTGGGGGAGAGTGCAATGTGTGGGGGAGAGTGCAGTGTGTGTGGGGAGAGTGCAGTGTATAGGGAGAGTGAAGTGTGTGTGGGGAGAGTGCAGTGAGTGTGGGGAGATTGCAGAGTGTGGGGAGAGTGCAGTGTTTGTGGGGAGAGTGCAGTGTGTGTAGGGAGAGTTCAGTGTGTGTGGGGAGAATGCAGTGTGTGGGGAGAGTGCAGTGTGTGTGGCGGGAGTGCAGTGTGTGGGGAGAGTGCTGTGTGTGTGGGGAGATTGCAGTGTGTGTGGGGAGAGTGCAGTGTGTGTGGGGAGAGTCCAGTGTGTGTGGGGAGAGTGCAGTGTGTGTGGGGAGAGTTCTGTGAGTGTGGGGAGAATGCAGTGTGTGGGGAGAGTGCAGTGTGTGTGGGGAGATTGCAGTGTGTGTCGGGAGAGTGCAGTGTGTGTGGAGAGTGCAGTGTGTGTGGGGAGGGTGCAGTGTGTGTGGGGAGAGTGCAGTGTGTGTGGGGAGAGGGCAGTATGTGTGGGGAGAGTGCAGTGTGTGCGGAGAGTGCAGTGTGTGGGGAGAGTGCAGGTTGTGGGGAGAGTGCAGTGTGTGTGGGGAGACTGCTGTGTGTGTGGGGGAGAGTGCAGTGTGTGGGGGAAGAGTGCAGTGTGTGTGGGGAAAGTGCAGCGTGTGTGGGGGAGAGTGCAGTGTGTGGGGGAGAGTGCAGTGTGTGTGGGGAGAGTGCAGTGTACAGGGAGAGTGCAGTGTGTGTGGGGAGAGTGCAGTGTGTGTGGGGGAGAGTGCATTGTTTTGGGGAGATTGCAGTGTGAGTGGGGAGAGTGCAGTGTGTGTGGGGAGAGTGCAGTGTGTGTGGGGAGACTGCTGTGTGTGTGGGGGAGAGTGCAGTGTGTGGGGGGAGAGTGCAGTGTGTGTGGGGAAAATGCAGCGTGTGTGGGGGAGAGTGCAGTGTGTGGGGGAGAGTGCAGTGTGTGTGGGGAGAGTGCAGTGTATAGGGAGAGTGCAGTGTGTGTGGGGAGAGTGCTGTGTGTGTGGGGGAGAGTGCATTGTTTTGGGGAGATTGCAGTGTGAGTGGGGAGAGTGCAGTGTGTGTGGGGAGACTGCTGTGCGTGTGGGGGAGAGTGCAGTGTGTGGGGGGAGAGTGCAGTGTGTGTGGGGAAAGTGCAGCGTGTGTGGGGGAGAGTGCAGTGTGCGGGGGAGAGTGCAGTGTGTGTGGGGAGATTGCAGTGTATAGGGAGAGTGCAGTGTGTGTGGGGAGATTGCAGTGTATAGGGAGAGTGCAGTGTGTGTGGGGAGATTGCAGTGTATAGGGAGAGTGCAGTGTGTGTGGGGAGAGTGCAGTGTGTGTGGGGAGAGTGCAGTGTGTGTGGGGAGAGTGCAGTGTCGGGGTGTGGGAGGCGCAGGCGGCTGTTGCTACTAACCAGAATCGACTGTATTTGTTAGTTATTCATCTTGCCGGCTGTAGGCTCTGTAGAAAGCTCTGATTTCCCCATCAAAGGTTAATACTGAAAACCTGATTCTTCACACTCGCAGAATAGCTTTCGCTTTATCAACCGTGAGGAATGGAACATCTGCGAAAGGCTTCATGAGGTGCTTTTCGATTCGCATACAGCTTGCTGAAGGTACAATGCGATAAGGAGTCCCATAGCTGGCCAACCCATGACATCTCATTGATCTCGAAAATTACTGTAGGCCCAGCCTTGAAATTGCTTCCAATTGGCACAGTAAAGTGTTATCTCTCGCATAAACGATTCCTGTCCAACCTCTGCCCTTAATCTCCTGATTCCAGCCATGTCAGGAATTCGCAATTCATTAATCGCTGATGCAACGCTTGCTGTGTTTGAGAAGGAGATAAGGCAGAGCCGGAAATCTCCAACGTCAGCATCTCCTCAATACACCCTCTCCCCATATCCCCAACCCCACTGACCCTCTCCCCATATCCCCAACCCCACCGACCCTCTCCCCATATCCTCAACCCCACCGACCCTCTCCCCATATCCCCAACCCCACCGGCCCTCTCCCCATATCCCCAACTCACCCACCGACCCTCTCCCCATATCCCCAACTCACCCACCGACCTTCTCCCCATACCCCCAACCCCACCCACCCTCTCCCCATATCCCCAACCCACCCACCCACCCTCTCCCCATATCCCCAACCCCACCGACCCTCTCCTCTTACACCCAACCCCACCGACCCACCCTCTCCCCATATCCCCAACCCACCCACCGACCCACCCTCTCCCCATATCCCCAACCCCCCCACCCACCCTCTCCCCATATCCCCAACCCCCCCACCCACCCACCTTCTCCCCATATCCCCGACCCCACCCACCCGCCTTCTCCCCATATCCCCAACACCACCCACCCACCTTCTCCCCATATCCTCAACCCCACCCACCCACCTTCTCCCCATATCCTCAACCCCACCCACCCACCTTCTCCCCATATCCCCAACCCCACCTACCCACCTTCTCCCCATATCCTCAACCCCACCCACCCACCTTCTCCCCATATCCCCAGCCCCACCTACTCACCTTCTCCCCATATCCCGCAACCTCACCCACCCACCCTCCCCCCATATCCCCAACCCACCCATCTTCTCCCCATATCCCCAACCCCCCCACCCACCCACCT
This sequence comes from Somniosus microcephalus, assembly GCF_052327205.1. Classification (NCBI taxonomy): domain Eukaryota; kingdom Metazoa; phylum Chordata; class Chondrichthyes; order Squaliformes; family Somniosidae; genus Somniosus; species Somniosus microcephalus. The sequence goes on along the minus strand of NC_140990.1, from coordinate 350,105,815 downwards.
TCTCCCCATATCCCCAACCCCACCCACCCACCTTCCCCCCATATCCCCAACCCACCCATCTTCTCCCCATATCCCCAAACCCCCCACCCACCTACCTTCTCCCCATATCCCCAACCCCACCCACCCACCTTCTCCCCATATCCCCAACCCCACCCACCCACCTTCCCCCCATATCCCCAACCCACCCATCTTCTCCCCATACCCCCAACCCCCCCACCCACCTACCTTCTCCCCATATCCCCAACCCCACCCACCCACCTTCTCCCCATATCCCCAACACCACCCACCCACCTTCTCCCCACATCCCCAACCCCACCTACCCACCTTCTCCCCTTATCCTCAACCCCACCCACCCACCTTCTCCCCATATCCCCAACCCCACCTACCCACCTTCCCCCCATATCCCCAACCCACCCATCTTCTCCCCATACCCCCAACCCCCCCACCCACCTACCTTCTCCCCATATCCCCAACACCACCCACCCACCTTCTCCCCACATCCCCAACCCCACCTACCCACCTTCTCCCCATATCCCCAACCCCACCCACCCACCTTCTCCCCATATCCCCAACCCCACCTACTCACCTTCTCCCCATATCCCTCAACCCCACCCACCCACCTTCCCCCCATATCCCCAACCCCACCCACCCACCTTCTCCCCATATCCCCAACCCCACCTACCCACCTTCTCCCCATATCCCTCAATCCCATCTACCCGCCAACAAATACAGGCATCAACAGATAGACACACACACACAGTGACATCAACATGGTTGCGAACACATCTACACAGAGTAAGGATAATGTTGGAGAAGGAAACTTGTGGTGTGGTGAATGAGCTGATCAATCTGTAAGAAGTTGCTCCATAGGGCTTAGCGAGCACGTTGATTGTAACTCTGAGGTTTGGGTCAGGAGCAGTGAGGCAGTGTGAGAGCGGACACCCCACAGGGAGCTATTGTTCTAATAGCAAACTATGCTCATTGCTGCAACCAGGGTCAGCGTCACACTGTCACTCATCGATTAAATGCTAATATATTTCGTGCATTCAGAGAGCGAGAGACTGAGAGAGACTGAGGGAAAGAGAGAGAGAGAGACAGAGAGAGACTGAGAGAAAGAGAAAGAGAGAGAAAGACTGAGAGAAAGAGACAGACAGAGAGACAGAGAGAGACAGCGAGACTGAGAGAGACAGAGAGAGAGAGACTGAGAGAGAGAGAGGAAGAAAGAGAGAGACAGAGAAACAGACAGAGAGATAGAAAGAGATACAGAGATGGAGAAAGAGATGCAGGCAAATATAGAAACAGAGAAATGCAGAGAAAGCGAGAGAGGTAGAGAAACACAAACACACACACAAACACACACACACAGACCCACACAGACACACACAAACAGACACACACACAGACCCACACAGACACACCCACACAGAAAAACACAGACAGAGCCACACAAACTTACACACACAGACCCACAGACACACACACAGACACACAGACCCACACAGGCCCACACAGACACACAGACTTGTCAGTGCCAACTATGTCACAAGAATGATTTTTTAAAAAGTGTTTCTGAAGATAGATCAGAATAATCCCACATTCTCCATAGCAACCATTAGTTGAGTTGGAGGGCTGTGGGCTCGTACATCCGGACACGTAGAGGACAGTCCCGTCCATCCGGACACGTACAGGACAGTCCCGTCCATCCGGACACGTACAGGACAGTCCCGTCCATCCAGACACGTACAGGACAGTCCCGTCCATCCGGACACGTACAGGACAGTCCCGTCCATCCAGACACGTACAGGACAGTCCCGTTCATCCAGACACATACAGGACAGTCGCATCCATCCAGACACGTACAGGACAGTCCCGTCCATCCAGACACGTACAGGGCAGCCCTGTCCATCCGGACACGAACAGGGCAGTCCCGTCCATCCAGACACGTACAGGACAGTCGCATCCATCCAGACACGTACAGGACAGTCCCGTCCATCCAGACACGTACAGGGCAGCCCCGTCCATCCAGACACGTACAGGGCAGCCCCGTCCATCCAGACACGTACAGGACAGTCCCGTCCATCCAGACACGTACAGGGCAGCCCCGTCCATCCAGACACGTACAGGGCAGCCCTGTCCATCCGGACACGAACAGGGCAGTCCCGTCCATCCAGACACGTACAGGACAGTCCCGTCCATCCGGACACGAACAGGACAGTCCCGTCCATCCAGACACGTACAGGACAGTCCCGTCCATCCAGACACGTACAGGACAGTCCCGTCCATCCAGACACGTACAGGACAGCCCCGTCCATCCAGACACGTACAGGGCAGCCCCGTCCATCCAGACACGTACAGGGCAGCCCCGTCCATCCAGACACGTACAGGACAGTCCCGTCCATCCAGACACGTACAGGACAGTCCCGTCCATCCGGACACGTACAGGACAGTCCCGTCCATCCAGACACGTACAGGACAGTCCTGTCCATCCAGACACGTACAGGACAGTCCCGTCCATCCAGACACGTACAGGGCAGCCCCGTCCATCCAGACACGTACAGGACAGTCCCATCCATCCGGACACGTACAGGACAGTCCCGTCCATCCAGACACGTACAGGGCAGCCCCGTCCATCCGGACACATACAGGGCAGCCCCGTCTATCCAGACACGTACAGGACAGTCCCGTCCATCCAGACACGTACAGGAAAGTCCCGTCCATCCAGACACGTACAGGACAGTCCCGTCCATCCAGACACGTACAGGACAGTCCCGTCCATCCAGACACGTACAGGGCAGCCCCGTCCATCCAGACACGTACAGGACAGTCCCGTCCATCCAGACACGTACAGGACAGTCCCGTCCATCCAGACACGTACAGGGCAGCCTCGTCCATCCAGACACGTACAGGGCAGCCCCGTCCATCCAGACACGTACAGGACAGTCCTGTCCATCCAGACACGTACAGGACAGTCCCGTCCATCCAGACACGTACAGGGCAGCCCCGTCCATCCAGACACGTACAGGACAGTCCCGTCCATCCGGACACGTACAGGACAGTCCCGTCCATCCAGACACGTACAGGACAGTCCCGTCCATCCAGACACGTACAGGGCAGCCCCGTCCATCCGGACACGTACAGCACAGTCCCGTCCATCCGGACACATACAGCACAGTCCCGTCCATCCGGACACGCATGGGACAGTCCCGTCCATCCGGACACGTACAGGACATTCCCTTTCATCCGGACATGTACAGGACATTCCCGTCCATCCGGACATGTACAGGACAGTCCCGTCCCTCCGGACACGTACAGGACAGTCCCGTCCATCCGGACACGTACAGGACATTCCCTTTCATCCGGACACGTACAGGACATTCCCGGCCATCCGGACAGGTACAGGACAGTCCCATCCATCCGGACAGGTAGAGGACAGTCCCGTCCATCCTGACACGTACAGGACAGACCCGTCCATCCGGACACGTACAGGACAGTCCCGTCCATCCTGACACGTGCAGGACAGACCCGTCCATCCAGACACGTACAGGACATTCCCGGCCATCCGGACATGTACAGGACAGTCCCATCCCTCCGGACACGTACAGGACAGTCCCTTCCATCCGGACACGTACAGGACATTCCCGTCCATCCGGACACGTACAGGACATTCCCGTCCATCCGGACATGTGCAGGACCGTTCCGTCCATCCGGACACGTACAGGAGAGTCCCGTCCATCCAGACACGTAGAGAACAGTCCCGTCCATCCGGACACGTACACGACAGTCCCGTCCATCCGGACACGTACAGGACAGTCCCGTCCATCTGGACACGTACAGGACAGTCCTCTCCATCCGGACATATACAGGACAGTCCCGTCCATCCGGACACGTACAGGACAGTCGCGACCATCCGGTCACATACAGGACAATCCTGTCCATCCGGACACGTACAGGACAGTCCTGTCCATCCAGACACGTACAGGACAGTCCCGTCCATCCAGACACGTACAGTACAGTCCGGACACGTACAGGACAGTCCCGTCCATCCGGACACGTACAGGGCAGTCCCGTCCATCCGGACACGTACAGGACATTCCCATCCATCCAGACACGTACAGATCATTCCCGTCCATCTGGACATGTACAGGACATTCCCGTCCATGTGGACACGTACAGGACAATCCCGGCCATCCAGACACGTACAGGACAGTCCCATCCATCCTGACACGTACAGGACAGACCCATCCATCCGGACATGTACAGGGCAGTCACGTTAATCCGGACACGTACAAGACAGTCCTGACCATCTGGACACGTGCAGGACAGTCCCGTCCATCCGGACACGTACAGGACAGTCCCGTCCATCCGGACACGTACAGGACATTCCCGTCCATCCGGACACGTACAGGACAGTCCCGTCCATCCGGACACATACAGGACAGTCCCGAACTTCCAGACACGAACAGGACAGTCCCATCCATACGTGCACATACAGGACAAGTCGTCCATCCAGACACGTACAGGACAGTCCCGGCCATCCGGACACATAAGGACAGTCCCGTCCATCCCGACACGTACAGGACAGTCCCGAACATCCGGACACGTACAGGTCAGTACCGAACATCTGGACATGGAAAGGACAGTCCCGTCCATCCGGACACATAAGAACATAAGAACATAAGAACATAAGAAATAGGAGCAGGAGTAGGCCAATCGGCCCCTCGAGCCTGCTCCACCATTCAATAAGATCATGGCTGATCTGATCCTAACCTCAAATCTTCTATCAATCTGCATCCACCCGAACCCATGTGATCTCCCGGGAGAGGCGAAAAACCAGATAAAGACCCAATGGCCAATTTGGGAGAAAAAAGTCTGGGAAATTCCTCTCCGACCCATCTAGGCGATCGAAATTCTTCCAGGAGATCACTCTGTCCCTATATTTTCTACAGTACTTACCTTCTGTAAAGGCGATCTCCACCCCAGCCAGGAACAGGAATAAAACCATCTCCTGAAATCTAACAGAATTAGAACACAGTAGGAGCAGAACAAGGCTACACGGCCCCTGGGCCCGCTCCACTACCCACAGGGCCATGACCATTCCGAACCCAGACTCATGTCCAATTTCCTGCCCGCTCCCCGTAACCCTTTATTCCCTTTACTTCTAGGAAACTATCTATTTCTGTTTTAAATGTATTTAATGATGTAGCTTCCACAGCTTTCTGGGGCAGCAAATTCCACAAACCTACCACCCTCTGAGTGAAGAAGTTTCTCCTCACCTCAGTTTTGAATGAGCAGCCCCTTATTTTAAGATTATGCCCCCTAGTTCTAGTTTCACCCATCATTGGGAACATCCTCACCGCATCCACCCGATCAAGCCCCTTCACAATCTTATATGTTTCAATAAGATCGCCTCTCATTCTTCTGAACTCCAATGAGTAGAGTCCCAATCTACTCAGCCTCTCCTCATATGACCACCCCCTCATCCCCGGGGTTAACCGAGTGAACCTTCTTTGTACTGACTCGAGAGCAAGTATGTCTTTTCTTAAGTATGGACACCAAAACTGTATGCAGTATTCCAGGTGCGGCCTCACCAATACCTTGTACAACTGCAGCAATACCTCCCTGTTTTTATATTCCAACCCCCTAGCAAGAAAAGCCAACATTCCATTGGCCTTCTTGATCACTTGCTGCACCTGCATACTAACTTTTTGAGTTTCGTGCACCAGGACCCCCAGATCCCTTTGTACTACAGTACTTTCCAGTTTCTTGCCATTAAGATAATAACTTGCTCTATGATTTTTCCTGCCAAAGTGCATAACCTCACACTTTCCAGTATTGTATTCCATCTGCCAAATCTCTGCCCACTTACTTAGCCTGTCTATGTCCCTTTGCAGGTTTTTTATGTCCTCCTCACTCACTACTTTCCGTCCCATCTTTGTATCATCTGCAAACTTTGATATGTTACACTCGGTCCCCTCCTCCAAATCGTTAATGTAGATTGTAAAGAGTTGGGGACCCAGCACTGACCCCTGCGGAACACCACTAGTTACTGGTTGCCAATCTGAGAACGAACCATTTATCCCAACTCTCTGCTTTCTGTTAGAGAGCCAATCCTCCACCCATGCCAGAATATTACCCCCAATCCCGTGATTTTTTATCTTGAGCAATAATCTTTTGTGTGGCACCTTGTCAAATGCCTTTTGGAAGTCTAAATACACTACGTCCACTGGTTCCCCTTTATCCACCCTGTATGTTACTTCCTCAAAAAACTCAAGCAAATTTGTTAAACATGACTTCCCCTTCATGAAACCATGCTGAGTTTGCCCTATTAAATTATGTTTATCCAAATGTCCCGTTACTGTCTCCTTAATAATGGACTCTAACATTTTACCAACCACAGATGTTAGGCTAACAGGTCTATAGTTTCCAGCCTTCTGCCTACTACCCTTTTTAAATAAGGGTGTTACATTAGCAGTTTTCCAATCTGCCGGGACCTTTGCTGAGTCCAGTGAGTTTTGGAAAATTATTACCAATGCATCCACAATCCCTACCGTTACTTCCCTCAAGACCCTGGGATGCAAGCCATCAGGTCCAGGGGATTTATCCGCCTTGAGTCCCATTATTTTACCAAGTACCACTTACTTAGTGATTTTAATTGTATTTAGTTCCTCCCCCCCTAGAGCCCCCTGTTTGTCCAGTGTTGGGATATTCTTAGTGTCCTCTACTGTAAAGACTGATACAAAATAATTGTTCAGTGTTTTTGCCATCTCCATGTTTCCCACCATTAATTTCCCGGTCTCATCCTCTAAGGGACCAACATTTACTTTAGCCACCCTTTTTCTTTTTATATAACTATAGAAACTTTTACTGTCTGTTTTTATATTTTTTGCTAATTTACTTTCATAATCTATCTTCCCTTTCTTAATCAATCTTTTTGTTATTTTTTGCTGTCTTTTAAAGACTTCCCAATCTTCCATCCTCCCACTAGATTTGACTACCTTATATGCCCTTGCTTTTAGTCGGATACTATCCTTAATTACTTTACTTAGCCACGGATGGCTATCTTTTCTTTTACACCCTTTTTTCCTCAGTGGAATATATTTTTCTTGGAAGTTGTAAAATAACTCCTTAAATGTACACCACTGGTCATGTACCGTCTTACCCTTTAATCTATTTTCCCAGTCCACTCTAATTAATTCCGCTCTCATACCTTCATAGTCTCCTTTATTCAAGCTCAGCACGCTTGTTTGAGATCCAACCTTCTCACCCTCTAATTGAATATGGAACTCAACCATGTTATGGTCACTCATTCCAAGGGGATCCTTTACTAGGACATTTTTAATTAATCCTGTCTCATTACACAGGACCAAATCTAAGGTTGCTTGCCCCCTGGTCGGTTCAGTTACATACTGCTCAAGAAACCCATCCCTAATACACTCAATGAACTCTTCCTCAAGGCTGCTCTGCCCAATTTGATTTGTCCAGTTAATATGATAATTAAAATCCCCCATAATTATAGCTGTTCCCTTATTACAAGCCTCAACTATTTCCTGATTAATACTCCGTCCAACAGAGTTGCAACTGTTCGGAGGCCTATAGACTACACCCACTAGTGTTTTTTTCCCCTTATTATTCCTTACCTCCACCCAAACTGTTTCACTATCCTGCTCCTTTGACCCAATATCATTTCTCTGTATTACAGTGATTCCTTCCTTTATTAACATAGCCACCCCACCTCCTCTCCCTTCCTGCCTGTCCTTCCTGATTGTTAAATAACCTGGTATGTTTAATTCCCAGTCATGGTCACCCTGCAGCCATGTTTCTGTAATGGCCGCAAGATCATACCCATATGTCATTATTTGTGCCGTTAACTCATTCATTTTGTTACGAATGCTACGTGCATTCAGATAAAGAACTTTCAAATATGTTTTGTAACACTTAGTTCCTGTTTTTTCCCTTTTTAGTACTTTACTTTTTACTCCATACCTTCTGTCCCTTCCTGACACATTCTGTTTTTTAATTCCCCCACTGCTACCTAAGTCTATGACCTTCTCTGTTGTCATTTCTATGATTTGCTCTCTAGAAACCTCCCCCCCACTAATTAGTTTAAAGCCCTCTCTACAGCCCTAGTTATATGATTCGCCAGGACTCTAGTCCCAGCACTGGCCAAGTGGAGTCCGTCCCAACAGAACAGCTCCCTCCTGTCCCAGTACTGGTGCCAGTGTCCCAAGAAGCAAAACCCATTTCTCCCACACCAGTCTTTGAGCCACGCATTTAACTCTTTAATTTTATTTATCCTAGCCAAATTCGCTCGTGGCTCAGGTAATAACCCAGAGATTATTACCCTTGAGGTTCTGTTTTTTAATTTGACCCCTAGCTGCTCATACTCCTTTAACAGAACCGTCTTCCTTGTCCTATCTACGTCGTTTGTACCAACATGGACCACGACAACTGGATCCTCCCCCTCCCACTGCAAGTTTCTTTCCAGCCCAGAAGAGATGTCCTTAACCCTCGCACCGGGCAGGCAACACAGCCTTCGGGACTCCCGCTCTTGACTGCAGAGAACCCTATCTATCCCCCTAATGATACTATCCCCTACCACTACAACATTTCTTTTTACTCCCTCCACTTGAATGGCCCCCTGTACCACGGTGCTGTGGCCAGGTTGCTCATCCTCCCTGCAGTCCCCGCTCCCGCCCTCACAGGGAGTAAGAACCTCGATCCTGCTGGACAAGAACAAGGGCTGCGTCTCCTTCAACACTACATCCTGGATCCCTGTACCTTCCTCACTCGTAGTCACACCGTCCTGTCCCTGACCACGGACTACATCTGCAGTAATTAACTTCATAGGTGTGACCATCTCCTGAAACATAGAGTCCAGGAACTTCTCCCCCTCCCTGATGTGTCGCAGTGTCCGAAGCTCGGTCTCAAGCTCCATAACATGGAACTTGAGTTCCTCTAGCAGCAAACACTTGTCGCAGATGTAATCACCGTTAGCCTCAATGGGGTTCACCGGCTCCCACATCTCGCAACAGTAACACATCACCTGCTCCATTCTATATAATTAATTACATTTCTTATTATTAGTTATGAAGACCCTGCCCGGATATATATGATAATATCACACCACTATTCAATAGGACTTACCAACTTAAAGGTATGAAAGAGAAGAGAAGGAAGAAAACCAACCAACCAGCTGATCACCAACCTCCTCCTTGAATACTGTCTGTGGAGCCTGTTTGGTTGACTCGTCTCGCTGCTCCGCCTCCGCAGTGATGTCTAAGCCTGGGAGTGGGGAACAAAACAGAGCAAAAAACACACCCTCACCTCCCACTTATCCGAACTCTCCCACTTAGCAAAACTCCAACAGCACTCAATGCACAAAGCACTCCGTGCACCGCACTAGCCCCTCCCCTTTTATACCCGGATTCTACTTCCTGTTTAAACTGCCCAAGAGTTTAAAAAACCCTTAAAAAATTAAACTTACTTCAAATAATTGACTTCTTAACACACTAAAATTCACAAAATACACTTAAATGATTTTTCTCCCACTTAGCAAAACTCCAACAGCACTCAATGCACAAAGCATATAGGACAGTCCCGTCCATCCGGATAAGTACAGGACAGTCTCGTCCATCCGGACACATACAGGGCAGTCCCGTCCATCTGGACACGTACAGGACAGTCCCGTCCATCCGGACATGTACAGGAGAGTCCCGTCCAACCAGACATGTACAGGACAGTCCCGTCCAATCGGACACGTACAGGGCATTCCCGTCCATCCGGACACGTACAGGTCATTCCCGTCCATCCGGACACATACAGGACATTCCCGTCCATCCGGACAATTACAGGTCATTCCCGTCCATCCGGATACATACAGGCCAATCCCATCCATCCGTACACGTACAGGACATTCCCGTCCATCCGGAGACGTACAGGGCAATCCCGGTCATCCAGACATGCACAGGACAGTCACGTCCATCCTGACACGTACAGGACAGACCCGTCCATCCAGACACGTACAGGACAGTCACATCCATCCTGACACGCACAGAACAGACCCGTCCATCCGGACATGAACAGCGCCGTCGCGTCCATCCGGACACGTACAGGACATTCCCATCCATCCGGACATGTACAGGACAGTCCCGTCCATCCGGACACTTACAGGTCATTCCCGTCCATCCGGACACGTACAGGCCAATCCCTCCATCCGTACACGTACAGGACATTCCCGTCCATGCAGACACGTACAGGACAGTCCCGTCCATCCGGACATGTACAGGACAGTCCCGTCCATCCGGACACGTACAGGACAGTGCCGTCCATCCGGACACGTACAGGACAGTCCCATCCATCCGGACACGTACAGGACAGTCCCGTCAATCCGGGCATGTACTGGACAGTCCCGTCCATCCAGACACATACAGGGCAGTCCCGTCCATCCGGACACGTACAGGACAGTCCCATCCATCCGGACACGTACAGGACAGTCCCATCCATCCGGACACGTACAGGACAGTTCCGTCCATCCGGACACGTAGAGGACAGTCCCGCCCATCCGGACACGTACAGGACGGTCCCGTCCATCCAGACACATACAAGGCTGTCCCGTCCATCCGGACACGTACAGGACAGTCCCATCCATCCGGACACGCACAGGACAGACCCGTCCATCCAGACACATACAAGGCTGTCCCGTCCATCAGGACACGTACAGGACAGTCCCGTCCATCCAGACACGTACAGGACAGTCCCGTCCATCCGGACATGTATAGGACAGTCCCGTTCATCCGGACACATACAGGACAGTCCTCTCCATCCGGACATATACAGGACAGTCCCGTCCTACCGGACACGTACAGGACAGTCGCGACCATCCGCTCACATACAGGACAGTCCTGTCCATCTGGACACATACAGGACAGTACCATTCATCCGGACACGTACAGGACAGTCCCGTCCATCCAGACACGTACAGGACAGTCCCGTCCATCCGAACACGTACAGGACAGTCCTGTCCATCCAGACACGTACAGGACAGTCCGGACACATACAGGACAGTCCCATCCAACCAGACATGTACAGGACAGTCCTGACCATCTGGACCCATACAGGGCAGTCCCGTCCATCCGGACACGTACAGGGCAGTCCCGTCCATCCGGACACGTACAGGACATTCCCATCCATCCGGACATGTACAGGACAGTCCTGTCCATTCGGACACGTACAGGACATTCCCGTCCATCCGGACACGTACAGGACATTCCCGTCCATGCGGACACATACAGGACAATCCCGGCCATCCAGACATGTACAGAACAGTCACGTCCATCATGACACCTACAGGACAGACCCGTCCATCCGGACACGTACAGGACAGACACGTCCATCCTGACACGTACAGGACAGTCACATCCATCCGGCCACGTACAAGACAGTCCTACCCATCCGGACACGTACAGGACAGTCCCGTCCATCCGGACACGTAAAGAAGAGACCCGTCCATCCGGACAAATACAGGACAGTCCCGTCCATCCTCACACGTACAGGACAGACCCATCCATCCAGAAATGTACAGGGCAGTCGCGTTCATCCGGACACGTACAAGACAGTCCTCACCATCCGGACATGTACAGGACAGTCCCGTTCATCCGGACACGTACAGGATGGTCCCATCCATCCGGACACGTACAGGACAGTCCCGTCCATCCGGACATGTACAGGACAGTCCTCTCCATCCGGACTTATACAGGACAGTCCCGTCCATCCGGACACGTGCAGGACAGTCGCGACCATCCGGTCACATACAGGACAATCCTGTCCATCCGAACACGTACAGGACAGTCCTGTCCATCCAGACACGTACAGGTCAGTCCCCTCCATCCGGACACATACAGGACAGTCCCGTCCATCCAGACACGTACAGGACAGTCCGGACACGTACAGGACAGTCCCGTCCATCCGGACACGTACAGGGCAGTCCCGTCCATCCGGACACGTACAGGACATTCCCGTCCATCCAGACACGTACAGGTCATTCCCGTCCATCCGGACATGTACAGGACATTCCCGTCCATGCGGACACGTACAGGACAATCCCGGCCATCCAGACACGTACAGGACAGTCCCGTCCATCCTGACACATGCAGGACAGACCCATCCATCCGGACATGTACAGGGCAGTCACGTTAATCCGGACACATACAAGACAGTCCTGACCATCTGGACACGTACAGGACAGTCCCGTCCATCCGGACACGTACAGGACATTCCCGTCCATCCGGACACGTACAGGACAGTCCCATGCATCCGGACACGTACAGGACAGTCCCGTCCATCCGGACACATACAGGACAGTCCCGAACTTCCAGACACGAACAGGACAGTCCCATCCATACGTGCACATACAGGACAAGTCGTCCATCCAGACACGTACAGGACAGTCCCGGCCATCCGGACACATAAGGACAGTCCCGTCCATCCCGACACGTACAGGACAGTCCCGAACATCCGGACACGTACAGGTCAGTACCGAACATCTGGACATGGAAAGGACAGTCCCGTCCATTCGGACACATATAGGACAGTCCCGTCCATCCGGATAAGTACAGGACAGTCCCGTCCATCCGGACACGTACAGGACAGTCCCGTCCATCCGGACACATACAGGGCAGTCCCGTCCATCCAGACACGTACAGGACAGTCCCGTCCATCCGGACATGTACAGGAGAGTCCCGTCCAACCAGACATGTACAGGACAGTCCCGTCCATTCGGACACGTACAGGTCATTCCCGTCCATCCGGACACATACAGGACATTCCCGTCCATCCGGACAATTACAGGTCATTCCCGTCCATCCGGATACATACAGGCCAATCCCATCCATCCGTACACATACAGGACATTCCCGTCCATCCAGACACGTACAGGGCAATCCCGGCCATCCAGACACGTACAGGACAGTCCCGTCCATCCTGACACGTGCAGGACAGACCCATCCATCCGGACATGTACAGGGCAGTCACGTTAATCCGGACACATACAAGACAGTCCTGACCATCTGGACACGTACAGGACAGTCCCGTCCATCCGGACACGTACAGGACATTCCCGTCCATCCGGACACGTACAGGACAGTCCCATGCATCCGGACACGTACAGGACAGTCCCGTCCATCCGGACACATACAGGACAGTCCCGAACTTCCAGACATGAACAGGACAGTCCCATCCATACGTGCACATACAGGACAAGTCGTCCATCCAGACACGTACAGGACAGTCCCGGCCATCCGGACACATAAGGACAGTCCCGTCCATCCCGACACGTACAGGACAGTCCCGAACATCCGGACACGTACAGGTCAGTACCGAACATCTGGACATGGAAAGGACAGTCCCGTCCATTCGGACACATATAGGACAGTCCCGTCCATCCGGATAAGTACAGGACAGTCCCGTCCATCCGGACACGTACAGGACAGTCCCGTCCATCCGGACACATACAGGGCAGTCCCGTCCATCCAGACACGTACAGGACAGTCCCGTCCATCCGGACATGTACAGGAGAGTCCCGTCCAACCAGACATGTACAGGACAGTCCCGTCCATTCGGACACGTACAGGTCATTCCCGTCCATCCGGACACATACAGGACATTCCCGTCCATCCGGACAATTACAGGTCATTCCCGTCCATCCGGATACATACAGGCCAATCCCATCCATCCGTACACGTACAGGACATTCCCGTCCATCCAGACACGTACAGGGCAATCCCGGCCATCCAGACATGCACAGGACAGTCACGTCCATCCGGACACGTACAGGACAGACCCGTCCATCCTGACACGTACAGGACAGACCCATCCATCCGGACATGTACAGGGCAGTCGCGTTAATCCTGACACGTACAAGACAGTCCTACCCATCCGGACACGTACAGGACAATCCCGTCCATCCGGACACGTACAGGACAGTCCCGTCCATCCTGACACGTTCAGGACAGACCCGTCCATCCAGACAGGTACAGGACAGTCACATCCATCCGGACACGTACAGGACAGTCCCATCCATCCTGACACGTTCAGGACAGACCCGTCCATCCAGACACGTACAGGACAGTCCCGTCCATCCGGACACATACAGGACAGTCCCGTCCATCCTGACACGTACAGGACAGACCCATCCATCCAGAAATGTACAGGGCAGTCGCGTTCATCCGGACATGTACAAGACAGTCCTCACCATCCGGACATGTACAGGACAGTCCCGTTCATCCGGACATGTACAGGATGGTCCCATCCATCCGGACACGTACAGGACAGTCCCGTCCATCCGGACACGTACAGGACAGTCCTCTCCATCCGGACATATACAGGACAGTCCCATCCATCCGGACACGTACAGGACAGTCGCGACCATCCGGTCACATACAGGACAATCCTGTCCATCCGAACACGTACAGGACAGTCCTGTCCATCCAGACACGTACAGGTCAGTCCCCTCCATCCGGACACATACAGGACAGTCCCGTCCATCCAGACACGTACAGGACAGTCCGGACACGTACAGGACAGTCCCGTCCATCCGGACACGTACAGGGCAGTCCCGTCCATCCGGACACGTACAGGACATTCCCGTCCACCCAGACACGTACAGATCATTCCCGTCCATCCGGACATGTACAGGACATTCCCGTCCATGCGGACACGTACAGGACAATCCCGGCCATCCAGACACGTACAGGACAGTCCCGTCCATCCTGACACGTGCAGGACATACCCATCCATCCGGACATGTACAGGGCAGTCACGTTAATCCGGACATGTACAAGACAGTCCTGACCATCTGGACACGTACAGGACAGTCCCGTCCATCCGGACACGTACAGGACATTCCCGTCCATCCGGACACGTACAGGACAGTCCCATCCATCCGGACACGTACAGGACAGTCCCGTCCATCCGGATACATACAGGACAGTCCCGAACTTCCAGACACGAACAGGACAGTCCCATCCATACGTGCACATACAGGACAAGTCGTCCATCCAGACACGTACAGGACAGTCCCGGCCATCCGGACACATAAGGACAGTCCCGTCCATCCCGACACGTACAGGTAAGTCCCGAACATCCGGACACGTACAGGTCAGTACCGAACATCTGGACATGGAAAGGACAGTCCCGTCCATTCGGACACATATAGGACAGTCCCGTCCATCCGGATAAGTACAGGACAGTCCCGTCCATCCGGACACGTACAGGACAGTCCCGTCCATCCGGACACATACAGAGCAGTCCCGTCCATCCAGACATGTACAGGACAGTCCCGTCCATCCGGACATGTACAGGAGAGCCCTGTCCAACCAGACATGTACAGGACAGTCCCGTCCATTCGGACACGTACAGGACATTCCCGTCCATCCAGACACGTACAGGTCATTCCCGTCCATCCGGACACATACAGGATATTCCCGTCCATCCGGACAATTACAGGTCATTCCCGTCCATCCGGATACATACAGGCCAATCCCATCCATCCGTACACGTACAGGACATTCCCGTCCATCCGGACATGTACAGGGCAATCCCGGCCATCCGGACATGTACAGAACAGTCACATCCATCCTGACACGGACAGGACAGACACGTCCATCCGGACACGTACAGGACAGTCACATCCATCCTGACACGTACAGAACAGACCCGTCCATCCGGACATGTACAGAACAGTCACATCCATCCTGACACGGACAGGACAGACACGTCCATCCGGACACGTACAGGACAGTCCCATCCATCCTGACACGTACAGGACAGACCCATCCCTCCGGACATGTACAGGGCAGTCGCGTTAATCCGGACACGTACAAGACAGTCCTACCCATCCGGACACGTACAGGACAGTCCCGTCCATCCGGACACGTACAGGACAGTCCCGCCCATCCGGACACGTACAGGACAGTCACATCCATCCGGACACGTACAGGACAGTCCCATCCATCCTGACACGTTCAGGACAGACCCGTCCATCCAGACACGTACAGGACAGTCCCGTCCATCCGGACACGTTCAGGACAGACCCGTCCATCCAGACACATACAGGACAGTCCCGTCCATCCTGACACGTACAGGACAGACCCATCCATCCAGAAATGTACAGGGCAGTCGCGTTCATCCGGAAACGTACAAGACAGTCCTCACCATCCGGACATGTACAGGACAGACCCGTTCATCCGGACACGTACAGGATGGTCCCATCCATCCGGACACGTACAGGACAGTCCCGTCCATACGCGCACATACAGGACAAGTCGTCCATCCAGACTCGTAAAGGAGAGTCCCGCCCTTCCGGACATGTACAGGACAGTCCCATCCATGCGGACATGAACAGGACAGTCCCGATCATCCAGACACATACAGGACAGTACCGACCATCTGGACACGTACAGGACAGTCCCGTCCATCCGGACACGTACAGGACATTCCCGTCAATTCAAACACGTACAGGACAGTCCCGTCCATCCAGACATGTACAGGACAGTCCCGTCCATCCGGACACATAAAGGACAGTCCCATCCATCCGGACACAAGCAGGTTCAGTCCCTTCCATCCGGATACCTACAGGACAGTCCCGTCCATCCGGACATGAACAGGACAGTCCCATCCATCCGGACACATACAGGACAGTCCTGTCCATCCAGACATGTACAGGACAGTCCCGTCCATCCGGACTCATACAAGACAGTCCCTTCCATCCAGACACATACAGGACAGTCCCGTCCATCCGGACATGTACAGGACATTCCCGTCCATCCGGACACGTACAGGCCAATCCCTCCATCCGTACACATACAGGACAGTCCCATCCATCCGGACACGTAAGGACAGTCCCGTCCATCCGGACACGTACAGGACATTCCCGTCCCTCCGGACACGTACAGAACAGTCCTGTCCATCCGGACACGTACAGGACAGTCCCGTCCATCCGGACATGTACAGGACAGTCCTGGCCATCCGGACAGGTACAGCACAGTCCCTTTCATCCGGACACGTACAGGACAGTCCCGTCCATCCGGACACGTACAGGACAGTCCCGTCCATCCGGACACGTACAGGACAGTCCCGTCCATCCGGACACGTACAGGCAGTCCCGTCCATCCGGACACGTACAGGGCAGTCCCGTCCATCCTGACACGTACAGGACAGACCCATTCATCCAGAAATGTACAGGGCAGTCGCGTTCATCCGGACACGTACAAGACAGTCCTCACCATCCGGACATGTACAGGACAGTCCCGTTCATCCGGACACGTACAGGATGGTCCCATCCATCCGGACACGTACAGGACAGTCCCATCCATCCGGACACGTACAGGACAGTCCTCTCCATCCGGACATATACAGGACAGTCCCGTCCATCCGGACACGTACAGGACAGTCGCGACCATCCGGTCACATACAGGACAATCCTGTCCATCCGAACACGTACAGGACAGTCCTGTCCATCCAGACACGTACAGGTCAGTCCCCTCCATCCGGACACATACAGGACAGTCCCGTCCATCCAGACACGTACAGGACAGTCCGGACACGTACAGGACAGTCCCGTCCATCCGGACACGTACAGGGCAGTCCCGTCCATCCGGACACGTACAGGACATTCCCGTCCACCCAGACACGTACAGATCATTCCCGTCCATCCGGACATGTACAGGACATTCCCGTCCATGCGGACACGTACAGGACAATCCCGGCCATCCAGACACGTAAAGGACAGTCCCGTCCATCCTGACACGTGCAGGACAGACCCATCCATCCGGACATGTACAGGGCAGTCACGTTAATCCGGACACGTACAAGACAGTCCTGACCATCTGGACACGTACAGGTCAGTCCCGTCCATCCGGACACGTACAGGACATTCCCGTCCATCTGGACACGTACAGGACAGTCCCATCCATCCGGACACGTACAGGACAGTCCCGTCCATCCGGACACATACAGGACAGTCCCGAACTTCCAGACACGAACAGGACAGTCCCATCCATACGTGCACATACAGGACAAGTCGTCCATCCAGACACGTACAGGACAGTCCCGGCCATCCGGACACATAAGGACAGTCCCGTCCATCCCGACACGTACAGGACAGTCACGAACATCCGGACACGTACAGGTCAGTACCGAACATCTGGACATGGAAAGGACAGTCCCGTCCATTCGGACACATATAGGACAGTCCCGTCCATCCGGATAAGTACAGGACAGTCCCGTCCATCCGGACACGTACAGGACAGTCCCATCCATCCGGACACATACAGAGCAGTCCCGTCCATCCAGACATGTACAGGACAGTCCCGTCCATCCGGACATGTACAGGAGAGTCCTGTCCAACCAGACATGTACAGGACAGTCCCGTCCATTAGGACACGTACAGGACATTCCCGTCCATCCGGACACGTACAGGTCATTCCCGTCCATCCGGACACATACAGGACATTCCCGTCCATCCGGACAATTACAGGTCATTCCCGTCCATCCGGATACATACAGGCCAATCCCATCCATCCGTACACATACAGGACATTCCCGTCCATCCGGACACGTACAGGGCAATCCCGGCCATCCAGACATGCACAGGACAGTCACGTCCATCCTGACACGTACAGGACAGACCCGTCCATCCGGACACGTACAGGACAGTCACATCCATCCTGACACGCACAGAACAGACCCGTCCATCCGGACACATACAGGACAGTCCCATCCATCCTGACACGTACAGGACAGACCCATCCCTCCGGACATGTACAGGGCAGTCGCGTTAATCCGGACACGTACAAGACAGTCCTACCCATCCGGACACGTACAGGACAGTCCCGTCCATCCGGACACGTACAGGACAGTCCCGCCCATCCGGACACGTACAGGACAGTCCCATCTATCCTGACACGTTCAGGACAGACCCGTCCATCCAGACACGTACAGGACAGTCACATCCATCCGGACACGTACAGGACAGTCCCATCCATCCTGACACATTCAGGACAGACCCGTCCATCCAGACACGTACAGGACAGTCCCGTCCATCCGGACACATACAGGACAGTCCCGTCCATCCTGACACGTACAGGACAGACCCATCCATCCAGAAATGTACAGGGCAGTCGCGTTCATCCGGAAACGTACAAGACAGTCCTCACCATCCGGACATGTACAGGACAGTCCCGTTCATCCGGACACGTACAGGATGGTCCCATCCATCCGGACACGTACAGGACAGTCCCGTCCATACGCGCACATACAGGACAAGTCGTCCATCCAGACTCGTAAAGGAGAGTCCCGCCCTTCCGGATATGTACAGGACAGTCCCATCCATGCGGACACGAACAGGACAGTCCCGATCATCCAGACACATACAGGACAGTACCGACCATCTGGACACGTACAGGACAGTCCCGTCCATCCGGACACGTACAGGACATTCCCGTCAATTCAAACACGTACAGGACAGTCCCGTCCATCCAGACATGTACAGGACAGTCCCGTCCATCCGGACACATAAAGGACAGTCCCATCCATCCGGACACAAGCAGGTTCAGTCCCTTCCATCCGGATACCTACAGGACAGTCCCGTCCATCCGGACATGAACAGGACAGTCCCATCCATCCGGACACGTACAGGACAGTCCTGTCCATCCAGACATGTACAGGACAGTCCCGTCCATCCGGACTCATACAAGACAGTCCCTTCCATCCAGACACATACAGGACAGTCCCGTCCATCCGGACATGTACAGGGCAGACCCGTCCATCTGGACACGCACAGGACATTCCCGTCCATCCGGACATGTACAGGACATTCCCGTCCATCCGGACACGTACAGGCCAATCCCTCCATCCGTACACATACAGGACAGTCCCATCCATCCGGACACGTAAGGACAGTCCCGTCCATCCGGACACGTACAGGACATTCCCGTCCCTCCGGACACGTACAGAACAGTCCTGTCCATCCGGACACGTACAGGACAGTCCCGTCCATCCGGACATGTACAGGACAGTCCTGGCCATCCGGACAGGTACAGCACAGTCCCTTTCATCCGGACACGTACAGGACAGTCCCGTCCATCCGGACACGTACAGGACAGTCCCGTCCATCCGGACACGTACAGGACAGTCCCGTCCATCCGGACACGTACAGGCAGTCCCGTCCATCCGGACACGTACAGGACATTCCCGTCCATCCGGACATGTACAGGACAGTCCCGTCCCTCCGGACACGTACAGGACATTCCTGGCCATTCGGACATGTACAGGACTGTCCCGTCGATCCGGACACATACAGGACAGTCCCGTCCATCCGGACACATACAGGACAGTCCTGTCCATCCAGACACGTACAGGACAGTCCCGTCCATCCGGACACATACAGGGCTGTCCCGTCCATCCAGACACGTACAGCACAGTCCCGTCCATCCGGACACGTACAGGACAGTCCCGTCCATCCGGACACGTACAGGACAGTCCCGTCCATCCGGACACGTACAGGACAGTCCCATCCATCCGGACACGTACAGGACAGTCCCGTCCATCCAGACACGTACATGACAGTTCCGTTCATCCGGACACGTACAGGACAGTCGCGACCATCTGGTCACGTACAGGACAGTCCTGTCCATCCAGACACGTACAGGACAGTCCCCTCCATCCGGACACATACAGGACAGTCCCGTCCAACCAGACACGTACAGGACAGTCCTGACCATCTGGACACGTACAGGACAGTCCCCTCCATCCGGACACGTACAGGGCAGTCCTGTCCATCCGGACACGTACGGGACATTCCCATTCATCCGGACATGTACAGGACAGTCCTGTCCATTCGGACACGTACAGGACATTCCCGTCCATCCGGACACGTACAGATCATTCCTGTCCATCCGGACACGTACAGGACATTCCCGCCCATGCAGACACATACAGGACAATCCCGGTCATCCAGACATGTACAGGACAGTCACGTCCATCCTGACACGTACAGGACAGACTCGCCCATCCGGACACGTACAAGACAGTCCTGACCATCCGGACATGTACAGGATATTCCCGTCCATCCGGACATGTACAGGACAGTCCCATCCGTCCGGACACGTACAGGACAGTCCCGTCCATCCGGGCACGTACAGGACAAGTCGTCCATCCCGACACATACAGGACAATCCCATACATCCGGACACGTACAGGACAGTCCTGTCCATCCGGACACGTACAGGACAGTCCCGTCCATCCGGACACGTACAGGACAGTCCCGTCCATCCGGACACGTACAGGACAGTCCCGTCCATCCAGACACATATAGGACAGTCCCGTCCATCCGGACACGTACAGGACAGTCCCGTCCATCCGGACACGTACAGGACAGTCCCGTCCATCCGGATATGTACAGGACAGTCCCGTCCATCCGGACACGTAAGGACAGTCCCGTCCATCCGGACACGTACAGGACAGTCCCGTCCATCCGGACACGTACAGGACAGTCCCGTCCATCCGGACACGTACAGGACAGTCCCGTCCATCCGGACACATATAGGACAGTCCCATCCATCCGGACACGTACAGGACAGTCCCGTCCATCCGGACAAGTACAGGACAGTCCCGTCCATCCGGACATGTACAGGACAGTCCCGTCCATCCGGACATGTACAGGGCAGTCCCGTCCATCCGGACACGTAGAGGACAGTCCCTTCCATCCGGACAAATAAAGGACAGTCCCGTCCATCCGGACAGATACAGGACAGTCCCGTCCATCCAGACACGTACAGGACATTCCCATCCATCCGGACATGTAGAGGACAGTCCTGTCCATTTGGACACGTACAGGACATTCCCGTCCATCCGGACACGTACAGGTCATTCCCGTCCATGCGGACACGTACAGGACATTCCTGTCCATCCAGACACGTACAGGTCATTCCCGTCCATCCGGACACGTACAGGCCAATCCCTCCATCCGTACACGTACAGGACATTCCTGTCCATCCAGACACGTAAAGGACAGTCCCATCGATATGGGCACATACAGGACAGGTCGTTCATCCAGACACGTACAGGACAGTCCCTTCCATCCGGACACGTAAAGACAGTCCCGTCCATCCGGACACGTACAGGACAGTCCCGCCCATCCGGACACGTACAGGACAGTCCCATCCATCCTGACACGTTCAGGACAGACCCGTCCATCCAGACACGTACAGGACAGTCACATCCATCCGGACACGTACAGGACAGTCCCGTCCATCCAGACACGTAAAGGACAGTCCCATCGATATGGGCACATACAGGACAGGTCGTTCATCCAGACACGTACAAGACAGTCCTACCCATCCGGACACGTACAGGACAGTCCCGTCCATCCGGACACGTACAGGACAGTCCCGCCCATCTGGACACGTACAGGACAGTCCCATCCATCCTGACACGTTCAGGACAGACCCGTCCATCCAGACACGTACAGGACAGTCACATCCATCCGGACACGTACAGGACAGTCCCATCCATCCTGACACGTTCAGGACAGACCCGTCCATCCAGACACGTACAGGACAGTCCCGTCCATCCGGACACATACAGGACAGTCCCGTCCATCCTGACACGTACAGGACAGACCCATCCATCCAGAAATGTACAGGGCAGTCGCGTTCATCCGGAAACGTACAAGACAGTCCTCACCATCCGGACATGTACAGGACAGTCCCGTTCATCCGGACACGTACAGGATGGTCCCATCCATCCGGACACGTACAGGACAGTCCCGTCCATATGCGCACATACAGGACAAGTCGTCCATCCAGACTCGTAAAGGAGAGTCCCGCCCTTCCGGACATGTACAGGACAGTCCCATCCATGCGGACACGAACAGGACAGTCCCGATCATCCAGACACATACAGGACAGTACCGACCATCTGGACACGTACAGGACAGTCCCGTCCATCTGGACACGTACAGGACATTCCCGTCAATTCAAACACGTACAGGACAGTCCCGTCCATCCAGACATGTACAGGACAGTCCCGTCCATCCGGACACATAAAGGACTGTCCCATCCATCCGGACACAAGCAGGTTCAGTCCCTTCCATCCGGATACCTACAGGACAGTCCCGTCCATCCGGACATGAACAGGACAGTCCCATCCATCCGGACACGTACAGGACAGTCCTGTCCATCCAGACATGTACAGGACAGTCCCGTCCATCCGGACTCATACAAGACAGTCCCTTCCATCCAGACACATACAGGACAGTCCCGTCCATCCGGACATGTACAGGGCAGACCCGTCCATCTGGACACGCACAGGACATTCCCGTCCATCCGGACATGTACAGGACATTCCCGTCCATCCGGACACGTACAGGCCAATCCCTCCATCCGTACACATACAGGACAGTCCCATCCATCCGGACACGTAAGGACAGTCCCGTCCATCCGGACACGTACAGGACATTCCCGTCCCTCCGGACACGTACAGAACAGTCCTGTCCATCCGGACACGTACAGGACAGTCCCGTCCATCCGGACATGTACAGGACAGTCCTGGCCATCCGGACAGGTACAGCACAGTCCCTTTCATCCGGACACGTACAGGACAGTCCCATCCATCCGGACACGTACAGGACAGTCCCGTCCATCCGGACACGTACAGGACAGTCCCGTCCATCCGGACACGTACAGGCAGTCCCGTCCATCCGGACACGTACAGGACATTCCCGTCCATCCGGACACGTACAGATCATTCCTGTCCATCCGGACACGTACAGGACATTCCCGCCCATGCAGACACATACAGGACAATCCCGGTCATCCAGACATGTACAGGACAGTCACGTCCATCCTGACACGTACAGGACAGACTCGCCCATCCGGACACGTACAAGACAGTCCTGACCATCCGGACATGTACAGGATATTCCCGTCCATCCGGACATGTACAGGACAGTCCCATCCGTCCGGACACGTACAGGACAGTCCCGTCCATCCGGGCACGTACAGGACAAGTCGTCCATCCCGACACATACAGGACAATCCCATACATCCGGACACGTACAGGACAGTCCTGTCCATCCGGACACGTACAGGACAGTCCCGTCCATCCGGACACGTACAGGACAGTCCCGTCCATCCGGACACGTACAGGACAGTCCCGTCCATCCAGACACATATAGGACAGTCCCGTCCATCCGGACACGTACAGGACAGTCCCGTCCATCCGGACACGTACAGGACAGTCCCGTCCATCCGGATATGTACAGGACAGTCCCGTCCATCCGGACACGTAAGGACAGTCCCGTCCATCCGGACACGTACAGGACAGTCCCGTCCATCCGGACACGTACAGGACAGTCCCGTCCATCCGGACACGTACAGGACAGTCCCGTCCATCCGGACACATATAGGACAGTCCCATCCATCCGGACACGTACAGGACAGTCCCGTCCATCCGGACAAGTACAGGACAGTCCCGTCCATCCGGACATGTACAGGACAGTCCCGTCCATCCGGACATGTACAGGGCAGTCCCGTCCATCCGGACACGTAGAGGACAGTCCCTTCCATCCGGACAAATAAAGGACAGTCCCGTCCATCCGGACAGATACAGGACAGTCCCGTCCATCCAGACACGTACAGGACATTCCCATCCATCCGGACATGTAGAGGACAGTCCTGTCCATTTGGACACGTACAGGACATTCCCGTCCATCCGGACACGTACAGGTCATTCCCGTCCATGCGGACACGTACAGGACATTCCTGTCCATCCAGACACGTACAGGTCATTCCCGTCCATCCGGACACGTACAGGCCAATCCCTCCATCCGTACACGTACAGGACATTCCTGTCCATCCAGACACGTAAAGGACAGTCCCATCGATATGGGCACATACAGGACAGGTCGTTCATCCAGACACGTACAGGACAGTCCCTTCCATCCGGACACGTAAAGACAGTCCCGTCCATCCGGACACGTACAGGACAGTCCCGCCCATCCGGACACGTACAGGACAGTCCCATCCATCCTGACACGTTCAGGACAGACCCGTCCATCCAGACACGTACAGGACAGTCACATCCATCCGGACACGTACAGGACAGTCCCGTCCATCCAGACACGTAAAGGACAGTCCCATCGATATGGGCACATACAGGACAGGTCGTTCATCCAGACACGTACAAGACAGTCCTACCCATCCGGACACGTACAGGACAGTCCCGTCCATCCGGACACGTACAGGACAGTCCCGCCCATCTGGACACGTACAGGACAGTCCCATCCATCCTGACACGTTCAGGACAGACCCGTCCATCCAGACACGTACAGGACAGTCACATCCATCCGGACACGTACAGGACAGTCCCATCCATCCTGACACGTTCAGGACAGACCCGTCCATCCAGACACGTACAGGACAGTCCCGTCCATCCGGACACATACAGGACAGTCCCGTCCATCCTGACACGTACAGGACAGACCCATCCATCCAGAAATGTACAGGGCAGTCGCGTTCATCCGGAAACGTACAAGACAGTCCTCACCATCCGGACATGTACAGGACAGTCCCGTTCATCCGGACACGTACAGGATGGTCCCATCCATCCGGACACGTACAGGACAGTCCCGTCCATATGCGCACATACAGGACAAGTCGTCCATCCAGACTCGTAAAGGAGAGTCCCGCCCTTCCGGACATGTACAGGACAGTCCCATCCATGCGGACACGAACAGGACAGTCCCGATCATCCAGACACATACAGGACAGTACCGACCATCTGGACACGTACAGGACAGTCCCGTCCATCTGGACACGTACAGGACATTCCCGTCAATTCAAACACGTACAGGACAGTCCCGTCCATCCAGACATGTACAGGACAGTCCCGTCCATCCGGACACATAAAGGACTGTCCCATCCATCCGGACACAAGCAGGTTCAGTCCCTTCCATCCGGATACCTACAGGACAGTCCCGTCCATCCGGACATGAACAGGACAGTCCCATCCATCCGGACACGTACAGGACAGTCCTGTCCATCCAGACATGTACAGGACAGTCCCGTCCATCCGGACTCATACAAGACAGTCCCTTCCATCCAGACACATACAGGACAGTCCCGTCCATCCGGACATGTACAGGGCAGACCCGTCCATCTGGACACGCACAGGACATTCCCGTCCATCCGGACATGTACAGGACATTCCCGTCCATCCGGACACGTACAGGCCAATCCCTCCATCCGTACACATACAGGACAGTCCCATCCATCCGGACACGTAAGGACAGTCCCGTCCATCCGGACACGTACAGGACATTCCCGTCCCTCCGGACACGTACAGAACAGTCCTGTCCATCCGGACACGTACAGGACAGTCCCGTCCATCCGGACATGTACAGGACAGTCCTGGCCATCCGGACAGGTACAGCACAGTCCCTTTCATCCGGACACGTACAGGACAGTCCCATCCATCCGGACACGTACAGGACAGTCCCGTCCATCCGGACACGTACAGGACAGTCCCGTCCATCCGGACACGTACAGGCAGTCCCGTCCATCCGGACACGTACAGGACATTCCCGTCCATCCGGACATGTACAGGACAGTCCCGTCCCTCCGGACACGTACAGGACATTCCCGGCCATTCGGACATGTACAGGACTGTCCCGTCGATCCGGACACATACAGGACAGTCCCGTCCATCCGGACACATACAGGACAGTCCTGTCCATCCAGACACGTACAGGACAGTCCCGTCCATCCGGACACATACAGGGCTGTCCCGTCCATCCAGACACGTACAGCACAGTCCCGTCCATCCGGACACGTACAGGACAGTCCCGTCCATCCGGACACGTACAGGACAGTCCCGTCCATCCGGACACGTACAGGACAGTCCCATCCATCCGGACACGTACAGGACAGTCCCGTCCATCCAGACACGTACATGACAGTTCCGTTCATCCGGACACGTACAGGACAGTCGCGACCATCTGGTCACGTACAGGACAGTCCTGTCCATCCAGACACGTACAGGACAGTCCCCTCCATCCGGACACATACAGGACAGTCCCGTCCAACCAGACACGTACAGGACAGTCCTGACCATCTGGACACGTACAGGACAGTCCACTCCATCCGGACACGTACAGGGCAGTCCTGTCCATCCGGACACGTACAGGACATTCCCATTCATCCGGACATGTACAGGACAGTCCTGTCCATTCGGACACGTACAGGACATTCCCGTCCATCCGGACACGTACAGATCATTCCTGTCCATCCGGACACGTACAGGACATTCCCGCCCATGCAGACACATACAGGACAATCCCGGCCATCCAGACATGTACAGGACAGTCACGTCCATCCTGACACGTACAGGACAGACTCGCCCATCCGGACACGTACAAGACAGTCCTGACCATCCGGACATGTACAGGATATTCCCGTCCATCCAGACATGGAGAGGACAGTCCCATCCGTCCGGACACGTACAGGACAGTCCCGTCCATCCGGGCACGTACAGGACAAGTCGTCCATCCCGACACATACAGGACAATCCCATACATCCGGACACGTACAGGACAGTCCTGTCCATCCGGACACGTACAGGACAGTCCCGTCCATCCGGACATGTACAGGACAGTCCCGTCCATCCGGACACGTACAGGACAGTCCCGTCCATCCAGACACATATAGGACAGTCCCGTCCATCCGGACACGTACAGGACAGTCCCGTCCATCCGGACACGTACAGGACAGTCCCGTCCATCCGGATATGTACAGGACAGTCCCGTCCATCCGGACACGTAAGGACAGTCCCGTCCATCCGGACACGTACAGGACAGTCCCGTCCATCCGGACACGTACAGGACAGTCCCGTCCATCCGGACACGTACAGGACAGTCCCGTCCATCCGGACACGTACAGGACAGTCCCGTCCATCCGGACACATATAGGACAGTCCCGTCCATCCGGACACGTACAGGACAGTCCCGTCCATCCGGACAAGTACAGGACAGTCCCGTCCATCCGGACACGTACAGGACATTCCCATCCATCCGGACACGTACAGGTCATTCCCGTCCATGCGGACACGTACAGGACAGTCCCATCCATCCTGACACGTTCAGGACAGACCCGTCCATCCAGACACGTACAGGACAGTCACATCCATCCGGACACGTACAGGACAGTCCCATCCATCCTGACACGTTCAGGACAGACCCGTCCATCCAGACACGTACAGGACAGTCCCGTCCATCCGGACACATACAGGACAGTCCCGTCCATCCTGACACGTACAGGACAGACCCATCCATCCAGAAATGTACAGGGCAGTCGCGTTCATCCGGAAACGTACAAGACAGTCCTCACCATCCGGACATGTACAGGACAGTCCCGTTCATCCGGACACGTACAGGATGGTCCCATCCATCCGGACACGTACAGGACAGTCCCGTCCATACGCGCACATACAGGACAAGTCGTCCATCCAGACTCGTAAAGGAGAGTCCCGCCCTTCCGGACATGTACAGGACAGTCCCATCCATGCGGACACGAACAGGACAGTCCCGATCATCCAGACACATACAGGACAGTACCGACCATCTGGACACGTACAGGACAGTCCCGTCCATCTGGACACGTACAGGACATTCCCGTCAATTCAAACACGTACAGGACAGTCCCGTCCATCCAGACATGTACAGGACAGTCCCGTCCATCCGGACACATAAAGGACTGTCCCATCCATCCGGACACAAGCAGGTTCAGTCCCTTCCATCCGGATACCTACAGGACAGTCCCGTCCATCCGGACATGAACAGGACAGTCCCATCCATCCGGACACGTACAGGACAGTCCTGTCCATCCAGACATGTACAGGACAGTCCCGTCCATCCGGACTCATACAAGACAGTCCCTTCCATCCAGACACATACAGGACAGTCCCGTCCATCCGGACATGTACAGGGCAGACCCGTCCATCTGGACACGCACAGGACATTCCCGTCCATCCGGACATGTACAGGACATTCCCGTCCATCCGGACACGTACAGGCCAATCCCTCCATCCGTACACATACAGGACAGTCCCATCCATCCGGACACGTAAGGACAGTCCCGTCCATCCGGACACGTACAGGACATTCCCGTCCCTCCGGACACGTACAGAACAGTCCTGTCCATCCGGACACGTACAGGACAGTCCCGTCCATCCGGACATGTACAGGACAGTCCTGGCCATCCGGACAGGTACAGCACAGTCCCTTTCATCCGGACACGTACAGGACAGTCCCATCCATCCGGACACGTACAGGACAGTCCCGTCCATCCGGACACGTACAGGACAGTCCCGTCCATCCGGACACGTACAGGCAGTCCCGTCCATCCGGACACGTACAGGACATTCCCGTCCATCCGGACATGTACAGGACAGTCCCGTCCCTCCGGACACGTACAGGACATTCCCGGCCATTCGGACATGTACAGGACTGTCCCGTCGATCCGGACACATACAGGACAGTCCCGTCCATCCGGACACATACAGGACAGTCCTGTCCATCCAGACACGTACAGGACAGTCCCGTCCATCCGGACACATACAGGGCTGTCCCGTCCATCCAGACACGTACAGCACAGTCCCGTCCATCCGGACACGTACAGGACAGTCCCGTCCATCCGGACACGTACAGGACAGTCCCGTCCATCCGGACACGTACAGGACAGTCCCATCCATCCGGACACGTACAGGACAGTCCCGTTCATCCAGACACGTACATGACAGTTCCGTTCATCCGGACACGTACAGGACAGTCGCGACCATCTGGTCACGTACAGGACAGTCCTGTCCATCCAGACACGTACAGGACAGTCCCCTCCATCCGGACACATACAGGACAGTCCCGTCCAACCAGACACGTACAGGACAGTCCTGACCATCTGGACACGTACAGGACAGTCCACTCCATCCGGACACGTACAGGGCAGTCCTGTCCATCCGGACACGTACAGGACATTCCCATTCATCCGGACATGTACAGGACAGTCCTGTCCATTCGGACACGTACAGGACATTCCCGTCCATCCGGACACGTACAGATCATTCCTGTCCATCCGGACACGTACAGGACATTCCCGCCCATGCAGACACATACAGGACAATCCCGGCCATCCAGACATGTACAGGACAGTCACGTCCATCCTGACACGTACAGGACAGACTCGCCCATCCGGACACGTACAAGACAGTCCTGACCATCCGGACATGTACAGGATATTCCCGTCCATCCAGACATGGAGAGGACAGTCCCATCCGTCCGGACACGTACAGGACAGTCCCGTCCATCCGGGCACGTACAGGACAAGTCGTCCATCCCGACACATACAGGACAATCCCATACATCCGGACACGTACAGGACAGTCCTGTCCATCCGGACACGTACAGGACAGTCCCGTCCATCCGGACACGTACAGGACAGTCCCATCCATCCGGACACGTACAGGACAGTCCCGTCCATCCAGACACATATAGGACAGTCCCGTCCATCCGGACACGTACAGGACAGTCCCGTCCATCCGGACACGTACAGGACAGTCCCGTCCATCCAGATATGTACAGGACAGTCCCGTCCATCCGGACACGTAAGGACAGTCCCGTCCATCCGGACACGTACAGGACAGTCCCGTCCATCCGGACACGTACAGGACAGTCCCGTCCATCCGGACACATATAGGACAGTCCCGTCCATCCGGACACGTACAGGACAGTCCCGTCCATCCGGACAAGTACAGGACAGTCCCGTCCATCCGGACATGTACAGGACAGTCCCGTCCATCCGGACATGTACAGGGCAGTCCCGTCCATCCGGACACGTAGAGGACAGTCCCTTCCATCCGGACAAATAAAGGACAGTCCCGTCCATCCGGACAGATACAGGACAGTCCCGTCCATCCAGACACGTACAGGACATTCCCATCCATCCGGACATGTAGAGGACAGTCCTGTCCATTTGGACACGTACAGGACATTCCCGTCCATCTGGACACGTACAGGTCATTCCCGTCCATGCGGACACGTACAGGACATTCCTGTCCATCCAGACACGTACAGGTCATTCCCGTCCATCCGGACACGTACAGGCCAATCCCTCCATCCGTACACGTACAGGACATTCCCGTCCATCCAGACACGTAAAGGACAGTCCCATCGATATGGGCACATACAGGACAGGTCGTTCATCCAGACACGTACAGGACAGTCCCTTCCATCCGGACACGTAAAGACAGACCCGTCCATCCGGACACGTACAGGACATTCCCGTCCCTCCGGACACGTACAGGACAGTCCTGTCCATCCGGACACGTACAGAACAGTCCCGTCCATCAGGTCATGTACAGGACAGTCCCGTCCATCCGGACACATGCAGGGCAGTCCCGTCCATCCAGAATCGTAAAGGACAGTCCCGTCTATTCGGACACGTAAGGCAGACCCGTCCATCCGGACATGCAGAGGACAGTCCCGTCCATCCGGACACATACAGGACAGTCCCGTCCATCCAGACATGTACAGGACAGTCCCGTCCATCCGGACACGTACAGGACAGTCCCGTCCATCCGGACACGTACAGGACAGTCCCGTCCATCCGGACACGTACAGGACAGTCCCGTCCATCCAGACACGTACAGGACCGTCCCGTCCATCCGGACATGTACAGGGCAGTCCCGTCCATCCGGACACGAAGAGGACAGTCCCTTCCATCCGGACAAATAAAGGACAGTCCCGTCCATCCGGACAGATACAGGACATTCCCGTCCATCCGGACACATACAGGACATTCCCGTCCATCCGGACACGTACAGGGCATTCCCGTCCATCCGGACACGTACAGCATTGTCCCATCAATCCGGACACATACAGGACATTCCCGTCCATCCGGACACGTACAGGACAGTCCCAAACTTCCAGACACGAACAGGACAGTCCCGTCCATACGTGCACATACAGGACATGTTGTCCATCCAGACACGTACAGGACAGTCCCGTCCATCCAGACACGTACAGGACAGTCCCGTTCATCGGACATGTACAGGACAGTCCCGTTCATCCGGACATGTACAGGACAGTCCCATCCAACCAGACATGTACAGGACAGTCCTGACCATCCGGACACGTACAGGACAGTCCTGTCCATCCGGACACGTACAGGGCAGACCCGTCATTCGGACACGTACAGGACATTCCCATCCATCCGGCCATGTACAGGACAGTCCCGTCCATTTGGACACGTACAGGACATTCCCGTCCATCCGGACACGTACAGGTCACTCCCGTCCATCCGGACATTTACAGGACATTCCTGTCCATCCAGACACGTACAGGTCATTCCCGTCCATCCGGACACGTACAGGCCAATCCCTCCATCCGTACACGTACAGGACATTCCCGTCCATCCAGACACGTACAGGACGTTCATCCAGACATGTATAGGACAGTCCCGTCCATCCGGACACGTAAGGACAGTCCCGTCCATCCGGACACGTACAGGACATTCCCGTCCCTCCGGACACGTACAGGACAGTCCTGTCCATCCGGACACGTACAGGACAGTCCCGTCCATCCGGACATGTACAGGACAGTCCCGTCCATCCGGACACGTACAGGACAGTCGCGTCCATCCAGACACGTACAGGACAGTCCCGTCAATATGGGCACA
The DNA here is from genome assembly GCF_052327205.1 of Somniosus microcephalus. NCBI lineage: Eukaryota > Metazoa > Chordata > Chondrichthyes > Squaliformes > Somniosidae > Somniosus > Somniosus microcephalus. The sequence goes on along the minus strand of NC_140990.1, from coordinate 350,073,035 downwards.
TACAGGACAGGTCGTTCATCCAGACATGTACAGGACAGTCCCGTCCATCCAGACACGTAAGGACAGCCCCGTCCATCCGGACACGTACAGGACATTCCCGTCCCTCCGGACACGTACAGGACAGTCCCGTCCATCCGGACACGTACAGGACAGTCCCGTCCATCCGGACACGTACAGGACATTCCCGTCCCTCCGGACATGTACAGGACAGTCCCGTCCATCCAGACACGTACAGGACAGTCCCGTCCATCTGGACACGTACAGCACAGTCCCGTTCATCCGGACACGTACAGGACAGTCCCGTCCATCCGGACACGTACAGCACAGTCCCATTCATCCGGACACGTACAGGACAGTCCCGTCCATCCGGACACGTACAGGACATTCCCGTCCCTCCGGACATGTACAGGACAGTCCCGTCCATCCGGACACGTACAGGACAGTCCCGTCCATCCGGACACGTACAGGACAGTCCTGTCCATCCAGACACGTACAGGACAGTCACGTCCATCCGGACACATACAGGGCTGTCCCGTCCATCCAGACACGTACAGCACAGTCCCGTCCATCCGGACACATACAGGACAGTCCCGTCCATCCGGACACGTACAGGACAGTCCCGTCCATCCGGACACGTACAGGACAGTCCCATCCATCCGGACACGTACAGGACAGTCCCGTCCATCCAGACACGTACATGACAGTTCCGTTCATCCGGACACGTACAGGACAGTCGCGACCATCTGGTCACGTACAGGACAGTCCTGTCCATCCAGACACGTACAGGACAGTCCCCTCCATCCGGACACATACAGGACAGTCCCGTCCAACCAGACATGTACAGGACAGTCCTGACCATCTGGACACGTACAGGACTGTCCCCTCCATCCGGACACGTACAGGGCAGTCCTGTCCATCCGGACACGTACAGGACATTCCCATTCATCCGGACATGTACAGGACAGTCCTGTCCATTCGGACACGTACAGGACATTCCCGTCCATCCGGACACGTACAGATCATTCCTGTCCATCCGGACACGTACAGGACATTCCCGCCCATGCAGACACATACAGGACAATCCCGGCCATCCAGACATGTACAGGACAGTCACGTCCATCCTGACACGTACAGGACAGACTCGCCCATCCGGACACGTACAAGACAGTCCTGACCATCCGGACATGTACAGGATATTCCCGTCCATCCGGACACGTACAGGACAGTCCCATCCGTCCGGACACGTACAGGACAGTCCCGTCCATCCCGGCACGTACAGGACAAGTCGTCCATCCCGACACATACAGGACAATCCCATACATCCGGACACGTACAGGACAGTCCTGTCCATCCGGACACGTACAGGACAGTCCCGTCCATCCGGACACGTACAGGACAGTCCCGTCCATCCGGACACGTACAGGACAGTCCCGTCCATCCAGACACATATAGGACAGTCCCGTCCATCCGGACACGTACAGGACAGTCCCGTCCATCCGGACACGTACAGGACAGTCCCGTCCATCCGGACATGTACAGGACAGTCCCGTCCATCCGGACACGTAAGGACAGTCCCTTCCATCCGGACACGTACAGGACAGTCCCGTCCATCCGGACACGTACAGGACAGTCCCGTCCATCCGGACACGTACAGGACAGTCCCGTCCATCCGGACACATATAGGACAGTCCCGTCCATCCGGACACGTACAGGACAGTCCCGTCCATCCGGACAAGTACAGGACAGTCCCGTCCATCCGGACATGTACAGGACAGTCCCGTCCATCCGGACATGTACAGGGCAGTCCCGTCCATCCGGACACGTAGAGGACAGTCCCTTCCATCCGGACAAATAAAGGACAGTCCCATCCATCCGGACAGATACAGGACAGTCCCGTCCATCCAGACACGTACAGGACATTCCCATCCATCCGGACACGTACAGGTCATTCCCGTCCATGCGGACACGTACAGGACATTCCTTTCCATCCAGACACGTACAGGTCATTCCCGTCCATCCGGACACGTACAGGCCAATCCCTCCATCCGTACACGTACAGGACATTCCCGTCCATCCAGACACGTAAAGGACAGTCCCATCGATATGGGCACATACAGGACAGGTCGTTCATCCAGACACGTACAGGACAGTCCCTTCCATCCGGACACGTAAAGACAGTCCCGTCCATCCGGACACGTACAGGACATTCCCGTCCCTCCGGACACGTACAGGACAGTCCTGTCCATCCGGACACGTACAGAACAGTCCCGTCCATCAGGTCATGTACAGGACAGTCCCGTCCATCCGGACACATGCAGGGCAGTCCCGTCCATCCAGAATCGTAAAGGACAGTCCCGTCTATTCGGACACGTAAGGCAGACCCGTCCATCCGGACATGCAGAGGACAGTCCCGTCCATCCGGACACATACAGGACAGTCCCGTCCATCCAGACATGTACAGGACAGTCCCGTCCATCCGGACATGTACAGGACAGTCCCGTCCATCCGGACACGTACAGGACAGTCCCGTCCATCCGGACATGTACAGGACAGTCCCGTCCATCCAGACACGTACAGGACCGTCCCGTCCATCCGGACATGTACAGGGCAGTCCCGTCCATCCGGACACGAAGAGGACAGTCCCTTCCATCCGGACAAATAAAGGACAGTCCCATCCATCCGGACAGATACAGGACATTCCCGTCCATCCGGACACATACAGGACATTCCCGTCCATCCGGACACGTACAGGGCATTCCCGTCCATCCGGACACGTACAGCATTGTCCCGTCAATCCGGACACGTGCAGGACATTCCCATCCATCCGGACACGTACAGGACAGTCCCAAACTTCCAGACACGAACAGGACAGTCCCGTCCATACGTGCACATACAGGACATGTTGTCCATCCAGACATGTACAGGACAGTCCCGTCCATCCAGACGCGTACAGGACAGTCCCGTTCATCCGGACATGTACAGGACAGTCCCGTTCATCCGGACATGTACAGGACAGTCCCATCCAACCAGACATGTACAGGACAGTCCTGATCATCCGGACACGTACAGGACAGTCCCGTCCATCCGGACACGTACAGGGCAGACCCGTCATTCGGACACGTACAGGACATTCCCATCCATCCGGACATGTACAGGACAGTCCCGTCCATTTGGACACGTACAGGACATTCCCGTCCATCCGGACATGTACAGGTCACTCCCGTCCATCCGGACATTTACAGGACATTCCTGTCCATCCAGACACGTACAGGTCATTCCCGTCCATCCGGACATGTACAGGACTGTCCCGTCGATCCGGACACATACAGGACAGTCCCGTCCATCCGGACACATACAGGACAGTCCTGTCCATCCAGACACGTACAGGACAGTCCCGTCCATCCGGACACATACAGGGCTGTCCCGTCCATCCAGACACGTACAGCACAGTCCCGTCCATCCGGACACGTACAGGACAGTCCCGTCCATCCGGACACGTACAGGACAGTCCCGTCCATCCGGACACGTACAGGACAGTCCCATCCATCCGGACACGTACAGGACAGTCCCGTCCATCCAGACACGTACATGACAGTTCCGTTCATCCGGACACGTACAGGACAGTCGCGACCATCTGGTCACGTACAGGACAGTCCTGTCCATCCAGACACGTACAGGACAGTCCCCTCCATCCGGACACATACAGGACAGTCCCGTCCAACCAGACACGTACAGGACAGTCCTGACCATCTGGACACGTACAGGACAGTCCCCTCCATCCGGACACGTACAGGGCAGTCCTGTCCATCCGGACACGTACAGGACATTCCCATTCATCCGGACATGTACAGGACAGTCCTGTCCATTCGGACATGTACAGGACATTCCCGTCCATCCGGACACGTACAGATCATTCCTGTCCATCCGGACACGTACAGGACATTCCCGCCCATGCAGACACATACAGGACAATCCCGGTCATCCAGACATGTACAGGACAGTCACGTCCATCCTGACACGTACAGGACAGACTCGCCCATCCGGACACGTACAAGACAGTCCTGACCATCCGGACATGTACAGGATATTCCCGTCCATCCGGACATGTACAGGACAGTCCCATCCGTCCGGACACGTACAGGACAGTCCCGTCCATCCGGGCACGTACAGGACAAGTCGTCCATCCCGACACATACAGGACAATCCCATACATCCGGACACGTACAGGACAGTCCTGTCCATCCGGACACGTACAGGACAGGCCCGTCCATCCGGACACGTACAGGACAGTCCCGTCCATCCGGACACGTACAGGACAGTCCCGTCCATCCAGACACATATAGGACAGTCCCGTCCATCCGGACACGTACAGGACAGTCCCGTCCATCCGGACACGTACAGGACAGTCCCGTCCATCCGGATATGTACAGGACAGTCCCGTCCATCCGGACACGTAAGGACAGTCCCGTCCATCCGGACACGTACAGGACAGTCCCGTCCATCCGGACACGTACAGGACAGTCCCGTCCATCCGGACACGTACAGGACAGTCCCGTCCATCCGGACACATATAGGACAGTCCCGTCCATCCGGACACGTACAGGACAGTCCCGTCCATCCGGACATGTACAGGGCAGTCCCGTCCATCCGGACACGTAGAGGACAGTCCCTTCCATCCAGACAAATAAAGGACAGTCCCGTCCATCCGGACAGATACAGGACAGTCCCGTCCATCCAGACACGTACAGGACATTCCCATCCATCCGGACATGTAGAGGACAGTCCTGTCCATTTGGACACGTACAGGACATTCCCGTCCATCCGGACACGTACAGGTCATTCCCGTCCATGCGGACACGTACAGGACATTCCTGTCCATCCAGACACGTACAGGTCATTCCCGTCCATCCGGACACGTACAGGCCAATCCCTCCATCCGTACACGTACAGGACATTCCCGTCCATCCAGACACGTAAAGGACAGTCCCATCGATATGGGCACATACAGGACAGGTCGTTCATCCAGACACGTACAGGACAGTCCCTTCCATCCGGACACGTAAAGACAGTCCCGTCCATCCGGACACGTACAGGACAGTCCCGCCCATCCGGACACGTACAGGACAGTCCCATCCATCCTGACACGTTCAGGACAGACCCGTCCATCCAGACACGTACAGGACAGTCACATCCATCCGGACACGTACAGGACAGTCCCGTCCATCCAGACACGTAAAGGACAGTCCCATCGATATGGGCACATACAGGACAGGTCGTTCATCCAGACACGTACAAGACAGTCCTACCCATCCGGACACGTACAGGACAGTCCCGTCCATCCGGACACGTACAGGACAGTCCCGCCCATCCGGACACGTACAGGACAGTCCCATCCATCCTGACATGTTCAGGACAGACCCGTCCATCCAGACACGTACAGGACAGTCACATCCATCCGGACACGTACAGGACAGTCCCATCCATCCTGACACGTTCAGGACAGACCCGTCCATCCAGACACGTACAGGACAGTCCCGTCCATCCGGACACATACAGGACAGTCCCGTCCATCCTGACACGTACAGGACAGACCCATCCATCCAGAAATGTACAGGGCAGTCGCGTTCATCCGGAAACGTACAAGACAGTCCTCACCATCCGGACATGTACAGGACAGTCCCGTTCATCCGGACACGTACAGGATGGTCCCATCCATCCGGACACGTACAGGACAGTCCCGTCCATACGCGCACATACAGGACAAGTCGTCCATCCAGACTCGTAAAGGAGAGTCCCGCCCTTCCGGACATGTACAGGACAGTCCCATCCATGCGGACACGAACAGGACAGTCCCGATCATCCAGACACATACAGGACAGTACCGACCATCTGGACACGTACAGGACAGTCCCGTCCATCTGGACACGTACAGGACATTCCCGTCAATTCAAACACGTACAGGACAGTCCCGTCCATCCAGACATGTACAGGACAGTCCCGTCCATCCGGACACATAAAGGACAGTCCCATCCATCCGGACACAAGCAGGTTCAGTCCCTTCCATCCGGATACCTACAGGACAGTCCCGTCCATCCGGACATGAACAGGACAGTCCCATCCATCCGGACACGTACAGGACAGTCCTGTCCATCCAGACATGTACAGGACAGTCCCGTCCATCCGGACTCATACAAGACAGTCCCTTCCATCCAGACACATACAGGACAGTCCCGTCCATCCGGACATGTACAGGGCAGACCCGTCCATCTGGACACGCACAGGACATTCCCGTCCATCCGGACATGTACAGGACATTCCCGTCCATCTGGACACGTACAGGCCAATCCCTCCATCCGTACACATACAGGACAGTCCCATCCATCCGGACACGTAAGGACAGTCCCGTCCATCCAGACACGTACAGGACATTCCCGTCCCTCCGGACACGTACAGAACAGTCCTGTCCATCCGGACACGTACAGGACAGTCCCGTCCATCCGGACATGTACAGGACAGTCCTGGCCATCCGGACAGGTACAGCACAGTCCCTTTCATCCGGACACGTACAGGACAGTCCCATCCATCCGGACACATACAGGACAGTCCCGTCCATCCGGACACGTACAGGACAGTCCCGTCCATCCGGACACGTACAGGCAGTCCCGTCCATCCGGACACGTACAGGACATTCCCGTCCATCCGGACATGTACAGGACAGTCCCGTCCCTCCGGACACGTACAGGACATTCCCGGCCATTCGGACATGTACAGGACTGTCCCGTCGATCCGGACACATACAGGACAGTCCCGTCCATCCGGACACATACAGGACAGTCCTGTCCATCCAGACACGTACAGGACAGTCCCGTCCATCCGGACACATACAGGGCTGTCCCGTCCATCCAGACACGTACAGCACAGTCCCGTCCATCCGGACACGTACAGGACAGTCCCGTCCATCCGGACACGTACAGGACAGTCCCGTCCATCCGGACACGTACAGGACAGTCCCATCCATCCGGACACGTACAGGACAGTCCCGTCCATCCAGACACGTACATGACAGTTCCGTTCATCCGGACACGTACAGGACAGTCGCGACCATCTGGTCACGTACAGGACAGTCCTGTCCATCCAGACACGTACAGGACAGTCCCCTCCATCCGGACACATACAGGACAGTCCCATCCAACCAGACACGTACAGGACAGTCCTGACCATCTGGACACGTACAGGACAGTCCACTCCATCCGGACACGTACAGGGCAGTCCTGTCCATCCGGACACGTACAGGACATTCCCATTCATCCGGACATGTACAGGACAGTCCTGTCCATTCGGACACGTACAGGACATTCCCGTCCATCCGGACACGTACAGATCATTCCTGTCCATCCGGACACGTACAGGACATTCCCGCCCATGCAGACACATACAGGACAATCCCGGCCATCCAGACATGTACAGGACAGTCACGTCCATCCTGACACGTACAGGACAGACTCGCCCATCCGGACACGTACAAGACAGTCCTGACCATCCGGACATGTACAGGATATTCCCGTCCATCCAGACATGTACAGGACAGTCCCATCCGTCCGGACACGTACAGGACAGTCCCGTCCATCCGGGCACGTACAGGACAAGTCGTCCATCCCGACACATACAGGACAATCCCATACATCCGGACACGTACAGGACAGTCCTGTCCATCCGGACACGTACAGGACAGTCCCGTCCATCCGGACACGTACAGGACAGTCCCGTCCATCCGGACACGTACAGGACAGTCCCGTCCATCCAGACACATATAGGACAGTCCCGTCCATCCGGACACGTACAGGACAGTCCCGTCCATCCGGACACGTACAGGACAGTCCCGTCCATCCGGATATGTACAGGACAGTCCCGTCCATCCGGACACGTAAGGACAGTCCCGTCCATCCGGACACGTACAGGACAGTCCCGTCCATCCGGACACGTACAGGACAGTCCCGTCCATCCGGACACGTACAGGACAGTCCCGTCCATCCGGACACATATAGGACAGTCCCGTCCATCCGGACACGTACAGGACAGTCCCGTCCATCCGGACAAGTACAGGACAGTCCCGTCCATCCGGACATGTACAGGACAGTCCCGTCCATCCGGACATGTACAGGGCAGTCCCGTCCATCCGGACACGTAGAGGACAGTCCCTTCCATCCGGTCAAATAAAGGACAGTCCCGTCCATCCGGACAGATACAGGACAGTCCCGTCCATCCAGACACGTACAGGACATTCCCATCCATCTGGACATGTAGAGGACAGTCCTGTCCATTTGGACACGTACAGGACATTCCCGTCCATCCGGACACGTACAGGTCATTCCCGTCCATGCGGACACGTACAGGACATTCCTGTCCATCCAGACACGTACAGGTCATTCCCGTCCATCCGGACACGTACAGGCCAATCCCTCCATCCGTACACGTACAGGACATTCCCGTCCATCCAGACACGTAAAGGACAGTCCCATCGATATGGGCACATACAGGACAGGTCGTTCATCCAGACACGTACAGGACAGTCCCTTCCATCCGGACACGTAAAGACAGACCCGTCCATCCGGACACGTACAGGACATTCCCGTCCCTCCGGACACGTACAGGACAGTCCTGTCCATCCGGACATGTACAGAACAGTCCCGTCCATCAGGTCATGTACAGGACAGTCCCGTCCATCCGGACACATGCAGGGCAGTCCCGTCCATCCAGAATCGTAAAGGACAGTCCCGTCTATTCGGACACGTAAGGCAGACCCGTCCATCCGGACATGCAGAGGACAGTCCCGTCCATCCGGACACATACAGGACAGTCCCGTCCATCCAGACATGTACAGGACAGTCCCGTCCATCCGGACACGTACAGGACAGTCCCGTCCATCCGGACACGTACAGGACAGTCCCGTCCATCCGGACACGTACAGGACAGTCCCGTCCTTCCAGACACGTACAGGACCGTCCCGTCCATCCGGACATGTACAGGGCAGTCCCGTCCATCCGGACACGAAGAGGACAGTCCCTTCCATCCGGACAAATAAAGGACAGTCCCGTCCATCCGGACAGATACAGGACATTCCCGTCCATCCGGACACATACAGGACATTCCCGTCCATCCGGACACGTACAGGGCATTCCCGTCCATCCGGACACGTACAGCATTGTCCCGTCAATCCGGACACGTACAGGACATTCCCGTCCATCCGGACACGTACAGGACAGTCCCAAACTTCCAGACACGAACAGGACAGTCCCGTCCATACGTGCACATACAGGACATGTTGTCCATCCAGACACGTACAGGACAGTCCCGTCCATCCAGACACGTACAGGACAGTCCCGTTCATCCGGACATGTACAGGACAATCCCGTTCATCCGGACATGTACAGGACAGTCCCATCCAACCAGACATGTACAGGACAGTCCTGACCATCCGGACACGTACAGGACAGTCCCGTCCATCCGGACACGTACATGGCAGACCCGTCATTCGGACACGTACAGGACATTCCCATCCATCCGGACATGTACAGGACAGTCCCGTCCATTTGGACACGTACAGGACATTCCCGTCCATCCGGACACGTACAGGTCACTCCCGTCCATCCGGACATTTACAGGACATTCCTGTCCATCCAGACACGTACAGGTCATTCCCGTCCATCCGGACACGTACAGGCCAATCCCTCCATCCGTACACGTACAGGACATTCCCGTCCATCCAGACACATACAGGACGTTCATCCAGACATGTATAGGACAGTCCCGTCCATCCGGACATGTAAGGACAGTCCCGTCCATCCGGACACGTACAGGTCATTCCCGTCCCTCCGGACACGTACAGGACAGTCCTGTCCATCCGGACACGTACAGGACAGTCCCGTCCATCCGGACATGTACAGGACAGTCCCGTCCATCCGGACACGTACAGGACAGTCCCGTCCATCCGGACACGTACAGGACAGTCCCATCCATCCGGACACGTACAGGACAGTCCCGTCCATCCAGACACGTACATGACAGTTCCGTTCATCCGGACACGTACAGGACAGTCGCGACCATCTGGTCACGTACAGGACAGTCCTGTCCATCCAGACACGTACAGGACAGTCCCCTCCATCCGGACACATACAGGACAGTCCCATCCAACCAGACACGTACAGGACAGTCCTGACCATCTGGACACGTACAGGACAGTCCACTCCATCCGGACACGTACAGGGCAGTCCTGTCCATCCGGACACGTACAGGACATTCCCATTCATCCGGACATGTACAGGACAGTCCTGTCCATTCGGACACGTACAGGACATTCCCGTCCATCCGGACACGTACAGATCATTCCTGTCCATCCGGACACGTACAGGACATTCCCGCCCATGCAGACACATACAGGACAATCCCGGCCATCCAGACATGTACAGGACAGTCACGTCCATCCTGACACGTACAGGACAGACTCGCCCATCCGGACACGTACAAGACAGTCCTGACCATCCGGACATGTACAGGATATTCCCGTCCATCCAGACATGTACAGGACAGTCCCATCCGTCCGGACACGTACAGGACAGTCCCGTCCATCCGGGCACGTACAGGACAAGTCGTCCATCCCGACACATACAGGACAATCCCATACATCCGGACACGTACAGGACAGTCCTGTCCATCCGGACACGTACAGGACAGTCCCGTCCATCCGGACACGTACAGGACAGTCCCGTCCATCCGGACACGTACAGGACAGTCCCGTCCATCCAGACACATATAGGACAGTCCCGTCCATCCGGACACGTACAGGACAGTCCCGTCCATCCGGACACGTACAGGACAGTCCCGTCCATCCGGATATGTACAGGACAGTCCCGTCCATCCGGACACGTAAGGACAGTCCCGTCCATCCGGACACGTACAGGACAGTCCCGTCCATCCGGACACGTACAGGACAGTCCCGTCCATCCGGACACGTACAGGACAGTCCCGTCCATCCGGACACATATAGGACAGTCCCGTCCATCCGGACACGTACAGGACAGTCCCGTCCATCCGGACAAGTACAGGACAGTCCCGTCCATCCGGACATGTACAGGACAGTCCCGTCCATCCGGACATGTACAGGGCAGTCCCGTCCATCCGGACACGTAGAGGACAGTCCCTTCCATCCGGTCAAATAAAGGACAGTCCCGTCCATCCGGACAGATACAGGACAGTCCCGTCCATCCAGACACGTACAGGACATTCCCATCCATCTGGACATGTAGAGGACAGTCCTGTCCATTTGGACACGTACAGGACATTCCCGTCCATCCGGACACGTACAGGTCATTCCCGTCCATGCGGACACGTACAGGACATTCCTGTCCATCCAGACACGTACAGGTCATTCCCGTCCATCCGGACACGTACAGGCCAATCCCTCCATCCGTACACGTACAGGACATTCCCGTCCATCCAGACACGTAAAGGACAGTCCCATCGATATGGGCACATACAGGACAGGTCGTTCATCCAGACACGTACAGGACAGTCCCTTCCATCCGGACACGTAAAGACAGACCCGTCCATCCGGACACGTACAGGACATTCCCGTCCCTCCGGACACGTACAGGACAGTCCTGTCCATCCGGACATGTACAGAACAGTCCCGTCCATCAGGTCATGTACAGGACAGTCCCGTCCATCCGGACACATGCAGGGCAGTCCCGTCCATCCAGAATCGTAAAGGACAGTCCCGTCTATTCGGACACGTAAGGCAGACCCGTCCATCCGGACATGCAGAGGACAGTCCCGTCCATCCGGACACATACAGGACAGTCCCGTCCATCCAGACATGTACAGGACAGTCCCGTCCATCCGGACACGTACAGGACAGTCCCGTCCATCCGGACACGTACAGGACAGTCCCGTCCATCCGGACACGTACAGGACAGTCCCGTCCTTCCAGACACGTACAGGACCGTCCCGTCCATCCGGACATGTACAGGGCAGTCCCGTCCATCCGGACACGAAGAGGACAGTCCCTTCCATCCGGACAAATAAAGGACAGTCCCGTCCATCCGGACAGATACAGGACATTCCCGTCCATCCGGACACATACAGGACATTCCCGTCCATCCGGACACGTACAGGGCATTCCCGTCCATCCGGACACGTACAGCATTGTCCCGTCAATCCGGACACGTACAGGACATTCCCGTCCATCCGGACACGTACAGGACAGTCCCAAACTTCCAGACACGAACAGGACAGTCCCGTCCATACGTGCACATACAGGACATGTTGTCCATCCAGACACGTACAGGACAGTCCCGTCCATCCAGACACGTACAGGACAGTCCCGTTCATCCGGACATGTACAGGACAATCCCGTTCATCCGGACATGTACAGGACAGTCCTGACCATCCGGACACGTACAGGACAGTCCCGTCCATCCGGACACGTACATGGCAGACCCGTCATTCGGACACGTACAGGACATTCCCATCCATCCGGACATGTACAGGACAGTCCCGTCCATTTGGACACGTACAGGACATTCCCGTCCATCCGGACACGTACAGGTCACTCCCGTCCATCCGGACATTTACAGGACATTCCTGTCCATCCAGACACGTACAGGTCATTCCCGTCCATCCGGACACGTACAGGCCAATCCCTCCATCCGTACACGTACAGGACATTCCCGTCCATCCAGACACATACAGGACGTTCATCCAGACATGTATAGGACAGTCCCGTCCATCCGGACATGTAAGGACAGTCCCGTCCATCCGGACACGTACAGGTCATTCCCGTCCCTCCGGACACGTACAGGACAGTCCTGTCCATCCGGACACGTACAGGACAGTCCCGTCCATCCGGACATGTACAGGACAGTCCCGTCCATCCGGACACGTACAGGACAGTCCCGTCCATCCAGACACGTACAGGACAGTCCCGTCAATATGGGCACATACAGGACAGGTCGTTCATCCAGACATGTACAGGACAGTCCCGTCCATCCAGACACGTAAGGACAGCCCCGTCCATCCGGACACGTACAGGACATTCCCGTCCCTCCGGACACGTACAGGACAGTCCCGTCCATCCGGACACGTACAGGACAGTCCCGTCCATCCGGACACGTACAGGACATTCCCGTCCCTCCGGACATGTACAGGACAGTCCCGTCCATCCAGACACGTACAGGACAGTCCCGTCCATCCGGACACGTACAGCACAGTCCCATTCATCCGGACACGTACAGGACAGTCCCGTCCATCCGGACACGTACAGCACAGTCCCATTCATCCGGACACGTACAGGACAGTCCCGTCCATCCGGACACGTACAGGACAGTCCCGTCCATCCAGACACGTACAGGACATTCCCGTCCCTCCGGACATGTACTGGACAGTCCCGTCCATCCGGACACGTACAGGACAGTCCCGTCCATCCGTACACGTACAGGACAGTCCTGTCCATCCAGACACGTACAGGACAGTCACGTCCATCCGGACACATACAGGGCTGTCCCGTCCATCCAGTCACGTACAGCACAGTCCCGTCCATCCGGACACGTACAGGACAGTCCCGTCCATCCGGACACGTACAGGACAGTCTCTTCCATCCGGACACGTACAGGACAGTCCCATCCATCCGGACACGTACAGGACAGTCCCGTCCATCCAGACACGTACATGACAGTTCCGTTCATCCGGACACGTACAGGACAGTCGCGACCATCTGGTCACGTACAGGACAGTCCTGTCCATCCAGACACGTACAGGACAGTCCCCTCCATCCAGACACATACAGGACAGTCCCGTCCAACCAGACACGTACAGGACAGTCCTGACCATCTGGACACGTACAGGACAGTCCCCTCCATCCGGACACGTACAGGGCAGTCCTGTCCATCCGGACACGTACAGGACATTCCCATTCATCCGGACATGTACAGGACAGTCCTGTCCATTCGGACACGTACAGGACATTCCCGTCCATCCGGACATGTACAGATCATTCCTGTCCATCCGGACACGTACAGGACATTCCCGCCCATGCAGACACATACAGGACAATCCCGGCCATCCAGACATGTACAGGACAGTCACGTCCATCCTGACACGTACAGGACAGACTCGCCCATCCGGACACGTACAAGACAGTCCTGACCATCCGGACATGTACAGGATATTCCCGTCCATCCGGACACGTACAGGACAGTCCCATCCGTCCGGACACGTACAGGACAGTCCCGTCCATCCGGGCACGTACAGGACAAGTCGTCCATCCCGACACATACAGGACAATCCCATACATCCGGACACGTACAGGACAGTCCTGTCCATCCGGACACGTACAGGACAGTCCCGTCCATCCGGACACGTACAGGACAGTCCCGTCCATCCGGACACGTACAGGACAGTCCCGTCCATCCAGACACATATAGGACAGTCCCGTCCATCCGGACACGTACAGGACAGTCCCGTCCATCCGGACACGTACAGGACAGTCCCGTCCATCCGGAAATGTACAGGACAGTCCCGTCCATCCGGACACGTAAGGACAGTCCCGTCCATCCGGACACGTACAGGACAGTCCCGTCCATCCGGACACGTACAGGACAGTCCCGTCCATCCGGACACGTACAGGACAGTCCCGTCCATCCGGACACATATAGGACAGTCCCGTCCATCCGGACACGTACAGGACAGTCCCGTCCATCCGGACAAGTACAGGACAGTCCCGTCCATCCGGACATGTACAGGACAGTCCCGTCCATCCGGACATGTACAGGGCAGTCCCGTCCATCCGGACACGTAGAGGACAGTCCCTTCCATCCGGACAAATAAAGGACAGTCCCATCCATCCGGACAGATACAGGACAGTCCCGTCCATCCAGACACGTACAGGACATTCCCATCCATCCGGACATGTAGAGGACAGTCCTGTCCATTTGGACACGTACAGGACATTCCCGTCCATCCGGACACGTACAGGTCATTCCCGTCCATGCGGACACGTACAGGACATTCCTGTCCATCCAGACACGTACAGGTCATTCCCGTCCATCCGGACACGTACAGGCCAATCCCTCCATCCGTACACGTACAGGACATTCCCGTCCATCCAGACACGTAAAGGACAGTCCCATCGATATGGGCACATACAGGACAGGTCGTTCATCCAGACACGTACAGGACAGTCCCTTCCATCCGGACACGTAAAGACAGTCCCGTCCATCCGGACACGTACAGGACATTCCCGTCCCTCCGGACATGTACAGGACAGTCCTGTCCATCCGGACACGTACAGAACAGTCCCGTCCATCAGGTCATGTACAGGACAGTCCCGTCCATCCGGACACATGCAGGGCAGTCCCGTCCATCCAGAATCGTAAAGGACAGTCCCGTCTATTCGGACACGTAAGGCAGACCCGTCCATCCGGACATGCAGAGGACAGTCCCGTCCATCCGGACACATACAGGACAGTCCCGTCCATCCAGACATGTACAGGACAGTCCCGTCCATCCGGACACGTACAGGACAGTCCCGTCCATCCGGACATGTACAGGACAGTCCCGTCCATCCGGACACGTAAGGACAGTCCCGTCCATCCGGACACGTACAGGACAGTCCCGTCCATCCGGACACGTACAGGACAGTCCCGTCCATCCGGACACGTACAGGACAGTCCCGTCCATCCGGACACATATAGGACAGTCCCGTCCATCCGGACACGTACAGGACAGTCCCGTCCATCCGGACAAGTACAGGACAGTCCCGTCCATCCGGACATGTACAGGACAGTCCCGTCCATCCGGACATGTACAGGGCAGTCCCGTCCATCCGGACACGTAGAGGACAGTCCCTTCCATCCGGTCAAATAAAGGACAGTCCCGTCCATCTGGACAGATACAGGACAGTCCCGTCCATCCAGACACGTACAGGACATTCCCATCCATCTGGACATGTAGAGGACAGTCCTGTCCATTTGGACACGTACAGGACATTCCCGTCCATCCGGACACGTACAGGTCATTCCCGTCCATGCGGACACGTACAGGACATTCCTGTCCATCCAGACACGTACAGGTCATTCCCGTCCATCCGGACACGTACAGGCCAATCCCTCCATCCGTACACGTACAGGACATTCCCGTCCATCCAGACACGTAAAGGACAGTCCCATCGATATGGGCACATACAGGACAGGTCGTTCATCCAGACACGTACAGGACAGTCCCTTCCATCCGGACACGTAAAGACAGACCCGTCCATCCGGACACGTACAGGACATTCCCGTCCCTCCGGACACGTACAGGACAGTCCTGTCCATCCGGACACGTACAGAACAGTCCCGTCCATCAGGTCATGTACAGGACAGTCCCGTCCATCCGGACACATGCAGGGCAGTCCCGTCCATCCAGAATCGTAAAGGACAGTCCCGTCTATTCGGACACGTAAGGCAGACCCGTCCATCCGGACATGCAGAGGACAGTCCCGTCCATCCGGACACATACAGGACAGTCCCGTCCATCCAGACATGTACAGGACAGTCCCGTCCATCCGGACACGTACAGGACAGTCCCGTCCATCCGGACACGTACAGGACAGTCCCGTCCATCCGGACACGTACAGGACAGTCCCGTCCTTCCAGACACGTACAGGACCGTCCCGTCCATCCGGACATGTACAGGGCAGTCCCGTCCATCCGGACACGAAGAGGACAGTCCCTTCCATCCGGACAAATAAAGGACAGTCCCGTCCATCCGGACAGATACAGGACATTCCCGTCCATCCGGACACATACAGGACATTCCCGTCCATCCGGACACGTACAGGGCATTCCCGTCCATCCGGACACGTACAGCATTGTCCCGTCAATCCGGACACGTACAGGACATTCCCGTCCATCCGGACACGTACAGGACAGTCCCAAACTTCCAGACACGAACAGGACAGTCCCGTCCATACGTGCACATACAGGACATGTTGTCCATCCAGACACGTACAGGACAGTCCCGTCCATCCAGACACGTACAGGACAGTCCCGTTCATCCGGACATGTACAGGACAATCCCGTTCATCCGGACATGTACAGGACAGTCCCATCCAACCAGACATGTACAGGACAGTCCTGACCATCCGGACACGTACAGGACAGTCCCGTCCATCCGGACACGTACATGGCAGACCCGTCATTCGGACACGTACAGGACATTCCCATCCATCCGGACATGTACAGGACAGTCCCGTCCATTTGGACACGTACAGGACATTCCCGTCCATCCGGACACGTACAGGTCACTCCCGTCCATCCGGACATTTACAGGACATTCCTGTCCATCCAGACACGTACAGGTCATTCCCGTCCATCCGGACACGTACAGGCCAATCCCTCCATCCGTACACGTACAGGACATTCCCGTCCATCCAGACACATACAGGACGTTCATCCAGACATGTATAGGACAGTCCCGTCCATCCGGACATGTAAGGACAGTCCCGTCCATCCGGACACGTACAGGTCATTCCCGTCCCTCCGGACACGTACAGGACAGTCCTGTCCATCCGGACACGTACAGGACAGTCCCGTCCATCCGGACATGTACAGGACAGTCCCGTCCATCCGGACACGTACAGGACAGTCCCGTCCATCCAGACACGTACAGGACAGTCCCGTCAATATGGGCACATACAGGACAGGTCGTTCATCCAGACATGTACAGGACAGTCCCGTCCATCCAGACACGTAAGGACAGCCCCGTCCATCCGGACACGTACAGGACATTCCCGTCCCTCCGGACACGTACAGGACAGTCCCGTCCATCCGGACACGTACAGGACAGTCCCGTCCATCCGGACACGTACAGGACATTCCCGTCCCTCCGGACATGTACGGGACAGTCCCGTCCATCCAGACACGTACAGGACAGTCCCGTCCATCCGGACACGTACAGCACAGTCCCATTCATCCGGACACGTACAGGACAGTCCCGTCCATCCGGACACGTACAGCACAGTCCCATTCATCCGGACACGTACAGGACAGTCCCGTCCATCCGGACACGTACAGGACAGTCCCGTCCATCCGGACACGTACAGGACATTCCCGTCCCTCCGGACATGTACAGGACAGTCCCGTCCATCCGGACACGTACAGGACAGTCCCGTCCATCCGGACACGTACAGGACAGTCCTGTCCATCCAGACACGTACAGGACAGTCACGTCCATCCGGACACATACAGGGCTGTCCCGTCCATCCAGACACGTACAGCACAGTCCCGTCCATCCGGACACGTACAGGACAGTCCCGTCCATCCGGACACGTACAGGACAGTCTCTTCCATCCGGACACGTACAGGACAGTCCCATCCATCCGGACACGTACAGGACAGTCCCGTCCATCCAGACACGTACATGACAGTTCCGTTCATCCGGACACGTACAGGACAGTCGCGACCATCTGGTCACGTACAGGACAGTCCTGTCCATCCAGACACGTACAGGACAGTCCCCTCCATCCAGACACATACAGGACAGTCCCGTCCAACCAGACACGTACAGGACAGTCCTGACCATCTGGACACGTACAGGACAGTCCCCTCCATCCGGACACGTACAGGGCAGTCCTGTCCATCCGGACACGTACAGGACATTCCCATTCATCCGGACATGTACAGGACAGTCCTGTCCATTCGGACACGTACAGGACATTCCCGTCCATCCGGACATGTACAGATCATTCCTGTCCATCCGGACACGTACAGGACATTCCCGCCCATGCAGACACATACAGGACAATCCCGGCCATCCAGACATGTACAGGACAGTCACGTCCATCCTGACACGTACAGGACAGACTCGCCCATCCGGACACGTACAAGACAGTCCTGACCATCCGGACATGTACAGGATATTCCCGTCCATCCGGACACGTACAGGACAGTCCCATCCGTCCGGACACGTACAGGACAGTCCCGTCCATCCGGGCACGTACAGGACAAGTCGTCCATCCCGACACATACAGGACAATCCCATACATCCAGACACGTACAGGACAGTCCTGTCCATCCGGACACGTACAGGACAGTCCCGTCCATCCGGACACGTACAGGACAGTCCCGTCCATCCGGACACGTACAGGACAGTCCCGTCCATCCAGACACATATAGGACAGTCCCGTCCATCCGGACACGTACAGGACAGTCCCGTCCATCCGGACACGTACAGGACAGTCCCGTCCATCCGGACATGTACAGGACAGTCCCGTCCATCCGGACACGTAAGGACAGTCCCGTCCATCCGGACACGTACAGGACAGTCCCGTCCATCCGGACACGTACAGGACAGTCCCGTCCATCCGGACACGTACAGGACAGTCCCGTCCATCCGGACACATATAGGACAGTCCCGTCCATCCGGACACGTACAGGACAGTCCCGTCCATCCGGACAAGTACAGGACAGTCCCGTCCATCCGGACATGTACAGGACAGTCCCGTCCATCCGGACATGTACAGGGCAGTCCCGTCCATCCGGACACGTAGAGGACAGTCCCTTCCATCCGGACAAATAAAGGACAGTCCCATCCATCCGGACAGATACAGGACAGTCCCGTCCATCCAGACACGTACAGGACATTCCCATCCATCCGGACATGTAGAGGACAGTCCTGTCCATTTGGACACGTACAGGACATTCCCGTCCATCCGGACACGTACAGGTCATTCCCGTCCATGCGGACACGTACAGGACATTCCTGTCCATCCAGACACGTACAGGTCATTCCCGTCCATCCGGACACGTACAGGCCAATCCCTCCATCCGTACACGTACAGGACATTCCCGTCCATCCAGACACGTAAAGGACAGTCCCATCGATATGGGCACATACAGGACAGGTCGTTCATCCAGACACGTACAGGACAGTCCCTTCCATCCGGACACGTAAAGACAGTCCCGTCCATCCGGACACGTACAGGACATTCCCGTCCCTCCGGACACGTACAGGACAGTCCTGTCCATCCGGACACGTACAGAACAGTCCCGTCCATCAGGTCATGTACAGGACAGTCCCGTCCATCCGGACACATGCAGGGCAGTCCCGTCCATCCAGAATCGTAAAGGACAGTCCCGTCTATTCGGACACGTAAGGCAGACCCGTCCATCCGGACATGCAGAGGACAGTCCCGTCCATCCGGACACATACAGGACAGTCCCGTCCATCCAGACATGTACAGGACAGTCCCGTCCATCCGGACACGTACAGGACAGTCCCGTCCATCCGGACACGTACAGGACAGTCCCGTCCATCCGGACATGTACAGGACAGTCCCGTCCATCCAGACACGTACAGGACCGTCCCGTCCATCCGGACATGTACAGGGCAGTCCCGTCCATCCAGACACGAAGAGGACAGTCCCTTCCATCCGGACAAATAAAGGACAGTCCCGTCCATCCGGACAGATACAGGACATTCCCGTCCATCCGGACACATACAGGACATTCCCGTCCATCCGGACACGTACAGGGCATTCCCGTCCATCCGGACACGTACAGCATTGTCCCGTCAATCCGGACACGTACAGGACATTCCCGTCCATCCGGACACGTACAGGACAGTCCCAAACTTCCAGACACGAACAGGACAGTCCCGTCCATACGTGCACATACAGGACATGTTGTCCATCCAGACATGTACAGGACAGTCCCGTCCATCCAGACACGTACAGGACAGTCCCGTTCATCCGGACATGTACAGGACAGTCCCGTTCATCCGGACATGTACAGGACAGTCCCATCCAACCAGACATGTACAGGACAGTCCTGATCATCCGGACACGTACAGGACAGTCCCGTCCATCCGGACACGTACAGGGCAGACCCGTCATTCGGACACGTACAGGACATTCCCATCCATCCGGACATGTACAGGACAGTCCCGTCCATTTGGACACGTACAGGACATTCCCGTCCATCCGGACATGTACAGGTCACTCCCGTCCATCCGGACATTTACAGGACATTCCTGTCCATCCAGACACGTACAGGTCATTCCCGTCCATCCGGACACGTACAGGCCAATCCCTCCATCCGTACACGTACAGGACATTCCCGTCCATCCAGACACGTACAGGTCGTTCATCCAGACATGTATAGGACA
This sequence comes from Somniosus microcephalus, assembly GCF_052327205.1. Lineage (NCBI taxonomy): Eukaryota > Metazoa > Chordata > Chondrichthyes > Squaliformes > Somniosidae > Somniosus > Somniosus microcephalus. The sequence goes on along the minus strand of NC_140990.1, from coordinate 350,051,837 downwards.
GTCCCGTCCATCCGGACACGTAAGGACAGTCCCGTCCATCCGGACACGTACAGGACATTCCCGTCCCTCCGGACACGTACAGGACAGTCCTGTCCATCCGGACACGTACAGGACAGTCCCGTCCATCCGGACATGTACAGGACAGTCCCGTCCATCCGGACACGTACAGGACAGTCCCGTCCATCCAGACACGTACAGGACAGTCCCGTCAATATGGGCACATACAGGACAGGTCGTTCATCCAGACATGTACAGGACAGTCCCGTCCATCCGGACACGTAAGGAAAGTCCCGTCCATCCGGACACGTACAGGACATTCCCGTCCCTCCGGACACGTACAGGACAGTCCCGTCCATCCGGACACGTACAGGACAGTCCCGTCCATCCGGACATGTACAGGACATTCCCGTCCCTCCGGACATGTACAGGACAGTCCCGTCCATCCGGACACGTACAGGACAGTCCCGTCCATCCGGACACGTACAGCACAGTCCCATTCATCCGGACACGTACAGGACAGTCCCGTCCATCCGGACACGTACAGCACAGTCCCATTCATCCGGACACGTACAGGACAGTCCCGTCCATCCGGACACGTACAGGACAGGCCCGTCCATCCGGACACGTACAGGACATTCCCGTCCCTCCGGACATGTACAGGACAGTCCCGTCCATCCGGACACGTACAGCACAGTCCCGTCCATCCGGACATGTACAGCACAGTCCCATTCATCCGGACACGTACAGGACATTCCCGTCCCTCCGGACATGTACAGAACAGTCCCGTCCATCAGGTCACGTACAGGACAGTCCCGCCCATTCAGACACGTACAGGACAGTCCCGTCCATCCAGACACGTACAGGACAGTCCCGTTCATCCGGACATGTACAGGACAGTCCCGTTCATCCGGACATGTACAGGACAGTCCCATCCAACCAGACATGTACAGGACAGTCCTGATCATCCGGACACGTACAGGACAGTCCCGTCCATCCGGACACGTACAGGGCAGACCCGTCATTCGGACACGTACAGGACATTCCCATCCATCCGGACATGTACAGGACAGTCCCGTCCATTTGGACACGTACAGGACATTCCCGTCCATCCGGACATGTACAGGTCACTCCCGTCCATCCGGACATTTACAGGACATTCCTGTCCATCCAGACACGTACAGGTCATTCCCGTCCATCCGGACACGTACAGGCCAATCCCTCCATCCGTACACGTACAGGACATTCCCGTCCATCCAGACACGTACAGGTCGTTCATCCAGACATGTATAGGACAGTCCCGTCCATCCGGACACGTAAGGACAGTCCCGTCCATCCGGACACGTACAGGACATTCCCGTCCCTCCGGACACGTACAGGACAGTCCTGTCCATCCGGACACGTACAGGACAGTCCCGTCCATCCGGACATGTACAGGACAGTCCCGTCCATCCGGACACGTACAGGACAGTCCCGTCCATCCAGACACGTACAGGACAGTCCCGTCAATATGGGCACATACAGGACAGGTCGTTCATCCAGACATGTACAGGACAGTCCCGTCCATCCGGACACGTAAGGAAAGTCCCGTCCATCCGGACACGTACAGGACATTCCCGTCCCTCCGGACACGTACAGGACAGTCCCGTCCATCCGGACACGTACAGGACAGTCCCGTCCATCCGGACATGTACAGGACATTCCCGTCCCTCCGGACATGTACAGGACAGTCCCGTCCATCCGGACACGTACAGGACAGTCCCGTCCATCCGGACACGTACAGCACAGTCCCATTCATCCGGACACGTACAGGACAGTCCCGTCCATCCGGACACGTACAGCACAGTCCCATTCATCCGGACACGTACAGGACAGTCCCGTCCATCCGGACACGTACAGGACAGGCCCGTCCATCCGGACACGTACAGGACATTCCCGTCCCTCCGGACATGTACAGGACAGTCCCGTCCATCCGGACACGTACAGCACAGTCCCGTCCATCCGGACATGTACAGCACAGTCCCATTCATCCGGACACGTACAGGACATTCCCGTCCCTCCGGACATGTACAGAACAGTCCCGTCCATCAGGTCACGTACAGGACAGTCCCGCCCATTCAGACACGTACAGGACAGTCCCGTCCATCCAGACACGTACAGGACAGTCCCGTCCATCCGGACACGTACAGGACAGTCCCGTCCATCCAGAAACATACAGGGCAGTCCCGTCCATCCGGACATGTACTGGACAGTCCCGTCCATCCGGAAACGTACAGGACAGTCCCGTCCATCCGGACACATACAGGAGAGTCCCGTCCATCCGGACAAGTGGAGGACAGTCCCGTCCATCCGGACACGTACAAGACAGTCCCGTCCATCCGGACACGTACAGGAACGTCCCGTCCATCCGGACTCGTACAGGACAGTCCCGTCCATCCTGACACATACAGGACAGTCCCGTCCATTCGGACACATCGAGGACAGTCCCGCCCATCCGTACACATATAGGACAGTCCCGTCCATCCGGATAAGTACAGGACAGTCCCGTCCATCCGGACACATACAGGAGAGTCCCGTCCATCCGGACAAGTAGAGGACAGTCCCGTCCATCCGGACACGTACAGGACAGTCCCGTCCATCCGGACATGTACAGGACAGTCCCGTCCATCCGGACACGTAAGGACAGTCCCGTCCATCATGACACGTACAGGACAGTCCCGTCCATTCAGACTCGTAAAGGATAGTCCCGCCCATCCGGAAATGTACAGGACAGTCCCATCCATCCGGACATGTACAGGACAGTCCCGTCCATTCGGACATGTACAAGACATTCCCGTCCATCCAGACACGTACAGGACAGTCCCGTCCATATGGGCACGTACAGGACAGGTCGTCCATCCAGACACGTACGGGACAGTCCCGTCCATCCGGATATGTAAGGACAGTCCCGTCGATCCGTACATGTACAGGACATTCACGTCCCTCTGGGCTTGTACAGGACAGCCCTGTCCATCCGGACACGTACAGCACAGTCCCATCCATCAGGTCACGTACAGGACAGTCCCATCCATCCGGACACATACAGGACAGTCCCGTCCATCCAGAAACATACAGGGCAGTCTCGTCCATCCGGACACATACAGGGGAGTCCCATCCATCCGGACACGTACAGGACAGTCCCATCCATCCGGACACATACAGGGCAGTCCCATCCATCCAGGCTCGTAAAGGATAGTCCCGTCTATTCGGACACGTAAGGACAGTCCCGTCCATCCGGACACATACAGGACAGTCCCGTCCATCCGGACACGTAGAGGACAGTCCCGTCCATCCGGACACGTAAGGACAGTCCCGTCCATCCGGACACGTACAGGACAGTCCCGTTCATCCGGACATATACAGGACAGTCCTGACCATTCGGACATGTACAGGACAGTCCCGTCCATCAGGACACATACAGGACAGTCCCATCCATCCGGACACGTACAGGTCAGTCCCGACCATCCAGAAACATACAGGACAGTCCCGTCCATCCGGACACGTAGAGGACAGTCCCGTCCATCCAGACACGTAAGGACAGTCCCGTCCATCCGGACACGTACAGGACAGCCCCGTCCATCCGGACACATACTGGACATTCCCTTCCATCCAGAAACATACAGGGCAGTCCCGTCCATCCAGACACATACAGGGCAGCCGTCCATCCGGACAAGTAGAGGACAGTCCCGTCCATCCGGACATGAACAGGACAGTCCCGTCCATCCGGACACGTACAGGACAGTCCTGACCATCTGGACATGTACAGGACAGTCCCGTCCATCCGGACACGTAAGGACAGTCCTGTCCCTCCAGACATGTACAGGACATTCCCGTCCATCCGGACACGTAGAGGACAGTCCTGTCCATCCGGACATTTACAGGACATTCCCGTCCATCCAGACACATACAGGACAGTCCCGTCCATCCGGACACGTAGAGGACAGTCCCGTCCATCCGGACACATAACGACAGTCCCGTCCATCCGGACACGTACAGGACAGTCCCGTCCATCCGGACACATAACGACAGTCCCGTCCATTCGGACATGTACAGGACAGTCCCACCATCCAGACACGTACAGGACAGTCCCGTCCATCCGGACACGTAAAGGACAGTCCCGCCCATCCAGACACGTACAGGACAGTCCCGTCCATCCGGACATTAATAGGACAGTCCCGATCATCCGGACACATACTGGAGAGTACCGACCATCCGGACAGGTACAAGACAGTCCCGTCCATTCGGACACTTAAGGACAGTCCCGTCCATCCGGACACATACAGGACATTCCCGTCCATCCGGACACGTAGAGGACAGTCCCGTCCATCCGGACACGTACAGGACAGTCCCGTCCATCCGGACACGTAAGGACAGTCCCGTCCATCCGGACACATATAGGACAGTCCAGTCCGTCCGGACACGTACAGGACAGTCCCGTCCATCCGGACACGTAGAGGACAGTCCCGTCCATCCGGACACGTACAGGACAGTCCCGTCCATCGGGACATGTACAGGACAGTCCCGTCCATGCGGACATGTACAGGACAGTCCCGTCCATCATGACACGCACAGGACAGTCCCGTCCATCCAGACTCGTAAATGATAGACCCGCCGATCTGGACATGTACAGGACAGTCCCATCCATGCGGACACGAACAGGACCGTCCCGATCATCCTGACACATACAGCACAGTACCGAGCATCCGGACATGTACAGGACAGTCCCGTCCATCCGGACACGTACAGGACAATCCCGTCCATCCGGACACATACAGGACAGTCCCGTCCATCCGAATACGTACAGGACATTCCCGTCCATCCGGACACGTGCAGGACAGTCCCATCCATCCGGACACGTACAGGACAGTCCCATCCATCCAGACACGTACAGGACAGTCCCGGCCATCCAGACACGTACAGGACAGTCCCGTCCATCCGGACATTAATAGGACAGTCCCGATCATCCGGACACATACTGGGGAGTACTGACCATCCGGACAGGTACAAGACAGTCCCGTCCATTCGGACACTTAAGGACAGTCCCGTCCATCCGGACACATACAGGACATTCCCGTCCATCCGGACACGTAGAGGACAGTCCCGTCCATCCGGACACGTACAGGACAGTCCCGTCCATCCGGACACGTAAGGACAGTCCCGTCCATCCGGACACATATAGGACAGTCCCGTCCATCCGGACACGTACAGGACAGCCCCATCCATCCGGACACGTACAGGACAGTCCCGTCCATCCGGACACGTACAGGACAGTCCCGTCCATCCGGACACGTACAGGACAGTCCCGTCCATCCAGACATGTACAGGACAGTCCCGTCCATCATGACACGTACAGGACAGTCCCGTCCATCCAGACTCGAAAAGGATAGAGCCGCCGATCTGGACATGTACAGGACAGTCCCATCCATGCGGACACGAACAGGACCGTCCCGATCATCCGGACACATACAGCACAGTACCGAGCATCCGGACATGTACAGGACAGTCCCGTCCATCCGGACACGTACAGGACATTCCCGTCCATCCGGACACGTACAGGACAGTCCCGTCCATCCGGATACGTACAGGACATTCCCGTCCATCCGGACACGTACAGGACAGTCCCATCCATCCGGACACGTACAGGACAGTCCCATCCATCCAGACATGTACAGGACAGTCCCGGCCATCCGGACACGTACAGGACAGTCCCGTCCATCCGGATACGTACAGGACAGTCCCGTCCATTCAGACACGTACAGGACAGCCCCGGCCATCCAGACACGTACAGGACAGTCACGGCCATCCAGACACATAAGGACAGTCCCGTCCATCCCGACACGTACAGGACCGTCCCATACATCCGGACACGTACAGGACAGTCCTGTCCATCCGGACACGTACAGGACAGTCCCGTCCATCCGAACACGTACAGGAAAGTCCCGTCCATCCGGACACGCACAGGACAGTCCCATCCATCCTGACATGTACAGGACAGTCCCGTCCATCCGGACACGTACAGGGCAGTCCCGTCCATCCGGACACGTACAGGACATTCCCGTCCATCCGGACACGTACAGGTCATTCCCGTCCATCCGGACATGTACAGGACTTTCCCGTCCATCCGGACAATTACAGGTCATTCCCATCCATCCGGATACATACAGGCCAATCCCGTCCATCCGTACACGTACAGGGCATTCCTGTCCATCTGGACACATACAGGACAGTCCCGTCCATCCAGACATGTACAGGGCAGTCGCGTTCATCCGGACATGTACAAGACAGTCTTGACCATCCGGACATGTACAGGACAGACCCGTCCATCCGGACAAGTACAGGACAGTCCCGTCCATCCGGACACGTACAGGAGAGTCCCGTCCATATGCGCACATACAGCACAAGTCGTCCATCCAGACACGTACAGGACAGTCCCGTCCATCCAGACTCATAAAGGATAGTCCCACCCATCCGGACATGTACAGGACAGTCCCATCCATGCGGACACGAACAGGACAGTCCCGATCATCCGGACACATACAGGACAGTACCAACCATCCGGACATGTACATGACAGTCCTGTCCATCCGGACATGTACAGGACAGTCCCATCAATTAAAACACGTACAGGACAGTCCCGTCCATCCAGACATGTACAGGACAGTCCCGTCCATCCGGACACATACAGGACAGTCCCATCCATCCGGACACAAGCAGGTTCAGTCCCTTCCATCCGGATACCTACAGGACAGTCCCGTCCATCCGGACATGTACAGGACAGTCCCGTCCATCCGGACACGTACAGGACAGTCCCGTCCATCCGGACACGTAAGGACAGTCCCGTCCATCCGGACACATATAGGACAGTCCCGTCCATCCGGCACGCACAGGACAGTCCCGTCCATCCGGACATGTACAGGACAGTCCCGTCCATCCGGACATGTACAGGACAGTCCTGTCCATCCGGACACGTACAGCACAGTCCCATTCATCCGGACACGTACAGGACAGTCCCGTTAATTCAGACACGTACAGGACAGTCCTGTCCACCAAACATGTACAGGACAGTCCCGTCCATCCGGACACGTACAGGACAATCCCGTCCATCCGGACACATACAGGACAGTCCCGTCCATCCGAATACGTACAGGACATTCCCGTCCATCCGGACACGTGCAGGACAGTCCCATCCATCCGGACACGTTCAGGACAGTCCCATCCATCCAGACACGTACAGGACAGTCCCGGCCATCCAGACACGTACAGGACAGTCCCGTCCATCCGGACATTAATAGGACAGTCCCGATCATCCGGAAACATACTGGGGAGTACTGACCATCCGGACAGGTACAAGACAGTCCCGTCCATTCGGACACTTAAGGACAGTCCCGTCCATCCGGACACATACAGGACATTCCCGTCCATCCGGACACGTAGAGGACAGTCCCGTCCATCCGGACACGTACAGGACAGTCCCGTCCATCCGGACACGTAAGGACAGTCCCGTCCATCCGGACACATATAGGACAGTCCCGTCCATCCGGACACGTACAGGACAGCCCCGTCCATCCGGACACGTACAGGACAGTCCCGTCCATCCGGACACGTACAGGACAGTCCCGTCCATCCGGACACGTACAGGACAGTCCCGTCCATCCAGACATGTACAGGACAGTCCCGTCCATCATGACACGTACAGGACAGTCCCGTCCATCCAGACTCGAAAAGGATAGAGCCGCCGATCTGGACATGTACAGGACAGTCCCATCCATGCGGACACGAACAGGACCGTCCCGATCATCCGGACACATACAGCACAGTACCGAGCATCCGGACATGTACAGGACAGTCCCGTCCATCCGGACACGTACAGGACATTCCCGTCCATCCGGACACGTACAGGACAGTCCCGTCCATCCGGATACGTACAGGACATTCCCGTCCATCCGGACACGTACAGGACAGTCCCATCCATCCGGACACGTACAGGACAGTCCCATCCATCCAGACATGTACAGGACAGTCCCGGCCATCCGGACACGTACAGGACAGTCCCGTCCATCCGGATACGTACAGGACAGTCCCGTCCATTCAGACACGTACAGGACAGCCCCGGCCATCCAGACACGTACAGGACAGTCACGGCCATCCAGACACATAAGGACAGTCCCGTCCATCCCGACACGTACAGGACCGTCCCATACATCCGGACACGTACAGGACAGTCCTGTCCATCCGGACACGTACAGGACAGTCCCGTCCATCCGAACACGTACAGGAAAGTCCCGTCCATCCGGACACGCACAGGACAGTCCCATCCATCCTGACATGTACAGGACAGTCCCGTCCATCCGGACACGTACAGGGCAGTCCCGTCCATCCGGACACGTACAGGACATTCCCGTCCATCCGGACACGTACAGGTCATTCCCGTCCATCCGGACATGTACAGGACTTTCCCGTCCATCCGGACAATTACAGGTCATTCCCATCCATCCGGATACATACAGGCCAATCCCGTCCATCCGTACACGTACAGGGCATTCCTGTCCATCTGGACACATACAGGACAGTCCCGTCCATCCAGACATGTACAGGGCAGTCGCGTTCATCCGGACATGTACAAGACAGTCTTGACCATCCGGACATGTACAGGACAGACCCGTCCATCCGGACAAGTACAGGACAGTCCCGTCCATCCGGACACGTACAGGAGAGTCCCGTCCATATGCGCACATACAGCACAAGTCGTCCATCCAGACACGTACAGGACAGTCCCGTCCATCCAGACTCATAAAGGATAGTCCCACCCATCCGGACATGTACAGGACAGTCCCATCCATGCGGACACGAACAGGACAGTCCCGATCATCCGGACCCATACAGGACAGTACCAACCATCCGGACACGTACATGACAGTCCTGTCCATCCGGACATGTACAGGACAGTCCCATCAATTAAAACACGTACAGGACAGTCCCGTCCATCCAGACATGTACAGGACAGTCCCGTCCATCCGGACACATACAGGACAGTCCCATCCATCCGGACACAAGCAGGTTCAGTCCCTTCCATCCGGATACCTACAGGACAGTCCCGTCCATCCGGACATGTACAGGACAGTCCCGTCCATCCGGACACGTACAGGACAGTCCCGTCCATCCGGACACGTAAGGACAGTCCCGTCCATCCGGACACATATAGGACAGTCCCGTCCATCCGGACACGCACAGGACAGTCCCGTCCATCCGGACATGTACAGGACAGTCCCGTCCATCCGGACATGTACAGGACAGTCCTGTCCATCCGGACACGTACAGCACAGTCCCATTCATCCGGACACGTACAGGACAGTCCCGTTAATTCAGACACGTACAGGACAGTCCTGTCCACCAAACATGTACAGGACAGTCCCGTCCATCCGGACACAAGCAGGACAGTCCCGTCCATCCGAACACGTACAGGACAGTCCCGTCCATCCGGACACGTACAGGACAGTCCTGTCAATCCGGACACGTACAGGACAGTCCCGTCCATCCGGACATGTACAGGACAGTCCCGTTCATCCGGACACGGACATGACAGTCCCATCCATCCGGACACGTACAGGACAGTCCTGTCCATCCGGACATGTGCAGGACAGTCCCATCCATCCGGACACGTACAGGACAGTCCTGTCCATCCAGACACGTACAGGGCAGACCCGTCCATCCGGACACATACAGGACAGTCCCTTCTATCCAGACACGTGCAGGACAGTCCCGTCCATCCGGACATGTACAGGACAGTCCCGTTCATCCGGACACGGACATGACAGTCCCATCCATCCGGACACGTACAGGACAGTCCTGTCCATCCGGACATGTACAGGACAGTCCTGACCATCCGGACACGTACAGGACAGTCCCGTCCATCCGGACACATACATGGCAGACCCATCCATCCGGACACGTACAGGACATTCCCATCCATCCGGACATGTACAGGACAGTCCCGTCCATTTGCACACGTACAGGACATTCCCGTCCATCCGGACACGTACAGGTCATTCCCGTCCATCCGGACACGTACAGGACATTCCTGTCCATCCAGACATGTACAAGTCATTTCCGTCCATCCGGACATGTACAGGCCAATCCCTCCATCCGTACACGTACAGGACATTCCCGTCCATCCGGACACGTACAGGACAGTCCCGTCGATATGGGCACATACAGGACAGGTCGTTCATCCAGACACGTAAGGACAGTCCCGTCCATCCGGACACGTACAGGACATTCCCGTCCCTCCAGACACGTACAGGACAGACCCGTCCATCCGGACACGTACAGGACTGTCCCGTCCATCCGGACACGTACAGGACAGTCCTGTCCATCCGGACATGTACAGCACAGTCCCATTCATCCGGACATGTACAGGACAGTCCCGTCCATCAGGTCACGTACAGGACAGTCCCGCCCATTCAGACACGTACAGGACAGTTCCGTCCATCCGGACATGTACAGGACAGTCCCGTCCATCCAGAAAAATACAGGACAGTCCCGTCCATCCGGACACATGCAGGGCAGTCCCGTCCATCCGGACATGTAGAGGACAGACCCGTCCATCCGGACACGTACAGGACAGTCCCGTCCATCCGGCCATGTACAGGACAGTCCCGTCCATCCGGACACGTACAGGACAGTCCCGTCCATCCGGACACGTAAGGACAGTCCCGTCCATCCGGACACATATAGGACAGTCCCGTCCATCCGGACATGTACAGGACAGTCCCGCCCATCCGGACATGTACAGGACAGTCCTGTCCATCCGGACACGTACAGCACAGTCCCATTCATCCGGACACGTACAGGACAGTCCCGTTAATTCAGACACGTACAGGACAGTCCTGTCCACCAAACATGTACAGGACAGTCCCGTCCATCCGGACACATAAAGGACAGTCCCATCCATCTGGACACAAGCAGGACAGTCCCTTCCATTCGGATACCTACAGGACAGTCCCGTCCTTCCGGACACGTACAGGACGGTCCCGTCCATCCGGACACGTACATGACAGTACCATCCATCCGGACATGTACAGAACAGTCCCGTCCATCAGGTCACGTACAGGACAGTCCCGTCCATCCGGACACATAAGGACAGTCCTGTCCATCTGGACACGTACAGGACAGTCCCGTCCATCCGGACACGTACAGGAAAGTCCCGTCCATCTGGACACGTACAGGACAGTCCCGTCCATCCGGACACATACAGGACAGTCCCGTCCATCCGGACACGTAGAGGACAGTCCCGTCCATCCTGACACGTACAGGACAGTCCCATCCATCCGGACACGTACAGGACAGTCCCGTCCATCTGGACACGTACAGGACAGTCCCGTCCATCCGGACATGTACAGGACAGTCCCGTCCATCCAGACACGTACAGGACAGTCCCGTCCATCCGAACACGTACAGGACAGTCCCGTCCATCCAGACTCGTAAAGTATAGACCCGCCGATCTGGACATGTACAGGACAGTCCCATCCATGCGGACATGAACAGGACAGTCCCATCCATGCGGACACGAACAGGACAGCCCCATCCATCCGGACATGTGCAGGACAGTCCCGTCCATCCGGACACGTACAGGACAGTCCCGTCCATCCGGACACGTACAGGACAGTCCCATCCATCCGGACATGTACAGGACAGTCCCGTCCTTCCGGACACTTAGAGGACAGTCCCTTCCATCTGGACAAGTACAGGACAGTCCCGGCCATCCGAACACATACAGGACAGTCCTGTCCATCCAGACTCGTAAAGGATAGTCCCGCCGATCTGGACATGTACAGGACAGTCCCATCCATGCGGACACGAACAGGACAGTCCCGATCATCCGGACACATACAGGACAGTACCGAGCATCCGGACACGTAAGGACAGTCCTGTCCATCTGGACACGTACAGGACAGTCCCGTCCATCCAGACTCGTAAAGGATAGTCCCGCCGATCTGGACATGTACAGGACAGTCCCATCCATGCAGACACGAACAGGACAGTCCCGATCATCCGGACACATACAGGACAGTATCGAGCATCCGGACACGTACAGGACAGTCCCGTCCATCCGGACACGTAAGTACAGTCCCATCCATCCGGACACGTACAGGACATTCCCGTCCCTCTGGACACGTACAGGACAGTCCCGTCCATCCAGACACGTACAGGACAGTCCCGTCCATCAGGTCACATACAGGACAGTCCCGTCCCTCTGGACACGTACAGGGCAGTCCTGTCCATCCGGACACATACAGGGCAGTCCCATCCATCCAGACTCATAAAGGATAGTCCCGTCTATTCGGACACGTAAGGACAGTCCCGTCCATCCGGACACATACAGGACGGTCCCGTCCATCCAGACACGTAGAGGACAGTCCCGTCCATCCGGACATGTACAGGACAGTCCTGTCCATCTGGACATGTACAGGACAGTCCCGTCCATCTGGACACGTACAGGACAGTCCCATTCATAAGAACATAAGAACATAAGAAATAGGAGCAGGAGTAGGCCAATCGGCCCCTCGAGCCTGCTCCACCATTCAATAAGATCATGGCTGATCTGATCCTAACCTCAAATCTTCTATCAATCTGCATCCACCCGAACCCATGTGATCTCCCGGGAGAGGCGAAAAACCAGATAAAGACCCAATGGCCAATTTGGGAGAAAAAAATCTGGGAAATTCCTCTCCGACCCATCTAGGCGATCGAAATTCTTCCAGGAGATCACTCTGTCCCTATATTTTCTACAGTACTTACCTTCTGTAAAGGCGATCTCCACCCCAGCCAGGAACAGGAATAAAACCATCTCCTGAAATCTAACAGAATTAGAACACAGTAGGAGCAGAACAAGGCTACACGGCCCCTGGGCCCGCTCCACTACCCACAGGGCCATGACCATTCCGAACCCAGACTCATGTCCAATTTCCTGCCCGCTCCCCGTAACCCTTTATTCCCTTTACTTCTAGGAAACTATCTATTTCTGTTTTAAATTTATTTAATGATGTAGCTTCCACAGCTTTCTGGGGCAGCAAATTCCACAAACCTACCACCCTCTGAGTGAAGAAGTTTCTCCTCATCTCAGTTTTGAATGAGCAGCCCCTTATTTTAAGATTATGCCCCCTAGTTCTAGTTTCACCCATCATTGGGAACATCCTCACCGCATCCACCCGATCAAGCCCCTTCACAATCTTATATGTTTCAATAAGATCGCCTCTCATTCTTCTGAACTCCAATGAGTAGAGTCCCAATCTACTCAACCTCTCCTCATATGACCACCCCCTCATCCCCGGGATTAACTGAGTGAACCTTCTTTGTACTGACTCGAGAGCAAGTATGTCTTTTCTTAAGTATGGACACCAAAACTGTATGCAGTATTCCAGGTCCGGACATATACAGGACAGTCCTGACCATCCGGACACGTACAGGACAGTCCCGTCCATCCGGACACGTAAGGACAGTCCTGTCCATCTGGACACGTACAGGACAGTCCCGTCCATCCAGAAACATACAGGACAGTCCCGTCCATCCGGACACACGCAGGGCAGTCCTGTCCATCCAGAATCGTAAAGGATAGTCCCGTCTCTTCAGACACGTAAGGACAGTCCCGTCCATCCGGACACATACAGGACAGTCCCGTCCATCCGGACACGTACAGGACAGTCCCGTCCATCCGGACACGTACAGGACAGTCCCGTCCATCCGGACACGTACAGGACAGTCCCGTCCATCCGGACACGTACAGGACAGTCCCGTCCATCCGAACACGTACAGGACAGTCCCGTCCATCCAGACTCGTAAAGTATAGACCCGCCGATCTGGACCTGTACAGGACAGTCCCATCCATGTGGACACGAACAGGACCGTCCCGATCATCCGGACACATACAGCACAGTACCGAGCATCCGGACATGTGCAGGACTGTCCCGTCCATCCGGACACGTACAGGACAGTCCCATCCATCATGACACGTACAGGACAGTCCCGTCCATCCAGACTCGTAAAGGATAGTCCCGCCGATCTGGACATATACAGGACAGTCCCATCCATGCGGACACGAACAGGACAGTCCCCATCATCCGGACACATACAGGACAGTACCCAGCATCCGGACACGTACAGGACAGTCTTGTCCATCCGGACACGTACAGGACAGTCCCGTCCATCCGGACACGTACAGGACAGTCACGTCCATCCGGACACGTACTGGACAGTCCCGTCCATCCGAACATGTACAGGACAGTCCTGTTCATCCGGACACATACAGGACAGTCCCGTCCATCCGGACATGTACAGGACAGTCCCCTCCATCCGGACACGTACAGGCCAATCCTGTCCATCCATACGCGTAAGGACAGTCCCGTCCATCCGGACACGTACAGGACATTCCCGTCCCCCTGGGCACGTACAGGACAGTCCCGTCCATCCGGACACATACAGGACAGTCCCGTCCATCCAGACATGTACAAGACAGTCCTGTCCATCCAGACATGTACAGCACAGTCCCGTCCATCCGGACACGTACAGGAAAGTCCCGTCCATCCGGACACGTACAGGACAGTCCCGTCCATCCGGACACATACAGGACAGTCCCGTCCATCCGGACACGTAGAGGACAGTCCCGTCCATCCTGACACGTACAGGACAGTCCCGTCCATCCGGACACGTACAGGACAGTCCCGTCCATCCGGACACGTACAGGACAGTCCCGTCCATCCGGACATGTACAGGACAGTCCCGTCCATCCAGACACGTACAGGACAGTCCCGTCCATCCGAACACGTACAGGACAGTCCCGTCCATCCAGACTCGTAAAGTATAGACCCGCCGATCTGGACATGTACAGGACAGTCCCATCCATGCGGACATGAACAGGACAGTCCCATCCATGCGGACACGAACAGGACAGCCCCATCCATCCGGACATGTGCAGGACAGTCCCGTCCATCCGGACACGTACAGGACAGTCCCGTCCATCCGGACACGTACAGGACAGTCCCATCCATCCGGACATGTACAGGACAGTCCCGTCCTTCCGGACACTTAGAGGACAGTCCCTTCCATCTGGACAAGTACAGGACAGTCCCGGCCATCCGAACACATACAGGACAGTCCTGTCCATCCAGACTCGTAAAGGATAGTCCCGCCGATCTGGACATGTACAGGACAGTCCCATCCATGCGGACACGAACAGGACAGTCCCGATCATCCGGACACATACAGGACAGTACCGAGCATCCGGACACGTAAGGACAGTCCTGTCCATCTGGACACGTACAGGACAGTCCCGGCCATCCAGACTCGTAAAGGATAGTCCCGCCGATCTGGACATGTACAGGACAGTCCCATCCATGCAGACACGAACAGGACAGTCCCGATCATCCGGACACATACAGGACAGTATCAAGCATCCGGACACGTACAGGACAGTCCCGTCCATCCGGACACGTAAGTACAGTCCCATCCATCCGGACACGTACAGGACATTCCCGTCCCTCTGGACACGTACAGGACAGTCCCGTCCATCCGGACACATACAGGACAGTCCCGTCCATCAGGTCACATACAGGACAGTCCCGTCCCTCTGGACACGTACAGGGCAGTCCTGTCCATCCAGACACGTACAGGACAGTCCCGTCCATCCGGACACGTAAGTACAGTCCCATCCATCCGGACACGTACAGGACATTCCCGTCCCTCTGGACACGTACAGGACAGTCCCGTCCATCCGGACACGTACAGGACAGTCCCGTCCATCAGGTCACATACAGGACAGTCCCGTCCCTCTGGACACGTACAGGGCAGTCCTGTCCATCCGGACACATACAGGGCAGTCCCATCCATCCAGACTCATAAAGGATAGTCCCGTCTATTCGGACACGTAAGGACAGTCCCGTCCATCCGGACACATACAGGACGGTCCCGTCCATCCAGACACGTAGAGGACAGTCCCGTCCATCCGGACATGTACAGGACAGTCCCGTCCATCCGGACATGTACAGGACAGTCCCGTCCATCTGGACACGTACAGGACAGTCCCATTCATAAGAACATAAGAACATAAGAAATAGGAGCAAGAGTAGGCCAATCGGCCCCTCGAGCCTGCTCCACCATTCAATAAGATCATGGCTGATCTGATCCTAACCTCAAATCTTCTATCAATCTGCATCCACCCGAACCCATGTGATCTCCCGGGAGAGGCGAAAAACCAGATAAAGACCCAATGGCCAATTTGGGAGAAAAAAATCTGGGAAATTCCTCTCCGACCCATCTAGGCGATCGAAATTCTTCCAGGAGATCACTCTGTCCCTATATTTTCTACAGTACTTACCTTCTGTAAAGGCGATCTCCACCCCAGCCAGGAACAGGAATAAAACCATCTCCTGAAATCTAACAGAATTAGAACACAGTAGGAGCAGAACAAGGCTACACGGCCCCTGGGCCCGCTCCACTACCCACAGGGCCATGACCATTCCGAACCCAGACTCATGTCCAATTTCCTGCCCGCTCCCCGTAACCCTTTATTCCCTTTACTTCTAGGAAACTATCTATTTCTGTTTTAAATTTATTTAATGATGTAGCTTCCACAGCTTTCTGGGGCAGCAAATTCCACAAACCTACCACCCTCTGAGTGAAGAAGTTTCTCTTCATCTCAGTTTTGAATGAGCAGCCCCTTATTTTAAGATTATGCCCCCTAGTTCTAGTTTCACCCATCATTGGGAACATCCTCACCGCATCCACCCGATCAAGCCCCTTCACAATCTTATATGTTTCAATAAGATCGCCTCTCATTCTTCTGAACTCCAATGAGTAGAGTCCCAATCTACTCAACCTCTCCTCATATGACCACCCCCTCATCCCCGGGATTAACCGAGTGAACCTTCTTTGTACTGACTCGAGAGCAAGTATGTCTTTTCTTAAGTATGGACACCAAAACTGTATGCAGTATTCCAGGTCCGGACATATACAGGACAGTCCTGACCATCCGGACACGTACAGGACAGTCCCGTCCATCCGGACACGTAAGGACAGTCCTGTCCATCTGGACACGTACAGGACAGTCCCGTCCATCCAGAAACATACAGGACAGTCCCGTCCATCCGGACACACGCAGGGCAGTCCTGTCCATCCAGAATCGTAAAGGATAGTCCCGTCTCTTCGGACACGTAAGGACAGTCCCGTCCATCCGGACACATACAGGACAGTCCCGTCCATCCGGACACGTACAGGACAGTCCCGTCCATCCGGACACGTACAGGACAGTCCCGTCCATCCGGACACGTACAGGACAGTCCCGTCCATCCGGACACGTACAGGACAGTCCCGTCCATCCGAACACGTACAGGAGAGTCCCGTCCATCCAGACTCGTAAAGTATAGACCCGCCGATCTGGACATGTACAGGACAGTCCCATCCATGTGGACACGAACAGGACCGTCCCGATCATCCGGACACATACAGCACAGTACCGAGCATCCGGACATGTGCAGGACTGTCCCGTCCATCCGGACACGTACAGGACAGTCCCATCCATCCGGACATGTACAGGACAGTCCTGTCCATCATGACACGTACAGGACAGTCCTGTCCATCCAGACTCGTAAAGGATAGTCCCGCCGATCTGGACATATACAGGACAGTCCCATCAATGCGGACACGAACAGGACAGTCCCCATCATCCGGACACATACAGGACAGTACCCAGCATCCGGACACGTACAGGACAGTCTTGTCCATCCGGACACGTACAGGACAGTCCCGTCCATCCGGACACGTACAGGACAGTCCCGTCCATCCGGACACGTACTGGACAGTCCCGTCCATCCGAACATGTACAGGACAGTCCTGTTCATCCGGACACATACAGGACAGTCCCGTCCATCCGGACATGTACAGGACAGTCCCCTCCATCCGGACACGTACAGGACAGTCCCGTCCATCCGGACATGTACAGGACAGTCCTGTTCATCCAGACACATACAGGACAGTCCCCTCAATCCGGACATGTACAGGACAGTCCTGTCCAACCAGACATGTACAGGACAGTCCTGACCATCTGGACACATACAGGACAGTCCCGTATATCCGGACACGTACAGGGCAGACCCGTCGATCTGGTCACGTACAGGACATTCCCATCCATCCGGACATGTACAGGACATTCCCGTCCATCCGGACACGTACAGGTCATTCCCGTCAATCCGGACACATACAGGACATTCCCGTCCATCCAGGCACGTACAGGTCATTCCCGTCCATCCGGACACGTACAGGCCAATCCTGTCCATCCATACGCGTAAGGACAGTCCCGTCCATCCGGACACGTACAGGACATTCCCGTCCCCCTGGACACGTACAGGACAGTCCCGTCCATCCGGACACATACAGGACAGTCCCGTCCATCCAGACATGTACAAGACAGTCCTGTCCATCCAGACATGTACAGCACAGTCCCATCCATCCGGACACGTACAGGACAGTCCCGTCCATCCGGACACATACAGGGCAGTCCCATCCATCCAGACTCGTAAAGGATAGTCCCGTCTATTCGGACACGTAAGGACAGTCCCGTCCATCCGGACACATACAGGACGGTCCCGTCCATCCGGACACATAGAGGACAGTCCCGTCCATCCAGGCATGTACAGGACAGTCCCGTCCATCCGGACACGTAAGGACAGTCCCGTCCATCCGGACACGTACATGGCAGACCCATCCATCCGGACACGTACAGGACATTCCCATCCATCCGGACATGAACAGGACAGTCCCGTCCATTTGCACACGTACAGGACATTCCCGTCCATCCGGACACGTACAGGTCATTCCCGTCCATCCGGACACGTACAGGACATTCCTGTCCATCCGGACACGTACAGGACATTCCTGTCCATCCAGACACGTACAAGTCATTTCCGTCCATCCGGACATGTACAGGCCAATCCCTCCATCCGTACACGTACAGGACATTCCCGTCCATCCGGACACGTACAGGACAGTCCCGTCCATCCGGACACATACAGGGCAGTCCCATCCATCCAGACTCGTAAAGGATAGTCCCGTCTATTCGGACACGTAAGGACAGTCCCGTCCATCCGGACACATACAGGACGGTCCCGTCCATCCGGACACATAGAGGACAGTCCCGTCCATCCAGGCATGTACAGGACAGTCCTGACCATCCGGACACGTACAGGACAGTCCCGTCCATCCGGACACGTACATGGCAGACCCATCCATCCGGACACGTACAGGACATTCCCATCCATCCGGACATGAACAGGACAGTCCCGTCCATTTGCACACGTACAGGACATTCCCGTCCATCCGGACACGTACAGGTCATTCCCGTCCATCCGGACACGTACAGGACATTCCTGTCCATCCAGACACGTACAAGTCATTTCCGTCCATCCGGACATGTACAGGCCAATCCCTCCATCCGTACACGTACAGGACATTCCCGTCCATCCGGACATGTACAGGACAGTCCCGTCGATATGGGCACATACAGGACAGGTCGTTCATCCAGACACGTAAGGACAGTCCCGTCCATCCGGACACGTACAGGACATTCCCGTCCCTCCGGACACGTACAGGACAGACCCGTCCATCCGGACACGTACAGGACTGTCCCGTCCATCCAGACACGTACAGGACAGTCCCATTCATCCGGACATGTACAGGACAGTCCCGTCCATCAGGTCACGTACAGGACAGTCCCGCCCATTCAGACACGTACAGGACAGTTCCGTCCATCCGGACACGTACAGGACAGTCCCGTCCATCCAGAAACATACAGGACAGTCCCGTCCATCCGGACACATGCAGGGCAGTCCCGTCCATCCGGACACGTAGAGGACAGACCCGTCCATCCGGACACGTACAGGACAGTCCCGTCCATCCGGCCATGTACAGGACAGTCCCGTCCATCCGGACACGTACAGGACAGTCCCGTCCATCCGGACACGTAAGGACAGTCCCGTCCATCCGGACACATATAGGACAGTCCCGTCCATCCGGACATGTAAGGACAGTCCTGTCCATCCGGACACGTACAGCACAGTCCCATTCATCCGGACACGTACAGGACAGTCCCGTTAATTCAGACACGTACAGGACAGTCCTGTCCACCAAACATGTACAGGACAGTCCCGTCCATCCGGACACATAAAGGACAGTCCCATCCATCTGGACACAAGCAGGACAGTCCCTTCCATTCGGATACCTACAGGACAGTCCCGTCCTTCCGGACACGTACAGGACGGTCCCGTCCATCCGGACACGTACATGACAGTACCATCCATCCGGACACGTACAGGACAGTCCCGTCCATCCGGACATGTACAGGGCTGTCCCGTTCATCCGGACACGTACATGACAGTCCCATCCATCCGGACATGTACAGGACAGTCCCCTCCATCCGGACATGTACAGGACAGTCCCGTCCAACCAGACATGTACAGGACAGTCCTGACCATCTGGACACATACAGGACAGTCCCGTATATCCGGACACGTACTGGACATTCCCATCCATCCGGACATGTACAGGACAGTCCCGTCCATTCGGACACGTACAGGACATTCCCGTCCATTCGGACACGTACAGGTCATTCCCGTCAATCCGGACACGTACAGGACATTCCCGTCCATCCAGACAAGTACAGGTCATTCCCATCCATCCGGACACATACAGGCCAATCCTGTCCATCCGTACGCGTACAGGCCATTCCTCTCCATCCAGACATGTACAGGACAGTCCCGTCCATATGGGCACATACAGGGCAGGTTGTCCATCCGGACATGTACAGGACAGTCCCGTCCATCCGGACACGTAAGTACAGTCCCATCCATCCGGACACGTACAGGACATTCCCGTCCCTCTGGACACGTACAGGACAGTCCCGTCCATCCGGACACGTACAGGGCAGTCCCATTCATCCGGACATATACAGGACAGTCCTGACCATTCGGACACGTACAGGACAGTCCCGTCCATCCAGAAACATACAGGACAGTCCCGTCCATCCGGACATGTACAGAACAGTCCCGTCCATCAGGTCACGTACAGGACAGTCCCGTCCATCCGGACACGTAAGGACAGTCCTGTCCATCTGGACACGTACAGGACAGTCCCGTCCATCCGGACGCGTACAGGAAAGTCCCGTCCATCCGGACATGTACAGGACAGTCCCGTCCATCCGGACACATACTGGACAGTCCCGTCCATCCGGACACATACAGGACAGTCCCGTCCATCCTGACACGTACAGGACAGTCCCGTCCATCCGGACACGTACAGGACAGTCCCGTCCATCCGGACACGTACAGGACAGTCCCGTCCATCCGGACATGTACAGGACAGTCCCGTCCATCCAGACATGTACAGGACAGTCCCGTCCATCCGGACACGTAGAGGACAGTCTCGTCCATCCAGACACGTACAGGACAGTCCCGTCCATCCGAACACGTACAGGACAGTCCCGTCCATCCAGACTCGTAAAGTATAGACCCGCCGATCTGGACATGTACAGGACAGTCCCATCCATGCGGACACGAACAGGACAGCCCCATCCATCCGGACATGTACAGGAAAGTCCCGCCCTTCCGGACACTTAGAGGACAGTCCCTTCCATCTGGACAAGTACAGGACAGTCCCGGCCATCCGAACACATACAGGACAGTCCTGTCCATCCAGACTCGTAAAGGATAGTCCCGCCGATCTGGACATGTACAGGACAGTCCCATCCATGCGGACACGAACAGGACAGTCCCGATCATCCGGACACATACAGGACAGTACCGAGCATCCGGACACGTAAGGACAGTCCTGTCCATCTGGACACGTACAGGACAGTCCCGTCCATCCAGACTCGTAAAGGATAGTCCCGCCGATCTGGACATGTACAGGACAGTCCCATCCATGCAGACACGAACAGGACAGTCCCGATCATCCGGACACATACAGGACAGTATCGAGCATCCGGACACGTACAGGACAGTCCCGTCCATCCGGACACGTACAGGACAGTCCCATCCATCCGGACATGTACAGGACAGTCCCGCCCTTCCGGACACTTAGAGGACAGTCCCTTCCATCTGGACAAGTACAGGACAGTCCCGGCCATCCGAACACATACAGGACAGTCCTGTCCATCCAGACTCGTAAAGGATAGTCCCGCCGATCTGGACATGTACAGGACAGTCCCATCCATGCGGACACGAACAGGACAGTCCCGATCATCCGGACACATACAGGACAGTACCGAGCATCCGGACACGTAAGGACAGTCCTGTCCATCTGGACACGTACAGGACAGTCCCGTCCATCCAGACTCGTAAAGGATAGTCCCGCCGATCTGGACATGTACAGGACAGTCCCATCCATGCAGACACGAACAGGACAGTCCCGATCATCCGGACACATACAGGACAGTATCGAGCATCCGGACACGTACAGGACAGTCCCGTCCATCCGGACACGTAAGTACAGTCCCATCCATCCGGACACGTACAGGACATTCCCGTCCCTCTGGACACGTACAGGACAGTCCCGTCCATCCGGACACGTACAGGACAGTCCCGTCCATCAGGTCACATACAGGACAGTCCCGTCCCTCTGGACACGTACAGGGCAGTCCTGTCCATCCAGACACGTACAGGACAGTCCCGTCCATCCGGGCACGTAAGTACAGTCCCATCCATCCGGACACGTACAGGACATTCCCGTCCCTCTGGACACGTACAGGACAGTCCCGTCCATCCGGACACGTACAGGACAGTCCCGTCCATCAGGTCACATACAGGACAGTCCCGTCCCTCTGGACACGTACAGGGCAGTCCTGTCCATCCGGACACATACAGGGCAGTCCCATCCATCCAGACTCATAAAGGATAGTCCCGTCTATTCGGACACGTAAGGACAGTCCCGTCCATCCGGACACATACAGGACGGTCCCGTCCATCCAGACACGTAGAGGACAGTCCCGTCCATCCGGACACGTACAGGACAGTCCCGTCCATCCGGACATGTACAGGACAGTCCCGTCCATCTGGACACGTACAGGACAGTCCCATTCATAAGAACATAAGAACATAAGAAATAGGAGCAGGAGTAGGCCAATCGGCCCCTCGAGCCTGCTCCACCATTCAATAAGATCATGGCTGATCTGATCCTAACCTCAAATCTTCTATCACTCTGCATCCACCCGAACCCATGTGATCTCCCGGGAGAGGCGAAAAACCAGATAAAGACCCAATGGCCAATTTGGGAGAAAAAAATCTGGGAAATTCCTCTCCGACCCATCTAGGCGATCGAAATTCTTCCAGGAGATCACTCTGTCCCTATATTTTCTACAGTACTTACCTTCTGTAAAGGCGATCTCCACCCCAGCCAGGAACAGGAATAAAACCATCTCCTGAAATCTAACAGAATTAGAACACAGTAGGAGCAGAACAAGGCTACACGGCCCCTGGGCCCGCTCCACTACCCACAGGGCCATGACCATTCCGAACCCAGACTCATGTCCAATTTCCTGCCCGCTCCCCGTAACCCTTTATTCCCTTTACTTCTAGGAAACTATCTATTTCTGTTTTAAATTTATTTAATGATGTAGCTTCCACAGCTTTCTGGGGCAGCAAATTCCACAAACCTACCACCCTCTGAGTGAAGAAGTTTCTCCTCATCTCAGTTTTGAATGAGCAGCCCCTTATTTTAAGATTATGCCCCCTAGTTCTAGTTTCACCCATCATTGGGAACATCCTCACCGCATCCACCCGATCAAGCCCCTTCACAATCTTATATGTTTCAATAAGATCGCCTCTCATTCTTCTGAACTCCAATGAGTAGAGTCCCAATCTACTCAACCTCTCCTCATATGACCACCCCCTCATCCCCGGGATTAACCGAGTGAACCTTCTTTGTACAGACTCGAGAGCAAGTATGTCTTTTCTTAAGTATGGACACCAAAACTGTATGCAGTATTCCAGGTCCGGACATATACAGGACAGTCCTGACCATCCGGACACGTACAGGACAGTCCCGTCCATCCGGACACGTAAGGACAGTCCTGTCCATCTGGACACGTACAGGACAGTCCCGTCCATCCAGAAACATACAGGACAGTCCCGTCCATCCGGACACAAGCAGGGCAGTCCTGTCCATCCAGAATCGTAAAGGATAGTCCCGTCTCTTCGGACACGTAAGGACAGTCCCGTCCATCCGGACACATACAGGACAGTCCCGTCCATCCGGACACGTACAGGACAGTCCTGTCCATCCGGACACGTACAGGACAGTCCCGTCCATCCGGACACGTACAGGACAGTCCCGTCCATCCGGACACATACAGGACAGTCCCGTCCATCCGAACACGTACAGGACAGTCCCGTCCATCCAGACTCGTAAAGTATAGACCCGCCGATCTGGACATGTACAGGACAGTCCCATCCATGTGGACACGAACAGGACCGTCCCGATCATCCGGACACAAACAGCACAGTACCGAGCATCCGGACATGTGCAGGACTATCCCGTCCATCCGGACACGTACAGGACAGTCCCATCCATCCGGACATGTACAGGACAGTCCTGTCCATCATGACACGTACAGGACAGTCCCGTCCATCCAGACTCGTAAAGGATAGTCCCGCCGATCTGGACATATACAGGACAGTCCCATCCATGCGGACACGAACAGGACAGTCCCCATCATCCGGACACATACAGGACAGTACCCAGCATCCGGACACGTACAGGACAGTCTTGTCCATCCGGACACGTACAGGACAGTCCCGTCCATCCGGACACGTACAGGACAGTCCCGTCCATCCGGACACGTACTGGACAGTCCCGTCCATCCGAACATGTACAGGACAGTCCTGTTCATCCGGACACATACAGGACAGTCCCGTCCATCCGGATATGTACAGGACAGTCCCCTCCATCCAGACACGTACAGGACAGTCCCGTCCATCCGGACATGTACAGGACAGTCCTGTTCATCCGGACACATACAGGACAGTCCCCTCCATCCGGACATGTACAGGACAGTCCCGTCCAACCAGACATGTACAGGACAGTCCTGACCATCTGGACACATACAGGACAGTCCCGTATATCCAGACACGTACAGGGCAGACCCGTCGATCTGGTCACGTACAGGACATTCCCATCCATCCGGACATGTACAGGACATTCCCGTCCATCCGGACACGTACAGGTCATTCCCGTCAATCCGGACACATACAGGACAATCCCGTCCATCCAGGCACGTACAGGTCATTCCCGTCCATCCGGACATGTACAGGCCAATCCTGTCCATCCATACGCGTAAGGACAGTCCCGTCCATCCGGACACGTACAGGACATTCCCGTCCCCCTGGACACGTACAGGACAGTCCCGTCCATCTGGACACATACAGGACAGTCCCGTCCATCCAGACATGTACAAGACAGTCCTGTCCATCCAGACATGTACAGCACAGTCCCATCCATCCGGACACGTACAGGACAGTCCCGTCCATCCGGACACATACAGGGCAGTCCCATCCATCCAGACTCGTAAAGGATAGTCCCGTCTATTCGGACACGTAAGGACAGTCCCGTCCATCCGGACACATACAGGACGGTCCCGTCCATCCGGACACATAGAGGACAGTCCCGTCCATCCAGGCATGTACAGGACAGTCCCGTCCATCCGGACACGTACAGGACAGTCCCGTCCATCCGGACACGTAAGGACAGTCCTGTCCATCTGGACACGTACAGGACAGTCCCATTCATCCGGACATATACAGGACAGTCCTGACCATTCGGACATGTACAGCACAGTCCCGTCCATCCGGACACGTACAGGACAGTCCTGTCCATCAGGACACGTACAGGTCAGTCCCGTCCATCCGGACACGTACAGGACAGTTCCGTCCATCCGGACACGTAAAGGACATTCCCGTCCATCCGGACACGTACAGGACAGTCCCGTCCATCCGGACAAGTAGAGGACAGTCTCGTCCATCCGGACACGTACAGGACAGTCCCGTCCATCAGGACACGTACAGGACAGTCCCGTCCATCCAGACACATACAGGACAGTCCCATCCATCCGGACACGTACAGGACAGTTCCGTTCAGCCGGACTTATACAGGACAGTCCCGTCCATCCGGACACGTACAGGACAGTCCCGTCCATCAGGACACGTACAGGACAGTCCCATCCATCCGGACACGTACAGGACAGTCCCGTCCATCATGACACGTACAGGACTGTCCCGTCCATCCGGACATTAATAGGACATTCCCGATCATCCGGAAACATACAGGACAGTACCAACCATCCGGACATGTGCAGGACAGTCCCGTCCATCCGGACATGTACAGGACATTCCCGTCCATCATGACACGTACAGGACAGTCTCATCCATCCGGACATTAATAGGACATTCCTGATCATCCGGAAACATACAGGACATTCCCGTCCATCCAGACTCGTACAGGACAGTCCCGTCCATATGGGCACATACAGGACAGGTCGTCCATCCAGACACCTACAGGACAGTCCCGTCCATCCGGACACGTAAGGACAGTCCCGTCCATCCGGACACGTAAGGACAGTCCCGTCCATCCGGACATGTACTGGACAGTCCCGTCCATTCGAACATGTACAGGACAGTCCCGTCCATCCGGACATGTACAGGACAGTCCCGTCCATCCGGACACGTCCAGGACAGTCCCGTTGATCCAGACATATACAGGACAGTCCTGGCCATTCGGACATGTACAGCACAGTCCCGTCCATCAGGACACGTACAGGACAGTCCCGTCCATCCGGACACGTACAGGACAGTCCCGTCCATCCAGAAACATACAGGACAGTCCCGTCCATCCGGACACATGAAGGGCAGTCCCGTCCATCCAGAATCGTAAAGGATAGTCCCGTCTATTCGGACACATACAGGACAGTCCCATCCATCCAGACAAGTAGAAGACAGTCCCGTCCATCCGGACATGTACAGGACAGTCCCGTCCATCCAGACACGTACAGGACAGTCCCGTCCATCCGGACACGTAAGGACAGTCCCGTCCATCCGGACACGTACAGGACAGTCCCGTCCACCCGGACACGTACAGGACAGTGCCGTCCATCCGGATACGTACAGGACAGTGCCGTCCATCCGGACACGTACAGGACAGTCCCGTCCATCCGGACACTTAGAGGACAGTCCCTTCCATCCGGACAAGTACAGGACAGTCCCATCCATGCGGACACGACCAGGACAGTCCCGATCATCCGGACACATACAGGACAGTACCGAGGATCCGGACACGTACAGGACAGTCCCGTCCATCTGGACACATACAGGACAGTCCCGTCCATCCGGACACATACAGGACAGTCCCATCCATCCGGACACAAGCAGGACAGTCCCTTCCATCCGGATACCTACAGGACAGTCCCGTTCTTCCGGACACGTACAGGACAGTCCTGACCATTCGGACATGTACAGCACAGTCCCGTCCATCCGGACACGTACAGGACAGTCCTGTCCATCAGGACACGTACAGGTCAGTCCCGTCCATCCGGACACGTACAGGACAGTTCCGTCCATCCGGACACGTAAAGGACATTCCCGTCCATCCGGAAACGTACAGGACAGTCCCGTCCATCCGGACAAGTAGAGGACAGTCTCGTCCATCCGGACACGTACAGGACAGTCCCGTCCATCAGGACACGTACAGGACAGTCCCGTCCATCCAGACACGTACAGGACAGTCCCATCCATCCGGACATGTACAGGACAGTTCCGTTCAGCCGGACTTATACAGGACAGTCCCGTCCATCCGGACACGTACAGGACAGTCCCGTCCATCAGGACACGTACAGGACAGTCCCATCCATCCGGACATGTACAGGACAGTCCCGTCCATCTGGACACGTAAGGACAGTCCCGTCCATCCGGACACGTAAGGACAGTCCCGTGCATCCGGACACGTACAGGACAGTCCCGTCCATCTGGACACGTAAGGACAGTCCCGTCCATCCGGACACGTAAGGACAGTCCCGCCCATCCGGACATGTACAGGACAGTCCCATCCATCCGGATATTAATAGGACATTCCCGATCATCCGGAAACATACAGGACAGGACCAACCATCCGGACATGTACAGGACAGTCCGGTCCATCCGGACACGTACAGGACAGTCCCGTCAATTCAGAAACGTACAGGACATTCCCGTCTATCCAGACACGTACAGGTCATTCCCGTCCAGCCGGACACGTACAGGACATTCCCGTCCATCCGGACAATTACAGGCCAATCCCGTTCATTTGGACACGTACAGGACATTCCCGTCCATCCGGACACGTACAGGACAGTCCTGTCCATCCAGACACGTACAGGACAGTCCCCTCCATCCGGACACGTACAGGCCAGTACCATCCATTCGGACATGTACAGGTCAGTCTCGTCCATCCAGACACGTACAGGACAGTCCTGTCCATCCAGACACGTACAGGACAGTCCCCTCCATCCGGACACCTACAGGCCAGTACCATCCATCCGGACATGTACAGGACAGTCCCGTCCATCCAGACACGTACAGGACAGTCCCGTCAATCCGGACACGTACAGGACAGTCCCTTCCAAACAGACATGTACAGGAGAGTCCTGACCATCTGGACACGTACAGGACAGTCCCGTCCATCCGGACACGTACAGGGCAGTCCCGTCCATCCGGACACGTACAGGACTTTCCCATCCATCCAGACATTTACAGGACAGTCCCGTCCATTCGGACACGTACAGGACATTCCCGTCTATCCGGACACGTACAGGTCATTCCCGTCCATCCGGACATGTACAGGACATTCCCGTCCATCCGGACAATTACAGGTCAATCCCGTCCATCCGGACACGTACAGGCCAATCCCGTCCATCCGTACATGTACAGGACTTTCCCGTCCATCCGGACACGTACAGGACAATCCCGGCCATCCAGACATGTACAGGACAGTCACATCCATCCTGACATGTACAGGACAGACCCGTCCATCCGGACACATATAGGACAGTCCCATCCATCCTGACACGTACAGAACAGACCCGTCCATCCGGACACATATAGGACAGTCCCATCCATCCTCACACGTACAGGACAGACCCATCCATCCGGACATGTACAGGGCAGTCGCGTTCATCCGGACACGTACAAGACAGTCCTGACCATCCGGACACGTACAGGACAGTCCCGTCCATCCGGACATGTACAGGACAGTCCCATCCATCCGGACATGTACAGGACAGTCCCGTCCATCTGGACACGTACAGGACTGTCCCCTCCATCCAGACATGTACAGGACAGTCCCGAACTTCCAGACACGAACAGGACAGTCCCGTCCATACGTGCACATACAGGACAAGTCGTCCATCCAGACACGTACAGGACAGTCCCGGCCATCCGGACACATAAGACAGTCCCGTCCATCCGGACACGTACAGGACAGTCCCGTTCATCCGGGGGGCACAGTGGCATAGTGGTTAGCACTGTTGCCTCACAGCGCCAGGGACCCGGGTTCAAATCTGGCCTCGGGCGGCTGTCTGTGTGGAGTTTGCACATTCTCCCTGTGTCTGCGTGGGTTTCCTCCGGGTGCTCCGGTTTCCTCCCACAGTCCAAAGATGGGTGGGTTAGGTTGATTTGGCTATGATATATTGACCCTTAGTGTTAGGGGATTAAATACGTGGGGTTACGGGGTTACGGGGATAGGGTGGGATATGTGTCAGTGCAGGCTCAATGGGCCAAAATGGCCTCTATCTGTACTGTGGGGATTCTGTGTGATTCTGTGTGAGGACAGTCCCGAACTTCCAGACACGAACAGGACAGTCCCGTCCATACGTGTACATACAGGACAAGTCGTCCATCCAGACATGTACAGGACAGTCCCGGCCATCCAGACACATAAGGACAGACACGTCCATCCAGACACGTACAGGACAGTCCCATCCATCCGGACACGTAAAGGACAGTCCCGTCCATCCGGACACGTACAGGACAATCCCGTCCATCCGGACACGTACAGGACAGTCCTGTCCATCCAGACACGTACAGGACAGTCCCGTCCATCCGGACACGTACAGGAAAGTCCCGTCCATCCAGACACATGCAGGACAGTCCTGACCATCCAGACTCGTACAGGACAGTCACGAACATGCGGACACGTACAGGACAGTACCGAACATCCGGACATGGAAAGGACAGTCCCGTCCATCCGGACACATACAGGACATTCCCGTCCATCCGGACACGTACAGGACAGTCCCGTCCATCCAACACGTACAGGACAGTCCCGTCCATCCAGACACACACAGGACAGTCCCGTCCATCCGTACCCGTACAGGACAGTCCCGTCCATCCGGACATGTACAGGCCAGTCCCGTCCATCCTGACACGTACAGGACAGTCCCGCCCATCCAGACACGTCGAGGACAGTCCCGCCCATCCGGACACATATAGGACAGTCCCGTCCATGCGGAGATGTACAGGACAGTCCCGTCCATCCGGACACGTACAGGACAGTCCCATCCATCCGGACACGTACAGGGTAGTCCCGTCCATCCGGACACGTACAGGACATTCACATCCATCCGGACATATAATGGACAGTCCCATCCATTCGGACACGTACATGATATTACCGTCCATCCGGACACGTACAGGTCATTCCTGTCCATCCGGACACGTACAGGGCTTTCCCGTCGATCCGGACAATTACAGGTCATTCCCGTCCATCCGGACACGTACAGGCCAATCCCGTCCATCCGTACACGTACAGGACATTCCCGTCCATCCGGACACGTACAGGACAATCCCGGCCATCCAGACATGTACAGGACAGTCACTTCCATCCTGACACGTACAGGACAGACACGTCCATCCGGACACGTACAGGACAGTCACATCCATCCTGTCACGTACAGAACAGACCCATCCATTCAGACACATAAAGGACAGTCCCATCCATCCTCACACGTACAGGACAGACCCATCCATCTGGACATGTACAGGGCAGTCGTGTTCATATGGACACGTACAAGACAGTCCTGACCATCCGGACACATACAGGACAGTCCCGTCCATCCGGACACGTACTGGACAGTCCCGTCCATCCGGACACGTATAGGACAGTCCCGAACTTCCAGACACGAACAGGACAGTCCCGTCCATACGTGCACATACAGGACAAGTCCTCCATCCAGACACGTAAGGACAGTCCCGTCCATCCGGACACTTACAGGACAGTCCAGTCCATCCGGACACATAGAGGACAGTCCCATCCATCCGGACACGTACAGGACAGTCCCGTCCATCCGGACACGTACAGGACATTCCCGTCCATCCGGATACGTACAGGTCACTCCCGTCCATCCGGACATGTACAGGACATTCCCGTCCATCCGGACAATTACAGGTCCTTCCCGTCCATCCGGACACGTACAGGCCAATCCCATCCATCCGTACACGTACAGGACATTCCCATCCATCCGGACACGTACAGGACAATCCCAGCCATCCAGACATGTACAGGACAGTCACGTCCATCCTGACACATACAGGACAGACCCGTCCATCCGGACACGTACAGGACAGTCACATCCATCCTGACAAGTACAGAAGAGACCCGTCCATCCGGACACACACAGGAGAGTCCCGTCCATCCTTACACGTACAGGACAGACCCGTCCATCCTGACACGTGCAGGACAGTCCTCACCATCCAGACACGTACAGGACAGTCCCGAACATCGGAAAACGTACAGGACAGTCCCGTCCTTCCAACATGTACAGGACAGTCCCATCCATCCAGACAGGCACAGGACAGTCCCGTCCATCCAGACAGGCACAGGACAGTCCCATCCATCCGGACACGTACAGGACAGTCCCGTCCATCCGGACACGTACAGGCCGGTCCCGTCCATCCTGACACGTACAGGACAGTCCCGTCCATCCAACATGTACAGGACAGTCCCGTCCATCCTGACACGTACAGGACAGTCCCATCCATCCGGACACGTACAGGACAGTCCCGTCCATCCGGACACGTACAGGACAGTCCCGTCCATTTGGACACGTACAGGACAGTCACGTCCATCCGGACATGTA
Organism: Somniosus microcephalus; assembly: GCF_052327205.1. Lineage (NCBI taxonomy): Eukaryota > Metazoa > Chordata > Chondrichthyes > Squaliformes > Somniosidae > Somniosus > Somniosus microcephalus. Next base: position 350,019,604 of record NC_140990.1, on the reverse strand, counting down.
AAGGACAGTCCCACCCATCCAGACACGTCGAGGACAGTCCCGCCCATTCGGACACATATAGGACAGTCCCGTCCATCCGGACATGTACAGGACAGTCCCGTCCATCCGGACACATACAGGATATTCCCGTCCATCCAGACACATAGCGGACAGTCCCGTCCATCCGGACACGTACAGGACAGTCCCGTCCATCCGGACATGTACAGGACAGTCCCGTTCATCCGGACACATAGAGAGGAGAGTCCCGTCCATCCGGACAAGTACAGGACAGTCCCGTCCATCCAGACTCGTAAAGGATAGTCCCGCACTTCCGGACACATACAGGACAGTCCCCTCCATCCGGACACGTACAGGACAGTCCCGTCCATCCGGACGCGTACAGGACAATCCCGGCCATCCAGACATGTACAGGACAGTCCCGTCCATCCGTACATGTACAGGACATTCCCGTCCAGCCGGACACGTACAGGACAAACCCGGCCATCCAGACATGTACAGGACAGTCCCGTCCATCCTGACACATACAGGACAGACCTGTCCATCCGGACACGTACAGGTCAGTCACATCCATCCTCAAACGTACAGGACAGACACGTCCATCCGGACATGTACAGGGCAGTCGCGTTCATCCGGACACGTACAAGACAGTCCTGACCATCCAGACACGTACAGCTCAGTCCCGTCCATCCGGACATGTACAGGACAGTCCCATCCATCCGGACACGTACAGGACAGTCCCGTCCATCCGGACACATACAGGACAGTCCCGTCCATCCGGACACGTACAGGACAGTCCCGTCCATCCAGACACGAACAGGACAGTCCTGTCCATACGTGCACATACAGGACAAGTCGTCCATCCAGACACGTACAGGAGAGTCCCGGCCATCCGGACACATAAGACAGTCCCGTCCATCCGGACACGTACAGGACAGTCCCGTTCATCCAGGGGGCACAGTGGCATAGTGGTTAGCACTGTTGCCTCACAGCGCCAGGGACCCGGGTTCAAATCTGGCCTCGGGCAACTGTCTGTGTGGAGTTTGCGCATTCTCCCCGTGTCTGCGTGGGTTTCCTCCGGGTGCTCCGGTTTCCTCCCACAGTCCAAAGATGTGTGGGTTAGGTTGATTTGGCTATGATATATTGACCCTTAGTGTTAGGGGATTAAATACGTGGGGTTACGGGGTTACGGGGATAGGGTGGGATATGTGTCAGTGCAGGCTCAATGGGCCGAAATGGCCTCTATCTGTACTGTGGGGATTCTGTGTGATTCTGTGTGAGGACAGTCCCGAACTTCCAGACACGAACAGGACAGTCCCGTCCATACGTGCACATACAGGACAAGTCGTCCATCCAGACACGTACAGGGCAGTCCCGTCCATCAAGACTCGTAAAGGATAGTCCCGTCTATTCGGACATGTAAGGACAGTCCCGTCCATGCGGACACATACAGGACAGTCCAGTCCATCCGGACACATAGAGGACAGTCCCATCCATCCGGACACGTACAGGACAGTCACGTCCATCCGGACACGTACAGGTCATTCCCGTCCATCTGGATACGTACAGGACATTCCCGTCCATCCGTACAATTACAGGCCATTCCCGTCCATCCGGACACGTACAGGCCAATCCCGTCCATCCGTACACGTACAGGACAGACCGGTCCAGCCGGACACATGCAGGACAGTCCTCACCATCCAGACACGTACAGGACAGTCCCGAACATCCGGACACTTACAGGACAGTACCGAACATCCGGACATGGAAAGGACAGTCCCGTCCATCCGGACACATACAGGACATTCCCATCCATCCGGACATGTACAGGACAGTCCCGCCCATCCAACATGTACAGGACAGTCCCCTCCATCCAGACATGCACAGGACAGTCCCATCCATCCGGACACGTACAGGACAGTCCCGTCCATCCGGACACGCCCAGGCCAGTCCCGTCCATCCTGACACGTACAGGACAGTCCCGTCCATTTGGACACGTACAGGACAGTCACGTCCATCCGGACATGTAAAGGACAGTCCCGTCCATCCGGACATGTACAGGACAGTCCCGTCCATCCGGACACGTACAGGACAGAACCGTCCATCCGGACATGTACAGGACAGTCCCGTCCATCCGGACATGTACAGGACAGTCCCATCCATCCGGACACGTAGAGGAGAGTCCCGTCCATCCAGACAAGTACAGGACAGTCCCGTCCATCCGGACACGTACAGGACAGTCCCGTCCATCCGAACATGTACACGACAGTCCCATCCATTATGACACGTACAGGACAGTCCCGTCCATCAAGAGTCGTAAAGGATAGTCCCGCACATCCGGACATGTACAGGACAGTCCCATCCATGCGGACACGAACAGGACAGTCCCGATCATCCGGACACATACAGGACAGTACCGACCATCTGGACACGTACAGGACAGTCCCGTCCATCCGGACACGTACAGGAGAGTCCCGTCAATTCAGACACGTACAGAACAGTCCCGTCCATCCAGACATGTACAGGACAGTCCCGTCCATCCGGACACATAGAGGACAGTCCCATCCATCCGGACTCAAGCAGGGCAGTCCCTTCCATCCGGATACTTTCAGGACAGTTCCGTCCATCCGGACACGTACAGGACAGTCCCGTCCATCCGGACACGTACAGGACAGTACCATCCATCCGGACATGTACAGGACAGTCCCGTCCATCCGGACACGTACAGGACAGTCCCCTCCATCCGGACACATACAGGACAGTCCCGTCCATCCAGACACATACAGGACAGTCCCGTCCATCCGGACATGTACAGGACAGTCCCATCCAACCAGACATGTCCAGGACAGTCCTGACCATCCAGACACGTACAGGACATTCCCATCCATCCGGACATGTACAGGACAGTTCCGTCCATTCGGACACGTACAGGACATTCCCTTCCATCCGGACACGTACAGGTCATTCCCGTCCATCCGGACACGTACAGGACATTCCCGTCCATCCAGACACGTACAGGACAGTCCCGTCCATATGGGCACGTACAGGACAATCCCGGCCATCCAGACATGTACAGGACAGTCCCATCCATCCGTACATGTACAGGACATTCCCGTCCATCCGGACACGTACAGGACAATCCCGGCCATCCAGACATGTACAGGACAGTCCCGTCCATCCTGACACGTACAGGACAGTCACATCCATCCTGACACGTACAGAACAGACCCGTCCATCCGGACACATAAAGGACAGTCCCATCCATCCTCACACGTACAGGACAGACCCGTCCATCCGGACATGTACAGGGCAGTCGCGTTCATCCAGACACGTACAAGACAGTCCTGACCATCCGGACACGTACAGTTCAGTCCCATCCATCCGGACATGTACACGACAGTCCCATCCATCCGGACACGTACAGGACAGTCCCGTCCATCCGGACACGTACAGGACAGTCCCATCCATCCGGACACGTACAGGACAGTCCCGAACTTCCAGACACGAACAGGACAGTCCCGTCCATACATGCACATACAGGACAAGTCGTCCATCCAGACACGTACAGGACAGTCCCGGCCATCCGGACACATAAGACATTCCCGTCCATCCGGACACGTACAGGACAGTTCCGTTCATCCGGGGGGCACAGTGGCATAGTGGTTAGCACTGTTGCCTCACAGCGCCAGGGACCCGGGTTCAAATCTGGCCTCGGGCGGCTGTCTGTGTGGAGTTTGCGCATTCTCCCTGTGTCTGCGTGGGTTTCCTCCGGGTGCTCCGGTTTCCTCCCACAGTCCAAAGATGTGCGGGTTAGGTTGATTTGGCTATGATATATTTACCCTTAGTGTTAGGGGATTAATTACGTGGAGTTATGGGGTTACGGGGATAGGGTGGGATATGTGTCAGTGCAGGCTCAATGGGCCGAAATGGCCTCTATCTGTACTGTGGGGATTCTGTGTGATTCTGTGTGAGGACAATCCCGAACTTCCAGACACGAACAGGACAGTCCCGTCCATACGTGCACATACAGGACAAGTCGTCCATCCAGACACGTACAGGACAGTCCCGGCCATCCGGACACAAACGGACAGTCACATCCATCCGGACACGTACAGGACAGTGCCATCCATCCGGACACGTAAAGGACAGTCCCGTCCATCCGGACACGTACAGGACAATCCCGTCCATCCGGACACGTACAGGACAGTCCTGTCCATCCAGACACGTACAGGACAGTCCTGTCCATCTGGACATGTACAGGAAAATCCCGTCCATCCAGACACGTGCAGGACAGTCCTGACCATCCAGACTCGTACAGGACAGTCCCGAACATCCGGACACATACCGAACATCCGGACATGGAAAGGACAGTCCCGTTCATCCGGACACATACAGGACATTCCCGTCCATCCGGACATGTACAGGACAGTCCCGTCCATCCAACACGTACAGGACAGTCCCGTCCATCCAGACACGTACAGGACAGTCCTGTCCATCCGGACATGTACAGGAAAATCCCGTCCATCCAGACACGTGCAGGACAGTCCTGACCATCCAGACTCGTACAGGACAGTCCCGAACATCCGGACACGTACCGAACATCCGGACATGGAAAGGACAGTCCCGTCCATCCGGACACATACAGGACATTCCCGTCCATCCGGACACGTACAGGGCAGTCCCGTCCATCCAACACGTACAGGACACTCCCGTCCATCCGGACATGTACAGGCCAGTCCCGTCCATCCTGACACATACAGGACAGTCCCGTCCATTCGGACACGTACAGGACAGTCACGTTCATCCGGACATGTACAGGACAGTCCCGCCCATCCAGAGACGTCGAGGACAGTCCCGCCCATCCGGACACATATAGGACAGTCCCGTCCATCCGGAGATGTACAGGACAGTCCCGTCCATCCGGACACGTACAGGACAGTCCCATCCATTCGGACACGTACAGGACATTCCCGTCCATCCGGACACGTACAGGTCATTCCCATCCATCCGGACACGTACAGGACTTTCCCGTCGATCCGGACAATTACAGGTCATTCCCATCCATCCGGACATGTACAGGCCAATCCCATCCATCCGTACACGTACAGGACATTCCCGTCCATCCGGACACGTACAGGACAATCCCGGCCATCCAGACATGTACAGGACAGTCACTTCCATCCTGACACGTACAGGACAGACCCGTCCATCCGGACACGTACAGGACAATCCCGGCCATCCAGACATGTACAGGACAGTCACTTCCATCCTGACACGTACAGAACAGACCCGTCCATCCGGACACATAAAGGACAGTCACATCCATCCTCACACGTACAGGACAGACCCGTCCATCCGGACATGTACAGGGCAGTCGCGTTCATCCGGACACGTACAAGACAGTCGTGACCATCCGGACACGTACAGGACAGTCCCATCCATCCGGACTCGTACAGGACAGTCCCATCCATCCGGACACGTACAGGACAGTCCCGAACTTCCAGACACGAACAGGACAGTCCCGTCCATACGTGCACATACAGGACAAGTCGTCCATCCAGACACGTACAGGGCAGTCCCGTCCATCAAGACTCGTAAAGGATAGTCCCGTCTATTCGGACACGCAAGGACAGTCCCGTCCATCCGGACACATACAGGACAGTCCAGTCCATCCGGACACATAGAGGACAGTCCCATCCATCCGGACACGTACAGGACAGTCCCGTCCATACATGCACATACAGGACAAGTCGTCCATCCAGACACGTACAGGACAGTCCCGGCCATCCGGACACATAAGACATTCCCGTCCATCCGGACACGTACAGGACAGTTCCGTTCATCCGGGGGGCACAGTGGCATAGTGGTTAGCACTGTTGCCTCACAGCGCCAGGGACCCGGGTTCAAATCTGGCCTCGGGCGGCTGTCTGTGTGGAGTTTGCGCATTCTCCCTGTGTCTGCGTGGGTTTCCTCCGGGTGCTCCGGTTTCCTCCCACAGTCCAAAGATGTGCGGGTTAGGTTGATTTGGCTATGATATATTTACCCTTAGTGTTAGGGGATTAATTACGTGGGGTTATGGGGTTACGGGGATAGGGTGGGATATGTGTCAGTGCAGGCTCAATGGGCCGAAATGGCCTCTATCTGTACTGTGGGGATTCTGTGTGATTCTGTGTGAGGACAATCCCGAACTTCCAGACACGAACAGGACAGTCCCGTCCATACGTGCACATACAGGACAAGTCGTCCATCCAGACACGTACAGGACAGTCCCGGCCATCCGGACACAAACGGACAGTCACATCCATCCGGACACGTACAGGACAGTGCCATCCATCCGGACACGTAAAGGACAGTCCCGTCCATCCGGACACGTACAGGACAATCCCGTCCATCCGGACACGTACAGGACAGTCCTGTCCATCCAGACACGTACAGGACAGTCCTGTCCATCTGGACATGTACAGGAAAATCCCGTCCATCCAGACACGTGCAGGACAGTCCTGACCATCCAGACTCGTACAGGACAGTCCCGAACATCCGGACACATACCGAACATCCGGACATGGAAAGGACAGTCCCGTTCATCCGGACACATACAGGACATTCCCGTCCATCCGGACATGTACAGGACAGTCCCGTCCATCCAACACGTACAGGACAGTCCCGTCCATCCAGACACGTACAGGACAGTCCTGTCCATCCGGACATGTACAGGAAAATCCCGTCCATCCAGACACGTGCAGGACAGTCCTGACCATCCAGACTCGTACAGGACAGTCCCGAACATCCGGACACGTACCGAACATCCGGACATGGAAAGGACAGTCCCGTCCATCCGGACACATACAGGACATTCCCGTCCATCCGGACACGTACAGGGCAGTCCCGTCCATCCAACACGTACAGGACACTCCCGTCCATCCGGACATGTACAGGCCAGTCCCGTCCATCCTGACACATACAGGACAGTCCCGTCCATTCGGACACGTACAGGACAGTCACGTTCATCCGGACATGTACAGGACAGTCCCGCCCATCCAGAGACGTCGAGGACAGTCCCGCCCATCCGGACACATATAGGACAGTCCCGTCCATCCGGAGATGTACAGGACAGTCCCGTCCATCCGGACACGTACAGGACAGTCCCATCCATTCGGACACGTACAGGACATTCCCGTCCATCCGGACACGTACAGGTCATTCCCATCCATCCGGACACGTACAGGACTTTCCCGTCGATCCGGACAATTACAGGTCATTCCCATCCATCCGGACATGTACAGGCCAATCCCATCCATCCGTACACGTACAGGACATTCCCGTCCATCCGGACACGTACAGGACAATCCCGGCCATCCAGACATGTACAGGACAGTCACTTCCATCCTGACACGTACAGGACAGACCCGTCCATCCGGACACGTACAGGACAATCCCGGCCATCCAGACATGTACAGGACAGTCACTTCCATCCTGACACGTACAGAACAGACCCGTCCATCCGGACACATAAAGGACAGTCACATCCATCCTCACACGTACAGGACAGACCCGTCCATCCGGACATGTACAGGGCAGTCGCGTTCATCCGGACACGTACAAGACAGTCGTGACCATCCGGACACGTACAGGACAGTCCCATCCATCCGGACTCGTACAGGACAGTCCCATCCATCCGGACACGTACAGGACAGTCCCGAACTTCCAGACACGAACAGGACAGTCCCGTCCATACGTGCACATACAGGACAAGTCGTCCATCCAGACACGTACAGGGCAGTCCCGTCCATCAAGACTCGTAAAGGATAGTCCCGTCTATTCGGACACGCAAGGACAGTCCCGTCCATCCGGACACATACAGGACAGTCCAGTCCATCCGGACACATAGAGGACAGTCCCATCCATCCGGACACGTACAGGACAGTCCCGTCCATCCGGACACGTACAGGACATTCCCGTCCATCCGGACACGTACAGGTCATTCCCGTCCATCTGGACACGTACAGGACATTCCCGTCCATCCGTACACGTACAGGACATTCCCATCCTTCCGGACACGTACAGGACAATCCCAGCCATCCAGACATGTACAGGACAGTCACTTCCATCCTGACACATACAGGACAGACACGTCCATCCGGACACGTACAGGACAGTCACATCCATCCTGACAAGTACAGAAGAGACCCGTCCATCCGGACACACACAGGAGAGTCCCATCTGATATACCTATCAATTCGTCCAATAAAAAGCGACGAGTTAGGAACGTAACTAAAGGTTTTTATTGACTAAATAACAGAGCCCACCCTCGTGGGTGATCGGGTCCAACAAGGAGGAATACCAGCCAGTCGACTACCTTTATACCTGGGCAGGTAGGTGGAGCCATGGGCGGAGTCGGAGGTGGTCAGCCCAGGTATAACAGCGCGACAAGAGGCGACCTCGTATAGCAATACAACAGTGAGAACAGTGATAACAATACAACAGTGGTAACTATAGTGTAACGATAGTGAACGATAAAAGTGGTTTACCACATTCACCCCTTGTTTAGATTTGAGTCCGGCGGGGTGAAGTGTACTACCAGTTCTGGTATGTCAGTCTGTCCGGAGGCCTCGTAAGCCTCTCCGATCGTCGCAGCGGCGGTGCTGCATTATCCGGTGTTAATGCTGGTGTCTGCGTGGTCGGCGAAGGCTCGTGGGGTTCCGGCATGCCGTCTACCTGGGCTGGAATTGGGGGGGTGGTGGGGGGGGTAAAGGTGGTGTCTCCGGAGTGCCCGAGGGTGCGAGGTCTCGTAAGGAGACAGTATCCTCCCGCCCGTCTGGGTAAGCCACGTAGGCGTACTGGTGGTTGGCGTGCAGGAGGTTCACCCTCTCGACCAGGGGGTCTGTTTTATGGGCCCTCACGTGCTTTCGCAGCAAGACGGGCCCCGGAGAGGTCAGCCAGGTTGGTAGAGTGGTTCCCATAGTCGACTTCCTGGGGAAGACAAACATTCGTTCATGGGGGGTGGCGTTAACGGCAGTGCAAAGTAGTGACCGGATGGAGTGCAGCGCTGTCGGGAGGACTTCCTGCCAGCGGGAGGTTGGGAGGCCCTTAGACTTTAAGGCTAAGAGGACAGCCTTCCATACCGTCGCGTTCTCTCTTTCCACCTGGCCGTTCCCTCGGGGGTTGTAGCTGGTGGTCCGACTTGCTGCAATACCTCTCGCTAGTAGGAACTGACGGAGTTCCTCGCTCATGAAGGAGGAGCCCCGGTCACTATGTATATAGTTCGGGAACCCGAACAAGGCGAAGAGGTCGTTCAGGCACTTGATGACCGTGGTACTGGTCATGTCTGGGCAGGGGAAGGCAAAAGGGAAACGGGAGTACTCATCAGCGATGTTGAGGAAGTACACATTGCGGTCAGATGACGGTAGAGGCCCCTTAAAGTCGATGCTCAGGCGCTCGAAGGGGCGGGTGGCCTTGATCAGGCTTGCTCTGTCCGGCCTATAGAAGTGCGGTTTGCACTCGGCGCAGGTCTGGCAGTTCCTGGTTGTTGTGTATGTAATATGTGTGCTACTTTGAACCTATGGACAGGACTGCACTACTTGTTGGGCGTAGTGATACGCAGTACCACTCCTGGCCATAGGGGTATAAATAGTACTGTGGGTACTGATCTCCCCTCAGTTCCCGCCTGTGGGCATGAAGTAAAGACCTACGTATAGTCCCTACCTCCAACCAGTAAAGACCTGTTTTATTGTTACTGATTAAGTCTGAGTATTAATTACTTGAACAACTCACAGATTTAACACTGGCGACGAGTCTGATTCGGACCCTGCGGCAGTCACTCCACGGCAGCTTCGTCCACAGCCAGGACGTTGCAGAGAGGTTTCCACCCTCTCCACCCCACTGGAAGACATCCTGACCTCGGAGCCTCCATCGGCGACCGTTAGCTTCTTCTCCAGCTTGGTGGTGGGTAAGCCGTTGTCTGAGCCGGGCAGCGACGCGACAGGCAGTCGACCGCGTTGGCCGCACGAACGGGGCTGGGGGAGCTGGAGGAATAGGGCGCGAGAGCCGCTTCGAGCGGGAGGCGTTTCAACGGAGCGATCGCATCTCCTGATAAGAGCCGAGAGCCGCTTCGCGATCCAGCGATCGCATCCGCTGATAAGGGCCGCACTCGGGCGATCGCGGCGAAGATAAGGGCCGCACTCGGGGGCTGAAGGGAGACTGCGTTGGGGGATGGGTGAAGACCGCCAAGCGCGGGAAAACCGCCATTTTGTGGACGGAGGATGACGGCAAGAGCGGGAAGCAGCCATCTTGGATAGCAGTAAAAAAAAATTAAAAAATCTGAGAAATTGCAAATCTACAATGCCTAAACACGGGAATATTAGCACCTTTGATAGTGACCTCGAAGATTGGGCCATATATGTTGAAAGAGTAAAAAATTATTGTAAGGCCAATAAAATTCGTGACCAAGATAAAGCTCTAACATTATTAAATTTAATGGGTGCGAAGACATACGGGCAATTGAAACACCTGTTATCACCAGATGAACCGGCGGATAAGACGTTCGATGAGATTGTTACTGTCCTGAAAGATCATCTAAACCCCACGCCGCTGATGCTAGCGGAACGATTTAAATTTTACGACAGAAGGCAGCTACAGCATGAAAGCAATGCTGATTATTTGCTGGAATTGCGTAAATTAGCGAAATATTGCCAGTTTGGAACAGGACTGACAGAGGCACTTCGAGACAAATTTGTGTGTGGTTTATTTAAACAGGATACACAAAAGCGACTGCTCGAGGAGAATGAGCTGACGCTTGAGAAGGCGGTCACTATGGCAGCAGCACACGAAGCCGCAGCGAGAGGCACGGCAGTAATGCAGCTACGGTCACCGGAGCTCAGTGCACACAAATTGGGTGTGAGTTCTGGCAAATGTTATCGTTGTGGAAAGACAACGCATGATCAGAACCAGTGTTGGTTTAAAAACCAAGAATGTAGAACTTGTGGTAGGCTTGGACATATAGCTAGAGTATGCAGGTCAGCGAAGAAGACCAGCAACAAGAAGTCACCGCAAGGAAAATACGCAAAGGTACACAAGGTGACCGAACAGGAGTCCGATTCAGACGCTAGCAGTAATGAACTGGCTAGCTTAAGAGTACTCAACGCTGGTAAGGGTGCAGACCTCCAGACAATTTGGGTCACTCTTCAGATAGAAGGAGTCCAAGTAAAACTGGAATTGGACACTGGATCGGCATTGACGGTCATAAATAAGAAAGATTACGGAAAGTTATTCCAACATATTCCCCTACAGGATACGGGGATTATATTGGAAACATACACGGGGCAAAGAGTGTACCCCATCGGGAAAATAGAGGTTGCAGTGGTCCACAAGGGCGAAGACAGTCAAATAATGGACTTATATGTGATATCTGAAGGAGGTTCTCCACTACTAGGACGGGAGTGGATTAGGAAAATGAATATGGACTGGCATTTCCTACAAACAATAACGAGTGAGAACTCGGTGAAGATAGTCGGCCCAGACTCTGGAACGGATGATGGTAAGCCCAACTCAGGTGCAAAAGACAAAGTTTCAGCACAGAATTCCACTGAGCAACAACAACATAGTTTAACTGTGGATTCTGAGTCTGGCAAGTCTACTGATGTGCCCATTTCTGAGGGACACCGGGCTCGAACTCAACTCCATTTCAAACTACAACAGCAATTAGAACAAATGCTTCGCCGTTGTGAGCAAGAGTTGAATGCAACGAAAGAGTTCTTTGATATAGAGTTGGAGAATCTGGAAAGACAACAGAAGCAGCTGATGGAGAAAATGGAACAGGAGCACACAAAACGTCTGATGTCAGAGGAGTTAACGGTCAGCCAACTCCTGCATATGCTGAAGGACAGGACTCTGAAATGGGAAAAACTTGAACACGAACTTCAATATTCAAACGAAAGGGGTTCGGAGCTCTCAAAGGTTATTGGAAGAGCTGAGGTGGCAACACAGACTGAGATGACTGCAACAGAGCAGCCCTTGGATGCCAAAAGTACGCTGACTCACGTCAACGTAGAACAACAGACCGCTGAAACAGCTGCTCCGGTAGAGGGATTGCATAGTCCGATCAATCAATCTCCAAAGGAAGTTGAAGTATTAAAATCACAAATGAGGTCACTAGTAAACGACTTGCTGAAAGCCCAGAAAAAGCTGGATGCAGAGGTACACATGAAGAAGTCTCTTCAGGAAAGATGTCTGGATTTGGAACAAGAGCTGGCTAACGTCCAGCTGGGTATGGAGGAAATAGACGACCCTCTCACTGGTCTAGCTCAGGACGACACCGAATATTACTATGACCTGGTGGACGACACCGAATATTACGATGTCCTGTCCTGCCCAGCTTGTAACTTCGACTCCCAAAGTGCAGAAATCATGGAGGAGCACCAAAAGTCTACGGAATATCGGGAGAAGCTGGCTCTACGACGGAAACAGGAGGAAGAGAAGGAGGAACTGCGCATGCAGCTGGCAGCTGTGGCAGCTGACAATGGAGCCCAGAGAGTCTCCAAGAAGCAGAAAAGGAAAAGTAAAAACAGAAGATGACCCATCTGAACCATTATCACCTCTACCAGATCACACACGTGGTCCCTCCGAACGGAGCCAATTCAGTTCGGAAGTTCAAACTGTTAAATCCATGGAAGGACTATTGAATGAGTCACTCCAGCAACGTGAACCGACTCCACCACAGAGATTGAATCTGTGAACTGTTTTCCGCAGAGACTGAATCTGTGATCTGTTTTGACATGAAGTTATCTATGTATCTATGTTATTCTGTTATGTAAACCTGAAGTTATATATGTATATATGTTATTACGTTATGTTAAATGGGGAGATGACTGTAAAGCTAGGAAGGGAGGAATGTTGTGTATGTAATATGTGTGCTACTTTGAACCTATGGACAGGACTGCACTACTTGTTGGGCGTAGTGATACGCAGTACCACTCCTGGCCATAGGGGTATAAATAGTACTGTGGGTACTGATCTCCCCTCAGTTCCCGCCTGTGGGCATGAAGTAAAGACCTACGTATAGTCCCTACCTCCAACCAGTAAAGACCTGTTTTATTGTTACTGATTAAGTCTGAGTATTAATTACTTGAACAACTCACAGATTTAACACTGGTCATGGTCCTGACCTCCTCGATGGAATAGGTCAGGTTGCGGGCCTTAATGAAATGGTAAAGTCTGGTGACCCCGGGGTGGTAGAGGTCGTTGTGGAGGGTCTGAAGTCTATCAATATGTGCGCTGGCGCATGTAATTCGTGAAAGAGCATCAGGGGGTTCGTTCAGCTTACCTGGCCGGTACAAGATATCATAATCGTAGGTGGATAGCTCGATTCTCCACCTCAAGATCTTGTCATTCTTGATTTTGCCCCTCAGCTTGTTATTAAACATGAAAGCAACCGAACGTTGGTCGGTGAGGAGGGTAAATTGTTTGCCTGCCAGTTAATGCCTCCAGCGCCGTACCGCCTCCACAATTGCCTGGGCTTCCTTCTCGACCGACGAGTGTCGGATCTCGGGGCCCTGTAGGGTCCTTGAGAAGAAGGCCACCGGCCTCCCCTCCTGGTTAAGGGTAACGGCTAGGGTGAAGTCGGATGCATCGCTCTCCACTTGGAAGGGGATGGACTCATCCACTGCGTGCATTGTGGCCTTGGCTATGTCTCCCTTGATGAGGGAGAAGGCCGCGCACGCTTCCTCCATGAGGGGGAAGGATGTGGACTTCATGAGGGTTCTGGCTTTGTCCGCATAATTGGGCACCCATTGGGCATAGTAGGCGAAGAGCCCCAGGGTTCTCTTAAGTGCCATAGGGCAGTGGGGGAGGGGTAGCTCCATGAGGGGGCGCATTCTTTCGGGGTCGGGGCCGATGAGTCCGTTCTCTACTACACAGCCAAGGATGGCAAGGCGCGAGGTGTTAAACACACATTTCTCCTTATTGTAGGTGAGGTTCAGCCGTTGGGCCGTACGGAGGAATTTCTCCAGATTCAAGTCATGGTCCTGCCGGTCGCGGCCGCAGATGGTGACGTTATCTAGATAGGGGAATGTGGCCTGCAGTCCGTTCTGGTCAACCATCCGGTCCATCTCCCTTTGGAAGACCGAGACCCCGTTGGTGACACCGAAGGAGACCCTAAGGAAGTGGTATAGGCGCACATTCGCCTCGAAGGCGGTGTACTGGCGGTCCTCGGGGTGGATAGGGAGTTGGTGGTAGGCCGACTTAAGGTCGATGGTCGAGAATACGCGGTATTGTGCAATCTGATTGACCATGTCAGATATGCGGGGAAGGGGGTATGCGTCCAGCTGGGTGTATCTGTTTATGGTCTGGCTGTAGTCGATGACCAGGCGATTTTTATCGCCGGTCTTAACGACCACGACCTGGGCACGCCAGGGGCTGTTGCTCCCCTCGATAATGCCCTCTTTCAGGAGGCGCCGCACCTCAGAGCTAATGAAGGCTCTGTCCCCAGCACTGTACCGCCTGCTCTTGGTAGCGACGGGTTTGCAGTCGGGGGTGAGGTTAGCGAACAGGGAAGGTGGCGGCACCTTGAGGGTGGATAGGCTGCAGGTGTTACGCGGTGGGCGGCTTAACATTCGCTGGTTGTCGACTGTGAGTGGGGGGAGGGGTCCACCGTATGCTAGGGTTACACTTTGGAGGTGGGATTGGAAGTCCAGCCCTAGTAGGACGGCAGCGCAGAGCTGGGGGAGGACGAGGAGTTTAAAATTTTTATACTCCGTACCCTTAACCGACAAGGTCACAACACAGTAGCCGCTAATGTCCGTGGCGTGGGACCTCGATGCCATCGAGATTCGGTTGCGCGTTGGCAGGACAGGGAGGGAGAAGTGGCTCACCGTGTCTGGGTGGATGAAGCTCTCCGTGCTTCCGCTGTCGAACAGGCAGGTCGTGGCGTGGCCGTTTACTTTGATGTCCATCATCGACTTGGACAGGTGGTGTGGGCGGGCTTGATCCAGAGTGACGGAGGCTAGTGTGTAGGTAAGCGAGTCGTTGTCGTCTGCGGGCGAGGCGGTCGTCGGGTCCGGGGGCCCGGTGGCAGTCGGGCGTGGTGGGTAAAATGGCGTCTCCCACGAGGTAGGACAAAATGGCGGAGAAGATGGCTGCCCCCATAACTCACATGAGGCACTATTGGGGTCGGTTGCCTTGATCAAAGATGGCCGCCCCATGACTCACGTGTGGGAATGCTGGCCTCAGTTGCCTTGAAAGAAGATGGCCGCCCCCACAGTTCGCATGAGGCACTGCTGGCCTCTGAAGATCCGCTCCTGCAGGCCTTAGAGAAGTGGCCTTTCTTCCTGCAGGTTGAGCAGGTAGAGTTCCTGGCTGGGCAGCGCGACCTCGGGTGCTTCTCCTGGCCGCAAAAGAAGCAGCCGGCGGCCCGATCGCGGGTGCCCGATGTCGGAGCCGGTACCGGGGGTGGCGGTCCCGGTCGGGTCCGGGACGCCGACGCTGAGGTAGGTCCCGGGGGCGGCGCTGCGAAGGGTATTGCGGTAGGGGTCGTGCCCGAGTCCCAGGGTCGCGAGCAGTACCTGGAAAACGCCTCCTGGTCCTGATGGGCCACCTCTAGGGAGAGAGCGAGGGCTTCAGCTTTGTCCAGGTCGAGGTCTTTAGCTTCAAGCAGTCTTTGCCGTGAGTAGTCGGACCGTAGGCCTTTCACAAAGGCATCGCGGATATTATCTTCCGTATTTTCAACAGCCGTCACCGCTTTAAAGTCACAGTTCCTGCCGAGTGCTCTTAGCGCCCATAAAAATTCAGCTATAGACTCTCCTGGCTGTTGCGGGCGGGATCTTAGGAGGTGCCTGGTGTACATGTAATTTACCGGGCTCCGGTACTGCTGTTTCAGTAGGTTGATAGCGGCCTCATATGTAGTCGTGTCCTGGATGAGTGCGTATACTCTCGGGCTCGCTTGGGCGTTCAGAACTCTTAGTTTGGATCTCTGAGGGACGCCGGATTCTTCCAGGTAGGATTCGAAGCAGTCCAGCCAGTGTTTGAAGTTGAGGGCTGAGTTTGCTGCCTGTGGGTTTAGATCCAGGTACGGTGGTTTGAGGGCTTGCAGCCAAGCCGGCTGGTGTGGCTGGTGTAGCCCGGTGTCTGAAAGCTGCTGTGGCTGTGCTTCTGGGAGGGCTTCTGGCTGGCCAGTAGTAGACATCTTTAAAATTTAGTCAATAAAATTGATACACCTATCAATTCGTCCAATAAAAAGCGACGAGTTAGGAACGTAACTAAAGGTTTTTATTGACTAAATAACAGAGCCCACCCTCGTGGGTGATCGGGTCCAACAAGGAGGAATACCAGCCAGTCGACTACCTTTATACCTGGGCAGGTAGGTGGAGCCATGGGCGGAGTCGGAGGTGGTCAGCCCAGGTATAACAGCGTGACAAGAGGCGACCTCGTATAGCAATACAACAGTGAGAACAGTGATAACAAGACAACAGTGATAACTATAGTGTAACGATAGTGAACGATAAAAGTGGTTTACCACACCGTCCATCCTTACACGTACAGGACAGACCCGTCCATCCGGACACGTGCAGGACAGTCCTCACCATCCAGACACGTACAGGACAGTCCCTAACATCCGGACACTTACAGGACAGTACCGAACATCCGGACATGGAAAGGACAGTCCCGTCCATCCGGACACATACAGGACATTCCCGTCCATCCGGACACGTACAGGACAGTCCCGTCCATCCAACATGTACAGGACAGTCCCGTCCATCCAGACAGGCACAGGACAGTCCCATCCATCTGGACACGTACAGGACAGTCCCGTCCATTCGGACACGCACAGGCCAGTCCCGTCCATCCTGACACGTACAGGACAGTCCCGTCCATTCGGACACGTACAGAACAGTCAGATCCATCCGGACATGTAAAGGACAGTCCCACCCATCCAGACACGTCGAGGACAGTCCCGCCCATCCGGACACATATAGGACAGTCCCGTCCATCCGGACATGTACAGGACAGTCCCGTCCATCCAGACACGTACAGGACATTCCCGTCAATCCAGACACGTAGCGGACAGTCCCGTCCATCCGGACACGTACAGGACAGTCCCGTCCATCCGGACATGTACAGGACAGTCCCGTCCATCCGGACATGTACAGGACAGTCCCATCCACCCGGACACGTAGAGGAGAGTCCCGTCCATCCGGACAAGTACAGGACAGTCCCGTCCATCCGAACACGTACAGGACAGTCCCATCCATTATGACACGTACAGGACAGTCCCGTCCATCAAGACTCATAAAGGATCGTCCCGCACATCCGGACATGTACAGGACAGTCCCATCCATGCGGACATGAACAGGACAGTCCCGATCATCCGGACACATACAGGACAGTACCGACCATCCGGATACGTACAGGACAGTCCCGTCCATCCGGACACGTACAGGAGAGTCCCGTCAATTCAGACATGTACAGGACAGTCCCGTCCATCCGGACACATACAGGACAGTCCCATCCATCCGGACTCAAGCAGGACAGTCCCTTCCATCCGGATACCTACAGGACAGTTCCGTCCATCCGGACACGTACAGGACAGTCCCGTCCATCCGGACACGTACAGGACACTACCTTCCATCCGGACACGTACAGGACAGTCCCGTCCATCCGGACACGTACAGGACAGTCCCGTCCATCCGGACACGTACAGGACAGTCCTGTCCATCCAGACACGTACAGGACAGTCCCCTCCATCCGGACACATACAGGACAGTCCCGTCCATCCAGACACGTACAGGACAGTCCCGTCCATCCGGACATGTACAGGACAGTCCCGTCCAACCAGACATGTACAGGACAGTCCTGACCATCCGGACACATACAGGACATTCCCATCCATCCGGACATGTACAGGACAGTCCCGTCCATTTGGACACATACAGGACATTCCCTTCCATCCAGACATGTACAGGTCATTCCCGTCCATCCGGACACGTACAGGACAGTCCTGTCCACCCGGACACGTACAGCACAGTCCCATCCATCCGGACACGTACAGGACAGTCCTGTCCATCCGGACACGTACAGAACAGTCCTGTCCATCAGGTCACGTAGAGGACAGTTCCGCCCATTCAGACACGTACAGGACAGTCCCATCCATCCGGACACGTAGAGGACAGTCCCGTCCACCCGGACACGTACAGGACAGTCCCGTCCATCCGGGTACGTACAGGACAGTCCCGTCCATCCGGACACGTACAGGACAGTCCCGTCCATCCGGATACGTACAGGACAGTCCCGTCCATCCGGACACGTAAGGACAGTCCCGTCCATCCAAACATGTACAGGACAGTCCCGTCCATCCGGACACATACAGGACAGTCCCATTCATCCGGACATATACAGGACAGTCCTGACCATTCGGACACGTACAGGACAGTCCCGTCCATCCGGACACGTACAGGACAGTCCCGTCCATCCAGACACATACACGACAGACCCGTCCATCCGGACACATACAGGACAGTCCCCTCCATCTGGACGAGTCCAAGACAATCCCGTCCATCCGGACACGTACAGGACAGTCCCGTCCATCATGACACGTACAGGACAGTCCCGTCCATCCAGACTCGTAAAGGATAGTCCCGCCCATTCAGACACATACAGGACAATCCTGTCCATCCGGACACGTAGAGGACAGTCCCGTCCATCCATACACGTACATGACAGTTCCAGCGATCCAGAGAGATACAGGACAGTCCCATCCATCCAGACACGTACAGGACAGTCCCATCCATCTGGACATGTAGAGGACAGTCCCGTCCATCCGGACACATGCAGGACAGTCCCTTCCATCCGGATACCTACAGGACAGTCCCGTCCATCCGGACACGTAGAGGACAGTCCCGTCCATCCGGACACGTACAGGACAGTCCCGTCCAACCAGACATGTACAGGACAGTCCTGACCATCTGGACACGTACAGGACAGCCCGTCCATCCGGACACGTACAGGGCAGTCCTGTCCATCCGAACACGTACAGGACAGTCCCATCCATTATGACACGTACAGGACAGTCCCGTCCATCAAGACTCGTAAAGGATCGTCCCGCACATCCGGACATGTACAGGACAGTCCCATCCATGCGGACATGAACAGGACAGTCCCGATCATCCGGACACATACAGGACAGTACCGACCATCCGGACACGTACAGGACAGTCCCGTCCATCCGGACACGTACAGGAGAGTCCCGTCAATTCAGACATGTACAGGACAGTCCCGTCCATCCGGACACATACAGGACAGTCCCATCCATCCGGACTCAAGCAGGACATTCCCTTCCATCCGGATACCTACAGGACAGTTCCGTCCATCCGGACACGTACAGGACAGTCCCGTCCATCCGGACACGTACAGGACAGTACCATCCATCCGGACACGTACAGGACAGTCCCGTCCATCCGGACACGTACAGGACAGTCCCGTCCATCCGGACACGTACAGGACAGTCCTGTCCATCCAGACACGTACAGGACAGTCCCCTCCATCCGGACACATACAGGACAGTCCCGTCCATCCAGACACGTACAGGACAGTCCCGTCCATCCGGACAGGTACAGGACAGTCCCGTCCAACCAGACATGTACAGGACAGTCCTGACCATCCGGACACATACAGGACATTCCCATCCATCCGGACATGTACAGGACAGTCCCGTCCATTTGGACACGTACAGGACAGTCCTGTCCATCCGGACACGTACAGCACAGTCCCATCCATCCGGACACGTACAGGACAGTCCTGTCCATCCGGACACGTACAGAACAGTCCTGTCCATCAGGTCACGTAGAGGACAGTTCCACCCATTCAGACACGTACAGGACAGTCCCATCCATCCGGACACGTAGAGGACAGTCCCGTCCACCCGGACACGTAGAGGACAGTCCCGTCCACCCGGACACGTACAGGACAGTCCCGTCCATCCGGATACGTACAGGACAGTCCCGTCCATCCGGACACGTACAGGACTGTCCCGTCCATCCGGATACGTACAGGACAGTCCCATCCATCCGGACACGTAAGGACAGTCCCGTCCATCC
This sequence comes from Somniosus microcephalus, assembly GCF_052327205.1. Lineage (NCBI taxonomy): Eukaryota > Metazoa > Chordata > Chondrichthyes > Squaliformes > Somniosidae > Somniosus > Somniosus microcephalus. The sequence continues at coordinate 349,999,526 of NC_140990.1, read as the reverse complement.
AAACATGTACAGGACAGTCCCGTCCATCCAGACACATACAGGACAGTCCCATTCATCCGGACATATACAGGACAGTCCTGACCATTCGGACACGTACAGGACAGTCCCGTCCATCCGGACACATACACGACAGACCCGTCCATCCGGACATGTACAGGACAGTCCCCTCCATCTGGACGAGTACAGGACAGTCCCGTCCATCCGGACACGTACAGGACAGTCCCGTCCATCATGACACGTACAGGACAGTCCCGTCCATCCAGACTCGTAAAGGATAGTCCCGCCCATTCGGACACGTACAGGACAATCCTGTCCATCCGGACACGTAGAGGACAGTCCCGTCCATCCATACACGTACAGGACAGTTCCATCGATCCAGAGAGATACAGGACAGTCCCATCCATCCAGACATGTACAGGATAGTCCCATCCATCTGGACATGTACAGGACAGTCCCGTCCATCCGGACACATGCAGGACAGTCCCTTCCATCCGGATACCTACAGGACAGTCCCGTCCATCCGGACATGTAGAGGACAGTCCCGTCCATCCGGACACGTACAGGACAGTCCCGTCCAACCAGACATGTACAGGACAGTCCTGACTATCCGGACACGTACAGGACAGTCCCGTCCATCCGGACACGTACAGGGCAGTCCTGTCCATCCGGACACGTACAGGACATTCCCATCCATCCGGACATGTACAGGACAGTCCCGTCCATTCGGACACGTACAGGTCATTCCCGTCCATCCGGACAATTTCAGGTCATTCCCGTTCATCCGGACACGTACAGGACAATCCCGTCCATCCGGACACGTAGAGGACAGTCCCGTCCATCCAGACACATAAAGGACAGTCCCGTCCATCCAGACACGTACAGGACAGTCCCGTCCATCCAGACATGTACAGGACAGTCCCGTCCATCCAGACATGTACAGGACAGTCCCGCCCATCCGGACACGTACAGGACAGTCCCGTATATCTGGATACGTACAGGACAGTCCCGTCCATTCAGACACGTACAGGACAGTCCCATCCATCCGGACACGTACAGCACAGTCCCGTCCATCCAGAATAATACAGGGCAGTCCCGTCCATCCAGACTCGTAAAGGATAGTCCCGCCTATTCGGATACGTACAGGACAGTCCCGTCCATCCGCACACGTACTGGACAGTCCCGTCCATCAGGACACGTACAGGACAGTCCCGTCCATCCGGACAAGTACTAGACAGTCCCGTCCATCAGGACACGTACAGTACAGTCCTGTCCATCCGGACACGTACAGGACAGTCCCGTCTATCAGGACATGTACAGGACAGTCCCGTCCATCCGGACACGTAGAGGACAGTCCCGTCCATCCGGACACATACAGGACAGTCCCGTCCATCCGGACACATACAGGACAGTCCCGTCTATCAGGACACGTACAGGACAGTCCCGTCCATCCGGACACGTACAGGACAGTCCCGTCCATCCGGACACATACAGGGCAGTTCCGTCCATCCGGACGCGTACAGGACAGTCCTGACCATTCGGACACGTACAGGACAGTCCCGTCCATCCGGACACATACAGGACAGTCCCGTCCATCTGGGCACGTACAGGACAGTCCCGTCCATCCGGACACGTACAGGACAGTCCCGTCCATCCGGACACGTACAGGACAGTCCCGTCCATCCGGACACATACAGGACAGTCCCGTCCATCCGGACGCGTACAGGACAGTCGCGACCATCCGGTCACGTACAGGACAGTCCCTTCCATCTGGACACATACAGGTCAGTCTCGTCCATCCGGTCACGTACAGGACAGTCCCGTCCATCCGGACACGTACAGGACATTGCCGTCCTTCCAGACACGTACAGCACATTCCCGTCCATCCTGATACGTACAGGACAGTCCCGTCCATCCGGACAAGTACAGGACTTTTCCGTCCATCCAGACACGTACAGCACATTCCCGTCCATCCTGATACGTACAGGACAGTCCCGTCCATCAGGACACGTACAGGACAGTCCCGTCCATCCGGACAAGTACTAGACAGTCCCGTCCATCAGGACACGTACAGTACAGTCCTGTCCATCCGGACACGTACAGGACAGTCCCGTCTATCAGGACATGTACAGGACAGTCCCGTCCATCCGGACACATAAAGGACAGTCCCATCCATCCTCACACGTACAGGACAGACCCGTCCATCCGGACATGTACAGGGCAGTCACGTTCATCCGGACATGTACAAGACAGTCCTGACCATCCGGACACGTACAGGACAGTCCCATCCATCCGGACACGTGCAGGACAGTCCCGTCCATCCAGACACGTACAGGACAGTCCCGTCCATCCGGACATGTACAGGACAGTCCCGAACTTCCAGACACGAACAGGACAGTCCCGTCCATACGTGCACATACAGGACAAGTCGTCCGTCCAGACACGTACAGGACAGTCCCGGCCATCCGGACACATAAGACAGTCTCGTCCATCCGGACACGTGCAGGACAGTCCCGTTCATCCGGGGGGCACAGTGGCATAGTGGTTAGCACTGTTGCCTCACAGCGCCAGGGACCCGGGTTCAAATCTGGCCTCGGGCGGCTGTCTGTGTGGAATTTGCACATTCTCCCTGTGTCTGCGTGGGTTTCCTCCTGGTGCTCTGGTTTCCTCCCGCAGTCCAAAGATGTGCGGGTTAGGTTGATTTGGCTTTGATAAATTGACCCTTAGTGTTAGGGGATTAAATACGTGGGGTTACGGGGTTACGGGGATAGGGTGGGATATGTGTCAGTGCAGGCTCAATGGGCCGAAATGGCCTCTATCTGTACTGTGTGGATTCTGTGTGATTCTGTGTGAGGACAGTCCCGAACTTCCAGACACGAACAGGACAGTCCCGTCCATACGTGCACATACAGGACAAGTCGTCCATCCAGACACGTACAGGACAGTCCCGGCCATCCGGACACATAAGGGCAGTGACGTCCATCCGGACACGTACAAGACAGTCCCATCCATCCGGACACATACAGGACAGTCCCGTCCATCTGGGCACGTACAGGACAGTCCCGTCCAGCCTGACACGTACAGGACAGTCCCGTCTATCAGGACATGTACAGGACAGTCCCGTCCATCCGGACACGTAGAGGACAGTCCCGTCCATCCGGACACATACAGGACAGTCCCGTCCATCCGGACACATACAGGGCAGTTCCGTCCATCCGGACGCGTACAGGACAGTCCTGACCATCCGGACACATACAGGGCAGTTCCATCCATCCGGACGCGTACAGGACAGTCCTGACCATTCGGACACGTACAGGACAGTCCCGTCCATCCGGACACATACAGGACAGTCCCGTCCATCTGGGCACGTACAGGACAGTCCCGTCCATCCGGACACGTACAGGACAGTCCCGTCCATCCGGACACGTACAGGACAGTCCCGTCCATCCGGACACGTACAGGACAGTCCCGTCCATCCGGACGCGTACAGGACAGTCGCGACCATCCGGTCACGTACAGGACAGTCCCTTCCATCTGGACACATACAGGTCAGTCTCGTCCATCCGGTCACGTACAGGACAGTCCCGTCCATCCGGACACGTACAGGACATTGCCGTCCTTCCAGACACGTACAGCACATTCCCGTCCATCCTGATACGTACAGGACAGTCCCGTCCATCCGGACAAGTACAGGACTTTTCCGTCCATCCAGACACGTACAGCACATTCCCGTCCATCCTGATACGTACAGGACAGTCCCGTCCATCAGGACACGTACAGGACAGTCCCGTCCATCCGGACAAGTACTAGACAGTCCCGTCCATCAGGACACGTACAGTACAGTCCTGTCCATCCGGACACGTACAGGACAGTCCCGTCTATCAGGACATGTACAGGACAGTCCCGTCCATCCGGACACATAAAGGACAGTCCCATCCATCCTCACACGTACAGGACAGACCCGTCCATCCGGACATGTACAGGGCAGTCACGTTCATCCGGACATGTACAAGACAGTCCTGACCATCCGGACACGTACAGGACAGTCCCATCCATCCGGACACGTGCAGGACAGTCCCGTCCATCCAGACACGTACAGGACAGTCCCGTCCATCCGGACATGTACAGGACAGTCCCGAACTTCCAGACACGAACAGGACAGTCCCGTCCATACGTGCACATACAGGACAAGTCGTCCGTCCAGACACGTACAGGACAGTCCCGGCCATCCGGACACATAAGACAGTCTCGTCCATCCGGACACGTGCAGGACAGTCCCGTTCATCCGGGGGGCACAGTGGCATAGTGGTTAGCACTGTTGCCTCACAGCGCCAGGGACCCGGGTTCAAATCTGGCCTCGGGCGGCTGTCTGTGTGGAATTTGCACATTCTCCCTGTGTCTGCGTGGGTTTCCTCCTGGTGCTCTGGTTTCCTCCCGCAGTCCAAAGATGTGCGGGTTAGGTTGATTTGGCTTTGATAAATTGACCCTTAGTGTTAGGGGATTAAATACGTGGGGTTACGGGGTTACGGGGATAGGGTGGGATATGTGTCAGTGCAGGCTCAATGGGCCGAAATGGCCTCTATCTGTACTGTGTGGATTCTGTGTGATTCTGTGTGAGGACAGTCCCGAACTTCCAGACACGAACAGGACAGTCCCGTCCATACGTGCACATACAGGACAAGTCGTCCATCCAGACACGTACAGGACAGTCCCGGCCATCCGGACACATAAGGGCAGTGACGTCCATCCGGACACGTACAAGACAGTCCCATCCATCCGGACACATACAGGACAGTCCCGTCCATCTGGGCACGTACAGGACAGTCCCGTCCAGCCTGACACGTACAGGACAGTCCCGTCCATCCGGACACGTACAGGACAGTCCCGTCCATCCGGACACGTACAGGACAGTCCCGTCCATCCGGACACGTACAGGACAGTCCCGTCCATCCGGACGCGTACAGGACAGTCGCGACCATCCGGTCACGTACAGGACAGTCCCTTCCATCTGGACACATACAGGACAGTCTCGTCCATCCGGTCACGTACAGGACAGTCCCGTCCATCCGGACACGTACAGGACATTGCCGTCCTTCCAGACACGTACAGCACATTCCCGTCCATCCTGATATGTACAGGACAGTCCCGTCCATCCGGACAAGTACAGGACATTTCCGTCCATCCAGACACGTACAGCACATTCCCGTCCATCCTGATACATACAGGACAGTCCCGTACTTCCGGACACGTACAGGATAGTCCCGTCCATCTGGACATGTACAGGACAGTCCCGTCCATCTGGACACATAAAGGACAGTCCCATCCATCCTCACACGTACAGGACAGACCCGTCCATCCGGACATGTACAGGGCAGCCACGTTCATCCGGACACGTACAAGACAGTCCTGACCATCCGGACACGTACAGGACAGTCCCATCCATCCGGACACGTGCAGGACAGTCCCGTCCATCCAGACACGTACAGGACAGTCCCGTCCATCCGGACATGTACAGGACAGTCCCGAACTTCCAGACACGAACAGGACAGTCCCGTCCATACGTGCACATACAGGACAAGTCGTCCGTCCAGACACGTACAGGACAGTCCCGGCCATCCGGACACATAAGACAGTCTCGTCCATCCGGACACGTGCAGGACAGTCCCGTTCATCCGGGGGGCACAGTGGCATAGTGGTTAGCACTGTTGCCTCACAGCGCCAGGGACCCGGGTTCAAATCTGGCCTCGGGCGGCTGTCTGTGTGGAATTTGCACATTCTCCCTGTGTCTGCGTGGGTTTCCTCCTGGTGCTCTGGTTTCCTCCCGCAGTCCAAAGATGTGCGGGTTAGGTTGATTTGGCTTTGATAAATTGACCCTTAGTGTTAGGGGATTAAATACGTGGGGTTACGGGGTTACGGGGATAGGGTGGGATATGTGTCAGTGCAGGCTCAATGGGCCGAAATGGCCTCTATCTGTACTGTGTGGATTCTGTGTGATTCTGTGTGAGGACAGTCCCGAACTTCCAGACACGAACAGGACAGTCCCGGACATACGTGCACATACAGGACAAGTCGTCCATCCAGACACGTACAGGACAGTCCCGGCCATCCGGACACATAAGGGCAGTGACGTCCATCCGGACACGTACAAGACAGTCCCATCCATCCGGACACATACAGGACAGTCCCGTCCATCTGGGCACGTACAGGACAGTCCCGTCCAGCCTGACACGTACAGGACAGTCCCGTCCATCCGGACACGTACAGGACAGTCCCGTCCATCCGGACACGTACAGGACAGTCCCGTCCATCCGGACACGTACAGGACAGTCCCGTCCATCCGGACGCGTACAGGACAGTCGCGACCATCCGGTCACGTACAGGACAGTCCCTTCCATCTGGACACATACAGGACAGTCTCGTCCATCCGGTCACGTACAGGACAGTCCCGTCCATCCGGACACGTACAGGACATTGCCGTCCTTCCAGACACGTACAGCACATTCCCGTCCATCCTGATAAGTACAGGACAGTCCCGTCCATCCGGACAAGTACAGGACATTTCCGTCCATCCAGACACGTACAGCACATTCCCGTCCATCCTGATACATACAGGACAGTCCCGTACTTCCGGACACGTACAGGATAGTCCCGTCCATCTGGACATGTACAGGACAGTCCCGTCCATCTGGACACATAAAGGACAGTCCCATCCATCCTCACACGTACAGGACAGACCCGTCCATCCGGACATGTACAGGGCAGCCACGTTCATCCGGACACGTACAAGACAGTCCTGACCATCCGGACACGTACAGGACAGTCCCATCCATCCGGACACGTGCAGGACAGTCCCGTCCATCCAGACACGTACAGGACACTCCCGTCCATCCGGACACGTACAGGACAGTCCCGAACTTCCAGACATGAACAGGACAGTCCTGTCCATACGTGCACATACAGGACAAGTCGTCCATCCGGACACGTACAGGACAGTCCCGTTCATCCGGGGGGCACAGTGGCATAGTGGTTAGCACTGTTGCCTCACAGCGCCAGGGACCCGGGTTCAAATCTGGCCTCGGGCGACTGTCTGTGTGGAGTTTGCGCATTCTCCCCGTGTCTGCGTGGGTTTCCTCCGGGTGCTCCGGTTTCCTCCCACAGTCCAAAGATGTGCGGGTTAGGTTGATTTGGCTATGATATATTGACCCTTAGTGTTAGGGGATTAAATACGTGGGGGTACGGGGTTACGGGGATAGGGTGGGATATGTGTCAGTGCAGGCTCAATGGGCCGAAATGGCCTCTATCTGTACTGTGGGGATTCTGTGTGATTCTGTGTGAGGACAGTCCCGAACTTCCAGACACGAACAGGACAGTCCCGTCCATACGTGCACATACAGGACAAGTCGTCCATCCAGACACGTACAGGACAGTCCCGGCCATCCAGACACATAAGGGTAGTGCCGTCCATCCGGACACGTAAAGGACAGTCCCGTCCATCCGGACACGTACAGGACAATCCCGTCCATCCGGACACGTACAGGACAGTCCTGTCCATCCAGACACGTACAGGACAGTCCCGTCCATCCGGACACGTACAGGAAAGTCCCGTCCATCCAGACACGTACAGGACAGTCCCGTCCATTCAGACACGTACAGGACAGTCACGTTCATCCGGACATGTACAGGACAGTCCCGTCCATTCGGACACGTCGAGGACAGTCCTGCCCATCCGGACACATATAGGACAGTCCCGTCCATCCGGAGATGTACAGGACAGTCCCGTCCATCCGGACACGTACAGGACAGTCCCGTCCATCCGGACACGTACAGAGCAGTCCCGTCCATCCAGACATGTACAGGCCAGTCCCGTCCATCCTGACACGTACAGGACAGACCCGGCCATTCGGACACGTACAGGACAGTCACGTTCATCCGGCCATGTACAGGACAGTCCCGCCCATCCAGACACGTCGAGGACAGTCCCGGCCATTCGGACACGTACAGGACAGTCCCGTCCATCTGGACACGTACAGGACATTCACATCCATCCGGACATGTAAAGGACAGTCCCATCCATTCGGACATGTACAGGACATTCCCGTCCATCCGGACACGTACAGGTCATTCCCGTCCATCCGGACACATACAGGACATTCCCGTCGATCCGGACAATTACAGGTCATTCCCGTCCATCCGGACACGTACAGGCCAATCCCGTCCATCCATAAACGTACAGTACATTCCCGTCCATCCGGACACGTACAGGACAATCCCGGCCATCCAGACATGTACAGGACAGTCACTTCCATCCTGACATGGACAGAACAGACCCGTCCATCCGGACACATAAAGGACAGTCCCATCCATCTTCACACATACAGGACAGACACGTCCATCCGGACATGTACAGGGCAGTCGCGTTCATCCGGACACGTACAAGACAGTCTTGACCATCCGGACACGTACAGGATAGTCCCGTCCATCCAGGCACATACAGGACAGTCCCATCCATCCGGACACATACAGGACAGTCCCGCCCATCCGGACACGTACAGGACAGTCCCGAACTTCCAGATACGAACAGGACAGTCCCGTCCATACGTGCACATACAGGACAAGTCGTCCATCCAGACACGTACAGGACAGTCCCGTCCATCCGGACACATACAGGACAGTCCTGTCCATCCAGACACATAGAGGACAGTCCCATCCATCCGGACACGTACAGGACATTCCCGTCCATCCGAACAATTACAGGTCATTCCCGTCCATCCGGACACGTACAGGACATTGCCGTCCTTCCAGACACGTACAGCACATTCCCGTCCATCCTGATATGTACAGGACAGTCCCGTCCATCCGGACAAGTACAGGACATTTCCGTCCATCCAGACACGTACAGCACATTCCCGTCCATCCTGATACATACAGGACAGTCCCGTACTTCCGGACACGTACAGGATAGTCCCGTCCATCTGGACATGTACAGGACAGTCCCGTCCATCTGGACACATAAAGGACAGTCCCATCCATCCTCACACGTACAGGACAGACCCGTCCATCCGGACATGTACAGGGCAGCCACGTTCATCCGGACACGTACAAGACAGTCCTGACCATCCGGACACGTACAGGACAGTCCCATCCATCCGGACACGTGCAGGACAGTCCCGTCCATCCAGACATGTACAGGACAGTCCCGTCCATCCGGACACGTACAGGAAAGTCCCGTCCATCCAGACACGTACAGGACAGTCCCGTCCATTCGGACACGTACAGGACAGTCACGTTCATCCGGGGGGCACAGTGGCATAGTGGTTAGCACTGTTGCCTCACAGCGCCAGGGACCCGGGTTCAAATCTGGCCTCGGGCGACTGTCTGTGTGGAGTTTGCGCATTCTCCCCGTGTCTGCGTGGGTTTCCTCCGGGTGCTCCGGTTTCCTCCCACAGTCCAAAGATGTGCGGGTTAGGTTGATTTGGCTATGATATATTGACCCTTAGTGTTAGGGGATTAAATACGTGGGGGTACGGGGTTACGGGGATAGGGTGGGATATGTGTCAGTGCAGGCTCAATGGGCCGAAATGGCCTCTATCTGTACTGTGGGGATTCTGTGTGATTCTGTGTGAGGACAGTCCCGAACTTCCAGACACGAACAGGACAGTCCCGTCCATACGTGCACATACAGGACAAGTCGTCCATCCAGACACGTACAGGACAGTCCCGGCCATCCGGACACATAAGGGTAGTGCCGTCCATCCGGACACGTACAAGACAGTCCCATCCATCCGGACACGTAAAGGACAGTCCCGTCCATCCGGACACGTACAGGACAATCCCGTCCATCCGGACACGTACAGGACAGTCCTGTCCATCCAGACACGTACAGGACAGTCCCGTCCATCCGGACACGTACAGGAAAGTCCCGTCCATCCAGACACGTACAGGACAGTCCCGTCCATTCGGACACGTACAGGACAGTCACGTTCATCCGGACATGTACAGGACAGTCCCGTCCATTCGGACACGTCGAGGACAGTCCTGCCCATCCAGACACATATAGGACAGTCCCATCCATCCGGAGATGTACAGGACAGTCCCGTCCATCCGGACACGTACAGGACAGTCCCGTCCATCCGGACACGTACAGAGCAGTCCCGTCCATCCGGACATGTACAGGCCAGTCCCGTCCATCCTGAAACGTACAGGACAGTCCCGGCCATTCGGACACGTACAGGACAGTCACGTTCATCCGGCCATGTACAGGACAGTCCCGCCCATCCAGACACGTCGAGGACAGTCCCGGCCATTCGGACACGTACAGGACAGTCCCATCCATCTGGACACGTACAGGACATTCACATCCATCCGGACATGTAAAGGACAGTCCCATCCATTCGGACATGTACAGGACATTCCCGTCCATCCGGACACGTACAGGTCATTCCCGTCCATCCGGACACATACAGGACATTCCCGTCGATCCGGACAATTACAGGTCATTCCCGTCCATCCGGACACGTACAGGCCAATCCCGTCCATCCATAAACGTACAGTACATTCCCGTCCATCCGGACACGTACAGGACAATCCCGGCCATCCAGACATGTACAGGACAGTCACTTCCATCCTGACATGGACAGAACAGACCCGTCCATCCGGACACATAAAGGACAGTCCCATCCATCTTCACACATACAGGACAGACACGTCCATCCGGACATGTACAGGGCAGTCGCGTTCATCCGGACACGTACAAGACAGTCTTGACCATCCGGACACGTACAGGATAGTCCCGTCCATCCAGGCACATACAGGACAGTCCCATTCATCCGGACACATACAGGACAGTCCCGCCCATCCGGACACGTACAGGACAGTCCCGAACTTCCAGATACGAACAGGACAGTCCCGTCCATACGTGCACATACAGGACAAGTCGTCCATCCAGACACGTACAGGACAGTCCCGTCCATCCGGACACATACAGGACAGTCCTGTCCATCCAGACACATAGAGGACAGTCCCATCCATCCGGACACGTACAGGACATTCCCGTCCATCCGAACAATTACAGGTCATTCCCGTCCATCCGGACACGTACAGGACATTCCCATCCATCCGGACACGTACAGGACAATCCCAGCCAGCCAGACATGTACAGGACAGTCACGTCCATCCTGACACATACAGGACAGACCCGTCCATCCGGACACACACAGGACAGTCCCGTCCATCCTTACACGTACAGGACAGACCCGTCCATCCGGACACGTGCAGGACAGTCCTCACCATCCAGACACGTATAGGACAGTCCCGAACATCCGGACACTTACAGGACAGTACCGAACATCCGGACATGGAAAGGACAGTCCCGTCCATCCGGACACATACAGGACATTCCCGTCCATCCGGACACTTACAGGACAGTCCCGTCCATCCAACATGTATAGGACAGTCCTGTCCATCCAGACAGGCACAGGACAGTCCCATCCATCCGGACACGTACAGGACAGTCCCATCCATCCGGACACGTACAGGCCAGTCCCGTCCATCCTCACACGTACAGGACAGTCCCGTCCATTCGGACACGTACAGGACAGTCACGTCCATCCGGACATGTAAAGGACAGTCCCACCCATCCAGACACGTCGAGGACAGTCCTGCCCATCCGGACACATATAGGACAGTCCCGTCCATCCGGACATGTACAGGACAGTCCCGTCCATCCGGACACGTACAGGACATTCCCGTCCATTATGACACGTACAGGACAGTCCCGTCCATCAAGACTCGTAAAGGATAGTCCCGCACATCCGGACATGTACAGGACAGTCCCATCCATGCGGACATGAACAGGACAGTCCCGATCATCCGGACACATACAGGACAGTACGGACCATCCGGACACGTACAGGACAGTCCCGTCCATCCGGACACGTACAGGACAGTCCCGTCAATTCAGACACGTACAGGACAGTCCCGTCCATCCAGACACGTACAGGACAGTCCCGTCTATTCGGACATGTAAGGACAGTCCCATCCATCCGGACACGTACAGGACAGTCCCGTCCATCCGGACACGTACAGGACAGTCCCGTCCATCCGGACATGTACAGGACAGTCCCGTCCATCCGGACACGTACAGAACAGTCCCGTCCATCCAGACACGTACAGGACAGTCCCGTCCATCCGGACACGTTGAGGACAGTCCCGTCCATCCGGACACGTACAGGACAGTCCCGTCCATCCGGACATGTACAGGACAGTCCCGTCCATCCAGACACATACAGGACAGTCCCGTCCATCCAGACACGTACAAGACAGTCCCGTCCATCCGGACACGTACAGGACAGTCCTCACCATCCAGACACGTATAGGACAGTCCCGAACATCCGGACACTTACAGGACAGTACCGAACATCCGAACATGGAAAGGACAGTCCCGTCCATCCGGACACATACAGGACATTCCCGTCCATCCGGACACTTACAGGACAGTCCCGTCCATCCAACATGTATAGGACAGTCCTGTCCATCCAGACACGTACAGGACAGTCCCGTCAATTCAGACACGTACAGGACAGTCCCGTCCATCCAGACACGTACAGGACAGTCCCGTCTATTCGGACACGTACAGGACAGTCCCGTCCATCCGGACATGTACAGGACAGTCCCGTCCATCCGGACACGTACAGGACAGTCCCGTCCATCCGGACATGTACAGGACAGTCCCATCCATCCGGACACGTACAGGACAGTCCCGTCCATCCGGACACGTACAGGACAGTCCCGTCCATCCGGACATGTACAGGACAGTCCCGTCCATCCGGACACGTACAGAACAGTCCCGTCCATCCAGACACGTACAGGACAGTCCCGTCCATCCGGACACGTTGAGGACAGTCCCGTCCATCCGGACACGTACAGGACAGTCCCGTCCATCCGGACATGTACAGGACAGTCCCGTCCATCCAGACACGTACAGGACAGTCCCGTCCATCCAGACACGTACAAGACAGTCCCGTCCATCCGGACACGTACAGGACAGTCTCGTCCATCCGGACATGTACAGGACAGTCCCGTCCATCCGGACATGTACAGGACTGTCCCGTCCATCCGGACACGTACAGGGCAGTCCCGTCCATCCTGACGCGTACAGGACAGTCGCGACCATCCGGTTACGTACAGGATAGACCCGTCCATCTGGACACGGAGAGGACAGTCCTGACCATTCGGACACGTACAGGACAGTCCTGTGCATCTGGAAGCGTACAGGACAGTCACGACCATCCGGACACGTACAGGACATTCCCGTCGATCCGGACAATTACAGGTCATTCCCGTCCATCTGGACACGTACAGGCCAATCCCGTCCATCCGTACATGTACAGGACATTCCCGTCCATCCGGACACGTGCAGGACAATCCCGGCCATCCAGACATGTACAGGACAGTCACTTCCATCCTGACACATACAGGACAGACACGTCCATCCACACACGTACAGGACAGTCCCATCCATCCGGACACATACAGGACAGTCCCGTCCACCCAGACACGTACAGGACAGTCCCATCCATCCGGACACATACAGGACAGACCCGTCCATCCTGACATGTACAGGACAGTCCCGTCCATCCGGACATGTACAGGACATTCCCGTCCATCCGGACACGTACAGGGCATTCCCGTCCATCCAGACACGTACAGGACATTCCCGTCCATCTGGACAATTACAGGTCATTCCCGTCCATCCGGACACGTACAGGCCAATCCCGTCCATCAGTACAAGTAAAGGACATTCCCATCCATCCGGACATGTACAGGACAATCCCGTCCATCCTGACAAGTACAGAAGAGACCCGTCCATCCGGACACGTGCAGGACAGTCCCGAACATCCGGACACTTACAGGACAGTACCGAACATCCGGACATGGAAAGGACAGTCCCGTCCATCCGGACACATACAGGACATTCCCATCCATCCGGACACGTACAGGACAGTCCCGTCCATCCGGACATGTAAAGGACAGTCCCACCCATCCGGACACATGTAGGACAGTCCCGTCCATCCGGACATGTACAGGACAGTCCCGTCCATCCGGACACGTACAGGACATTCCCGTCCATCCAGACACGTAGCGGAGAGTCCCGTCCATCTAGACACGTACAGGACATTCCCGTCCATCCAGACACGTAGCGGACAGTCCCGTCCATCCGGACACGTACAGGACATTCCCGTCCATCCAGACACGGAGCGGACAGTCCCGTCCATCCGGACACGTACAGGACAGTCCCGTCCATCCAGACACGGACAGGACAGTCCCGTCCATCCAGACACGTACAGGACAGTCCCGTCCATCCAGACACGTACAGGACAGTCCCGTCCATCCGGACACATACAGGGCAGTCCCGTCCATCCAGACACGTACAGGACAGTCCCATCCATCCGGACATGTACAGGACAGTCCCGTCAATTCGGACACGTACAGGACATTCCCTTCCATCCGGACACGTACAGGACAGCCCCATCCATCCGGACATGTACAGGACAGTCCCGTCAATTCGGACACGTACAGGACATTCCCTTTCATCCGGACACGTACAGGTCATTCCCGTCCATCCGGACACGTACAGGACAGACCAGTCCATCCGGACACGTAAGGACAGTCCCGTCCATCCGGACACGTACAGGACATTCCCATCCCTCCGGACACCTACAGGACAGTCCCGTCCATCCGGACACGTACAGGACAGTCCCATCCATCCGGACATGTACAGGACAGTCCTGTCCATCCGGACACGTACAGCACAGTCCTGTCCATCAGGTCACGTACAGGACAGTCCCGCCCATTCAGACACGTACAGGACAGACCCGTCCATCCAGAAACATACAGGGCAGTCCTGTCCATCCGGACACATAGAGGACAGTCCCGTCCATCCGGACACATACAGGACAGTCCCGTCCATCCGGGCACATAGAGGACAGTCCCGTCCATCCGGACACATACAGGACAGTCCAGTCCATCCGGGCACATAGAGGACAGTCCCGTCCATCCGGACACGTACAGGACAGTCCCGTCCATCTGGACACCTACAGGTCATTCCCGTCCATCCGGACACGTACAGGACATTCCCGTCCATCCGGACACGTGCAGGACAGTCCTCAGCATCCAGACACGTACAGGACAGTCCCGAACATCCGGACACTTACAGGACAGTACCGAACATCCGGACATGGAAAGGACAGTCCCGTCCATCCGGACACATACAGGACATTCCCGTCCATCCGGACACATACAGGACAGTCCCGTCCATCCAACACGTCCAGGACAGTCCCGTCCATCCGGACACGTACAGGCCAGTCCCGTCCATCCTGACACGTACAGGACAGTCCCGTCCATTCGGACACGTACAGGACAGTCACGTCCATCCGGACATGTAAAGGACAGTCCCACCCATCCAGACACGTCGAGGACAGCCCCGCCCATCCGGACACATATAGGACAGTCCCGTCCATCCGGACATGTACAGGACAGTCCCGTCCATCTGGACACGTACAGGACATTCCCGTCCATCCAGACACAAAGCGGACAGTCCCGTCCATCTGGACACATACAGGACAGTCCCGTCCATCCGGACACGTACAGGACAGTCCCGTCCATCCGGACTCAAGCAGGACAGTCACTTCCATCCGGATACCTACAGGACAGTTCCGTCCATCCGGACACGTACAGGACAGTCCCGTCCATCCAGACATGTAGAGGACAGTCCCGTCCATCCGGACACATACAGGACAGTCCCGTCCATCCGGGCTCAAGCAGGACAGTCACTTCCATCCGGATACCTACAGGACAGTTCCGTCCATCCGGACACGTACAGGACAGTCCCGTCCATCCGGACACGTACAGGACAGTACCATCCATCCGGACACGTACAGGACAGTCCCGTCCATCCAGACACGTACAGGACAGTACCATCCATCCGGACACGTACAGGACAGTCCCGTCCATCCGGACACGTACAGGACAGTCCCGTCCATCCGGACACGTACAGGACAGTCTCGTCCATCCAGACACGTACAGGACAGTCCCCTCCATCCAGACACGTACAAGACAGTCCCGTCCATATGGGCACATACAGGACAGGTCGTCCATCCAGACACGTACAGGACAGCCCTGTCCATCCGGACTCGTAAAGGACACTCCCGTCTATTCGGACACGTAAGGACAGTACCGTCCATCCGGACACGTACAGGACAGTCCCGTCCATCCGGACACGTAGAGGACAGTC
This sequence comes from Somniosus microcephalus, assembly GCF_052327205.1. Classification (NCBI taxonomy): domain Eukaryota; kingdom Metazoa; phylum Chordata; class Chondrichthyes; order Squaliformes; family Somniosidae; genus Somniosus; species Somniosus microcephalus. The sequence continues at coordinate 349,983,238 of NC_140990.1, read as the reverse complement.
CCGTCCATCCAGACACGTACAGGACAGGCCCGTCCATCCGGACACGTAAGGACAGTCCCGTCCATTCCGACACGTACAGAACAGTCCCGTCTATCAGGACACGTACAGGACAGTCCCGTCCATACAGACATGTACAGGACAGTCCCGTCCATCCGGACACATACAGGTCAGTCCCATTCATCCGGACATATACAGGACAGTCCCGTCCATCCGGACACGTACAGGACAGACCCGTCCATCCGGACACGTACAGGACAGTCCCGTCCATCCGGACACGTACAGGACAGTCCCGTCCATCCGGACACGTACAGGACAGTCCAGTCCATCCGGACACGTACAGGGCATTCCCGTCCATCCAGACATGTACAGGACATTCCCGTCCATCCGGACAATTACAGGTCATTCCCGTCCATCCGGACACGTACAGGCCAATCCCGTCCATCAGTACACGTACAGGACATTCCCATCCATCCGGACATGTACAGGACAATCCCGGCCATCCAGACATGTACAGGACAGATCCGTCCATCCGGACACATGCAGGACAGTCCTCACCATCCAGACACGTACAGGACAGTCCCGGACATCCGGACACTTGCAGGACAGTACCGAACATCCGGACATGGAAAGGACAGTCCCGTCCATCCGGACACATACAGGACATTCCCGTCCATCCGGACACGTGCAGGACAGTCCCATCCATCCAACATGTACAGGACAGTCCCGTCCATCCAGACAGGAACAGGACAGTCCCATCCATCCGGACACGTACAGGACAGTCCCGTCCATCCGGACACGTACAGGCCAGTCCCGTCCATCCTGACACGTACAGGACAGTCCCGTCCATTCGGACACGTACAGGACAGTCACGTCCATCCGGACACGTACAGGCCAGTCCCGTCCATCCTGACACGTACAGGACATTCCCGTCCATCCGGACACGTACAGGACAGTCCCATCCATCCAACATGTAGGGGCAGCACGGTGGCATAGTGGTTAGCACTGTTGCCTCACCGCGCCAGAGACCCGGGTTCGAATCCGGCCTCGGGTGACTGTCTGTGTGGAGTTTGCACATTCTCCCCGTGTTTGCGTGGGTTTTCTTCGGGTGCTCCGGTTTCCTCCCACAGTCCAAAGATGTGCGGGTTAGGTTGATTGGCTATGATAAATTGACCCTTAGTGTTAGGGGGATTAAATACGTGGGGTTACAGGGATCGGGTGGGGTATGTGTCGGTGCAGGCTCGATGGGCCGAAATGGCCTCTATCTGCACTGTGGGGTTTCTGTGATTTCTGTGATGTACAGGACAGTCCCGTCCATCCAGACAGGAACAGGACAGTCCCGTCCATCCTGACACGTACAGGACAGTCCCGTCCATTCGGCCACGTACAGGACAGTCACGTCCATCCGGACATGTAAAGGACAGTCCCACCCATCCAGACACGTCGAGGACAGTCCCGCCCATCCTGACACATATAGGACAGTCCCGTCCATCCGGACATGTACAGGACAGTCCCGTCCATCTGGACACGTACAAGACATTCCCGTCCATCCAGACACGTAGCAGACAGTCCCGTCCATCTGGACACATACAGGACAGTCCCGTCCATCCGGACACGTACAGGACAGTCCCGTCCATCCGGACTCAAGCAGGACAGTCACTTCCATCCGGATACCTACAGGACAGTTCCGTCCATCCGGACACGTACAGGACAGTCCCGTCCATCCAAACATGTAGAGGACAGTCCCGTCCATCCAGACACATACAGGACAGTCCCGTCCATCCGGACTCAAGCAGGACAGTCACTTCCATCCGGATACCTACAGGACAGTTCCGTCCATCCGGACACGTACAGGACAGTCCCGTCCATCCGGACACGTACAGGACAGTACCATCCATCCGGACACGTACAGGACAGTCCCGTCCATCCGGACACGTACAGGACAGTACCATCCATCCGGATACGTACAGGACAGTCCCGTCCATCCGGACACATACAGGACAGTCCCGTCCATCCGGACACGAACAGGACAGTCCCGTCCATCCAGACACGTACAGGACAGTCCCCTCCATCCGGACATGTACAGCACAGTCCCGTCTATTCGGACACGTAAGGACAGTCCCGTCCATCCGGACACGTACAGGACATTCCCATCCATCCAGACACGTACAGGACAGTCCCGTCCATATGGGCACATACAGGACAGGTCGTCCATCCAGACACGTACAGGACAGCCCTGTCCATCCGGACTCGTAAAGGACAGTCCCGTCTATTCGGACACGTAAGGACATTCCCGTCCATCCAGACACGTACAGGACAGTCCCATCCATCCGGACACGTAGAGGACAGTCCCGTCCATCCGGACACGTACAGGACAGGCCCGTCCATCCGGACATGTAAGGACAGTCCCGTCCATTCCGACACGTACAGGACAGTCCCGTCTATCAGGACACGTACAGGACAGTCCCGTCCATCCGGACACGTACAGGACAGTCTCGTCCATCCAGACACGTACAGGACAGTCCCCTCCATCCAGACACGTACAAGACAGTCCCGTCCATATGGGCACATACAGGACAGGTCGTCCATCCAGACACGTACAGGACAGCCCTGTCCATCCGGACTCGTAAAGGACACTCCCGTCTATTCGGACACGTAAGGACAGTACCGTCCATCCGGACACGTACAGGACAGTCCCGTCCATCCGGACACGTAGAGGACAGTCCCGTCCATCCAGACACGTACAGGACAGGCCCGTCCATCCGGACACGTAAGGACAGTCCCGTCCATTCCGACACGTACAGAACAGTCCCGTCTATCAGGACACGTACAGGACAGTCCCGTCCATACAGACATGTACAGGACAGTCCCGTCCATCCGGACACATACAGGTCAGTCCCATTCATCCGGACATATACAGGACAGTCCCGTCCATCCGGACACGTACAGGACAGACCCGTCCATCCGGACACGTACAGGACAGTCCCGTCCATCCGGACACGTACAGGACAGTCCCGTCCATCCGGACACGTACAGGACAGTCCAGTCCATCCGGACACGTACAGGGCATTCCCGTCCATCCAGACATGTACAGGACATTCCCGTCCATCCGGACAATTACAGGTCATTCCCGTCCATCCGGACACGTACAGGCCAATCCCGTCCATCAGTACACGTACAGGACATTCCCATCCATCCGGACATGTACAGGACAATCCCGGCCATCCAGACATGTACAGGACAGATCCGTCCATCCGGACACATGCAGGACAGTCCTCACCATCCAGACACGTACAGGACAGTCCCGGACATCCGGACACTTGCAGGACAGTACCGAACATCCGGACATGGAAAGGACAGTCCCGTCCATCCGGACACATACAGGACATTCCCGTCCATCCGGACACGTGCAGGACAGTCCCATCCATCCAACATGTACAGGACAGTCCCGTCCATCCAGACAGGAACAGGACAGTCCCATCCATCCGGACACGTACAGGACAGTCCCGTCCATCCGGACACGTACAGGCCAGTCCCGTCCATCCTGACACGTACAGGACAGTCCCGTCCATTCGGACACGTACAGGACAGTCACGTCCATCCGGACACGTACAGGCCAGTCCCGTCCATCCTGACACGTACAGGACATTCCCGTCCATCCGGACACGTACAGGACAGTCCCATCCATCCAACATGTAGGGGCAGCACGGTGGCATAGTGGTTAGCACTGTTGCCTCACCGCGCCAGAGACCCGGGTTCGAATCCGGCCTCGGGTGACTGTCTGTGTGGAGTTTGCACATTCTCCCCGTGTTTGCGTGGGTTTTCTTCGGGTGCTCCGGTTTCCTCCCACAGTCCAAAGATGTGCGGGTTAGGTTGATTGGCTATGATAAATTGACCCTTAGTGTTAGGGGGATTAAATACGTGGGGTTACAGGGATCGGGTGGGGTATGTGTCGGTGCAGGCTCGATGGGCCGAAATGGCCTCTATCTGCACTGTGGGGTTTCTGTGATTTCTGTGATGTACAGGACAGTCCCGTCCATCCAGACAGGAACAGGACAGTCCCGTCCATCCTGACACGTACAGGACAGTCCCGTCCATTCGGCCACGTACAGGACAGTCACGTCCATCCGGACATGTAAAGGACAGTCCCACCCATCCAGACACGTCGAGGACAGTCCCGCCCATCCTGACACATATAGGACAGTCCCGTCCATCCGGACATGTACAGGACAGTCCCGTCCATCTGGACACGTACAAGACATTCCCGTCCATCCAGACACGTAGCAGACAGTCCCGTCCATCTGGACACATACAGGACAGTCCCGTCCATCCGGACACGTACAGGACAGTCCCGTCCATCCGGACTCAAGCAGGACAGTCACTTCCATCCGGATACCTACAGGACAGTTCCGTCCATCCGGACACGTACAGGACAGTCCCGTCCATCCAAACATGTAGAGGACAGTCCCGTCCATCCAGACACATACAGGACAGTCCCGTCCATCCGGACTCAAGCAGGACAGTCACTTCCATCCGGATACCTACAGGACAGTTCCGTCCATCCGGACACGTACAGGACAGTCCCGTCCATCCGGACACGTACAGGACAGTACCATCCATCCGGACACGTACAGGACAGTCCCGTCCATCCGGACACGTACAGGACAGTACCATCCATCCGGATACGTACAGGACAGTCCCGTCCATCCGGACACATACAGGACAGTCCCGTCCATCCGGACACGAACAGGACAGTCCCGTCCATCCAGACACGTACAGGACAGTCCCCTCCATCCGGACATGTACAGCACAGTCCCGTCTATTCGGACACGTAAGGACAGTCCCGTCCATCCGGACACGTACAGGACAGTACCATCCATCCGGACACGTACAGGCCAGTCCCGTCCATCCTGACACGTACAGGACATTCCCGTCCATCCGGACACGTACAGGACAGTCCCATCCATCCAACATGTAGGGGCAGCATGGTGGCATAGTGGTTAGCACTGTTGCCTCACCGCGCCAGAGACCCGGGTTCGAATCCGGCCTCGGGTGACTGTCTGTGTGGAGTTTGCACATTCTCCCCGTGTTTGCGTGGGTTTTCTTCGGGTGCTCCGGTTTCCTCCCACAGTCCAAAGATGTGCGGGTTAGGTTGATTGGCTATGATAAATTGACCCTTAGTGTTAGGGGGATTAAATACGTGGGGTTACAGGGATCGGGTGGGGTATGTGTCGGTGCAGGCTCGATGGGCCGAAATGGCCTCTATCTGCACTGTGGGGTTTCTGTGATTTCTGTGATGTACAGGACAGTCCCGTCCATCCAGACAGGAACAGGACAGTCCCGTCCATCCTGACACGTACAGGACAGTCCCGTCCATTCGGCCACGTACAGGACAGTCACGTCCATCCGGACATGTAAAGGACAGTCCCACCCATCCAGACACGTCGAGGACAGTCCCGCCCATCCTGACACATATAGGACAGTCCCGTCCATCCGGACATGTACAGGACAGTCCCGTCCATCTGGACACGTACAAGACATTCCCGTCCATCCAGACACGTAGCAGACAGTCCCGTCCATCTGGACACATACAGGACAGTCCCGTCCATCCGGACACGTACAGGACAGTCCCGTCCATCCGGACTCAAGCAGGACAGTCACTTCCATCCGGATACCTACAGGACAGTTCCGTCCATCCGGACACGTACAGGACAGTCCCGTCCATCCAAACATGTAGAGGACAGTCCCGTCCATCCAGACACATACAGGACAGTCCCGTCCATCCGGACTCAAGCAGGACAGTCACTTCCATCCGGATACCTACAGGACAGTTCCGTCCATCCGGACACGTACAGGACAGTCCCGTCCATCCGGACACGTACAGGACAGTACCATCCATCCGGACACGTACAGGACAGTCCCGTCCATCCGGACACGTACAGGACAGTACCATCCATCCGGATACGTACAGGACAGTCCCGTCCATCCGGACACATACAGGACAGTCCCGTCCATCCGGACACGAACAGGACAGTCCCGTCCATCCAGACACGTACAGGACAGTCCCCTCCATCCGGACATGTACAGCACAGTCCCGTCTATTCGGACACGTAAGGACAGTCCCGTCCATCCGGACACGTACAGGACATTCCCATCCATCCAGACACGTACAGGACAGTCCCGTCCATATGGGCACATACAGGACAGGTCGTCCATCCAGACACGTACAGGACAGCCCTGTCCATCCGGACTCGTAAAGGACAGTCCCGTCTATTCGGACACGTAAGGACATTCCCGTCCATCCAGACACGTACAGGACAGTCCCATCCATCCGGACACGTAGAGGACAGTCCCGTCCATCTGGACACGTACAGGACAGGCCCGTCCATCCGGACATGTAAGGACAGTCCCGTCCATTCCGACACGTACAGGACAGTCCCGTCTATCAGGACACGTACAGGACAGTCCCGTCCATACAGACATGTACAGGACAGTCCCGTCCATCCGTACACATACAGGTCAGTCCCATTCATCCGGACATATACAGGACAGTCCCGTCCATCCGGACACGTACAGGACAGACCCGTCCATCCGGACACGTACAGGACAGTCCCGTCCATCCGGACACATACAGGGCAGTCCCATCCATCCGGACACGTACAGGACAGTCCAGTCCATCCGGACACGTACAGGGCATTCCCGTCCATCCGGACACTTACAGGACATTCCCGTCCATCCGGACAATTACAGGTCATTCCCGTCCATCCGGACACGTACAGGCCAATCCCGTCCATCAGTACACGTACAGGACATTCCCATCCATCCGGACATGTACAGGACAATCCCGGCCATCCAGACACGTACAGGACAGACCCGTCCATCCGGACACGTGCAGGACAGTCCTCACCATCCAGACACGTACAGGACAGTCCCAGACATCCGGACACTTGCAGGACAGTACCGAACATCCGGCCATGGAAAGGACAGTCCCGTCCATCCGGACACATACAGGACATTCCCGTCCATCCGGACACGTACAGGACAGTCCCGTCCATCCAACATGTACAGGACAGTCCCGTCCATCCAGAGAAGAACAGGACAGTCCCATCCATCCGGACATGTACAGGACAGTCCCGTCCATCCGGACACGTACAGGCCAGTCCCGTCCATCCTGACACGTACAGGACAGTCCCGTCCATTCGGGCACGTACATGACAGTCGCGTCCATCTGGACACGTACAGGCCAGTCCCGTCCATCCTGACACGTACAGGACATTCCCGTCCATCCGGACACGTACAGGACAGTCCCATCCATCCAACATGTACAGGACAGTCCCGTCCATCCAGACAGGAACAGGACAGTCCCGTCCATCCGGACACGTACAGGCCAGTCCCGTCCATCCTGACACGTACAGGACAGTCCCGTCCATCCGGACACGTACAGGACATTCCCGTCCATCCAGACACTTAGAGGAGAGTCCCATCCATCCGGACAAGTACAGGACAGTCCCGTCCATCCGGACATGTACAGGACAGTCCCGTCCATTATGACACGTACAGGACAGTCCCGTCCATCAAGACTCGTAAAGGATAGTCCCGCACATCCGGACATGTACAAGACAGTCCCATCCATGCGGACATGAACAGGACAGTCCCAATCATCCGGACACATACAGGACAGTACCGACCATCCGGACACGTACAGGACAGTCCCGTCCATCCGGACACGTACAGGACAGTCCCGTCAATTCAGACATGTACAGGACAGTCCCGTCCATCCTGACATGTAGAGGACAGTCCCGTCCATCCGGACACATACAGGACAGTCCCATCCATCCGGACTCAAGCAGGACAGTCCCTTCCATCCGGATACCTACAGGACAGTTCCGTCCATCCGGACACGTACAGGACAGTACCATCCATCCGGACACGTACAGGACAGTCCCGTCCATCCGGACACGTACAGGACAGTCCCGTCCATCCGGACACGTGCAGGACTGTCCTGTCCATCCAGACACGTACAGGACAGTCCCGTCCGTCCGGACATGTACAGGACAGTCCCGTCCAACCAGACATGTACAGGACAGTCCTGACCATCCGGACAGGTACAGTACATTCCCATCCATCCGGACATGTACAGGTCATTCCCATCCATCCGGACACGTACAGGACATTCCCTTCCATCCGGACACGTACAGGTCATTCCCGTCCATCCGGACACGTACAGGACATTCCCGTCCATCCAGACACGTACAGGACAGTCCTGTCCATATGGGCACATACAGGACAGGTTGTCCATCCAGAAACGTACAGGACAGTCCAGTCCATCCGGACACGTAAGGACAGTCCCGTCCATCCGGACACGTACAGGACATTCCCATCCCTCCGGACACCTACAGGACAGTCCCGTCCATCTGGACACGTACAGCACAGTCCCATCCATCCGGACACATACAGGACTGTCCTGTCCATCCGGACACGTACAGAACAGTCCTGTCCATCAGGTCACGTACAGAACAGTCCTGTCCATCAGGTCACGTACAGGACAGTCCCGTCCATCCGGACACATACAGGGCAGTCCCGTCCATCCGGACATGTACAGGACAGTCCCGTCTATTCGGACACGTAAGGACAGTCCCGTCCATCCGGACACATACAGGACAGTCCAGTCCATCCGGACACATAGAGGACAGTCCCGTCCATCCGGACACGTACAGGACAGTCCCGTTCATTCGGACACGTACAGGACATTCCCGTCCATCCGGACACGTACAGGTCATTCCCGTCCATCCGGACACGTACAGGACATTCCCGTCCATCCGGACAATTACAGTTCATTCCCGTCCATCCAGACACGTCCAGGCCAATCCCGTCCATCCGTACACGTACAGGACATTCCCATCCATCCAGACACGTACAGGACAATCCCGGCCATCCAGACATGTACAGGACAGTCACGTCCATCCTGACACATACAGGACAGTCCCGTCCATCCGGACACATACAGGACATTCCCATCCATCCAGGCACGTACAGGACAGTACCGAACCTCCGGACATGGAAAGGACATTCCTGTCCATCCGGACACATACAGGACATTCCCGTCCATCCGGACACGTACAGGCCAGTCCCGTCCATCCTGACATGTACAGGACAGTCCCGTCCATTCGGACACGTACAGGACAGTCACGTCCATCCGGACATGTAAAGGACAGTCCCACCCATCCAGACACGTCGAGGACAGTCCCGCCCATCCGCACACATATAGGACAGTCCCGTCCATCCGGACATGTACAGGACAGTCCCGTCCATCCGGACACCTACAGGACATTCCCGTCCATCCAGACACATAGCGGACAGTCCCGTCCATCTGGACACATACAGGACAGTCCCGTCCATCCAGACATGTACAGGACTGTCCCATCCATCCGGACACGTAGAGGAGAGTCCCGTCCATCCGGACAAGTACAGGACAGTCCCGTCCATCCGGACACGTACAGGACAGTCCCAACCATCCGAACACGTAGAGGACAGTCCCGTCCATTATGACACGTACAGGACAGTCCCGTCCATCAAGACTCGTAAAGGATAGCCCCACACATCCGGACATGTACAGGACAGTCCCATCCATGCGGACATGAACAGGACAGTTCCGATCATCCGGACACATACAGGACAGTAACGACCATCCGGACACGTACAGGACAGTCCCGTCCATCCGGAGACGTACAGGACAGTCCCGTCAATTCAGACACGTACAGGACAGTCCCATCCATCCAGACATGTAGAGGACAGTCCCGTCCATCCGGACACATACAGAACAGTCCCATCCATCCGGACTCAAGCAGGACAGTCCCTTCCATCCGGATACCTACAGGACAGTTCCGTCCATCCGGACACGTACAGGACAATCCCGTCCATCCGGACACGTACAGGACAGTACCATCCATCCGGACACGTACAGGACAGTCCCGTCCATCCGGACACGTACAGGACAGTCCTATCCATCCGGACACGTACAGGACAGTCCTGTCCATCCAGACACGTACAGGACAGTCCCCTCCATCTGGACATGTACAGGACAGTCCCGTCCATCCGGACATGTACAGGAGAGTCCCGTCCAACCAGACATGTACAGGACAGTCCTGACCATCCGGACACGTACAGGACTTTCCCATCCATCCGGACATGTACAGGACAGTCCCGTCCATTCGGACACGCACAGGACATTCCCTTCCATTGGGACGCGTACAGGTCATTCCCGTCCATCCAGACACGTACAGGACAGTCCCGTCCATATGGGCACATATAGGACAGGTCATCCATCCAGAAACGTACAGGACAGTCCAGTCCATCCGGACACGTAAGGACAGTCCCGTCCATCCGGACACGTACAACACATTCCCATCCCTCCGGACACCTACAGTGCAGTCCCGTCCATCCGGACATGTACAGGACAGTCCCGTCCATCCAGAAACATACAGGGCAGTCCCGTCCATTCGGACACATACAGGGCAGTCCCGTCCATCCGGACTCGTAAAGGATAGTCCCGTCTATTCGGACATGGAAGGACAGTCCCGTCCATCCGGACACGTACAGGACAATCCCGTCCATCCGGACACGTAAGGAAAGTCCCGTCCATTCCGACACGTACAGGACAGTCCCGTCCATCCGGACACGTACAGGACAGTCCCATCCATCCGGACACATACAGGACAGTCCCGTCCATCCGGATGCGTACAGGACAGTCGCGACCATCCGGACACATACAGGACAGTCCCGTCCATCCGGACACGTACAGGACAGTCCCGTCCATCCGGACACGTACAGGCCAGTCCCGTCCATCCTGACACGTACAGGACAGTCCCGTCCATTCGGACACGTACAGGACAGTCACGTCCATCCGGACACGTACAGGCCAGTCCCGTCCATCCTGACACGTACAGGACATTCCCGTCCATCCGGACACGTACAGGACAGTCCCGTCCATCCAACATGTACAGGACAGTCCCGTCCATCCAGACAGGAACAGGACAGTCCCGTCCATCCGGACACGTACAGGCCAGTCCCGTCCATCCTGACACGTACAGGACAGTCCCGTCCATCCGGACACGTACAGGACATTCCCGTCCATCCAGACACGTAGAGGAGAGTCCCATCCATCCGGACAAGTACAGGACAGTCCCGTCCATCCGGACATGTACAGGACAGTCCCGCCCATTATGACACGTACAGGACAGTCCCGTCCATCAAGACTCGTAAAGGATAGTCCCGCACATCCGGACATGTACAGGACAGTCCCATCCATGCGGACACGAACAGGACAGTCCCGATCATCCGGACACATACAGGACAGTACCGACCATCCGGACACGTACAGGACAGTCCCGTCCATCCGGACACGTACAGGACAGTCCCGTCAATTCAGACATGTAGAGGACAGTCCCGTCCATCCAGACATGTAGAGGACAGTCCCGTCCATCCGGACACATACAGGACAGTCCCATCCATCCGGACTCAAGCAGGACAGTCCCTTCCATCCGGATACCTACAGGACAGTTCCGTCCATCCGGACACGTACAGGACAGTACCATCCATCCGGACACGTACAGGACAGTCCCGTCCATCCGGACACGTACAGGACTGTCTCGTCCATCCGGACACGTGCAGGACAGTCCTGTCCATCCAGACACGTACAGGACAGTCCCGTCCGTCCGGACATGTACAGGACAGTCCCGTCCAACCAGACATGTGCAGGACAGTCCTGACCATCCGGACAGGTACAGGACATTCCCATCCATCCGGACATGTACAGGTCATTCCCGTTCATCCGGACACGTACAGGACATTCCCTTCCATCCGGACACGTACAGGTAATTCCCGTCCATCCGGACACGTACAGGACATTCCCGTCCATCCAGACACGTACAGGACAGTCCTGTCCATATGGGCACATACAGGACAGGTTGTCCATCCAGAAACGTACAGGACAGTCCAGTCCATCCGGACACGTAAGGACAGTCCCGTCCATCCGGACACGTACAGGACATTCCCATCCCTCCGGACACCTACAGGACAGTCCCGTCCATCTGGACACGTACAGCACAGTCCCATCCATCCGGACACATACAGGACAGTCCTGTCCATCCGGACACGTACAGAACAGTCCTGTCCATCAGGTCACGTACAGAACAGTCCTGTCCATCAGGTCACGTACAGGACAGTCCCGTCCATCCGGACACGTACAGGACAGTCCCGTCCATCCGGACACATACAGGGCAATCCCGTCCATCCGGACATGTACAGGACAGTCCCGTCTATTCGGACACGTAAGGACAGTCCCGTCCATCCGGACACATACAGGACAGCCCAGTCCATCCGGACACATAGAGGACAGTCCCGTCCATCCGGACACGTACAGGACATTCCCGTCCATCCGGACACGTACAGGTCATTCCCGTCCATCCGAACACGTACAGGACATTCCCGTCCATCCGGACAATTACAGGTCATTCCCGTCCATCCGGACACGTCCAGGCCAATCCCGTCCATCCGTACACGTACAGGACATTCCCATCCATCCGGACACGTACAGGACAATCCCGGCCATCCAGACATGTACAGGACAGTCACGTCCATCCTGACACATACAGGACAGTCCCGTCCATCCGGACACATACAGGACATTCCCATCCATCCAGACACGTACAGGACAGTACCGAACCTCCGGACATGGAAAGGACAGTCCTGTCCATCCGGACACATACAGGACATTCCCGTCCATCCGGACACGTACAGGCCAGTCCCGTCCATCCTGACACGTACAGGACAGTCCCGTCCATTCGGACACGTACAGGACAGTCACGTCCATCCGGACATGTAAAGGACAGTCCCACCCATCCAGACACGTCGAGGACAGTCCCGCCCATCCGCACACATATAGGACAGTCCCGTCCATCCGGACATGTACAGGACAGTCCCGTCCATCCGGACACCTACAGGACATTCCCGTCCATCCAGACACGTAGCGGACAGTCCCGTCCATCTGGACACATACAGGACAGTCCCGTCCATCCGGACATGTACAGGACTGTCCCATCCATCCGGACATGTAGAGGAGAGTCCCGTCCATCCGGACAAGTACAGGACAGTCCCGTCCATCCAGACACGTACAGGACAGTCCCAACCATCCGAACACGTAGAGGACAGTCCCATCCATTATGACACGTACAGGACAGTCCCGTCCATCAAGACTCGTAAAGGATAGCCCCACACATCCGGACATGTACAGGACAGTCCCATCCATGCGGACACGAACAGGACAGTTCCGATCATCCAGACACATACAGGACAGTAACGACCATCCGGACACGTACAGGACAGTCCCGTCCATCCGGAGACGTACAGGACAGTCCCTTCAATTCAGACACGTACAGGACAGTCCCATCCATCCAGACATGTAGAGGACAGTCCCGTCCATCCGGACACATACAGAACAGTCCCATCCATCCGGACTCAAGCAGGACAGTCCCTTCCATCCGGATACCTACAGGACAGTTCCGTCCATCCGGACACGTACAGGACAGTCCCGTCCATCCGGACACGTACAGGACAGTACCATCCATCCGGACACGTACAGGACAGTCCCGTCCATCCGGACACGTACAGGACAGTCCTATCCATCCGGACACGTACAGGACAGTCCTGTCCATCCAGACACGTACAGGACAGTCCCCTCCATCTGGACATGTACAGGACAGTCCCGTCCATCCGGACATGTACAGGAGAGTCCCGTCCAACCAGACATATGCAGGACAGTCCTGACCATCCGGACACGTACAGGACTTTCCCATCCATCAGGACATGTACAGGACAGTCCCGTCCATTCGGACACGCACAGGACATTCCCTTCCATCGGGACGCGTACAGGTCATTCCCGTCCATCCAGACACGTACAGGACAGTCCCGTCCATATGGGCACATATAGGACAGGTCATCCATCCAGAAACGTACAGGACAGCCCAGTCCATCCGGACACGTAAGGACTGTCCCGTCCATCCGGACACGTACAACACATTCCCATCCCTCCGGACACCTACAGTGCAGTCCCGTCCATCCGGACACGTACAGGACAGTCCCGTCCATCCAGAAACATACAGGGCAGTCCTGTCCATCCGGACACATACAGGGCAGTCCCGTCCATCCGGACTCGTAAAGGATAGTCCCGTCTATTCGGACATGGAAGGACAGTCCCGTCCATCCGGACACGTACAGGACAATCCCGTCCATCCGGACACGTAAGGAAAGTCCCGTCCATTCCGACACGTACAGGACAGTCCCGTCCATCCGGACACATACAGGACAGTCCCGTCCATCCGGACACATACAGGACAGTCCCGTCCATCTGGATGCGTACAGGACAGTTGCGACCATCCGGACACATACAGGACAGTCCCGTCCATCCGGACACGTACAGGACTGTCCCGTCCATCCGGACACGTACAGGCCAGTCCCGTCCATCCTGACACGTACAGGACAGTCCCGTCCATTCGGACACGTACAGGACAGTCACGTCCATCCGGACACGTACAGGCCAGTCCCGTCCATCCTGACACGTACAGGACATTCCCGTCCATCCGGACACGTACAGGACAGTCCCGTCCATCCAACATGTACAGGACAGTCCCGTCCATCCAGACAGGAACAGGACAGTCCCGTCCATCCGGACACGTACAGGCCAGTCCCGTCCATCCGGACACGTACAGGACATTCCCGTCCATCCAGACACGTAGAGGAGAGTCCCATCCATCCGGACATGTACAGGACAGTCCCGTCCATCCGGACATGTACAGGACAGTCCCGTCCATTATGACACGTACAGGACAGTCCCGTCCATCAAGACTCGTAAAGGATAGTCCCGCACATCCGGACATGTACAGGACAGTCCCATCCATGCAGACACGAACAGGACAGTCCCGATCATCCGGACGCATACAGGACAGTACCGACCATCCGGACACGTACAGGACAGTCCCGTCCATCCGGACACGTACAGGACAGTCCCGTCAATTCAGACATGTACAGGACAGTCCCGTCCATCCAGACATGTAGAGGACAGTCCCGTCCATCCGGACACATACAGGACAGTCCCATCCATCCGGACTCAAGCAGGACAGTCCCTTCCATCCGGATACCTACAGGACAGTTCCGTCCATCCGGACACGTACAGGACAGTACCATCCATCCGGACACGTACAGGACAGTCCCGTCCATCCGGACACGTACAGGACAGTCCCGTCCATCCAGGCATGTGCAGGACAGTCCTGTCCATCCAGACACGTACAGGACAGTCCCGTCCGTCCGGACATGTACAGGACAGTCCCGTCCAACCAGACATGTACAGGACAGTCCTGACCATCCGGACAGGTACAGGACATTCCCATCCATCCGGACATGTACAGGTCATTCCCGTCCATCCGGACACGTACAGGACATTCCCTTCCATCCGGACACGTACAGGTAATTCCCGTCCATCCGGACACGTACAGGACATTCCCGTCCATCCAGACACGTACAGGACAGTCCTGTCCATATGGGCACATACAGGACAGGTTGTCCATCCAGAAACGTACAGGACAGTCCAGTCCATCCGGACACGTAAGGACAGTCCCGTCCATCCGGACACGTACAGGACATTCCCATCCCTCCGGACACCTACAGGACAGTCCCGTCCATCTGGACACGTACAGCACAGTCCCATCCATCCGGACACATACAGGACAGTCCTGTCCATCCGGACACGTACAGAACAGTCCTGTCCATCAGGTCACGTACAGAACAGTCCTGTCCATCAGGTCACGTACAGGACAGTCCCGTCCATCCGGACACGTACAGGACAGTCCCGTCCATCCGGACACATACAGGGCAGTCCCGTCCATCCAGACATGTACAGGACAGTCCCATCTATTCGGACATGTAAGGACAGTCCCGTCCATCCGGACACATACAGGACAGTCCAGTCCATCCGGACACATAGAGGACAGTCCCGTCCATCCGGACACGTACAGGACATTCCCGTCCATCCGGACACGTACAGGTCATTCCCGTCCATCCGGACACGTACAGGACATTCCCGTCCATCCGGACAATTACAGGTCATTCCCGTCCATCCGGACACGTCCAGGCCAATCCCGTCCATCCGTACACGTACAGGACATTCCCATCCATCCAGACATGTACAGGACAATCCCGGCCATCCAGACATGTACAGGACAGTCACGTCCATCCTGACACATACAGGACAGTCCCGTCCATCCGGACACATACAGGACATTCCCATCCATCCAGACACGTACAGGACAGTACCGAACCTCCAGACATGGAAAGGACAGTCCTGTCCATCCGGACACATACAGGACATTCCCGTCCATCCGGACACGTACAGGCAAGTCCCGTCCATCCTGACACGTACAGGACAGTCCCGTCCATTTGGACACGTACAGGACAGTCACGTCCATCCGGACATGTAAAGGACAGTCCCACCCATCCAGACACGTCGAGGACAGACCCGCCCATCCGCACACATATAGGACAGTCCCGTCCATCCGGACATGTACAGGACAGTCCCGTCCATCCGGACACCTGCAGGACATTCCCGTCCATCCAGACACGTAGCGGACAGTCCCGTCCATCTGGACACATACAGGACAGTCCCGTCCATCCGGACATGTACAGGACAGTCCCATCCATCCGGACACATAGAGGAGAGTCCCGTCCATCCGGACAAGTACAGGACAGTCCCGTCCATCCGGACACGTACAGGACAGTCCCAACCATCCGAACACGTAGAGGACAGTCCCGTCCATTATGACACGTACAGGACAGTCCCGTCCATCAAGACTCGTAAAGGATAGCCCCACACATCCGGACATGTACAGGACAGTCCCATCCATGCGGACACGAACAGGACAGTGCCGATCATCCGGACACATACAGGACAGTACCGACCATCTGGACACGTACAGGACAGTCCCGTCCATCCGGACACGTACAGGACAGTCCCAACCATCCGAACACGTACAGGACAGTCCCATCCATTATGACACGTACAGGACAGTCCCGTCCATCAAGACTCGTAAAGGATAGCCCCACACATCCGGACATGTACAGGACAGTCCCATCCATGCGGACACGAACAGGACAGTGCCGATCATCCGGACACATACAGGACAGTAACGACCATCCGGACACGTACAGGACAGTCCCGTCCATCCGGAGACGTACAGGACAGTCCCGTCAATTCAGACACGTACAGGACAGTCCCATCCATCCAGACATGTAGAGGACAGTCCCGTCCATCCGGACACATACAGGACAGTCCCATCCATCCGGGCTCAAGCAGGACAGTCCCTTCCATCCGGATACCTACAGGACTGTTCCGTCCATCCGGGCACGTACAGGACAGTCCCGTCCATCCGGACACGTACAGGACAGTACCATCCATCCGGACACGTACAGGACAGTCCCGTCCATCCGGACACGTACAGGACAGTCCTGTCCATCCGGACACGTACAGGACAGTCCTGTCCATCCAGGCACGTACAGGACAGTCCCCTCCATCCGGACACGTACAGGACAGTCCCGTCCATCCGGACATGTACAGGAGAGTCCCGTCCAACCAGACATGTACAGGACAGTCCTGACCATCCGGACACGTACACGACATTCCCATCCATCCGGACATGTACAGGACAGTCCCGTCCATTCGGACATGCACAGGACATTCCCTTCCATCGGGACGCGTACAGGTCATTCCCGTCCATCCAGACACGTACAGGACAGTCCCGTCCATATGGGCACATACAGGACAGGTCATCCATCCAGACACGTACAGGACAGTCCAGTCCATCCGGACACGTAAGGACAGTCCCGTCCATCCGGACACGTACAACACATTCCCATCCCTCCGGACACCTACAGTGCAGTCCCGTCCATCCGGACTCGTACAGGACAGTCCCGTCCATCCAGAAACATACAGGGCAGTCCTGTCCATCCGGACACATACAGGGCAGTCCCATCCATCCGGACTCGTAAAGGATAGTCCCGTCTATTCAGACATGTAAGGACAGTCCCGTCCATCCGGACACGTACAGGACAATCCCGTCCATCCGGACACGTAAGGAAAGTCCCGTCCATTCCAACACGTACAGGACAGTCCCGTCCATCCGGACACGTACAGGACAGTCCCGTCCATCCGGACACATACAGGACAGTCCCGTCCATCCGGATGCGTACAGGACAGTCGTGACCATCCGGACACATACAGGACAGTCCCGTCCATCCGGACACGTACAGGACAGTCCCGTCCATCCGGACACGTACAAGACAGTCCCGTCCTTCCAGACACGTACAGCACATTCCCGTCCATCCTGACACGTACAGGACAGTCCCGTCCATCCGGACAAGTACAGGACATTCCCGTCCATCCGGGCACGTACAGGACATTCCCATCCCTCCGGACACCTACAGGACAGTCCTGTCCATCCGGACACATACAGGGCAGTCCCGTCCATCCGGACAATTACAGGTCATTCCCGTCCATCCGGACACGTCCAGGCCAATCCCGTCCATCCGTAAACGTACAGGACAATCCCGGCCATCCAGACATGTACAGGAGAGTCCTCACCATCCAGACACGTACAGGACAGTCCCAAACATCCGGACACTTACAGGACAGTACCGAACATCCGGACATGGAAAGGACAGTCCCGTCCATCCGGACACGTACAGGACAGTCACATCCATCCGGACATGTAAAGGACAGTCCCACCCATCCAGACACATTGAGGACAGTCCCGCCCATCCTGACACGTACAGGACAGTCACGTCCATCCGGACATGTACAGGACAGTCCCGTCCATCCGGACACGTAGCAGACAGTCCCGTCCATCCAGACATGTACAGGACAGTCCCGTCCATCCGGACATGTACAGGACAGTCCCATCCATCCGGACACGTAGAGGAGAGTCCCGACCATCCGAACACGTACAGGACAGTCCCGTCCATTATGACATGTACAGGACAGTCCCGTCCATCAAGACTCGTAAAGGATAGTCCCACACATCCGGACATGTACAGGACAATCCCATCCATGCGGACACGAACAGGACAGTTCCGATCATCCGGACACATACAGGACAGTAACGACTATCCGGACACATACAGGACAGTCCCGTCCATCCGGACACGTACAGGACAGTCCCGTCCATCCGGACACATACAGGACAGTCCCGTCAATTCAGACACGTACAGGACAGTCCCGTCCATCCGGACACGTACAGGACAGTCCCGTCCATCCAGACATGTAGAGGACAGTCCCGTCCATCTGGACACATACAGGACAGTCCCATCCATCCGGACTCAAGCAGGACAGTCCCTTCCATCCGGATACCTACAGGACAGTTCCGTCCATCCGGACACGTACAGGACAGTCCCGTCTATCCAGACACGTACAGGACAGTAGCATCCATCCGGACACGTACAGGTCAGTCCCGTCCATCCGGACACGTACAGGACAGTCCTGTCCATCCGGACATGTACAGGACAGTCCTGTCCATCCAGACACGTACAGGACAGTCCCCTCCATCCGGACACGTACAGGACAGTCCCGTCCATCCGGACATGTACAGGACAGTCCCGTCCATCCAGACACGTACAGGACAGTCCCATCCATCCGGACATGTACAGGAGAGTCCCGTCCAACCAGACATGTACAGGACAGTCCTGACCATCCGGACACGTACAGGACATTCCCATCCATCCGGACATGTACAGGACAATCCCATCCATTCGGACATGCACAGGACATTCCCTTCCATCGGGACGCGTACAGGTCATTCCCGTCCATCCAGACACGTACAGGACAGTCCCGTCCATATGGGCACATACAGGACAGGTCGTCCATGCAGACACGTACAGGACAGTCCAGTCCATCCGGACACGTAAGGACAGTCCCGTCCATCCGGACACGTACAGGACATTCCCATCCCTCCGGACACCTACAGGGCAGTCCCGTCCATCCGGACACGTACAGGACAGTCCCGTCCATCCGGACATGTACAGGACAGTCCTGTCCATCCGGACACGTACAGCACACTGACATCCATCCGGACACGTACAGGACAGTCCTGCCCATCCGGACACGTACAGAACAGACCTGTCCTTCAGGTCACGTACAGGACAGTCCTGCCCATTCAGACACGTACAGGACAGTCCCGTCCATCCAGAAACATACAGGGCAGTCCTGTCCATCCGGACACATACAGGGCAGTTCCGCCCATCCAGACTCGTAAAGGATAGTCCCGTCTATTCGGACATGTAAGGACAGTCCCATCCATCCGGACACGTACAGAACAGTCCCGTCCATCCGGACACCTAGAGGACAGTCCCGTCCATCCGGACACGTACAGGACAGTCCCGTCCATCCGGACACGTACAGGACAGTCCCGTCCATCCGGACACGTAGAGGACAGTCCCGTCCATCCAGACACGTACAGGACAATCCCGTCCATCCGGACACATAAGGAAAGTCCCGTCCATTCCGACACGTACAGGACAGTCCCGTCTATCAGGACACGTACAGGACAGTCCCGTCCATACAGACATGTACAGGATAGTCCCATCCATCCAGACATGTACATGACAGACCCATCCATCCGGACACGTACAGGACAGTCCCGTCCATCCGGACATGTACAGGACATTGCCGTCCTTCCAGACATGTACAGCACATTCCCGTCCATCCTGACATGTACAGGACAGTCCCGTCCATCCGGACAAGTACAGGACATTTCCGTCCATCCAGACACGTACAGGACAGTCCCGTACATCCGGACACGTACAGGATAGTCCCGTCCATCCGGACACGTACAGGACAGTCCCATCCATCCGGACACATAAAGGACAGTCCCGTCCATCCAGACACGTACAGGACAGTTCCATCCATCCAGACACGTACAGGACAGTCCCGTACATCCGGACACGTACAGGACATTCCCATCCATCTGGTAATGTACAGGACAGTCCCATCCATACGTGCACATACAGGACAAGTCGTCCATCCAGACACGTACAGGACAGTCCCGGCCATCCGGACACATAAGACAGTCCCGTCCATCCGGACACGTACAGGACAGTCCCGTTCATCCGGGGGGCACAGTGGCATAGTGGTTAGCACTGTTGCCTCACAGCGCCAGGGACCCGGGTTCAAATCTGGCCTCGGGCGGCTGTCTGTGTGGAGTTTGCACATTCTCCCTGTGTCTGCGTGGGTTTCCTCCGGGTGCTCCGGTTTCCTCCCACAGTCCAAAGATGTGCGGGTTAGGTTGATTTGGCTATGATATATTGACCCTTAGTGTAAGGGGATTAAATACGTGGGGGTACGGGGTTACGGGGATAGGGTGGGATATGTGTCAGTGCAGGCTCAATGGGCCGAAATGGCCTCTATCTGTACTGTGGGGATTCTGTGTGATTCTGTGTGAGGACAGTCCCGAACTTCCAGACACGAACAGGACAGTCCCGTCCATACGTGCACATACAGGACAAGTCGTCCATCCAGACACGTACAGGACAGTCCCGGCCATCCGGACACATAAGGACTGTCCCGTCCATCCAGACACGTACAGGACAGTCCCATCCACCCGGACATGTACAGGACAATCCCGTCCATCCGGACATGTACAGGACAGTCCTGTCCATCCAGACACGTACAGGACAGTCCCGTCCATCCAGACACGTACAGGAAAGTCCCATCCTTCCGGACACGTGCAGGACAGTCCTGACCATCCAGACTCGTACAGGACAATCCCGTCCATCCGGACATGTACAGGACAGTCCTGACCATCCAGACTCATACAGGACAGTCCCGTCCATCCGGACACATACAGGAAAGTCCCGTCCATCCGGACACGTGCAGGACAGTCCTGACCATCCAGACATGTACAGGACAGTCACTTCCATCCTGACACATACAGGACAGACACGCCCATCCGGACATGTACAGGACAGTCCCATCCATCCTCACACGTACAGGACAGACCCGTCCATCCGGAC
This sequence comes from Somniosus microcephalus, assembly GCF_052327205.1. NCBI lineage: Eukaryota > Metazoa > Chordata > Chondrichthyes > Squaliformes > Somniosidae > Somniosus > Somniosus microcephalus. Next base: position 349,961,134 of record NC_140990.1, on the reverse strand, counting down.
ATGTACAGGGCAGTCGCGTTCATCCGGACACGTACAAGACAGTCCTGACCATCCAGACACGTACAGGACAGTCCCGTCCATCCGGACATGCACAGGACAGTCCCATCCATCCGGACACATACAGGACAGTCCCGTCCATCCGGACACGTACAGGACAGTCCCGAACTTCCAGACACGAACAGGACAGTCCCGTCCATACATGCACATACAGGACAAGTCGTCCATCCAGACACGTACAGGGCAGTCCCATCCATCCAGACTCGTAAAGGATAGTCCCGTCTATTCAGACACGTAAGGACAGTCCCGTCCATCCGGACACATACAGGACAGTCCCGTCCATCCGGACACGTACAGGACAGTCCCGTCCATCTGGACACGTACAGGTCATTCCCATCCATCCGGACACGTACAGGACATTCCCGTCCATCCGGAAAATTACAGGTCATTCCCATCCATCCGGACACGTACAGGACAATCACGGCCATCCAGACATGTACAGGACAGTCACGTCCATCCTGACACATACAGGACAGACCCGTCCATCCGGACACACACAGGAGAGTCCCGTCCATCCTTATACGTACAGGACAGACCCGTCCATCCGGACACGTGCAGGACAGTCCTCACCATCCAGACACGTACAGGACAGTCCCGAACATCCGGACACTTACAGGACAGTACCGAACATCCGGACATGGAAAGGACAATCCCGTCCATCCGGACACATACAGGACATTCCCGTCCATCCGGACACGTACAGGCCAGTCCCGTCCATCCTGACACGTACAGGACAGTCCCGTCCATTCGGACATGTACAGGACATTCCCGTCCATCCAGACACGTAGCGGACAGTCCCGTCCATCCGGACACGTACAGGACAGTCCCGTCCATCCGGACATGTACAGGACAGTCCCATCCATGCGGACACGAACAGGACAGTCCCGATCATCCGGACACATACAGGACAGTACTGACCATCCGGACACGTACAGGACAGTCCCGTCAATTCAGACATGGACAGGACAGTCCCGTCCATCCATACATGTAGAGGACAGGCCCGTCCATCCGGACACATACAGGACAGTCCCATCCATCCGGACTCAAGCAGGACAGTCCCTTCCATCCGGATACCTACAGGACAGTTCCGTCCATCCGGACACGTACAGGACAGTCCCATCCATCCGGACATGTACAGAACAGTACCATCCATCCAGACACGTACAGGACAGTCCCGTACATCCGGACATGTACAGGACAGTCCCATCCATCCAGACACGTACAGGACAGTCCCCTCCATCCGGACACATACAGGACAGTCCCGTCCATCCAGACACATACAGGACAGACCCGTCCATTCGGACACGTACAGGACATTCCCTTCCATCCGGACACGTACAGGTCATTCCCGTCCATCCGGACACGTAAAGGACATTCCCGTCCATCCCGACACGTACAGGACAGTCCAGTCCATCCGGACACGTAAGGACAGTCCCGTCCATCCGGACATGTACAGGACAGTCCCGTCCATCCAGACACGTACAGGACAGTCCAGTCCATCCGGACACGTAAGGACAGTCCCGTCCATCCAGACACGTACAGGATAGCCCAGTCCATCCGGACACGTAAGGACATTCCCATCCCTCCGGACACCTACAGGACAGTCCCGTCCATCCGGACACATACAGGACAGTCTCATCCATCCGGACATGTACAGGACAGTCCTGTCTATCCGGACACGTACAGCACAGCCCCATCCACCCGGACACGTACAGGACAGTCCCGCCCATTCAGACACGTAAGGACAGTCCCGTCCATCCGGACACATACAGGACAGTCCCGTCCATCTGGACACGTAGAGGACAGTCCCGTCCATCCGGACACGTACAGGACAGTCCCGTCCATCCGGACACGTACAGGACAGTCCCGTCTATTCGGACACATAAGGACAGTCCCGTCCATCCGGACACATACAGGACAGTCCCGTCCATCCGGACACATAGAGGACAGTCCCGTCCATCCGGACACATACAGGACAGCCCCGTCCATCCGGACACGTACAGGACATTCCCGTCCATCCAGACACGTACAGGACATTCCCGTCCATCCGGAAAATTACAGGACAGACCCGTCCATCCGGACAGGTGCAGGACAGTCCTCACCATCCAGACACGTACAGGACAGTCCCGAACATCCGGACACTTACAGGACAGTACCGAACATCCAGACATGGAAAGGACAGTCCCGTCCATCCGGACACATACAGGACATTCCCGGCCATCCGGACACATACAGGACAGTCCCGTCCATCCAGACAGGCACAGGACAGTCCCATCCATCCGGACACGTACAGGACAGTCCCGTCCATCCGGACACGTACAGGCCAGTCCCGTCCATCCTGACACGTACAGGACAGTCCCGTCCATTCGGACATGTAAAGGACAGTCCCACCCATCCAGACACGTCGAGGACAGTCCCGCCCATCCGGACACATATACGACAATCCCGTCCATCCGGTCATGTACAGGACAGTCCCGTCCATCTGGACACGTACAGGACATTCCCGTCCATCCAGACACGTAGCGGATAGTCCCGTCCATCCGGACACGTACAGGACAGTCCCATCCATCCGGACATGTACAGGGCAGTCCCATCCATCCGGGCACGTAGAGGAGAGTCCCGTCCATCCGGACAAGTACAACACAGTCCCGTCCATCCAGACACGTACGGGACAGTCCCGTCCATCAAGACTCGTAAAGGATAGTCCCGCACATCCGGACATGTACAGGACAGTACTGACCATCCGGACACGTACAGGACAGTCCCGTCCATCCGGACACGTGCAGGACAGTCCCGTCAATTCAGACACGTACAGACAGTCCCGTCCATCCAGACATGTAGAGGACAGTCCCGTCCATCCGGACACATACAGGACAGTCCCATCCATCCGGACTCAAGCAGGACAGTCCCTTCCATCCGGATACCTACAGGACAGTTACGTCCATCCGGACAAGTACAGGACAGTCCCATCCATCCGGACACGTGCAGGACAGTACCATCCATCCGGACACGTACAGGACAGTCCCGTCCATCCGGACACGTTCAGGACAGTCCCGTCCATCCGGACATGTACAGGACAGTCCTGTCCATCCAGACACGTACAGGACAGTCCCCTCCATCCGGACACATACAGGCAGTCCCATCCATCCGGACTCAAGCAGGACAGTCCCTTCCATCCGGATACCTACAGGACAGTTCCGTCCATCCTGACCCGTACAGGACAGTCCCATCCATCCGGACACGTGCAGGACAGTACCATCCATCCGGACACGTACAGGACAGTCCCGTCCATCCGGACACGTACACGACAGTCCCGTCCATCCGGACACGTACAGGACAGTCCCGTCCATCCGGACACGTACAGGACAGTCCCGTCCATCCGGACACGTACAGGACAGTCCTGTCCATCCAGACACGTACAGGACAGTCCCATCCCTCTGGACACCTACAGCACAGCCCCATCCATCCGGACACGTACAGGACAGTCCTGTCCATCCGGACGCGTACAGAACAGTCCTGTCCATCAGGTCACGTACAGGACAGTCCCGCCCATTCAGACACATACAGGACAGTCCTGTCCATCCGGACACATACAGGGCAGTCCCGTCCATCCGGACATGTACAGGACAGTCCCATCCATCCGGACACATACAGGGCAGTCCCATCCATCCAGACTCATAAAGGATAGTCCCGTCTATTCGGACACGTAAGGACAGTCCCGTCCATCTGGACACGTACAGGACAGTCCCGTCCATCCGGACACGTAGAGGACAGTCCCGTCCATCCAGACACGTACAGGACAGTCCCGTCTATCAGGACACGTACAGGACAGTCCCGTCTATCAGGACACGTACAGGACAGTCCCGTCTATCAGGACACGTACAGGACAGTCGCGACCATCCAGTCACGTACAGGACAGTCCCGTCCATCCGGTCACGTACAGGAGATTTCCGTCCATCCAGACACGTACAGGACAGTCCCGTACATCCGGACACGTACAGGATCGTCCCGTCCATCCGGACACGTACAGGACAGTCCCGGCCAATCCGGACATGTACAGGACACTCCCGTACATCCGGACACGTAGAGGACAGTCCCGTCCATCCGGACACTTACAGGACAGTCCCGTCCATCCGGACATGTACAGGACAGCCGATCGATCCGGACATGTACAGGACAGTCCCGTCCATCCGGACACGTACAGAACTGTCCCGCCCATCCGGATACGTACAGGACAGTCCCGTCCATTCAGACACGTAGAGGACAGTCCCGTCCATCCAGACGAGTACAGGACAGTCCCGTCCTTCCGGACACATACAGGACAGTCCCGTCCAACCGGACATGTCATAGAGTCATAGAGTCATAGAGTAATACAGCACGGATAGAGGCCCTTCGGCCCATCGTGTCCGCGCCGGCCATCAAGCCCTGTCTAATCTAATCCCATATTCCAGCATTTGGCCCGTAGCCTTGTATGCTATGGCATTTCAAGTGCACATCCAAATGCTTCTTAAATGTTGTGAGGGTTTCTGCCTCCACAACCCTTTCAGGCAGTGAGTTCCAGACTCCAACCACCCTCTGGGTGAAAAAGTTCTTTCTCAAATCCCCTCTAAACCTCCCGCCCTTTACCTTGAATCTATGCCCCCTAGTTATCGACCCCTCTACGAAGGGAAAAAGCTCCTCAGCATCCATCCTATCTATGCCCCTCATAATTTTGTACACCTCAATCATGTCCCCCCTCAGCCTCCTCAGCTCCAAGGAAAACAAACCCAACCTGCCCAGTCTCTCTTCATAGCTGAAGCGCTCCAGCCCTGGTAACATCCTGGTGAACCTCCTCTGCACCCTCTCTAACGCGATCACATCCTTCCTGTAGTGTGGCGACCAGAACTGCACACAATATTCCAGCTGTGGCCTAACCAGTGTTTTATACAGCTCCATCATAACCTCCTTGCTCTTATATTCAATGCCTCGGCTAATGAAGGCAAGTATCCCATATGCCTTTTTTACCACCTTATCCACCTGTTCCGCCGCCTTCAGGGATCTGTGTACTTGCACACCCAGATCCCTCTGACCCTCCGTCTTGCCTAGGGTCTTTCCATTCATTGTGTATTCCTTTGCCTGGTTAGTCCCCCCAAAGTGCATCACCTCGCACTTTTCCGGGTTAAATTCCATTTGCCACTGTTCCGCCCATCTGACCAACCCATCTATATCGTCCTGCAGACTGAGGCTACCCTCCTCGCTATTTACCACCCTACCAATTTTTGTATCATCCGCGAACTTACTGATCATACCCTTTACATTCATATCCAAGTCATTAATGTAGACCACAAACAGCAAGGGACCCAGCACCATCCGGACATGTACAGGACAGTCCCGTCCATCATGACACATACAGGACAGTCCCGTCCATCATGACCCCTACAGGACAGTCCCGTCCATCCGGACATGTACAGGACAGTCCCGTCCATCATGACACGTACAGGACAGTCCCGTCCATCCGGACACGTACAGGACATTGCCATCCTTCCAGACATGTACAGCACATTCCCGTCCATCCTGATACGTACAGGACAGTCCCGTCCATCCGGGCAAGTACAGGACATTTCCGTCCATCCAGACACGTACAGGACAGTCCCGTACATCCGGACATGTACAGGATAGTCCCATCCATCCGGACATGTACAGGACAGTCCCGTCCATCCGGACACATAAAGGACAGTCCCATCCATCCTCACACATACAGGACAGACCCGTCCATCTGGACGTGTACAGGGCAGTCGCGTTCATCCGGACACGTACAAGACAGTCCTGACCATCCGGACATGTACTGGACAGTCCCGTCCATCCGGACATGTACAGGACAGTCCTATCCATCCGGACACGTACAGGACAGTCCCATCCATCTGGACACATACAGGACAGTCCCGTCCATCCGGACACGTACAGGACAGTCCCGAACTTCCAGACACGAACAGGACAGTCCCATCCAGACGTGCACATACAGGACAAGTCGTCCATCCAGACACGTACAGGACAGTCCCGGCCATCCGGACACATAAGACAGTCCCGTCCATCCGGACACGTACAGGACAGTCCCATTCATCCGGGGGGCACAGTGGCATAGTGGTTAGCACTGTTGCCTCACAGCGCCAGGGACCCGGGTTCAAATCTGGCCTCGGGTGACTGTCTGTGTAGAGTTTGCACATTCTCCCCGTGTTTGCGTGGGTTTCCTCCGGGTGCTCCGGTTTCCTCCCACAGTCCAAAGATGTGCGGGTTAGGTTGATTTGGCTATGATATATTGACCCTTAGTGTTAGGGGATTAAATACGTGGGGTTACGGGGTTACGGGGATAGGGTGGGATATGCGTCAGTGCAGGCTCAATGGGCCGAAATGGCCTCTATCTGTACTGTGGGGAATCTGTGTGATTCTGTGTGAGGACAGTCCCGAACTTCCAGACACGAACAGGACAGTCCCGTCCATACGTGCACATACAGGACAAGTCGTCCATCCAGACACGTACAGGACAGTCCTGGCCATCCGGACACCTAAGGACAGTCCCGTCCATCCGGACACGTACAGGACAGTCCCATCCATCCGGACACGTAAAGGAGAGTCCCATCCATCCGGACACGTACAGGACAATCCCGTCCATCCGGACACGTACAGGACAGTCCTGTCCATCCAGACACGTACAGGGCAGTCCCGTCCATACGTGCACATACAGGACAAGTCGTCCATCCAGACACGTACAGGACAGTCCTGAACATCCAGACTCGTACAGGAAAGTACCGAACATCCGGCCATGGAAAGGACAGTCCCGTCCATCCGGACACATACAGGACATTCCCGTCCATCCGGACACGTACAGGACAGTCCCGTCCATCCAACACGTACAGGACAGTCCCCTCCATCCAGACACATACAGGACATTCCCGTCCATCCGGACACGTACAGGACAGTCCCATCCATCCAACACGTACAGGACAGTCCCGCCCATCTAGACACATATAGGACAGTCCCGTCCATCCGGACATGTACAGGACAGTCCTGTCCATCCAGACACGTACAGGACAGTCCCGTCCATCCGGACACGTACAGGACAGTCCCGCCCATCCAGACACGTACAGGGCAGTCCCGTCCATCCGGACATGTACAGGACAGTCCTGTCCATCCAGACACGTACAGGACAGTCCCGTCCATCCGGACACATACAGGACAGTCCCGTCCATCCGGACACATACAGGACAGTCCCGTCCATCCGGACACGTACAGGACAGTCCCGAACTTCCAGACACGAACAGGACAGTCCCGTCCATCCGAACACATACAGGACAGTCCAGTCCATCCGGACACATAGAGGAAAGTCCTGTCCATCCGGACACGTACAGGTCATTCCCGTCCATCCAGACACGTACATGACATTCCCGTCCATCCGGACAATTACAGGTCATTCAAGTCCATCCGGACACATACAGGCCAATCCCGTGCATCCGTACACGTACACGACATTCCCATCCATCCGGACACGTACAGGACAATCCCGGCCATCCAGACATGTACAGGACAGTCACATCCATCCTGACACATACAGGACAGACCCGTCCATCCAGACACGTACCGGACAGTTTCGAACATCCGGACACTTACAGGACAGTACCGAACATCCGGACATGGAAAGGACAGTCCCGTCCATCCGGACACATGCAGGTCATTCCCGTCCATCCGGACATGTACAGGACAGTCCCGTCCATCCAGACAGGCACAGGACAGTCCCATCCATCCGGACACGTACAGGACAGTCCCGTCCATCCGGACACGTACAGGCCAGTCCCGTCCATCCTGATACGTACAGGACAGTCCCGTCCATTCGGACACGTGCAGGACAGTCACGTCCATCCGGACATGTCAAGTACAGTCCCACCCATCCAGACACGTCGAGGACAGTCCCGCCCATCCGGACACATATAGGACAGTCCCGTCCATCCGGACATGTACAGGACAGTCCCGTCCATCCAGACACTTACACGACATTCCCGTCCATCTGGACACATACAGGACAGTCCCGTCCATCCGGACATGTACAGGACAGTCCTGTCCATCCGAACACGTACAGGACAGTCCCGTCTATTATGACACGTACAGGACAGTCCCATCCATCAAGACTCGTAAAGGATAGTCCCGCACATCCGGACATGTACAGGACAGTCCCATCCATGCGGACACGAACAGGACAGTCCCGATCATCCGGACACGTACAGGACAGTACTGACCATCCGGACACTTACAGGACAGTCCCGTCCATCCAGACATGTACAGGACAGTCCCGTCCATCTGGACACCTACAGGACAGTCCCATCCATCCGGACTCAAGCAGGACAGTCCCTTCCATCCGGATACCTACAGGACAGTTCCGTCCATCCGGACACGTACCAGACAGTCCCGTCCATCCGGACACGTGCAGGACAGTACCATCCATCTGGACACGTACAGGACAGTCCCGTCCATCCGGACACGTACAGGACAGTCCCGTCCATCCAGACACGTACAGGACAGTCCTGTCCATCCAGACACGTACAGGACAGTCCCGTCCATCCAGACACGTACAGGACAGTCCCGTCCATCTGGACATTTACAGGACAGTCCTGTCCAACCAGACATGTACAGGACAGTCCTGACCATCCGGACATGTACAGGACAGTCCTGTCCATCCAGACACGTACAGGACAGTCCCGTCCATCCGGACACGTACAGGACAGTCCCGTCCATCCAGACACGTAAAGGAAAGTCCCGTCTATCCGGACACGTGCAGGACAGTCCTGACCATCCAGACTCGTACAGGACAGTCCCGAACATCCGGACACGTACAGGACAGTACCGAACATCCGGACATGGAAAGGACTCTCCCGTCCATCCGGACACTTACAGGACAGTCCCGTCCATCCGGACACGTACAGGACAGCCGATCCATCCGGACATGTACAGGACAGTCCCGTCCATCCGGACACGTACAGGACTGTCCCGCCCATCCGGACACGTACAGGACAGTCCCGTCCATTCAGACACGTAGAGGACAGCCCCGTCCATCCAGACGAGTACAGTACAGTCCCGTCCTTCCGGACACATACAGGACAGTCCCCTCCATCCGGACATGTACAGGACAGTTCCGTCCATCCGGACACATACAGGACAGTCCCGTCCAACCGGACATGTACAGGACAGTCCCGTCCATCCGGACATGTACAGGACAGTCCCGTCCATCATGACACGTACAGGACAGTCCCGTCCATCATGACACGTACAGGACAGTCCCGTCCATCCGGACATGTACAGGACAGTCCCGTCCATCATGACACGTACAGGACAGTCCCGTCCATCATGACACGTACAGGACAGTCCCGTCCATCCAGACACGTACAGGACAGTCCCGTCCATCCGGACAAGTACAGGACATTTCCGTCCATCCAGACACGTACAGGACAGTCCCGTACATCCGGACACGTACAGGATAGTCCCATCCATCCGGACATGTACAGGACAGTCCCGTCCATCCGGACACATAAAGGACAGTCCCATCCATCCTCACACATACAGGACAGACCCGTCCATCCGGACATGTACAGGGCAGTCGCGTTCATCCGGACACGTACAAGACAGTCCTGACCATCCGGACATGTACAGGACAGTCCCGTCCATCCGGACATGTACAGGACAGTCCCATCCATCCGGACACGTACAGGACAGTCCCGTCCATCCGGACACATACAGGACAGTCCCGTCCATCCGGACACGTACAGGACAGTCCCGAACTTCCAGACATGAACAGTACAGTCCCATCCAGACGTGCACATACAGGACAAGTCGTCCATCCAGACACATACAGGACAGTCCCGGCCATCCGGACACATAAGACAGTCCCGTCCATCCGGACACGTACAGGACAGTCCCGTTCATCCGGGGGGCACAGTGGCATAGTGGTTAGCACTGTTGCCTCACAGCGCCAGGGACCTGGGTTCAAATCTGGCCTCGGGTGACTGTCTGTGTGGAGTTTGCACATTCTCCCCGTGTTTGCGTGGGTTTCCTCCGGGTGCTCCGGTTTCCTCCCACAGTCCAAAGATGTGCGGGTTAGGTTGATTTGGCAATGATATATTGACCCTTAGTGTTAGGGGATTAAATACGTGGGGTTACGGGGTTACGGGGATAGGGTGGGATATGTGTCAGTGCAGGCTCAATGGGCCGAAATGGCCTCTATCTGTACTGTGGGGATTCTGTGTGATTCTGTGTGAGGACAGTCCCGAACTTCCAGACATGAACAGGACAGTCCCGTCCATACGTGCACATACAGGACAAGTCGTCCATCTAGACACGTACAGGACAGTCCCGGCCATCCGGACATATAAGGACAGTCCCGTCCATCCGGACACGTACAGGACAGTCCCATCCATCCGGACACGTAAAGGAGAGTCCCGTCCATCCGGACACATACAGGACAATCCCGTCCATCCGGACAAGTACAGGACAGTCCTGTCCATCCAGACATGTACAGGACAGTCCCGTCCATCCGGACACGTACAGGAAAGTCCCGTCCATCTGGACACGTGCAGGACAGTCCTGACCATCCAGACACGTACAGGACAGTCGCGACCATCCGGACACATACAGGAAAGTACCGAACATCCGACCATGGAAAGGACAGTCCCGTCCATCCGGACACATACAGGACATTGCCGTCCATCCGGACACGTACAGGACAGTCCCGTCCATCCAACACATACAGGACAGTCCCCTCCATCCAGACACATACAGGACATTCCCGTCCATCCGGACACATACAGGACAGTCCCATCCATCCAACACGTACAGGACAGTCCCGTCCATCCGGACACGTACAGGACAGTCCCGTCCATCCTGAAACGTACAGGACAGTCCCGTCCATCCAGACACGTACAGGACAGTCCCGTCCATCCGGACACGTACAGGACAGTCCCGTCCATCCGGACACGTACAGGGCAGTCCCGTCCATCCGGACATGTACAGGGCAGTCCCGTCCATCCGGACACGTACAGGACAGTCCCGTCCATCCGGACACGTACAGGGCAGTCCCGTCCATCCGGACATGTACAGGACAGTCCTGTCCATCCAGACACGTACAGGACAGTCCCGTCCATCCGGACACGTACAGGACAGTCCCGTCCATCCGGATACGTGCAGGACAGTCCTGACCATCCAGACTCGTACAGGACAGTCCCGAACATCCGGACACGTACAGGACAGTACCGAACATCCGGACATGGAAAGGACAGTCCCGTCCATCCGGACACATACAGGACATTCCCGTCCATCCGGACACTTACAGGACAGTCCCATCCATCCAACATGTACAGGACAGTCCCATCCATCCAGACACACACAGAACAGTCCCGTCCATCCGGACACGTACAGGACAGTCACATCCATCCTGACACGTACAGAACAGACCCGTCCATCCGGACACATAAAGGACAGTCCCATCCATCCTCACACGTACAGGACAGACCCGTCCATCCGGACATGTACAGGGCAGTCGCGTTCATCCAGACACGTACAAGACAGTCCTGACCATCCGGACACGTACTGGACAGTCCCGTCCATCCGGACACATACAGGACAGTCCCATTCTCCCGGACACATACAGGACAGTCCCGTCCATCCGGACACATACAGGACAGTCCCGTCCATCCGGACACGTACAGGACAGTCCCGAACTTCCAGACACGAACAGGACAGTCCCGTCCATCCGGACACATACAGGACAGTCCAGTCCATCCGGACACATAGAGGACAGTCCCGTCCATCCGGACACGTACAGGTCATTCCCGTCCATCCGGACATGTACATGACATTCCCGTCCATCCGGACAATTACAGGTCATTCAAGTCCATCCGGACACATACAGGCCAATCCCGTCCATCCGTACACGTACACGACATTCCCATCCATCCGGACACGTACAGGACAATCCCGGCCATCCAGACATGTACAGGACAGTCACATCCATCCTGACACATACAGGACAGACCCGTCCATCCAGACACGTGCAGGACAGTCACATCCATCCTGACAAGTACAGAAGAGACCAGTCCATCCGGACACTTACAGGACAGTACTGAACATCCGGACATGGAAAGGACAGTCCCGTCCATCCGGACACATACAGGACATTCCCGTCCATCCGGACATGTACAGGACAGTCTCGTCCATCCAGACAGGCACAGGACAGTCCCATCCATCCGGACACGTACAGGACAGTCCCGTCCATCCGGACACGTACAGGCCAGTCCCGTCCATCCTGACACGTACATGACAGTCCCGTCCATCCGGACACATATAGGACAGTCCCGTCCATCCGGACATGTACAGGACAGTCCCGTCCATCCGGACACGTACAGGACATTCCCGTCCATCTGGACACATACAGGACAGTCCCGTCCATCCGGACATGTACAGGACAGTCCCGTCCATCCAGACATGTACAGGACAGTCCCATCCATCCGGACACGTAGAGGAGAGTCCCGTCCATCCGGACAAGTACAGGACAGTCCCGTCCATCCGAACACGTACAGGACAGTCCCGTCCATTATGACATGTATAGGACAGTCCCGTCCATCAAGACTCGTAAAGGATAGTCCCGCACATCCGGACATGTACAGGACAGTCCCATCCATGCGGACACGAACAGGACAGTCCCGATCATCCGGACACGTACAGGACAGTACTGACCATCCGGACACTTACAGGACAGTCCCGTCCATCCAGACATGTACAGGACAGTCCCGTCCATCTGGACACCTACAGGAAAGTCCCATCCATCCGGACTCAAGCAGGACAGTCCCTTCCATCCGGATACCTACAGGACAGTTCCGTCCATCCGGACACGTACCGGACAGTCCCGTCCATCCGGACACGTACAGGACAGTACCATCCATCCGGACACGTACAGGACCGTCCCGTCCATCCGGACACGTACAGGACAGTCCGGTCCATCCGGACATGTACAGGACAGTCCTGTCCATCCAGACACGTACAGGACAGTCCCGTCCATCCAGACACGTACAGGACAGTCCCGTCCATCTGGACATTTACAGGACAGTCCTGTCCAACCAGACATGTACAGGACAGTCCTGACCATCCGTACACGTGCAGGACAGTCCTGACCATCCAGACTCGTACAGGAGAGTCCCGAACATCCGGACACGTACAGGACAGTACCGAACATACGGACATGGAAAGGACTGTCCCGTCCATCCAGAAACATACAGGACATTCCTGTCCATCCGGACATGTACAGGACAGTCCCATCCATCCAACACGTACAGGACAGTCCCGTCCATCCAGACACACACAGGACAGTCCCGTCCATCTGGACACGTACAGGACAGTCCCGTCCATCCGGACATGTACAGGACAGTCCCGTCCATCCGGAGATGTACAGGACAGTCCCGTCCATCCGGACACATATAGGACAGTCCCGTCCATCCGGAGATGTACAGGACAGTCCCGTCCATCCGGACACGTACAGGACAGTCCCGTCCATCCGGACACGTACAGGACATTCACATCCATCTGGACATGTAAAGGACAGTCCCATCCATTCGGACACGTACAGGACATTCCCGTCCATCCGGACACGTACAGGTCATTCCCGTCCATCCGGACACGTACAGGACATTCCCATCGATCCGGACAATTACAGGTCATTCCCGTCCATCCGGACACGTACAGGCCAATCCCGTCCATCCGTACACGTACAGGACATTCCCGTCCATCCAACACTTACAGGACAGTCCCGTTCATCCGGACACATACAGGACAGTCCAGTCCATCCGGACACATAGAGGACAGTCCCGTCCATACGGACACGTACAGGACCTTCCCGTCCATCTGGACACGTACAGGTCATTCCCGTCCATCCGGACACGTACAGGACATTCCCGTCCATTCGGACAATTACAGGTCATTACCGTCCATCCAACACGTACAGGACAGTCCCGTTCATCCGGACACGTACAGGCCAGTCCCGTCCATCCTGACACGTACAGGACAGTCCCATCCATTCGGACACATACAGGACAGTCACGTCCATCCGGACACATATAGGACATTCCCGTCCATCCAGACACGTACAGGACAGTCCCGTCCATCCGAACACGTACAGGACAGTCCCGGCCATCAAGACTCGTAAAGGATAGTCCCGCACATCCGGATATGTACAGGACAGTCCCATCCATGCGGACACGAACAGGACAGTCCCGATCATCCGGATACCTACAGGACAGTTCCGTCCATCCGGACACGTACCGGACAGTCTCGTCCATCCGGACACGTACAGGACAGTCCCGTCCATCCGGACACGTACAGATCAGTCCTGTCCATCCGGACACGTACAGGACAGTCCCGTCCATCCGGACACGTACAGGACAGTCCCGTCCATCCGGACACGTACAGGACAGTCCCGTCCATCCAGACACGTACAGGACAGTCCCGTGCATCCGGACACGTACAGGACAGTCCCGTCCATCCGGACACGTACAGGACAGTCCTGTCCATCCAGACACGTACAGGACAGTCCCGTCCATCCAGTCATGTAAAGGACAGTCCCGTCCATCCGGACACGTACAGGACAGTCCCGTCCATCCGGACACGTACAGGACAGTCCCGTCCATCTGGACACGTACAGGACAGTCCCGTCCATCTGGACATGTACAGGACAGTCCTGTCCATCCAGGCACGTACAGGATAGTCCCGTCCATCCGGACGCATACAGGAAAGTCCCGTCGATCCGGACACGTGCAGGACAGTCCTGACCATCCAGACTCGTACAGGACAGTCCCGAACATCCGGACATGGAAAGGACTGTCCCGTCCATCCGGAAACATACAGGACATTCCTGTCCATCCGGACACGTACAGGACAGTCCCATCCATCCAACACGTACAGGACAGTCCCGTCCATCCAGACACACACAGGACATTCCCGTCCATCTGGACACATACAGGACAGTCCCGTCCATTCGGACACGTACAGGACAGTCCCGTCCATCCGGACATGTACAGGACAGTCCCGTCCATCCGGACACGTACAGGACATTCCCGTCCATCTGGACACATACAGGACAGTCCCGTCCATCCAGACATGTACAGGACAGTCCCATCCATCCGGACACGTAGAGGAGAGTCCCGTCCATCCGGACACGTACAGGACAGTCCCGTCCATCCGAACACGTACAGGACAGTCCCGTCCATTATGACATGTATAGGACAGTCCCGTCCATCAAGACTCGTAAAGGATAGTCCCGCACATCCGGACATGTACAGGACAGTCCCATCCATGCGGACACGAACAGGACAGTCCCGATCATCCGGACACGTACAGGACAGTACTGACCATCCGGACACTTACAGGACAGTCCCGTCCATCCAGACATGTACAGGACAGTCCCGTCCATCTGGACACCTACAGGAAAGTCCCATCCATCCGGACTCAAGCAGGACAGTCCCTTCCATCCGGATACCTACAGGACAGTCCCGTCCATCCGGACACGTACAGGACAGTACCATCCATCCGGACACGTACAGGACCGTCCCGTCCATCCGGACACGTACAGGACAGTCCGGTCCATCCGGACATGTACAGGACAGTCCTGTCCATCCAGACACGTACAGGACAGTCCCGTCCATCCAGACACTTACAGGACAGTCCCGTCCATCTGGACATTTACAGGACAGTCCTGTCCAACCAGACATGTACAGGACAGTCCTGACCATCCGGACACGTACAGGACAGTCCTGTCCATCCAGACACGTACAGGACAGTCCCGTGCATCCGGACACGTACAGGACAGTCCCGTCCATCTGGACACGTACAGGAAAGTCCCGTCTATCCGTACACGTACAGGACAGTCCCGTTCATCCGGACACATACAGGACAGTCCAGTCCATCCGGACACATAGAGGACAGTCCCGTCCATACGGACACGTACAGGACCTTCCCGTCCATCCGGACACGTACAGGTCATTCCCGTCCATCCGGACACGTACAGGACATTCCCGTCCATTCGGACAATTACAGGTCATTACCGTCCATCCAGACTCGTACAGGAGAGTCCCGAACATCCGGACACGTACAGGACAGTACCGAACATCCGGACATGGAAAGGACTGTCCCGTCCATCCAGAAACATACAGGACATTCCTGTCCATCCGTACATGTACAGGACAGTCCCATCCATCCAACACGTACAGGACAGTCCCGTCCATCCAGACACACACAGGACAGTCCCGTCCATCTGGACACGTACAGGAGAGTCCCGTCCATCCGGACACGTACAGGACAGTCCCGTCCATCCGGACACGTACAGGTCATTCCCGTCCATCCGGACACGTACAGGACATTCCCATCGATCCGGACAATTACAGGTCATTCCCGTCCATCCGGACACGTACAGGCCAATCCCGTCCATCCGTACACGTACAGGACATTCCCGTCCATCCAACACGTACAGGACAGTCCCGTTCATCCGGACACATACAGGACAGTCCAGTCCATCCGGACACATAGAGGACAGTCCCGTCCATACGGACACGTACAGGACCTTCCCGTCCATCCGGACACGTACAGGTCATTCCCGTCCATCCGGACACGTACAGGACATTCCCGTCCATTCGGACACGTACAGGCCAGTCCCGTCCATCCTGACACGTACAGGACAGTCCCATCCATTCGGACACATACAGGACAGTCACGTCCATCCGGACACATATAGGACATTCCCGTCCATCCAGACACGTACAGGACAGTCCCGTCCATCCGAACACGTACAGGACAGTCCCGGCCATCAAGACTCGTAAAGGATAGTCCCGCACATCCGGACATGTACAGGACAGTCCCATCCATGCGGACACGAACAGGTCAGTCCCGATCATCCGGATACCTACAGGACAGTTCCGTCCATCCGGACACGTACCGGACAGTCTCGTCCATCCGGACACGTACAGGACAGTCCCGTCCATCCGGACACGTACAGGTCAGTCCTGTCCATCCGGACACGTACAGGACAGTCCCGTCCATCCGGACACGTACAGGACAGTCCCGTCCATCCGGACACGTACAGGACAGTCCCGTCCATCCAGACACGTACAGGACAGTCCCGTGCATCCGGACACGTACAGGACAGTCCCGTCCATCCGGACACGTACAGGACAGTCCTGTCCATCCAGACACGTACAGGACAGTCCCGTCCATCCAGTCACGTACAGGACAGTCCCGTCCATCCGGACACGTACAGGACAGTCCCGTCCATCCGGACACGTACAGGACAGTCCCGTCCATCTGGACATGTACAGGACAGTCCTGTCCATCCAGGCACGTACAGGACAGTCCCGTCCATCCGGACGCATACAGGAAAGTCCCGTCCATCCGGACACGTGCAGGACAGTCCTGACCATCCAGACTCGTACAGGACAGTCCCGAACATCCGGACATGGAAAGGACTGTCCCGTCCATCCGGAAACATACAGGACATTCCTGTCCATCCGGACACGTACAGGACAGTCCCATCCATCCAACACGTACAGGACAGTCCCGTCCATCCAGACACACACAGGACAGTCCCATCCATTCGGACACGTACAGGACAGTCACGTTCATCCGGACATGTACAGGACAGTCCCGCACATCCGGACACATATAGGACAGTCCCGTCCATCCGGAGATGTACAGGACAGTCCCGTCCATCCGGACACGTACAGGACAGTCACGTCCATCCGGACACGTACAGGACAGTCCCGTCCATCCGGACACGTACAGGGCAGTCCCGTCCATCCGGACACGTACAGGACATTCCCGTCGATCCGGACAATTACAGGTCATTCCCGTCCATCCGGACACGTACAGGCCAATCCCATCCATTCGTACACGTACAGGACATTCCCGTCCATCCAGACACGTGCAGGACAATCCCGGCCATCCAGACATGTACAGGACAGTCACTTCCATCCTGACACGTACAGGACAGACCCGTCCATCCGGACACATAAAGGACAGTCCCATCCATCCTCACACGTACAGGACAGACCCGTCCATCCGGACATGTACAGGGCAGTCGCGTTCATCCGGACACGTACAAGACAGTCCTGACCATCCGGACACGTACAGGACAGTCCCGTCCATCCGGACACGTACAGGACAGTCCCATCCATCCGGACACATACAGGACAGTCCCGTCCATCCGGACACGTACAGGACAGTCCCGTGCATCCGGACACGTACAGGACAGTCCCGAACTTCCAGACACGTACAGGACATTCCCGTCCATCCGGACACGTACAGGTCATTCCCGTCCATCCGGACACATACAGGACATTCCCGTCCATCCGGATAATTACAGGTCATTACCGTCCATCCGGACACGTACAGGCCAATCCCGTCCATCCGTACGCGTACACGACATTCCCATCCATCCGGACATGTACAGGACAATCCCGTCCATCCGGACACGTGCAGGACAGTCCTCACCATCCAGACACGTACAGGACAGTCCTGAACATCCGGACACTTACAGGACAGTACCGAACATCCGGACATGGAAAGGACAGTCCCGTCCATCCGGACACATACAGGACGTTCCCGTCCATCCGGACACGTACAGGACAGTCCCGTCCATCCAACACGTACAGGACAGTCCCGTCCATCCAGACAGGCACAGGACAGTCCCATCCATCCGGACACGTACAGGACAGTCCCGTTCATCCGGACACGTACAGGCCAGTCACGTCCATCCAGACATGTAAAGGACAGTCCCACCCATCCAGACACGTCGAGGACAGTCCCGCCCATCCGGACACATATAGGAAATTCCCATCCATCCAGACACGTAGCGGAAAGTCCCGTCCATCTGGACACATACAGGACAGTCCAGTCCATCCGGACATGTACAGGACAGTCCCGTCCATCCAGACATGTACAGGACAGTCCCATCCATCCAGACACGTAGAGGAGAGTCCCGTCCATCCAGACAAGTACAGGACAGTCCCGTCCATCCGGACACGTACAGGACAGTCCCATCCATCCAGACACGTAGAGGAGAGTCCCGTCCATCCGGACAAGTACAGGACAGTCCCGTCCATCCGAACACGTACAGGACATTCCCGTCCATTATGACACGTACAGGACAGTCCCGTCCATCAAGACTCGTAAAGGATAGTCCCGCACATCCGGACATGTACAGGACAGTCCCATCCATGCGGACACGAACAGAACAGTCCCGATCATCCGGACACATACAGGACAGTACCGACCATCCGGACACGTACAGGACAGTCCCGTCCATCCAGACACGTACAGGACAGTCCCGTCAATTCAGACACGTACAGGACAGTCCCCTCCATCCAGACATGTAGAGGACAGTCCCGTCCATCTGGACACATACAGGACAGTCCCATCCATCCGGACTCAAGCAGGACAGTCCCTTCCATCCGGACACATACAGGACAGTCCAGTCCATCCGGACACATAGAGGACAGTCCCGTCCATACGGACACGTACAGGACCTTCCCGTCCATCCGGACACGTACAGGTCATTCCCGTCCATCCGGACACGTACAGGACATTCCCGTCCATTCGGACAATTACAGGTCATTACCGTCCATCCAACACGTACAGGACAGTCCCGTTCATCCGGACACGTACAGGCCAGTCCCGTCCATCCTGACACGTACAGGACAGTCCCATCCATTCGGACACATACAGGACAGTCCCGTCCATCCGAACACGTACAGGACAGTCCCGGCCATCAAGACTCGTAAAGGATAGTCCCGCACATCCGGACATGTACAGGACAGTCCCATCCATGCGGACACGAACAGGACAGTCCCGATCATCCGGATACCTACAGGACAGTTCCGTCCATCCGGACACGTACCGGACAGTCTCGTCCATCCGGACACGTACAGGACAGTCCCGTCCATCCGGACACGTACAGGTCAGTCCTGTCCATCCGGACACGTACAGGACAGTCCCGTCCATCCGGACACGTACAGGACAGTCCCGTCCATCCGGACACGTACAGGACAGTCCCGTCCATCCAGACACGTACAGGACAGTCCCGTGCATCCGGACACGTACAGGACAGTCCCGTCCATCCGGACACGTACAGGACAGTCCTGTCCATCCAGACACGTACAGGACAGTCCCGTCCATCCAGTCACGTACAGGACAGTCCCGTCCATCCGGACACGTACAGGACAGTCCCGTCCATCCGGACACGTACAGGACAGTCCCGTCCATCTGGACATGTACAGGACAGTCCTGTCCATCCAGGCACGTACAGGACAGTCCCGTCCATCCGGACACATACAGGAAAGTCCCGTCCATCCGGACACGTGCAGGACAGTCCTGACCATCCAGACTCGTACAGGACAGTCCCGAACATCCGGACATGGAAAGGACTGTCCCGTCCATCCGGAAACATACAGGACATTCCTGTCCATCCGGACACGTACAGGACAGTCCCATCCATCCAACACGTACAGGACAGTCTCGTCCATTCGGACACGTACAGGACAGTCACGTTCATCCGGACATGTACAGGACAGTCCCGTCCATCCAGACACGTCGAGGACAGTCCCGCACATCCGGACACATATAGGACAGTCCCGTCCATCCGGAGATGTACAGGACAGTCCCGTCCATCCGGACACGTACAGGACAGTCCCGTCCATCCGGACACGTACAGGGCAGTCCCGTCCATCCGGACACGTACAGGACATTCCCATCGATCCGGACAATTACAGGTCATTCCCGTCCATCCGGACACGTACAGGCCAATCCCATCCATTCGTACACGTACAGGACATTCCCGTCCATCCAGACACGTGCAGGACAATCCCGGCCATTCAGACATGTACAGGACAGTCACTTCCATCCTGACACATACAGGACAGACCCGTCCATCCGGACACATAAAGGACAGTCCCATCCATCCTCACACGTACAGGACAGACCCGTCCATCCGGACACGTACAGGACAGTCCCATCCATCCG
Organism: Somniosus microcephalus; assembly: GCF_052327205.1. Taxonomy (NCBI): domain Eukaryota; kingdom Metazoa; phylum Chordata; class Chondrichthyes; order Squaliformes; family Somniosidae; genus Somniosus; species Somniosus microcephalus. Next base: position 349,940,005 of record NC_140990.1, on the reverse strand, counting down.
GACACATACAGGACAGTCCCGTCCATCCGGACACGTACAGGACAGTCCCGTGCATCCGGACACGTACAGGACAGTCCCGAACTTCCAGACACGTACAGGACATTCCCGTCCATCCGGACACGTACAGGTCATTCCCGTCCATCCGGACACATACAGGACATTCCCGTCCATCCGGATAATTACAGGTCATTACCGTCCATCCGGACACGTACAGGCCAATCCCGTCCATCCGTACGCGTACACGACATTCCCATCCATCCGGACATGTACAGGACAATCCCGTCCATCCGGACACGTGCAGGACAGTCCTCACCATCCAGACACGTACAGGACAGTCCTGAACATCCGGACACTTACAGGACAGTACCGAACATCCGGACATGGAAAGGACAGTCCCGTCCATCCGGACACAAACAGGACTTTCCCGTCCATCCAGACACGTACAGGACAGTCCCGTCCATCCAACACGTACAGGACAGTCCCGTCCATCCAGACAGGCACAGGACAGTCCCATCCATCCGGACACGTACAGGACAGTCCCGTTCATCCGGACACGTACAGGCCAGTCACGTCCATCCGGACATGTAAAGGACAGTCCCACCCATCCAGACACGTCGAAGACAGTCCCGCCCATCCGGACACATATAGGAAATTCCCATCCATCCAGACACGTAGCGGACAGTCCCGTCCATCTGGACACATACAGGACAGTCCAGTCCATCCGGACATGTACAGGACAGTCCCGTCCATCCAGACATGTACAGGACAGTCCCATCCATCCAGACACGTAGAGGAGAGTCCCGTCCATCCGGACAAGTACAGGACAGACCCGTCCATCCGGACACGTACAGGACAGTCCCATCCATTCAGACACGTAGAGGAGAGTCCCGTCCATCCGGACAAGTACAGGACAGTCCCGTCCATCCGAACACGTACAGGACATTCCCGTCCATTATGACACGTACAGGACAGTCCCGTCCATCAAGACTCGTAAAGGATAGTCCCGCACATCCGGACATGTACAGGACAGTCCCATCCATGCGGACACGAACAGAACAGTCCCGATCATCCGGACACATACAGGACAGTACCGACCATCCGGACACGTACAGGACAGTCCCGTCCATCCAGACACGTACAGGACAGTCCCGTCAATTCAGACACGTACATGACAGTCCCGTCCATCCAGACATGTAGAGGACAGTCCCGTCCATCTGGACACATACAGGACAGTCCCATCCATCCGGACTCAAGCAGGACAGTCCCTTCCATCCGGATACCTACAGGACAGTTCCGTCCATCCGGACACGTACAGGACTGTCCCGTCCATCCGGACACGTACAGAACAGTACCATCCATCCGGACACGTACAGGACAGTCCCGTCCATCCGGACACGGACAGCACAGTCCCGTCCATCCGGACATGTACAGGACAGTCCTGTCCATCCAGACACGTACAGGACAGTCCCCTCCATCCGGATCCGTACAGCACAGTCCCGTCCATCCGGACAGGTACAGGACAGTCCCATCCAACCAGACATGTACAGGACAGTCCTGACCATCCGGACACGTACAGGACATTCCCATCCATCCGGACATGTACAAGACAGTCCCGTCCATTCGGACACGTACAGGACATTCCCTTCCATCCGGACGTGTACAGGTCATTCCCGTCCATCCGGACACGTACAGGACATTCCCGTCCATCCACACACGTACAGGACAGTCCCGTCCATATGGGCACATACAGGACAGGTCGTCCATCCAGACACGTACAGGGCAGTCCAGTCCATCCGGACACGTAAGGACAGTCCCGTCCATCCGGACACGTACAGGACATTCCCATCCCTCCGGACACCTACAGGGCAGTCCCGTCCATCCGGACACGTACAGGACAGTCCCGTCCATCCGGACATGTACAGGACAGTCCTGTCCATCCGGACACGTACAGCACAGTCCCATCCATCCGGACACGAACAGGGCAGTCCTGTCCATCCGGACACGTACAGAACAGTCCCATCCATCCGGACATGTACAGGACAGTCCCGTGCATCTGGACACATACAGGACAGTCCCGTCCATCAGGACACATAGAGGACAGTCCCGTCCATCCGGACACGTAGAGGACAGTCCCGTCCATCCGGACACGTACAGGACAGTCCCGTCAATTCAGACACGTACAGGACAGTCCCGTCCATCCGGACATGTAGAGGACAGTCCCGTCCATCCGGACACATACAGGACAGTCCCATCCATCCGGACACGTACAGAGCAGTCCTGTCCATCAGGTCACGTACAGAACAGTCCTGTCCATCCGGACACATACAGAACAGTCCTGTCCATCCGGACACATACAGGGCAGTCCCATCCATCCAGACACGTCGAGGACAGTCCCGCCCATCTGGACACATATAGGACAGTCCCGTCCATCCGGACACGTACAGGACAGTCCCGTCCATCCAGAAACGTCGAGGACAGTCCCGCCCATCCGGAGACGTAGAGGACAGTCCCGTCCATCCGGACACATACAGGACAGTCCCGTCCATCCAGACACGTACAGGACAGTCCCGTCCTTCCGGACACATACAGGACAGTCCCCTCCAACCGGACACAAACAGGACAGTCCCGTCCATCCAGACATGTACAGGACAGTCCCATCCATCCGGACACGTACAGGGCAGTCCCATCCATCCGGACACGTACAGGACAGCCCCGTCCATCCGGACACATACAGGACATTCCCATCCGTCCGGACATGTACAGGACAGTCCCGTCCATCCATACATGTACAGGACAGTCCCATCCATCCGGACATGAACAGGACAGTCCCGATCATCCGGACAAATACAGGACACTTCCGTCCATCCAGACACGTAGAGGAAAGTCCCGTCCATCCGGACACCTGCAGGCCAATCCCGTCCATCCGTACACGTACAGGACATTCCCGTCCATCCGGACACGTACAGGACAGTCCCGTCCATCCAACATGTACAGGACAGTCCCGTCCATCCTGACACGTACAGGACAGTCCCGTCCATCCAACATGTACAGGACAGTCCCGTCCATCCGGACACGTACAGGACAGTCCTGCCCATCCGGACACATACAGGACAGTCCCGTCCATCCAACATGTACAGGACAGTCCCGTCCATCCTGACATGTACAGGACAGTCCCGTCCATCCGGACACGTACAGGACAATCCCGTCCATCCAGACACGTCGAGGACAGTCCCGCCCATCCGGACACATATAGGACAGTCCCGTCCATCCGGACACGTACAGGACAGTCCCGTCCATCCTGACATGTGCAGGACAGTCCCGTCCATCTGGACACGTAGAGGACAGTCCCGTCCATCCGGACATGTACAGGACAGTCCCGTCCAGCCGCATACGTACAGGACTGTCCCATCCATCAAGACTCGTAAAGGATAGTCCCGCCCATCCGGACATGTACAGGACAGTCCCGTCCATCCGGACACATACAGGACAGTCCCGTCCATCCGGACACAAGCAGGACAGTCCCTTCCATCCGGATACCTACAGGACAGTCCCGTCCATCCGGACACGTACAGGACAGTCCCGTCCATCCGGACACGTACAGGACAGTCCCTTCCATCCGGATACCTACAGGACAGTCCCGTCCATCCGGCACATACAGGACAGTCCCGTCCAACCTGACACGTACAGGACAGTCCCATCCATTCGGACACGTACAGGACAGTTTCGTTCATCCTGACATGTACAGGACAGTCCCGCCCATCCAGACACGTCGAGGACAGACCCGCCCATCCGGACACATATAGGACAGCCCCATCCATCCGGACACGTAGAGGGCAGTCCCGTCCATCCGGAACCGTGCAGGACAGTCCCGTCCATCCAGACACGTAGAGGACAGTCCCGTCCATCCGGACACGTACAGGACCGTCCCGTCCATCCAGAGACGTAGAGGACAGTCCCGTCCATCCAGACACGTACAGGACAGTCCCGTCCATCTGGACACGTACAGGACAGTCCTGTCCAATTGGACACGTACAGGACAGTCCCATCCATCCGGACACGTACAGGCCAGTCCCGTCCATTCAGACACGTACAGGACACTCCCGTCCATCCAGACACGTAGAGGACAGTCCCATCCATCCGGACACGTACAGGCCAATCCCGTCCATCCGTACACGTACAGGACATTCCCGTGCATCCGGACAATTACAGGTCGTTCCCGTCCATCCAGACATGTACAGGCCAATCCCGTCCATCCACACACGTACAGGACATTCCCATCCATCCGGACATGTACAAGACAGTCCCGTCCATTCGGACATGTACAGGACATTCCCTTCCATCCGGACGTGTACAGGTCATTCCCGTCCATCCGGACACGTACAGGACATTCCCGTCCATCCACACACGTACAGGACAGTCCCGTCCATATGGGCACATACAGGACAGGTCGTCCATCCAGACACGTACAGGGCAGTCCAGTCCATCCGGACACGTAAGGACAGTCCCGTCCATCCGGACACGTACAGGACATTCCCATCCCTCCGGACACCTACAGGGCAGTCCCGTCCATCCGGACACGTACAGGACAGTCCTGTCCATCCGGACATGTACAGGACAGTCCTGTCCATCCAGACACGTACAGCACAGTCCCATCCATCCGGACACGAACAGGGCAGTCCTGTCCATCCGGACACGTACAGAACAGTCCCATCCATCCGGACATGTACAGGACAGTCCCGTGCATCTGGACACATACAGGACAGTCCCGTCCATCAGGACACGTAGAGGACAGTCCCGTCCATCCGGACACGTAGAGGACAGTCCCGTCCATCTGGACACGTACAGGACAGTCCCGTCAATTCAGACACGTACAGGACAGTCCCGTCCATCCGGACACGTAGAGGACAGTCCCGTCCATCCGGACACATACAGGACAGTCCCATCCATCCGGACACGTACAGAGCAGTCCTGTCCATCAGGTCACGTACAGAACAGTCCTGTCCATCCGGACACATACAGAACAGTCCTGTCCATCCGGACACATACAGGGCAGTCCCATCCATCCAGACACGTCGAGGACAGTCCCGCCCATCTGGACACATATAGGACAGTCCCGTCCATCCGGACACGTACAGGACAGTCCCGTCCATCCAGAAACGTCGAGGACAGTCCCGCCCATCCGGAGACGTAGAGGACAGTCCCGTCCATCCGGACACGTACAGGACAGTCCCGTCCATCCAGACACGTACAGGACAGTCCCGTCCTTCCGGACACATACAGGACAGTCCCCTCCAACCGGACACAAACAGGACAGTCCCGTCCATCCAGACATGTACAGGACAGTCCCATCAATCCGGACACGTACAGGGCAGTCCCATCCATCCGGACACGTACAGGACAGCCCCGTCCATCCGACACATACAGGACATTCCCATCCATCCGGACATGTACAGGACAGTCCCATCCATCCATACACATACAGGACAGTCCCATCCATCCGGACATGAACAGGACAGTCCCGATCATCCGGACAAATACAGGACACTTCCGTCCATCCAGACACGTAGAGGAAAGTCCCGTCCATCCGGACACCTGCAGGCCAATCCCGTCCATCCGTACACGTACAGGACATTCCCGTCCATCCGGACACGTACAGGACAGTCCCGTCCATCCAACAAGTACAGGACAGTCCCGTCCATCCTGACACGTACTGGACAGTCCCGTCCATCCAACATGTACAGGACAGTCCCGTCCATCCGGACACGTACAGGACAGGCCCGCCCATCCGGACACATACAGGACAGTCCCGTCCATCCAACATGTACAGGACAGTCCCGTCCATCCTGACATGTACAGGACAGTCCCGTCCATCCGGACACGTACAGGACAATCCCGTCCATCCAGACACGTCGAGGACAGTCCCGCCCATCCGGACACATATAGGACAGTCCCGTCCATCCGGACATGTACAGGACAGTCCCGTCCATCCTGACATGTACAGGACAGTCCCGTCCATCCGGACACGTAGAGGACAGTCCCATCCATCCGGACATGTACAGGACAGTCCCGTCCATCCGCATATGTACAGGACTGTCCCATCCATCAAGACTCGTAAAGGATAGTCCCGCCCATCCGGACATGTACAGGACAGTCCCGTCCATCCGGACACATACAGGACAGTCCCGTCCATCCGGACACAAGCAGGACAGTCCCTTCCATCCGGATACCTACAGGACAGTCCCGTCCATCCGGACACGTACAGGACAGTCCCGTCCATCCGGACACGTACAGGACAGTCCCTTCCATCCGGATACCTACAGGACAGTCCCGTCCATCCGGCACGTACAGGACAGTCCCGTCCAACCTGACACGTACAGGACAGTCCCATCCATTCGGACACGTACAGGACAGTCACGTTCATCCTGACATGTACAGGACAGTCCCGCCCATCCAGACACGTCGAGGACAGACCCGCCCATCCGGACACATATAGGACAGCCCCATCCATCTGGACACGTACAGGGCAGTCCCGTCCATCCGGAACCGTGCAGGACAGTCCCGTCCATCCAGACACGTAGAGGACAGTCCCGTCCATCCGGACACGTACAGGACCGTCCCGTCCATCCAGAGACGTAGAGGACAGTCCCGTCCATCCAGACACGTACAGGACAGTCCCGTCCATCTGGACACGTACAGGACAGTCCTGTCCAATTGGACACGTACAGGACAGTCCCATCCATCCGGACACGTACAGGCCAGTCCCGTCCATTCAGACACGTACAGGACACTCCCGTCCATCCAGACACGTAGAGGACAGTCCCATCCATCCGGACACGTACAGGCCAATCCCGTCCATCCGTACACGTACAGGACATTCCCGTGCATCCGGACAATTACAGGTCGTTCCCGTCCATCCAGACACGTACAGGCCAATCCCTCCATCCGGACACGTACAGGGCATTCCCGTGCATCCGGACAATTACAGGTCGTTCCCGTCCATCCAGACATGTACAGGCCAATCCCGTCCATCCACACACGTACAGGACATTCCCGTCGATCCTGACACGTACAGGACAGACCCGTCCATCCGGACACGTACAGGCCAGTCCCGTCCATCCAGACACGTCGAGGACAGTCCCGCCCATCCTGAAACTTACAGGACATTCCCGTCCATCCAGACACATAGCGGACAGTCCCGTCCATCCGGACACGTAGAGGACAGTCCCGTCCATCCGGATAAGTACAGGACAGTCCCGTCCATCCGGACACGTACAGGACAATCCCGTCCATCCGAACACATACAGGACATTCCCGTCCATTCGGACACGTACAGGTCATTCCCGTCCATCCGGACACGTACAGGACATTCCCGTGCATCCGGACAATTACAGGTCATTCCCGTCCATCCGGACACGTACAGGCCAATCCCGTCCATCCACACACGTATAGGACAGTCCCGTCCATCCTTACACGTACAGTACAGTCCCGTCCATCCTTACACGTACAGTACAGTCCCGTCCATCCTGACACGAACAGGACAGTCCCATCCCTTCGGACACGTACAGGACAGTCCCGTCCATCCAGACACGTCGAGGACAGTCCCGCCCATCCGGACACATATAGGACAGTCCCATCCATCCAGACATGTACAGGACAGTCCCGTCCATCCAGACACGTGGAGGACAGTCCCGTCCATCCGGACAAGTACAGGACAGTCCCGTCCATCCGGATACGTACAGGACAGTCCCGTCCATCTGAACACGTACATGACAGTCCCGTCCATTATGACACGTACAGGACAGTCCCGTCCATCAAGACTCGTAAAGGATAGTCCCGCCCATCCGGACATTGATAGGACAGTCCCATCCATGCGGACACTAACAGGACAGTCCCGATCATCCGGACACATACAGGACAGTACCGACCATCCGGACACATACAGGACAGTCCCGTCCATCCTGACACGTACAGGACAGTCCCTACCATCCGGATACCTACAGGACAGTCCCGTCCATCCGGACACGTACAGGAATGTCCCGTCCATCCGGACACATGCAGGACAGTCCTGACCATCCAGACTCGTAAAGGACAGTCCCGAACATCCGGACACGTACAGGACAGTACCGAGCATCCGGACATAGAAAGGACAGTCCCCTCCATCTGGACACGTACAGGCCGGTCCCGTCCATCCTGACATGTAAAGGATAGTCCCGTCCATCTGGACACGTACTGGACAATCCCGTACATCCGGACACGTACAGGACATTCCCGTCCATGCGGACATGTACAGGACAGTCCCGTCCATCCAACACGCACAGGACAGTCCCGTCCATCCGGACACGTATAGGACAGTCCCGTCCATCCGGACACATACAGGACAGTCCCGTCCATCCGGACACATACAGGACAGTCACGTTCATCCGGACATGTGCAGGACAGTCCCGCCCATCCAGACACGTCGAGGACAGTCCCGTCCATCCGGACACATATAGGACTGTCCCATCCATCCGGACACGTACAGGACATCCCGTCCATCCGGACACGTACAGGACAGTCCCGTCCATCCAGACACGTAGAGGACAGTCCCGTCCATCCGGATACATATAGGACAGTCCCATCCATCCGGACACGTACAGGACATCCCGTCCATCCGGACACATACAGGACAGTCCCGTCCATCCAGACACGTAGAGGACAGTCACGTCAATCCAGACACGTACAGGACAGTTCCGTCCATCCAGACACGTACAGGACAGTCCGGTCCATCCGGACACGTACAGGACAGTCCCGTCCATCCGGACACGTACAGGACAGTCCCGTCCATCCAGACACGTACAGGACAGTCCGGTCCATCCGGACACGTACAGGACAGTCCCGTACGTCCGGACATGTACAGGACAGTCCTGTCCATCCGGACACGTACAGGACAGTCACATCCATCCGGACACGTACAGGACAGTCCCGTCCATCCGGACACATACAGGACAGTCCCGTCCAATGAGACACATACAAGACAGTCCCGTCCATCCGGACACGGACAGGACAGTCCCGTCCATTTAGACATGTACAGGACACTCCCGTCCATCCAGACACGTAGAGGACAGTCCCATCCATCCGGACACGTACAGGCCAGTCCCGTCCATACAGACACATACAGGACAGTCCCGTCCATCCGGACACGTACCGGCCAGTCCCGTCCATCCTGACACGTACAGGACAGTCCCGTGCATTCGGACACGTACAGGACAGTCACGTCCATCCGGACATGTAAAGGACAGTCCCGCCCATCCACACACGTCGAGGACAGCCCCGCCCATCCGGACACATATAGGACAGTCCCGTCCATCCGGACATGTACAGGACATTCCCGTCCATCCGGACACTTACAGGACATTCCCGTCCACCCAGACACATAGCGGACAGTCCCGTCCGTCCGGACACGTACAGGACAGTCCCGTTCATCCGGACACGTAGAGGACAGTCCCGTCCATCCGGACAAGTACAGGACAGTCCCGTCCATCCGGACACATACAGGACAGTCCCGTCCATCCGAACACGTACAGGACAGTCCCGTCCATTATGACACGTACAGGACAGTCCCGTCAATTCAGACACGTACAGGACAGTCTCGTCCATCAAGACATGTACAGGACAGTCCCGTCCATCCGGACACATACAGGACAGTCCTGTCCATCCGGGCACGTACAGGACAGTCCCCTCCATCCGGACACGTACAGGACAGTACCATCCATCCAGACACGTACAGGACAGTCCCGTCCATCCGGACACGTACAGGACAGTCCCGTCCATCCGGACACGTACAGGACAGTCCTGTCCATCCAGACACGTACAGGACAGTCCCCTCCATCCGGACACATACAGGACATTCCCGTCCATCCAGACACGTACAGGACAGTCCCGTCCACCCGGACACGTACAGGACATTCCCATCCATCCAGACATGTACAGGACAGGCCCGTCCATTCGGACACGTACAGGACATTCCCGTCCATCCGGACACGTACAGGTCATTCCCGTCCATCCGGACACGTACAGGACATTCCCGTTCATCCAGACACGTACAGGACAGTCCCGTCAATATGGGCACATACAGGACAGGTCGTCCATCCAGACACGTACAGGACAGTCCCGTCCATCCGGACTCGTACAGGACATTCCCATCCCTCCGGACATGTAAAGGACAGTCCCATCCATCCGGACACGTAGAGGACAGTCCCGTCCATCCAGCCATGTACAGGGCAGTCCCGTCCATCCAGACTCGTACAGGACATTCCCATCCCTCCGGACACGTAAAGGACAGTCCCGTCCATCCGGACACGTAGAGGACAGTCCCTTCCATCCGGACACGTACAGGACAGTCCCGTCCATCCGGAAACGTAGAGGACAGTCCCATCCATCCGGACACATAAGGACAGTCCCGTCCATCCGGAAACGTACAGGACAGTCCCGTCCATCCGGACACGTACAGGACAGTCCCGTCCATCCGGACATGGACAGGACAGTCGCATCCATCCGGACACGTACAGGACAGTCCCGTCCATCCGGACACGTAAAGGACAGTCCCGTCCATCCGGACATGTACAGGACAGCCCCATCCTTCTGGGCACGTGTGGTAAACCACGTTCACTATCGTATCACTGTTAGTAGTTAGCACTGTTCACCACTGTTCGTTATAACTGTATCACTGACCACTATTGTATCACGGTACGAGGTCGCCTCTTGCCACACTGCTATACCTGGGATGACCACTGCCGACTCCGCCTTGGCTCCACCCACCAGGCCAGGTATAAAGGTGAGCGACTGGCTGGTATTCCTCCTGCTTGGATCGGATCACCCACGAGAGTGGGCTCTGTTATTTAGTCAATAAAAACCTTTAGTCACCTTCGTAACTCTTCGCCTTTTATTGGAGGAATTGATAGGTATATCAATTTTATTGACTAAATTTAATGATGTCCGACAACGAGTCACAACCAGCGGAGGAGCCACCAGCGCAGCTCCCAGGAGCACAGCCACACCAGCCAGCTTGGCTGCGAGCCCTCAGACCGCCGTACCTGGACCTGAACCCACGAGCAGCAAACTCAGCCGCAGACTTTAAACACTGGCTGGTCTGCTTCGAATCATACCTGAGAGAATCCAGCGTCCCTCAGGCATCCAAACTAAGTGTCCTGCAGGCACAACTGAGCCCGAGAGTATACACTCTCATCGAGGACATGACTACCTACGAGACCGCCATCAACTTGCTGAAACAGAAGTACCGGACCCCGGTAAACTACATGTACGCTAGGCACCTCCTAAGATCACGGCCGCAACAGCCAGGAGAATCAGTAGCCGAATTCTCACAGGCGCTATATGCACTCGCCAGGAACTGTGAGTTTAAATCGGTGTCGGCAGCCGAAAATACTGAAGATAATATCCGCGACGCATTCCTGAAAGGCCTACGGTCCGAGTACTCACGGCAAAGACTGCTGGAAGCTAAAGACCTCAGCATGGAAAAAGCTGAAGCCCTCGCTATCTCCCTGGAAGTGGCCCACCAAGATCAGGAAGCATTCACCAGGTACTGCTCGCGACCCTGGGACTCGGGCCCGACCCCTACCACAGCACCCTTCCCAGCGCCGCCCCCGGGACCTACCTCTGCGTCGGCATCCCGGACCCGACCGGCCCCGCCACCCCCGGCACCGGCCCCGACATCGGGCATCCGCGATCGGGCCGCCGGCTGTTTTTTTGTGGCCAGGAGAAGCACCCGAGGTCGCGCTGCCCAGCCAAGAACTCCATATGTAAAACCTGCCTGAAGAAAGGCCACTTCTCCAAGGCCTGCAGGAGCGGATCCTCAGAGGCCAGCAGTGCCGCATGCGAACTATGGGGGCGGCCATCTTCGTTTAGGGCAACTGAGGCCAGCATCCCCACACATGAGTCATGGGGGCGGCCATCCTTGTTTAGGGCAACTGAGGCCAGCATCCCCACACATGAGTCATGGGGGCGGCCATCTTTGATTAAGGCAACCGACCCCAATAGTGCCTCATGGGGCCCTACCTCGTGGGAGACGCCATTTTACTCACCACGCCCGACCGCCTCGCCCGCAGATGACAACGACTCACTCAGCTACACACTAGCTTCCGTCACCCTGGACCAAGCCCGCCCGCACCATCTGTCCAAGTCAATGATGGACATCAAAGTGAACGGCCACGCCACGACCTGCCTGTTCGACAGCGGAAGCACGGAGAGCTTCATCCACCCAGACACGGTGAGCCACTACTCCCTCTCTGTCCTACCAATGCGCAGCCGAATCTCGATGGCATCGAGGTCCCACGCCACGGACATCAGCGGCTACTGTGTCGTGACCCTGTCGGTTAAGGGCACGGAGTATAAAAACTTTAAACTCCTCGTCCTCCCCCATCTCTGCGCTGCCGTCCTACTAGGGCTGGACTTCCAATCCCACCTCCAAAGCGTAACCCTAGCATACGGTGGACCCCTCCCCCCACTCACAGTCAACAACCAGCAAACGTTAAACCGCCCACCGCGTAACACCTGCAGCCTCTCCACCCTCAAGGTCCCGCCACCCTCTCTGTTTGCTAACCTTACCCCTGACTGCAAACCCGTCGCTACCAAAAGCAGGCGGTATAGCGCCGGGGACAGAGCCTTCATTAGCTCTGAGGTGCGGCGCCTCCTGAAAGAGGGCATTATCGAGGGGAGCAGCAGCCCCTGGCGTGCCCAGGTCGTAGTCGTAAAGACCGGCGATAAAAACCGCCTGGTCATCGACTACAGCCAGACCATAAACAGATATACCCAGCTGGACGCATACCCCCTCCCCCGCATATCTGACATGGTCAATCAGATTGCACAGTATAAAGTATTCTCGACCATCGACCTGAAGTCGGCCTACCACCAACTCCCTATCCACCCTGAGGACCGCCAGTATACCGCCTTCGAGGCGAATGGGCACCTATACCACTTCCTTAGGGTCCCCTTCGGTGTCACTAATGGGGTCTCGGTCTTCCAAAGGGAGATGGACCAGATGGTTGACCAGAACGAACTGCAGGCTACATTCCCCTACCTAGATAACGTCACTATCTGCGGCCGCGACCGGCAGGAACATGACGCGAATCTGGAGAAATTCCTCCGTACGGCCCAACGGCTGAACCTCACCTACAATAAGGAGAAATGCGTGTTTAACACCACGCGCCTTGCCATCCTCGGCTGCGTAGTGGAGAACGGAATCATCGGCCCCGACCCAGAAAGAATGCGCCCCCTCATGGAGCTACCCCTCCCCCACTGCCCTAAAGCACTTAGGAGAACCCTGGGGCTTTTCGCCTACTATGCCCAATGGGTACCCAATTACGCGGACAAAGCCAGACCCCTCCTGAAAGCCACTTCCTTCCCCCTCACGGAGGAGGCGTGCGCAGCCTTCTCCCTCATTAAGGGAGACATAGCCAAGGCCACGATGCACGCAGTGGACGAGTCCATCCCCTTTCAGGTGGAGAGCGACGCATCCGACTTCGCCTTAGCCGCCACCCTAAAGCAGGAGGGGAGGCCAGTGGCCTTCTTCTCAAGGACCCTACAGGGCCCCGAGATCCGACATTCGTCGGTCGAGAAAGAGGCCCAGGCGATCGTGGAGGCAGTACGGCGCTGGAGGCACTACCTGGCAGGCAAACGATTTACCCTCCTCACCGACCAGCGTTCGGTGGCTTTCATGTTTAATAACAAGCTGAAGGGCAAAATCAAGAATGACAAGATTTTGAGATGGAGAATCGAGCTCTCCACCTACGATTATGAGATCTTGTACCGGCCAGGCAAGCTGAACGAATCCCCTGATGCCCTTTCACGAATGACATGCGCCAGCGCGCATATCGATAGGCTTCAGACCCTCCACGACCAGCTCTGCCACCCCGGAGTCATCAGACTCTACCATTTCATTAAGGCCCGCAACCTGACCTACTCCATCGAGGAGGTCAGGACCATGACCAGGAACTGCCAGACCTGTGCGGAGTGCAAACCGCACTTCTATAGGCCGGACCGAGCAAGCCTGATCAAGGCCACCCGCCCCTTCGAGCGCCTGAGCATTGACTTTAAGGGGCCCCTCCCGTCCTCTGACCGTAATGTGTACTTCCTCAACATCGTTGATGAGTACTCCCGTTTCCCCTTTGCCTTCCCCTGCCCCGACATGACCAGTAGCACGGTCATTAAGTGCCTGAATGCCCTCTTCGCCTTGTTCGGGTTCCCGAACTATATACACAGCGACCGGGGCTCCTCCTTCATGAGCGAGGAACTCCGGCAATTCCTCCTAGAGAGAGGTATTGCAGCAAGCAGGACCACCAGCTACAACCCCAGAGGTAACGGTCAGGTGGAAAGAGAGAACGCGACGGTATGGAAGGCCGTCCTCTTAGCCTTAAAGTCTAAGGGCCTCCCAACCTCCCGCTGGCAAGAAGTCCTCCCGACAGCGCTGCACTCCATCCGGTCATTACTTTGCACGGCCACTAACACCACCCCCCATGAACGAATGTTCGTTTTCCCCAGGAAGTCGACTACGGGAACCACTCTACCAACCTGGCTGACCGCCCCGGGGCCGGTCTGGCTGCGGAAACACGTGAGGACCCATAAAACGGACCCCCTGGTCGAGAGGGTGAACCTCCTGCACGCCAACCCCCAGTACGCCTACGTGGCGTACCCAGACGGGCGGGAGGACACTGTCTCCCTACGAGACCTCGCACCCTCAGCCGATCCGGAAACACCGCCACCACCCCCCCCAACCTCAGTCCAGGTAGACGGCATGCCGGAACCCCACGAGCCCTCGCCGACCACGCAAACACCAGCATCAACACCGGATAAGGCACCAGCACCGGATAAGGCAACACCACCGCTGCGGCGATCGGAGAGGCTTACGAAGCCTCCGGACAGACTGACCTACCAGAATTGGTAGTACACTTCACCCCGCCGGACTTAATTCTAAACAAGGGGTGAATGTGGTAAACCACGTTCACTATCGTATCACTGTTAGTAGTTAGCACTGTTCACCACTGTTCGTTATAACTGTATCACTGACCACTATTGTATCACGGTACGAGGTCGCCTCTTGCCACACTGCTATACCTGGGATGACCACTGCCGACTCCGCCTTGGCTCCACCCACCAGGCCAGGTATAAAGGTGAGCGACTGGCTGGTATTCCTCCTGCTTGGATCGGATCACCCACGAGAGTGGGCTCTGTTATTTAGTCAATAAAAACCTTTAGTCACCTTCGTAACTCTTCGCCTTGTATTGGAGGAATTGATAGGTATATCAGCACGTACAGGACAGTTCCGTCCATCCGGACACGTACAGGTCATTCCCGTCCATCCGG
The DNA here is from genome assembly GCF_052327205.1 of Somniosus microcephalus. NCBI lineage: Eukaryota > Metazoa > Chordata > Chondrichthyes > Squaliformes > Somniosidae > Somniosus > Somniosus microcephalus. The sequence goes on along the minus strand of NC_140990.1, from coordinate 349,924,651 downwards.
GCTCTTACAGGACATTCCCGTCCATCCAGACACGTACAGGACAGTCCCGTCCATCTGGACACGTAAGGACAGTCCCGTCCATCCGGACACGTACAGGATATTCTCATCCCTCCGGACACGTACAGGACAGCGCCGTCCATCCGGCCATGTACAGGACAGTCCTGTCCATCCGGACACGTACAAAAGAGTTCCGACCATCCGGACACGTACAGGACAGCAGCGACCATCCGGACACATACAGGACAGTCCCGTCCATCCGGACACGTACAGGACAGTCCTGTCCATCCAGACACATACAGGACAGTCCCCTCCATCCGGACACATACAGGACAGTCCCGTCCATCCAGACACGTACAGGACAGTCCCATCCATCCGGACACGTACAGGACAGTCCCGTCCAACCAGACATGTACAGGACAGTCCTGACCATCCGGACACGTACAGGACAGTCTCGTCAATCCAGACATGTAGAGGACAGTCCCGTCCATTCGGACACGTACAGGACATTCCCGTCCATTCGGACACGTACAGGTCATTCCCGTCCATCCGGACATGTACAGGACATTCCCGTCCATCCGGACAATTACAGGTCAATCCCGTCCATCCGGACACGTACACGACAGACCCGTCCATTCGCACATGTACAGGACAGTCCCGTCCATCCGGACACGTACAGGACATTGCCGTCCTTCCAGACACGTACAGCACATTCCCGTCCATCCTGACATGTACAGGACAGTCCCGTCCATCCGGACAAGTACAGGACATTTCTGTCCATCCAGACACGTACAGGACAGTCCCGTACATCCGGACATGTACAGGTTAGTCCCGTCCATCTGGACACATACAGGACAGTCCCGTCCATACGGACACGTACAGGCCAATCCCGTCCATCTGGACATGTACAGGACAGTCCCGTCCATCCGGACACGTAGAGGACAGTCCCGTCCATCCAGACACGTACAGGACAGTCCCCACCATCCGGACACGTACAGGACAGTCCCGTCCATCTGAACACGTACAGGGCAGTCCCGTCCATCATGACACGTACAGCACAGTCCCATCCATCTGGACATGTACAGGGCAGTCGCGTCCATCCGGACATGTACAATACAGTCCTGACCATCCGGACACGTACACGTCAGTCATGATCATCCGGACACGTACAGGACAGTCCCATCCATCCAGACTCATAAAGGATAGTCCCGCCCATCCAGACATGTACAGGACAGTCCCATCCATCCGGACACAAACAGGACAGTCCTGGCCATCCAGACACGTACAAGAGAGTCCCGACCATCCGGACACGTACAGGAAAGTACCGACCATCCGGACACGTACAGGACAGTACCCTCCATCCGGACACGTACGGGACAGTCCCGTCCATCCGGACACGTACAGGACAGTCCCAGCCATCCGGACACATACAGGACAGTACCCTCCATCCGGACACGTACGGGACAGTCCCGTCCATCCGGACACGTACAGGACAGTCCCATCCATCCGGACACATACAGGACAGTACCCTCCATCCAGACACGTACAGGGCAGTCTCGTCCATCCGGACACATACAGGACATTCCCATCCATCCGGACACGTACAGGACAGTCCCGTCCATTCGGACACGTAAAGGACATTCCCATCCATCCGGACACGTACAGGTCATTCCCATCCATCCGGACATGTACAGGCCAATCCCGTCCATCCGTACACGTACAGGACATTCCCGTCCATCCGGACATGTACAGGACAGTCCCGTCCAACCAGACATGTACAGGACAGTCCTGACCATCCGGACACGTACAGGACATTCCCGTCCATCCGGACAATTACAGGTCATTCCCGTCCATCCGGACACGTACAGGCCAATCCCGTCCATCCACACACGTACAGGACATTCCCGTCCATCCAGACATGTACAGGACAGTCACGTCCATCCTGACACGTACAGAACAGACCCGTCCATCCGGACACGTACGGGACAGTCCCGTCCGTCCTGAAATGTACAGGACAGACCCGTCCCTCCGGACATGTACAGGGCAGTCGCGTTCATCCGGGCACGTACAAGACAGTCCTGACCATCCGGACACGTACAGGACAGTCCCGTCCATCCGGACATGTACAGGACAGTCCCGTCCATCCGGACACGTACAGGACAGTCCCGTCCATCCGGACACGTACAGGACAGTCCCGTCCATCCGGAAACGTACAGGACAGTCCCGTCCATCCGGACACGTACAGGACAGTTCTGAACATATAGACACGTACAGGACTGTCCCGTCCATACGGGCACATACAGGACAAGTCGTCCATCCAGACACGTGCAGGACAGTCCTGACCTTCCAGACGCGTACAGGACAGTCCGGAACATCTGGACACGTACAGGACAGTCCCGTCCATCCGGACACGTACAGGACAGTCCCGTCCATTCGGACACGTAAAGGACATTCCCATCCATCCGGACACGTACAGGTCATTCCCATCCATCCGGACATGTACAGGCCAATCCCGTCCATCCGTACACGTACAGGACATTCCCGTCCATCCAGACACGTACAGGACAGTCCCGTCCAACCAGACATGTACAGGACAGTCCTGACCACCCGGACACGTACAGGACATTCCCGTCCATCCGGACAATTACAGGTCATTCCCGTCCATCCGGACACGTACCGGCCAATCCCGTCCATCCACACACGTACAGGACATTCCCGTCCATCCAGACATGCACAGGGCAGTCGCGTTCATCCGGGCACGTACAAGACAGTCCTGACCATCCGGACACGTACAGGACAGTCCCGTCCATCCGGACATGTACAGGACAGTCCCGTCCATCCGGACACGTACAGGACAGTCCCGTCCATTTGGACACGTACAGGACAGTCCCATCCATCCGGACACGTACAGGACAGTCCCGTCCATCCGGACACGTACAGGACAGTTCCGAACATATAGACACGTACAGGACTGTCCCGTCCATACGGGCACATACAGGACAAGTCGTCCATCCAGACACGTGCAGGACAGTCCTGACCTTCCAGACGCGTACATGACAGTCCGGAACATCCGGACACATACAGGACAGTCCCGTCCATTCGGACACGTACAGGACAGTCACGTTCATCCGGGCATGTACAGGACAGTCCCGCCCATCCAGACACGTCGAGGACAGTCCCGCCCATACGGACACATATAGGACAGTCCCGTCCATCCGGACACGTACAGGACAGTCCCGTCCATCCAGACACGTACAGGACAGTCCCGTCCATCCGGACACGTACAGGACAGTCCCATCCATCCGGTCACGTAGAGGACAGTCCCGTCCATCCAGACACGTACAGGACAGCCCCATCCATCCGGACATGTACAGGGCAGTCCTGTCCATCCGGACACGTGCAGGACAGTCCCGTCCATCCGGACACGTGCAGGACAGCCCCGTCCATCCGGACACGTACAGGACAGTCCCATCCATCCGGACATGTACAGGACAGTCCCATCCATCCGGACACGTAGAGGACAGTCCCGTCCATCCAGACACGGACAGGACAGTCCCATCTATCCGGACATGTACAGGACAGTCCTGTCCATCCGTACACGTACAGGACAGTCCCGTCCATTCAGACACGTACAGGACAGTCCCGTCCATCCGGACACGTACAGGACAGTCCCATCCATTTAGACATGTACAGGACAGTCCCATCCATCCGGACACGTAGAGGACAGTCCCGTCCATCCGGACACGTACAGGACAGTCCCTACCATCCGGACACGTACAGGACAGTCCCGTCCATCCGGACATGTACAGGTCAGTCCCGTCAATTCAGACACGTACAGGACAGTCCCGTCCATCCAGGCATGTACAGGACAGTCCAATCCATCTGGACATGTGCAGGACAGTCTCTTCCCTCCGGATACCTACAGGACAGTCCCGTCCATCCGGAAACATACAGGACTGTCCCGTCCATCCGGACACGTACAGGACAGTCCCATCCATCCGGACACGTGCAGGACAGTCTCTTCCCTCCGGATACCTACAGGACAGTCCCGTCCATCCGGTAACATACAGGACAGTCCCGTCCATCCGGAAACATACAGGACTGTCCCGTCCATCCGGACATGTACAGGACAGTCCCGTCCATCCAGACACGTACAGGACAGTCCCGTCCATCCGGACACATACAGGACATTCCCATCCATCCGGACACGTACAGGACAGTCCCATCCATTCGGACACGTACAGGACAGTCCCGTCCATCCGGACACATACAGAACAATCGCGTCCATCCAGACATGTACAGGCCAATCCCATCCATCCGTACACGTACAGGACATTCCCATCCATCCGGACACATACAGGACAATCCCGTCCATCCAGACATGTACAGGACAGTCCCGTCCATCCAGACACGTACAGGACAGTCCCGTGCATCCGGACACGTACAGGACAGTCCTGTCCATCCGGACACGTACAGGACAGTCCCGTCCATCCGGACACGTACAGGACAGTCCCGTGCATCCGGACACGTACAGGACAGTCCCGTCCATCCAGACACGTACAGGACAGTCCCGTGCATCCGGACACGTACAGGACAGTCCTGTCCATCCGGACACGTACAGGACAGTCCCGTCCATCCGGACACGTACAGGACAGTCCCGTCCATCCGGACACGTACAGGACAGTCCCGTCCATCTGGACATTTACAGGACAGTCCTGTCCATCCAGGCACGTACAGGACAGTCCCGTCCATCCGGACACATACAGGAAAGTCCCGTCCATCCGGACACGTGCAGGACAGTCCTGACCATCCAGACTCGTACAGGACAGTCCCGAACATCCGGACATGGAAAGGACTGTCCCGTCCATCCGGAAACATACAGGACATTCCTGTCCATCCGGACACGTACAGGACAGTCCCATCCATCCGGAGATGTACAGGACAGTCCCGTCCATCCGGACACGTACAGGACAGTCCCGTCCATCCGGACACGTACAGGGCAGTCCCGTCCATCCGGACACGTACAGGACATTCCCGTCGATCCGGACAATTACAGGTCATTCCTGTCCATCCGGACACGTACAGGCCAATCCCATCCATTCGTACACGTACAGGACATTCCCGTCCATCCAGACACGTGCAGGACAGTCCCGTGCATCCGGACACATACAGGACAGTCCCGAACTTCCAGACACGTACAGGACAGTCCCGTCCATCCGGACACGTACAGGTCATTCCCGTCCATCCGGACACGTACAGGACATTCCCGTCCATCCGGATAATTACAGGTCATTACCGTCCATCCGGACACGTACAGGCCAATCCCATCCATCCGTATGCGTACACGACATTCCCATCCATCCGGACATGTACAGGACAATCCCGTCCATCCGGACATGTGCAGGACAGTCCTCACCATCCAGACACGTACAGGATAGTCCTGAACATCCGGACACTTACAGGACAGTACCGAACATCCGGACATGGAAAGGACAGTCCCGTCCATCCGGACACATACAGGACTTTCCCGTCCATCCGGACACGTACAGGACAGTCCCGTCCATCCAACACGTACAGGACAGTCCCGTCCATCCAGACAGGCACAGGACAGTCCCATCCATCCGGACACGTACAGGACAGTCCCGTTCATCCGGACACGTACAGGCCAGTCACGTCCATCCGGACATGTAAAGGACAGTCCCACCCATCCAGACACGTCGAGGACAGTCCCGCCCATCCGGACACATATAGGAAATTCCCATCCATCCAGACACGTAGCGGACAGTCCCGTCCATCTGGACACATACAGGACAGTCCAGTCCATCCGGACATGTACAGGACAGTCCCGTCCATCCAGACATGTACAGGACAGTCCCATCCATCCAGACACGTAGAGGAGAGTCCCGTCCATCCGGACAAGTACAGGACAGTCCCGTCCATCCGGACACGTACAGGACAGTCCCATCCATCCAGACACGTAGAGGAGAGTCCCGTCCATCCGGACAAGTACAGGACAGTCCCGTCCATCCGAACACGTACAGGACATTCCCGTCCATTATGACACGTACAGGACAGTCCCGTCCATCAAGACTCGTAAAGGATAGTCCCGCACATCCGGACATGTACAGGACAGTCCCATCCATGCGGACACGAACAGAACAGTCCCGATCATCCGGACACATACAGGACAGTACCGACCATCCGGACACGTACAGGAAAGTCCCGTCCATCCAGACACGTACAGGACAGTCCCGTCAATTCAGACACGTACAGGACAGTCCCGTCCATCCAGACATGTAGAGGACAGTCCCGTCCATCTGGACACATACAGGACAGTCCCATCCATCCTCACACGTACAGGACAGACCCGTCCATCCGGACATGTACAGGGCAGTCGCGTTCATCCGGACACGTACAAGACAGTCCTGACCATCCGGACACGTACAGGACAGTCACGTTCATCCGGGCATGTACAGGACAGTCCCGCCCATCCAGACACGTCGAGGACAGTCCCGCCCATACGGACACATATAGGACAGTCCCGTCCATCCGGACACGTACAGGACAGTCCCGTCCATCCAGACATGTACAGGACAGTCCCGTCCATCCAGACACGTACAGGACAGTCCCGTGCATCCGGACACGTACAGGACAGTCCTGTCCATCCGGACACGTACAGGACAGTCCCGTCCATCCGGACACGTACAGGACAGTCCCGTGCATCCGGACACGTACAGGACAGTCCCGTCCATCCAGACACGTACAGGACAGTCCCGTGCATCCGGACACGTACAGGACAGTCCTGTCCATCCGGACACGTACAGGACAGTCCCGTCCATCCGGACACGTACAGGACAGTCCCGTCCATCCGGACACGTACAGGACAGTCCCGTCCATCTGGACATTTACAGGACAGTCCTGTCCATCCAGGCACGTACAGGACAGTCCCGTCCATCCGGACACATACAGGAAAGTCCCGTCCATCCGGACACGTGCAGGACAGTCCTGACCATCCAGACTCGTACAGGACAGTCCCGAACATCCGGACATGGAAAGGACTGTCCCGTCCATCCGGAAACATACAGGACATTCCTGTCCATCCGGACACGTACAGGACAGTCCCATCCATCCGGAGATGTACAGGACAGTCCCGTCCATCCGGACACGTACAGGACAGTCCCGTCCATCCGGACACGTACAGGGCAGTCCCGTCCATCCGGACACGTACAGGACATTCCCGTCGATCCGGACAATTACAGGTCATTCCTGTCCATCCGGACACGTACAGGCCAATCCCATCCATTCGTACACGTACAGGACATTCCCGTCCATCCAGACACGTGCAGGACAGTCCCGTGCATCCGGACACATACAGGACAGTCCCGAACTTCCAGACACGTACAGGACAGTCCCGTCCATCCGGACACGTACAGGTCATTCCCGTCCATCCGGACACGTACAGGACATTCCCGTCCATCCGGATAATTACAGGTCATTACCGTCCATCCGGACACGTACAGGCCAATCCCATCCATCCGTATGCGTACACGACATTCCCATCCATCCGGACATGTACAGGACAATCCCGTCCATCCGGACATGTGCAGGACAGTCCTCACCATCCAGACACGTACAGGATAGTCCTGAACATCCGGACACTTACAGGACAGTACCGAACATCCGGACATGGAAAGGACAGTCCCGTCCATCCGGACACATACAGGACTTTCCCGTCCATCCGGACACGTACAGGACAGTCCCGTCCATCCAACACGTACAGGACAGTCCCGTCCATCCAGACAGGCACAGGACAGTCCCATCCATCCGGACACGTACAGGACAGTCCCGTTCATCCGGACACGTACAGGCCAGTCACGTCCATCCGGACATGTAAAGGACAGTCCCACCCATCCAGACACGTCGAGGACAGTCCCGCCCATCCGGACACATATAGGAAATTCCCATCCATCCAGACACGTAGCGGACAGTCCCGTCCATCTGGACACATACAGGACAGTCCAGTCCATCCGGACATGTACAGGACAGTCCCGTCCATCCAGACATGTACAGGACAGTCCCATCCATCCAGACACGTAGAGGAGAGTCCCGTCCATCCGGACAAGTACAGGACAGTCCCGTCCATCCGGACACGTACAGGACAGTCCCATCCATCCAGACACGTAGAGGAGAGTCCCGTCCATCCGGACAAGTACAGGACAGTCCCGTCCATCCGAACACGTACAGGACATTCCCGTCCATTATGACACGTACAGGACAGTCCCGTCCATCAAGACTCGTAAAGGATAGTCCCGCACATCCGGACATGTACAGGACAGTCCCATCCATGCGGACACGAACAGAACAGTCCCGATCATCCGGACACATACAGGACAGTACCGACCATCCGGACACGTACAGGAAAGTCCCGTCCATCCAGACACGTACAGGACAGTCCCGTCAATTCAGACACGTACAGGACAGTCCCGTCCATCCAGACATGTAGAGGACAGTCCCGTCCATCTGGACACATACAGGACAGTCCCATCCATCCTCACACGTACAGGACAGACCCGTCCATCCGGACATGTACAGGGCAGTCGCGTTCATCCGGACACGTACAAGACAGTCCTGACCATCCGGACACGTACAGGACAGTCACGTTCATCCGGGCATGTACAGGACAGTCCCGCCCATCCAGACACGTCGAGGACAGTCCCGCCCATACGGACACATATAGGACAGTCCCGTCCATCCGGACACGTACAGGACAGTCCCGTCCATCCAGACATGTACAGGACAGTCCCGTCCATCCAGACACGTACAGGACAGTCCCGTGCATCCGGACACGTACAGGACAGTCCTGTCCATCCGGACACGTACAGGACAGTCCCGTCCATCCGGACACGTACAGGACAGTCCCGTGCATCCGGACACGTACAGGACAGTCCCGTCCATCCAGACACGTACAGGACAGTCCCGTGCATCCGGACACGTACAGGACAGTCCTGTCCATCCGGACACGTACAGGACAGTCCCGTCCATCCGGACACGTACAGGACAGTCCCGTCCATCCGGACACGTACAGGACAGTCCCGTCCATCTGGACATTTACAGGACAGTCCTGTCCATCCAGGCACGTACAGGACAGTCCCGTCCATCCGGACACATACAGGAAAGTCCCGTCCATCCGGACACGTGCAGGACAGTCCTGACCATCCAGACTCGTACAGGACAGTCCCGAACATCCGGACATGGAAAGGACTGTCCCGTCCATCCGGAAACATACAGGACATTCCTGTCCATCCGGACACGTACAGGACAGTCCCATCCATCCGGAGATGTACAGGACAGTCCCGTCCATCCGGACACGTACAGGACAGTCCCGTCCATCCGGACACGTACAGGGCAGTCCCGTCCATCCGGACACGTACAGGACATTCCCGTCGATCCGGACAATTACAGGTCATTCCTGTCCATCCGGACACGTACAGGCCAATCCCATCCATTCGTACACGTACAGGACATTCCCGTCCATCCAGACACGTGCAGGACAGTCCCGTGCATCCGGACACATACAGGACAGTCCCGAACTTCCAGACACGTACAGGACAGTCCCGTCCATCCGGACACGTACAGGTCATTCCCGTCCATCCGGACACGTACAGGACATTCCCGTCCATCCGGATAATTACAGGTCATTACCGTCCATCCGGACACGTACAGGCCAATCCCATCCATCCGTATGCGTACACGACATTCCCATCCATCCGGACATGTACAGGACAATCCCGTCCATCCGGACACGTGCAGGACAGTCCTCACCATCCAGACACGTACAGGATAGTCCTGAACATCCGGACACTTACAGGACAGTACCGAACATCCGGACATGGAAAGGACAGTCCCGTCCATCCGGACACATACAGGACTTTCCCGTCCATCCGGACACGTACAGGACAGTCCCGTCCATCCAACACGTACAGGACAGTCCCGTCCATCCAGACAGGCACAGGACAGTCCCATCCATCCGGACACGTACAGGACAGTCCCGTTCATCCGGACACGTACAGGCCAGTCACGTCCATCCGGACATGTAAAGGACAGTCCCACCCATCCAGACACGTCGAGGACAGTCCCGCCCATCCGGACACATATAGGAAATTCCCATCCATCCAGACACGTAGCGGACAGTCCCGTCCATCTGGACACATACAGGACAGTCCAGTCCATCCGGACATGTACAGGACAGTCCCGTCCATCCAGACATGTACAGGACAGTCCCATCCATCCAGACACGTAGAGGAGAGTCCCGTCCATCCGGACAAGTACAGGACAGTCCCGTCCATCCGGACACGTACAGGACAGTCCCATCCATCCAGACACGTAGAGGAGAGTCCCGTCCATCCGGACAAGTACAGGACAGTCCCGTCCATCCGAACACGTACAGGACATTCCCGTCCATTATGACACGTACAGGACAGTCCCGTCCATCAAGACTCGTAAAGGATAGTCCCGCACATCCGGACATGTACAGGACAGTCCCATCCATGCGGACACGAACAGAACAGTCCCGATCATCCGGACACATACAGGACAGTACCGACCATCCGGACACGTACAGGAAAGTCCCGTCCATCCAGACACGTACAGGACAGTCCCGTCAATTCAGACACGTACAGGACAGTCCCGTCCATCCAGACATGTAGAGGACAGTCCCGTCCATCTGGACACATACAGGACAGTCCCATCCATCCTCACACGTACAGGACAGACCCGTCCATCCGGACATGTACAGGGCAGTCGCGTTCATCCGGACACGTACAAGACAGTCCTGACCATCCGGACACGTACAGGACAGTCACGTTCATCCGGGCATGTACAGGACAGTCCCGCCCATCCAGACACGTCGAGGACAGTCCCGCCCATACGGACACATATAGGACAGTCCCGTCCATCCGGACACGTACAGGACAGTCCCGTCCATCCAGACACGTACAGGACAGTCCCGTCCATCCGGACACGTACAGGACAGTCCCATCCATCCGGACACGTAGAGGACAGTCCCGTCCATCCAGACACGTACAGGACAGCCCCATCCATCCGGACATGTACAGGGCAGTCCTGTCCATCCGGACACGTGCAGGACAGTCCCGTCCATCCGGACACGTGCAGGACAGTCCCGTCCATCCGGACACGTACAGGACAGTCCCATCCATCCGGACATGTACAGGACAGTCCCATCCATCCGGACACGTAGAGGACAGTCCCGTCCATCCAGACACGGACAGGACAGTCCCATCTATCCGGACATGTACAGGACAGTCCTGTCCATCCGTACACGTACAGGACATTCCCGTCCATTCAGACACGTACAGGACAGTCCCGTCCATCCGGACACGTACAGGACAGTCCCATCCATTTAGACATGTACAGGACAGTCCCATCCATCCGGACACGTAGAGGACAGTCCCGTCCATCCGGACACGTACAGGACAGTCCCTACCATCCGGACACGTACAGGACAGTCCCGTCCATCCGGACATGTACAGGTCAGTCCCGTCAATTCAGACACGTACAGGACAGTCCCGTCCATCCAGACATGTACAGGACAGTCCCATCCATCCGGACACGTACAGGACAGTCCAATCCATCTGGACATGTGCAGGACAGTCTCTTCCCTCCGGATACCTACAGGACAGTCCCGTCCATCCGGAAACATACAGGACTGTCCCGTCCATCCGGACACGTACAGGACAGTCCCATCCATCCGGACACGTGCAGGACAGTCTCTTCCCTCCGGATACCTACAGGACAGTCCCGTCCATCCGGTAACATAAAGGACAGTCCCATCCATCCGGACACGTACAGGACAGTCCCATCCATCCGGACACGTGCAGGACAGTCTCTTCCCTCCGGATACCTACAGGACAGTACCATCCATCCGGACACATACAGGACAGTCCCGTCCATCCGGAAACATACAGGACTGTCCCGTCCATCCGGAAATGTACAGGACAGTCCCGTCCATCCAGACACGTACAGGACAGTCCCGTCCATCCGGACACATACAGGACATTCCCATCCATCCGGACACGTACAGGACAGTCCCATCCATCCGGACACATACAGGACAATCCCGTCCATCCAGACATGTACAGGACAGTCCCGTCCATCCAGACACATACAGGATAGTCCCGTGCATCCGGACACGTACAGGACAGTCCCGTCCATCCAGACACGTACAGGACAGTCCCGTGCATCCAGACACGTACAGGACAGTCCCGTCCATCCGGACACGTACAGGTCATTCCTGTCCATCCGGACACGTACAGGCCAATCCCATCCATTCGTACACGTACAGGACATTCCCGTCCATCCAGACACGTGCAGGACAATCCCGGCCATCCAGACATGTACAGGACAGTCACTTCCATCCTGACACGTACAGGACAGACACGTCCATCCGGACACGTACAGGACAGTCACATCCATCCTGACACGTACAGAACAGACCCGTCCATCCGGACACATAAAGGACAGTCCCATCCATCCTCACACGTACAGGACAGACCCGTCCATCCGGACATGTACAGGGCAGTCGCGTTCATCCGGACACGTACAAGACAGTCCTGACCATCCGGACACGTACAGGACAGTCCCGTCCATCCGGACACGTACAGGACAGTCCCATCCATCCGGACACATACAGGACAGTCCCGTCCATCCAGACACGTACAGGACAGTCCCGTGCATCCGGACACATACAGGACAGTCCCGAACTTCCAGACACGTACAGGACAGTCCCGTCCATCCGGACACGTACAGGTCATTCCCGTCCATCCGGACACGTACAGGACATTCCCGTCCATCCGGATAATTACAGGTCATTACCGTCCATCCGGACACGTACAGGCCAATCCCGTCCATCCGTACGCGTACACGACATTCCCATCCATCCGGACATGTACAGGACAATCCCATCCATCCGGACACGTGCAGGACAGTCCTCACCATCCAGACACGTACAGGACAGTCCTGAACATCCGGACACTTACAGGACAGTACCGAACATCCGGACATGGAAAGGACAGTCCCGTCCATCCGGACACATACAGGACTTTCCCGTCCATCCGGACACGTACAGGACAGTCCCGTCCATCCAACACGTACAGGACAGTCTCGTCCATCCAGACAGGCACAGGACAGTCCCATCCATCCGGACACGTACAGGACAGTCCCGTTCATCCGGACACGTACAGGCCAGTCACGTCCATCCGGACATGTAAAGGACAGTCCCACCCATCCAGACACGTCGAGGACAGTCCCGCCCATCCGGACACATATAGGAAATTCCCATCCATCCAGACACGTAGCGGACAGTCCCGTCCATCTGGACACATACAGGACAGTCCAGTCCATCCGGACATGTACAGGACAGTCCCGTCCATCCAGACATGTACAGGACAGTCCCATCCATCCAGACACGTAGAGGAGAGTCCCGTCCATCCGGACAAGTACAGGACAGTCCCGTCCATCCGGACACGTACAGGACAGTCCCATCCATCCAGACACGTAGAGGAGAGTCCCGTCCATCCGGACAAGTACAGGACAGTCCCGTCCATCCGAACACGTACAGGACATTCCCGTCCATTATGACACGTACAGGACAGTCCCATCCATCCGGACACGTAGAGGACAGTCCCGTCCATCCAGACACGGACAGGACAGTCCCATCTATCCGGACATGTACAGGACAGTCCTGTCCATCCGTACACGTACAGGACAGTCCCGTCCATTCAGACACGTACAGGACAGTCCCGTCCATCCGGACACGTACAGGACAGTCCCATCCATTTAGACATGTACAGGACAGTCCCATCCATCCGGACACGTAGAGGACAGTCCCGTCCATCCAGACACGTACAGGACAGTCCCTACCATCCGGACACGTACAGGACAGTCCCATCCATTTAGACATGTACAGGACAGTCCCATCCATCCGGACATGTACAGGACAATCCCGTCCATCCGGACACGTGCAGGACAGTCCTCACCATCCAGACACGTACAGGACAGTCCTGAACATCCGGACACTTACAGGACAGTACCGAACATCCGGACATGGAAAGGACAGTCCCGTCCATCCGGACACATACAGGACTTTCCCGTCCATCCGGACACGTACAGGACAGTCCCGTCCATCCAACACGTACAGGACAGTCCCGTCCATCCAGACAGGCACAGGACAGTCCCATCCATCCGGACACGTACAGGACAGTCCCGTTCATCCGGACACGTACAGGCCAGTCACGTCCATCCGGACATGTAAAGGACAGTCCCACCCATCCAGACACGTCGAGGACAGTCCCGCCCATCCGGACACATATAGGAAATTCCCATCCATCCAGACACGTAGCGGACAGTCCCGTCCATCTGGACACATACAGGACAGTCCAGTCCATCCGGACATGTACAGGACAGTCCCGTCCATCCAGACATGTACAGGACAGTCCCATCCATCCAGACACGTAGAGGAGAGTCCCGTCCATCCGGACAAGTACAGGACAGTCCCGTCCATCCGGACACGTACAGGACAGTCCCATCCATCCAGACACGTAGAGGAGAGTCCCGTCCATCCGGACAAGTACAGGACAGTCCCGTCCATCCGAACACGTACAGGACATTCCCGTCCATTATGACACGTACAGGACAGTCCCGTCCATCAAGACTCGTAAAGGATAGTCCCGCACATCCGGACATGTACAGGACAGTCCCATCCATGCGGACACGAACAGAACAGTCCCGATCATCCGGACACATACAGGACAGTACCGACCATCCGGACACGTACAGGAAAGTCCCGTCCATCCAGACACGTACAGGACAGTCCCGTCAATTCAGACACGTACAGGACAGTCCCGTCCATCCAGACATGTAGAGGACAGTCCCGTCCATCTGGACACATACAGGACAGTCCCATCCATCCTCACACGTACAGGACAGACCCGTCCATCCGGACATGTACAGGGCAGTCGCGTTCATCCGGACACGTACAAGACAGTCCTGACCATCCGGACACGTACAGGACAGTCACGTTCATCCGGGCATGTACAGGACAGTCCCGCCCATCCAGACACGTCGAGGACAGTCCCGCCCATACGGACACATATAGGACAGTCCCGTCCATCCGGACACGTACAGGACAGTCCCGTCCATCCAGACACGTACAGGACAGTCCCGTCCATCCGGACACGTACAGGACAGTCCCATCCATCCGGACACGTAGAGGACAGTCCCGTCCATCCAGACACATACAGGACAGCCCCATCCATCCGGACATGTACAGGGCAGTCCTGTCCATCCGGACACGTGCAGGACAGTCCCGTCCATCCGGACACGTGCAGGACAGTCCCGTCCATCCGGACACGTACCGGACAGTCCCATCCATCCGGACATGTACAGGACAGTCCCATCCATCCGGACATGTAGAGGACAGTCCCGTCCATCCAGACACGGACAGGACAGTCCCATCTATCCGGACATGTACAGGACAGTCCTGTCCATCCGTACACGTACAGGACAGTCCCGTCCATTCAGACACGTACAGGACAGTCCCGTCCATCCGGACACGTACAGGACAGTCCCATCCATTTAGACATGTACAGGACAGTCCCATCCATCCGGACACGTAGAGGACAGTCCCGTCCATCCGGACACGTACAGGACAGTCCCTACCATCCGGACACGTACAGGACAGTCCCGTCCATCCGGACATGTACAGGTCAGTCCCGTCAATTCAGACACGTACAGGACAGTCCCGTCCATCCAGACATGTACAGGACAGTCCCATCCATCCGGACACGTACAGGACAGTCCAATCCATCTGGACATGTGCAGGACAGTCTCTTCCCTCCGGATACCTACAGGACAGTCCCGTCCATCCGGAAACATACAGGACTGTCCCGTCCATCCGGACACGTACAGGACAGTCCCATCCATCCGGACACGTGCAGGACAGTCTCTTCCCTCCGGATACCTACAGGACAGTCCCGTCCATCCGGTAACATAAAGGACAGTCCCATCCATCCGGACACGTACAGGACAGTCCCATCCATCCGGACACGTGCAGGACAGTCTCTTCCCTCCGGATACCTACAGGACAGTACCATCCATCCGGACACATACAGGACAGTCCCGTCCATCCGGAAACATACAGGACTGTCCCGTCCATCCGGAAATGTACAGGACAATCCCGTCCATCCAGACACGTACAGGACAGTCCCGTCCATCCGGACACATACAGGACATTCCCATCCATCCGGACACGTACAGGACAGTCCCATCCATTCGGACACGTACAGGACATACCCGTCCATCCGGACACATACAGGACAGTCCCGTCCATCCAGACACATACAGGACATTCCCATCCATCCAGACATGTACAGGCCAATCCCATCCATCCGTACACGTACAGGACATTCCCATCCATCCGGACACATACAGGACAATCCCGTCCATCCAGACATGTACAGGACAGTCCCGTCCATCCAGACACATACAGGATAGTCCCGTGCATCCGGACACGTACAGGACAGTCCCGTCCATCCGGACACATACAGGACATTCCCATCCATCCGGACACGTACAGGACAGTCCCATCCATTCGGACACGTACAGGACAGTCCCGTCCATCCAGACACGTACAGGACAGTCCCGTCCATCCGGACACATACAGGACATTCCCATCCATCCAGACATGTACAGGCCAATCCCATCCATCCGTACACGTACAGGACATTCCCATCCATCCGGACACATACAGGACAATCCCGTCCATCCAGACATGTACAGGACAGTCCCGTCCATCCAGACACATACAGGATAGTCCCGTGCATCCGGACACGTACAGGACAGTCCCGTCCATCCAGACACGTACAGGACAGTCCCGTGCATCCAGACACGTACAGGACAGTCCCGTCCATCCGGACACGTACAGGACAGTCCTGTCCATCCAGACACGTACAGGACAGTCCCGTCCATCCGGACACGTACAGGACAGTCCCGTCCATCCGGACACGTACAGGACAGTCCCGTCCATCTGGACATTTACAGGACAGTCCTGTCCATCCAGACACGTACAGGACAGTCCCATCCATCCGGACACGTACAGGACAGTCCTGTCCATCCGGACACGTGCAGGACAGTCCTGACCATCCAGACTCGTACAGGACAGTCCCGAACATCCGGACATGGAAAGGACTGTCCCGTCCATCCGGAAACATACAGGACATTCCTGTCCATCCGGACACGTACAGGACAGTCCCATCCATCCAGACACACACAGGACAGTCCCGTCCATTCGGACATGTACAGGACAGTCCCGCCCATCCAGACACGTCGAGGACAGTCCCGCACATCCGGACACATATAGGACAGTCCCGTCCATCCGGAGATGTACAGGACAGTCCCGTCCATCCGGACTCGTACAGGACAGTCCCGTCCATCCGGACACGTACAGGGCAGTCCCGTCCATCCGGACACGTACAGGACATTCCCGTCGATCCGGACAATTACAGGTCATTCCCGTCCATCCGGACACGTACAGGCCAATCCCATCCATTCGTACACGTACAGGACATTCCCGTCCATCCAGACACGTGCAGGACAATCCCGGCCATCCAGACATGTACAGGACAGTCACTTCCATCCAGACATGTACAGGACAGTCACATCCATCCTGACACGTACAGAACAGACCCGTCCATCCGGACACATAAAGGACAGTCCCATCCATCCTCACACGTACAGGACAGAC
Source organism: Somniosus microcephalus (assembly GCF_052327205.1). NCBI lineage: Eukaryota > Metazoa > Chordata > Chondrichthyes > Squaliformes > Somniosidae > Somniosus > Somniosus microcephalus. The sequence goes on along the minus strand of NC_140990.1, from coordinate 349,906,836 downwards.
CCGTCCATCCGGACATGTACAGGGCAGTCGCGTTCATCCAGACACGTACAAGACAGTCCTGACCATCCGGACACGTACAGGACAGTCCCGTCCATCCGGACACGTACAGGACAGTCCCATCTATCCGGACACATACAGGACAGTCCCGTCCATCCAGACACGTACAGGACAGTCCCGTGCATCCGGACACATACAGGACAGTCCCGAACTTCCAGACACGTACAGGACATTCCCGTCCATCCGGACACGTACAGGTCATTCCCGTCCATCCGGACACGTACAGGACATTCCCGTCCATCCGGATAATTACAGGTCATTACCGTCCATCCGGACACGTACAGGCCAATCCCGTCCATCCGTACGCGTACACGACATTCCCATCCATCCGGACATGTACAGGACAATCCCGTCCATCCGGACACGTGCAGGACAGTCCTCACCATCCAGACACGTACAGGACAGTCCTGAACATCCGGACACTTACAGGACAGTACCGAACATCCGGACATGGAAAGGACAGTCCCGTCCATCCGGACACATACAGGACTTTCCCGTCCATCCGGACACGTACAGGACAGTCCCGTCCATCCAACACGTACAGGACAGTCCCGTCCATCCAGACAGGCACAGGACAGTCCCATCCATCCGGACACGTACAGGACAGTCCCGTTCATCCGGACACGTACAGGCCAGTCACGTCCATCCGGACATGTAAAGGACAGTCCCACCCATCCAGACACGTCGAGGACAGTCCCGCCCATCCGGACACATATAGGAAATTCCCATCCATCCAGACACGTAGCGGACAGTCCCGTCCATCTGGACACATACAGGACAGTCCAGTCCATCCGGACATGTACAGGACAGTCCCGTCCATCCAGACATGTACAGGACAGTCCCATCCATCCAGACACGTAGAGGAGAGTCCCGTCCATCCAACATGTACAGGACAGTCCCGTCCATCCTGACATGTACAGGACAGTCCCGTCCATCCGGACACGTACAGGACAATCCCGTCCATCCAGACACGTCGAGGACAGTCCCGCCCATCCGGACACATATAGGACAGTCCCGTCCATCCGGACACGTACAGGACAGTCCCGTCCATCCTGACATGTACAGGACAGTCCCGTCCATCCGGAGACGTAGAGGACAGTCCCATCCATCCGGACATGTACAGGACAGTCCCGTCCATCCGCATATGTACAGGACTGTCCCATCCATCAAGACTCGTAAAGGATAGTCCCGCCCATCCGGACATGTACAGGACAGTCCCGTCCATCCGGACACATACAGGACAGTCCCGTCCATCCGGACACAAGCAGGACAGTCCCTTCCATCCGGATACCTACAGGACAGTCCCGTCCATCCGGACACGTACAGGACAGTCCCGTCCATCCGGACACGTACAGGACAGTCCCTTCCATCCGGATACCTACAGGACAGTCCCGTCCATCCGGCACGTACAGGACAGTCCCGTCCAACCTGACACGTACAGGACAGTCCCATCCATTCGGACACGTACAGGACAGTCACGTTCATCCTGACATGTACAGGACAGTCCCGCCCATCCAGACACGTCGAGGACAGACCCGCCCATCCGGACACATATAGGACAGCCCCATCCATCTGGACACGTACAGGGCAGTCCCGTCCATCCGGAACCGTGCAGGACAGTCCCGTCCATCCAGACACGTAGAGGACAGTCCCGTCCATCCGGACACGTACAGGACCGTCCCGTCCATCCAGAGACGTAGAGGACAGTCCCGTCCATCCAGACACGTACAGGACAGTCCCGTCCATCTGGACACGTACAGGACAGTCCTGTCCAATTGGACACGTACAGGACAGTCCCATCCATCCGGACACGTACAGGCCAGTCCCGTCCATTCAGACACGTACAGGACACTCCCGTCCATTCAGACACGTAGAGGACAGTCCCATCCATCCGGACACGTACAGGCCAATCCCGTCCATCCGTACACGTACAGGACATTCCCGTGCATCCGGACAATTACAGGTCGTTCCCGTCCATCCAGACACGTACAGGCCAATCCCTCCATCCGGACACGTACAGGGCATTCCCGTGCATCCGGACAATTACAGGTCATTCCCATCCATCCAGACATGTACAGGCCAATCCCGTCCATCCACACACGTACAGGACATTCCCGTCGATCCTGACACGTACAGGACAGACCCGTCCATCCGGACACGTACAGGCCAGTCCCGTCCATCCAGACACGTCGAGGACAGTCCCGCCCATCCTGAAACTTACAGGACATTCCCGTCCATCCAGACACATAGCGGACAGTCCCGTCCATCCGGACACATAGAGGACAGTCCCGTCCATCCGGATAAGTACAGGACAGTCCCGTCCATCCGGACACGTACAGGACAATCCCGTCCATCCGAACACATACAGGACATTCCCGTCCATTCGGACACGTACAGGTCATTCCCGTCCATCCGGACACGTACAGGACATTCCCGTGCATCCGGACAATTACAGGTCATTCCCGTCCATCCGGACACGTACAGGCCAATCCCGTCCATCCACACACGTATAGGACAGTCCCGTCCATCCTTACACGTACAGTACAGTCCCGTCCATCCTTACACGTACAGTACAGTCCCGTCCATCCTGACACGAACAGGACAGTCCCATCCCTTCGGACACGTACAGGACAGTCCCGTCCATCCAGACACGTCGAGGACAGTCCCGCCCATCCGGACACATATAGGACAGTCCCATCCATCCAGACATGTACAGGACAGTCCCGTCCATCCAGACACGTGGAGGACAGTCCCGTCCATCCGGACAAGTACAAGACAGTCCCGTCCATCCGGATACGTACAGGACAGTCCCGTCCATCTGAACACGTACATGACAGTCCCGTCCATTATGACACGTACAGGACAGTCCCGTCCATCAAGACTCGTAAAGGATAGTCCCGCCCATCCGGACATTGATAGGACAGTCCCATCCATGCGGACACTAACAGGACAGTCCCGATCATCCGGACACATACAGGACAGTCCCGTCCATCCAGACACGTACAGGACAGTCCCGTGCATCCGGACACATACAGGACAGTCCCGAACTTCCAGACACGTACAGGACATTCCCGTCCATCCGGACACGTACAGGTCATTCCCGTCCATCCGGACACGTACAGGACATTCCCGTCCATCCGGATAATTACAGGTCATTACCGTCCATCCGGACACGTACAGGCCAATCCCGTCCATCCGTACGCGTACACGACATTCCCATCCATCCGGACATGTACAGGACAATCCCGTCCATCCGGACACGTGCAGGACAGTCCTCACCATCCAGACACGTACAGGACAGTCCTGAACATCCGGACACTTACAGGACAGTACCGAACATCCGGACATGGAAAGGACAGTCCCGTCCATCCGGACACATACAGGACTTTCCCGTCCATCCGGACACGTACAGGACAGTCCCGTCCATCCAACACGTACAGGACAGTCCCGTCCATCCAGACAGGCACAGGACAGTCCCATCCATCCGGACACGTACAGGACAGTCCCGTTCATCCGGACACGTACAGGCCAGTCACGTCCATCCGGACATGTAAAGGACAGTCCCACCCATCCAGACACGTCGAGGACAGTCCCGCCCATCCGGACACATATAGGAAATTCCCATCCATCCAGACACGTAGCGGACAGTCCCGTCCATCTGGACACATACAGGACAGTCCAGTCCATCCGGACATGTACAGGACAGTCCCGTCCATCCAGACATGTACAGGACAGTCCCATCCATCCAGACACGTAGAGGAGAGTCCCGTCCATCCAACATGTACAGGACAGTCCCGTCCATCCTGACATGTACAGGACAGTCCCGTCCATCCGGACACGTACAGGACAATCCCGTCCATCCAGACACGTCGAGGACAGTCCCGCCCATCCGGACACATATAGGACAGTCCCGTCCATCCGGACACGTACAGGACAGTCCCGTCCATCCTGACATGTACAGGACAGTCCCGTCCATCCGGAGACGTAGAGGACAGTCCCATCCATCCGGACATGTACAGGACAGTCCCGTCCATCCGCATATGTACAGGACTGTCCCATCCATCAAGACTCGTAAAGGATAGTCCCGCCCATCCGGACATGTACAGGACAGTCCCGTCCATCCGGACACATACAGGACAGTCCCGTCCATCCGGACACAAGCAGGACAGTCCCTTCCATCCGGATACCTACAGGACAGTCCCGTCCATCCGGACACGTACAGGACAGTCCCGTCCATCCGGACACGTACAGGACAGTCCCTTCCATCCGGATACCTACAGGACAGTCCCGTCCATCCGGCACGTACAGGACAGTCCCGTCCAACCTGACACGTACAGGACAGTCCCATCCATTCGGACACGTACAGGACAGTCACGTTCATCCTGACATGTACAGGACAGTCCCGCCCATCCAGACACGTCGAGGACAGACCCGCCCATCCGGACACATATAGGACAGCCCCATCCATCTGGACACGTACAGGGCAGTCCCGTCCATCCGGAACCGTGCAGGACAGTCCCGTCCATCCAGACACGTAGAGGACAGTCCCGTCCATCCGGACACGTACAGGACCGTCCCGTCCATCCAGAGACGTAGAGGACAGTCCCGTCCATCCAGACACGTACAGGACAGTCCCGTCCATCTGGACACGTACAGGACAGTCCTGTCCAATTGGACACGTACAGGACAGTCCCATCCATCCGGACACGTACAGGCCAGTCCCGTCCATTCAGACACGTACAGGACACTCCCGTCCATTCAGACACGTAGAGGACAGTCCCATCCATCCGGACACGTACAGGCCAATCCCGTCCATCCGTACACGTACAGGACATTCCCGTGCATCCGGACAATTACAGGTCGTTCCCGTCCATCCAGACACGTACAGGCCAATCCCTCCATCCGGACACGTACAGGGCATTCCCGTGCATCCGGACAATTACAGGTCATTCCCATCCATCCAGACATGTACAGGCCAATCCCGTCCATCCACACACGTACAGGACATTCCCGTCGATCCTGACACGTACAGGACAGACCCGTCCATCCGGACACGTACAGGCCAGTCCCGTCCATCCAGACACGTCGAGGACAGTCCCGCCCATCCTGAAACTTACAGGACATTCCCGTCCATCCAGACACATAGCGGACAGTCCCGTCCATCCGGACACATAGAGGACAGTCCCGTCCATCCGGATAAGTACAGGACAGTCCCGTCCATCCGGACACGTACAGGACAATCCCGTCCATCCGAACACATACAGGACATTCCCGTCCATTCGGACACGTACAGGTCATTCCCGTCCATCCGGACACGTACAGGACATTCCCGTGCATCCGGACAATTACAGGTCATTCCCGTCCATCCGGACACGTACAGGCCAATCCCGTCCATCCACACACGTATAGGACAGTCCCGTCCATCCTTACACGTACAGTACAGTCCCGTCCATCCTTACACGTACAGTACAGTCCCGTCCATCCTGACACGAACAGGACAGTCCCATCCCTTCGGACACGTACAGGACAGTCCCGTCCATCCAGACACGTCGAGGACAGTCCCGCCCATCCGGACACATATAGGACAGTCCCATCCATCCAGACATGTACAGGACAGTCCCGTCCATCCAGACACGTGGAGGACAGTCCCGTCCATCCGGACAAGTACAAGACAGTCCCGTCCATCCGGATACGTACAGGACAGTCCCGTCCATCTGAACACGTACATGACAGTCCCGTCCATTATGACACGTACAGGACAGTCCCGTCCATCAAGACTCGTAAAGGATAGTCCCGCCCATCCGGACATTGATAGGACAGTCCCATCCATGCGGACACTAACAGGACAGTCCCGATCATCCGGACACATACAGGACAGTACCGACCATCCGGACACATACAGGACAGTCCCGTCCATCCTGACACGTACAGGACAGTCCCTACCATCCGGATACCTACAGGACAGTCCCGTCCATCCGGACACGTACAGGAATGTCCCGTCCATCCGGACACATGCAGGACAGTCCTGACCATCCAGACTCGTAAAGGACAGTCCCGAACATCCGGACACGTACAGGACAGTACCGAGCATCCGGACATAGAAAGGACAGTACCCTCCATCTGGACACGTACAGGCCGGTCCCGTCCATCCTGACATGTAAAGGATAGTCCCGTCCATCTGGACACGTACTGGACAATCCCGTACATCCGGACACGTACAGGACATTCCCGTCCATGCGGACATGTACAGGACAGTCCCGTCCATCCAACACGCACAGGACAGTCCCGTCCATCCGGACACGTATAGGACAGTCCCGTCCATCCGGACACATACAGGACAGTCCCGTCCATCCGGACACATACAGGACAGTCACGTTCATCCGGACATGTGCAGGACAGTCCCGCCCATCCAGACACGTCGAGGACAGTCCCGTCCATCCGGACACATATAGGACTGTCCCATCCATCCGGACACGTACAGGACATCCCGTCCATCCGGACACGTACAGGACAGTCCCGTCCATCCAGACACGTAGAGGACAGTCCCGTCCATCCGGATACATATAGGACAGTCCCATCCATCCGGACACGTACAGGACATCCCGTCCATCCGGACACATACAGGACAGTCCCGTCCATCCAGACACGTAGAGGACAGTCACGTCAATCCAGACACGTACAGGACAGTTCCGTCCATCCAGACACGTACAGGACAGTCCGGTCCATCCGGACACGTACAGGACAGTCCCGTCCATCCGGACACGTACAGGACAGTCCCGTCCATCCAGACACGTACAGGACAGTCCGGTCCATCCGGACACGTACAGGACAGTCCCGTACGTCCGGACATGTACAGGACAGTCCTGTCCATCCGAACACGTACAGGACAGTCACATCCATCCGGACACGTACAGGACAGTCCCATCCATCCGGACACATACAGGACAGTCCCGTCCAATGAGACACATACAAGACAGTCCCGTCCATCCGGACACGGACAGGACAGTCCCGTCCATTTAGACATGTACAGGACACTCCCGTCCATCCAGACACGTAGAGGACAGTCCCATCCATCCAGACACGTACAGGCCAGTCCCGTCCATACAGACACGTACAGGACAGTCCCGTCCATCCGGACATGTACCGGCCAGTCCCGTCCATCCTGACACGTACAGGACAGTCCCGTGCATTCGGACACGTACAGGACAGTCACGTCCATCCGGACATGTAAAGGACAGTCCCGCCCATCCACACACGTCGAGGACAGCCCCGCCCATCCGGACACATATAGGACAGTCCCGTCCATCCGGACATGTACAGGACATTCCCGTCCATCCGGACACTTACAGGACATTCCCGTCCACCCAGACACATAGCGGACAGTCCCGTCCGTCCGGACACGTACAGGACAGTCCCGTTCATCCGGACACGTAGAGGACAGTCCCGTCCATCCGGACAAGTACAGGACAGTCCCGTCCATCCGGACACATACAGGACAGTCCCGTCCATCCAAACACGTACAGGACAGTCCCGTCCATTATGACACGTACAGGACAGTCCCGTCAATTCAGACACGTACAGGACAGTCTCGTCCATCAAGACATGTACAGGACAGTCCCGTCCATCCGGACACATACAGGACAGTCCTGTCCATCCGGGCACGTACAGGACAGTCCCCTCCATCCGGACACGTACAGGACAGTACCATCCATCCAGACACGTACAGGACAGTCCCGTCCATCCGGACACGTACAGGACAGTCCCGTCCATCCGGACACGTACAGGACAGTCCTGTCCATCCAGACACGTACAGGACAGTCCCCTCCATCCGGACACATACAGGACATTCCCGTCCATCCAGACACGTACAGGACAGTCCCGTCCACCCGGACACGTACAGGACATTCCCATCCATCCAGACATGTACAGGACAGGCCCGTCCATTCGGACACGTACAGGACATTCCCGTCCATCCGGACACGTACAGGTCATTCCCGTCCATCCGGACACGTACAGGACATTCCCGTTCATCCAGACACGTACAGGACAGTCCCGTCAATATGGGCACATACAGGACAGGTCGTCCATCCAGACACGTACAGGACAGTCCCGTCCATCCGGACTCGTACAGGACATTCCCATCCCTCCGGACATGTAAAGGACAGTCCCATCCCTCCGGACACGTAAAGGACAGTCCCGTCCATCCGGACACGTAGAGGACAGTCCCTTCCATCCGGACACGTACAGGACAGTCCCGTCCATCCGGAAACGTAGAGGACAGTCCCATCCATCCGGACACATAAGGACAGTCCCGTCCATCCGGAAACGTACAGGACAGTCCCGTCCATCCGGACACGTACAGGACAGTCCCGTCCATCCGGACATGGACAGGACAGTCGCATCCATCCGGACACGTACAGGACAGTCCCGTCCATCCGGACACGTAAAGGACAGTCCCGTCCATCCGGACATGTACAGGACAGCCCCATCCTTCTGGGCACGTGTGGTAAACCACGTTCACTATCGTATCACTGTTAGTAGTTAGCACTGTTCACCACTGTTCGTTATAACTGTATCACTGACCACTATTGTATCACGGTACGAGGTCGCCTCTTGCCACACTGCTATACCTGGGATGACCACTGCCGACTCCGCCTTGGCTCCACCCACCAGGCCAGGTATAAAGGTGAGCGACTGGCTGGTATTCCTCCTGCTTGGATCGGATCACCCACGAGAGTGGGCTCTGTTATTTAGTCAATAAAAACCTTTAGTCACCTTCGTAACTCTTCGCCTTTTATTGGAGGAATTGATAGGTATATCAATTTTATTGACTAAATTTAATGATGTCCGACAACGAGTCACAACCAGCGGAGGAGCCACCAGCGCAGCTCCCAGGAGCGCAGCCACACCAGCCAGCTTGGCTGCGAGCCCTCAGACCGCCGTACCTGGACCTGAACCCACGAGCAGCAAACTCAGCCGCAGACTTTAAACACTGGCTGGTCTGCTTCAAATCATACCTGAGAGAATCCAGCGTCCCTCAGGCATCCAAACTAAGTGTCCTGCAGGCACAACTGAGCCCGAGAGTATACACTCTCATCGAGGACATGACTACCTACGAGACCGCCATCAACTTGCTGAAACAGAAGTACCGGACCCCGGTAAACTACATGTACGCTAGGCACCTCCTAAGATCACGGCCGCAACAGCCAGGAGAATCAGTAGCCGAATTCTCACAGGCGCTATATGCACTCGCCAGGAACTGTGAGTTTAAATCGGTGTCGGCAGCCGAAAATACTGAAGATAATATCCGCGACGCATTCCTGAAAGGCCTACGGTCCGAGTACTCACGGCAAAGACTGCTGGAAGCTAAAGACCTCAGCATGGAAAAAGCTGAAGCCCTCGCTATCTCCCTGGAAGTGGCCCACCAAGATCAGGAAGCATTCACCAGGTACTGCTCGCGACCCTGGGACTCGGGCCCGACCCCTACCACAGCACCCTTCCCAGCGCCGCCCCCGGGACCTACCTCTGCGTCGGCATCCCGGACCCGACCGGCCCCGCCACCCCCGGCACCGGCCCCGACATCGGGCATCCGCGATCGGGCCGCCGGCTGTTTTTTTGTGGCCAGGAGAAGCACCCGAGGTCGCGCTGCCCAGCCAAGAACTCCATATGTAAAACCTGCCTGAAGAAAGGCCACTTCTCCAAGGCCTGCAGGAGCGGATCCTCAGAGGCCAGCAGTGCCGCATGCGAACTATGGGGGCGGCCATCTTCGTTTAGGGCAACTGAGGCCAGCATCCCCACACATGAGTCATGGGGGCGGCCATCCTTGTTTAGGGCAACTGAGGCCAGCATCCCCACACATGAGTCATGGGGGCGGCCATCTTTGATTAAGGCAACCGACCCCAATAGTGCCTCATGGGGCCCTACCTCGTGGGAGACGCCATTTTACTCACCACGCCCGACCGCCTCGCCCGCAGATGACAACGACTCGCTCAGCTACACACTAGCTTCCGTCACCCTGGACCAAGCCCGCCCGCACCATCTGTCCAAGTCAATGATGGACATCAAAGTGAACGGCCACGCCACGACCTGCCTGTTCGACAGCGGAAGCACGGAGAGCTTCATCCACCCAGACACGGTGAGCCACTACTCCCTCTCTGTCCTACCAATGCGCAGCCGAATCTCGATGGCATCGAGGTCCCACGCCACGGACATCAGCGGCTACTGTGTCGTGACCCTGTCGGTTAAGGGCACGGAGTATAAAAACTTTAAACTCCTCGTCCTCCCCCATCTCTGCGCTGCCGTCCTACTAGGGCTGGACTTCCAATCCCACCTCCAAAGCGTAACCCTAGCATACGGTGGACCCCTCCCCCCACTCACAGTCAACAACCAGCAAACGTTAAACCGCCCACCGCGTAACACCTGCAGCCTCTCCACCCTCAAGGTCCCGCCACCCTCTCTGTTTGCTAACCTTACCCCTGACTGCAAACCCGTCGCTACCAAAAGCAGGCGGTATAGCGCCGGGGACAGAGCCTTCATTAGCTCTGAGGTGCGGCGCCTCCTGAAAGAGGGCATTATCGAGGGGAGCAGCAGCCCCTGGCGTGCCCAGGTCATAGTCGTAAAGACCGGCGATAAAAACCGCCTGGTCATCGACTACAGCCAGACCATAAACAGATATACCCAGCTGGATGCATACCCCCTCCCCCGCATATCTGACATGGTCAATCAGATTGCACAGTATAAAGTATTCTCGACCATCGACCTGAAGTCGGCCTACCACCAACTCCCTATCCACCCTGAGGACCGCCAGTATACCGCCTTCGAGGCGAATGGGCACCTATACCACTTCCTTAGGGTCCCCTTCGGTGTCACTAATGGGGTCTCGGTCTTCCAAAGGGAGATGGACCAGATGGTTGACCAGAACGAACTGCAGGCTACATTCCCCTACCTAGATAACGTCACTATCTGCGGCCGCGACTGGCAGGAACATGACGCGAATCTGGAGAAATTCCTCCGTACGGCCCAACGGCTGAACCTCACCTACAATAAGGAGAAATGCGTGTTTAACACCACGCGCCTTGCCATCCTCGGCTGCGTAGTGGAGAACGGAATCATCGGCCCCGACCCAGAAAGAATGCGCCCCCTCATGGAGCTACCCCTCCCCCACTGCCCTAAAGCACTTAGGAGAACCCTGGGGCTTTTCGCCTACTATGCCCAATGGGTACCCAATTACGCGGACAAAGCCAGACCCCTCCTGAAAGCCACTTCCTTCCCCCTCACGGAGGAGGCGTGCGCGGCCTTCTCCCTCATTAAGGGAGACATAGCCAAGGCCACGATGCACGCAGTGGACGAGTCCATCCCCTTTCAGGTGGAGAGCGACGCATCCGACTTCGCCTTAGCCGCCACCCTAAAGCAGGAGGGGAGGCCAGTGGCCTTCTTCTCAAGGACCCTACAGGGCCCCGAGATCCGACATTCGTCGGTCGAGAAAGAGGCCCAGGCGATCGTGGAGGCAGTACGGCGCTGGAGGCACTACCTGGCAGGCAAACGATTTACCCTCCTCACCGACCAGCGTTCGGTGGCTTTCATGTTTAATAACAAGCTGAAGGGCAAAATCAAGAATGACAAGATTTTGAGATGGAGAATCGAGCTCTCCACCTACGATTATGAGATCTTGTACCGGCCAGGCAAGCTGAACGAATCCCCTGATGCCCTTTCACGAATGACATGCGCCAGCGCGCATATCGATAGGCTTCAGACCCTCCACGACCAGCTCTGCCACCCCGGAGTCACCAGACTCTACCATTTCATTAAGGCCCGCAACCTGACCTACTCCATCGAGGAGGTCAGGACCATGACCAGGAACTGCCAGACCTGTGCGGAGTGCAAACCGCACTTCTATAGGCCGGACCGAGCAAGCCTGATCAAGGCCACCCGCCCCTTCGAGCGCCTGAGCATCGACTTTAAGGGGCCCCTCCCGTCCTCTGACCGTAATGTGTACTTCCTCAACATCGTTGATGAGTACTCCCGTTTCCCCTTTGCCTTCCCCTGCCCCGACATGACCAGTAGCACGGTCATTAAGTGCCTGAATGCCCTCTTCGCCTTGTTCGGGTTCCCGAACTATATACACAGCGACCGGGGCTCCTCCTTCATGAGCGAGGAACTCCGGCAATTCCTCCTAGAGAGAGGTATTGCAGCAAGCAGGACCACCAGCTACAACCCCAGAGGTAACGGTCAGGTGGAAAGAGAGAACGCGACGGTATGGAAGGCCGTCCTCTTAGCCTTAAAGTCTAAGGGCCTCCCAACCTCCCGCTGGCAAGAAGTCCTCCCGACAGCGCTGCACTCCATCCGGTCATTACTTTGCACGGCCACTAACACCACCCCCCATGAACGAATGTTCGTTTTCCCCAGGAAGTCGACTACGGGAACCACTCTACCAACCTGGCTGACCGCCCCGGGGCCGGTCTGGCTGCGGAAACACGTGAGGACCCATAAAACGGACCCCCTGGTCGAGAGGGTGAACCTCCTGCACGCCAACCCCCAGTACGCCTACGTGGCGTACCCAGACGGGCGGGAGGACACTGTCTCCCTACGAGACCTCGCACCCTCAGCCGATCCGGAAACACCGCCACCACCCCCCCCAACCTCAGTCCAGGTAGACGGCATGCCGGAACCCCACGAGCCCTCGCCGACCACGCAAACACCAGCATCAACACCGGATAAGGCACCAGCACCGGATAAGGCAACACCACCGCTGCGGCGATCGGAGAGGCTTACGAAGCCTCCGGACAGACTGACCTACCAGAATTGGTAGTACACTTCACCCCGCCGGACTTAATTCTAAACAAGGGGTGAATGTGGTAAACCACGTTCACTATCGTATCACTGTTAGTAGTTAGCACTGTTCACCACTGTTCGTTATAACTGTATCACTGACCACTATTGTATCACGGTACGAGGTCGCCTCTTGCCACACTGCTATACCTGGGATGACCACTGCCGACTCCGCCTTGGCTCCACCCACCAGGCCAGGTATAAAGGTGAGCGACTGGCTGGTATTCCTCCTGCTTGGATCGGATCACCCACGAGAGTGGGCTCTGTTATTTAGTCAATAAAAACCTTTAGTCACCTTCGTAACTCTTCGCCTTGTATTGGAGGAATTGATAGGTATATCAGCACGTACAGGACAGTTCCGTCCATCCGGACACGTACAGGTCATTCCCGTCCATCCGGGCTCTTACAGGACATTCCCGTCCATCCAGACACGTACAGGACAGTCCCGTCCATCTGGACACGTAAGGACAGTCCCGTCCATCCGGACACGTACAGGATATTCTCATCCCTCCGGACACGTACAGGACAGCGCCGTCCATCCGGCCATGTACAGGACAGTCCTGTCCATCCGGACACGTACAAAAGAGTTCCGACCATCCGGACACGTACAGGACAGCAGCGACCATCCGGACACATACAGGACAGTCCCGTCCATCCGGACACGTACAGGACAGTCCTGTCCATCCAGACACATACAGGACAGTCCCCTCCATCCGGACACATACAGGACAGTCCCGTCCATCCAGACACGTACAGGACAGTCCCATCCATCCGGACACGTACAGGACAGTCCCGTCCAACCAGACATGTACAGGACAGTCCTGACCATCCGGACACGTACAGGACAGTCTCGTCAATCCAGACATGTAGAGGACAGTCCCGTCCATTCGGACACGTACAGGACATTCCCGTCCATTCGGACACGTACAGGTCATTCCCGTCCATCCGGACATGTACAGGACATTCCCGTCCATCCGGACAATTACAGGTCAATCCCGTCCATCCGGACACGTACACGACAGACCCGTCCATTCGCACATGTACAGGACAGTCCCGTCCATCCGGACACGTACAGGACATTGCCGTCCTTCCAGACACGTACAGCACATTCCCGTCCATCCTGACATGTACAGGACAGTCCCGTCCATCCGGACAAGTACAGGACATTTCTGTCCATCCAGACACGTACAGGACAGTCCCGTACATCCGGACATGTACAGGTTAGTCCCGTCCATCTGGACACATACAGGACAGTCCCGTCCATACGGACACGTACAGGCCAATCCCGTCCATCTGGACATGTACAGGACAGTCCCGTCCATCCGGACACGTAGAGGACAGTCCCGTCCATCCAGACACGTACAGGACAGTCCCCACCATCCGGACACGTACAGGACAGTCCCGTCCATCTGAACACGTACAGGGCAGTCCCGTCCATCATGACACGTACAGCACAGTCCCATCCATCTGGACATGTACAGGGCAGTCGCGTCCATCCGGACATGTACAATACAGTCCTGACCATCCGGACACGTACACGTCAGTCATGATCATCCGGACACGTACAGGACAGTCCCGTCCATCCAGACTCATAAAGGATAGTCCCGCCCATCCAGACATGTACAGGACAGTCCCATCCATCCGGACACAAACAGGACAGTCCTGGCCATCCAGACACGTACAAGAGAGTCCCGACCATCCGGACACGTACAGGACAGTACCGACCATCCGGACACGTACAGGACAGTACCCTCCATCCGGACACGTACGGGACAGTCCCGTCCATCCGGACACGTACAGGACAGTCCCAGCCATCCGGACACATACAGGACAGTACCCTCCATCCGGACACGTACGGGACAGTCCCGTCCATCCGGACACGTACAGGACAGTCCCATCCATCCGGACACATACAGGACAGTACCCTCCATCCAGACACGTACAGGGCAGTCTCGTCCATCCGGACACATACAGGACATTCCCATCCATCCGGACACGTACAGGACAGTCCCGTCCATTCGGACACGTAAAGGACATTCCCATCCATCCGGACACGTACAGGTCATTCCCATCCATCCGGACATGTACAGGCCAATCCCGTCCATCCGTACACGTGCAGGACATTCCCGTCCATCCGGACATGTACAGGACAGTCCCGTCCAACCAGACATGTACAGGACAGTCCTGACCATCCGGACACGTACAGGACATTCCCGTCCATCCGGACAATTACAGGTCATTCCCGTCCATCCGGACACGTACAGGCCAATCCCGTCCATCCACACACGTACAGGACATTCCCGTCCATCCAGACATGTACAGGACAGTCACGTCCATCCTGACACGTACAGAACAGACCCGTCCATCCGGACACGTACAGGGCAGTCGCGTTCATCCGGGCACGTACAAGACAGTCCTGACCATCCGGACACGTACAGGACAGTCCCGTCCATCCGGACATGTACAGGACAGTCCCGTCCATCCGGACACGTACAGGACAGTCCCGTCCATCCGGACACGTACAGGACAGTCCCGTCCATCCGGAAACGTACAGGACAGTCACGTCCATCCGGACACGTACAGGACAGTTCTGAACATATAGACACGTACAGGACTGTCCCGTCCATACGGGCACATACAGGACAAGTCGTCCATCCAGACACGTGCAGGACAGTCCTGACCTTCCAGACGCGTACAGGACAGTCCGGAACATCTGGACACGTACAGGACAGTCCCGTCCATCCGGACACGTACAGGACAGTCCCGTCCATTCGGACACGTAAAGGACATTCCCATCCATCCGGACACGTACAGGTCATTCCCATCCATCCGGACATGTACAGGCCAATCCCGTCCATCCGTACACGTACAGGACATTCCCGTCCATCCAGACACGTACAGGACAGTCCCGTCCAACCAGACATGTACAGGACAGTCCTGACCACCCGGACACGTACAGGACATTCCCGTCAATCCGGACAATTACAGGTCATTCCCGTCCATCCGGACATGTACCGGCCAATCCCGTCCATCCACACACGTACAGGACATTCCCGTCCATCCAGACATGCACAGGGCAGTCGCGTTCATCCGGGCACGTACAAGACAGTCCTGACCATCCGGACACGTACAGGACAGTCCCGTCCATCCGGACATGTACAGGACAGTCCCGTCCATCCGGACACGTACAGGACAGTCCCGTCCATCTGGACACGTACAGGACAGTCCCATCCATCCGGACACGTACAGGACAGTCCCGTCCATCCGGACACGTACAGGACAGTTCCGAACATATAGACACGTACAGGACTGTCCCGTCCATACGGGCACATACAGGACAAGTCGTCCATCCAGACACGTGCAGGACAGTCCTGACCTTCCAGACGCGTACATGACAGTCCGGAACATCCGGACACGTACAGGACAGTCCCGTCCATTCGGACACGTACAGGACAGTCACGTTCATCCGGGCATGTACAGGACAGTCCCGCCCATCCAGACACGTCGAGGACAGTCCCGCCCATACGGACACATATAGGACAGTCCCGTCCATCCGGACACGTACAGGACAGTCCCGTCCATCCAGACACGTACAGGACAGTCCCGTCCATCCGGACACGTACAGGACAGTCCCATCCATCCGGTCACGTAGAGGACAGTCCCGTCCATCCAGACACGTACAGGACAGCCCCATCCATCCGGACATGTACAGGGCAGTCCTGTCCATCCGGACACGTGCAGGACAGTCCCGTCCATCCGGACACGTGCAGGACAGCCCCGTCCATCCGGACACGTACAGGACAGTCCCATCCATCCGGACATGTACAGGACAGTCCCATCCATCCGGACACGTAGAGGACAGTCCCGTCCATCCAGACACGGACAGGACAGTCCCATCTATCCGGACATGTACAGGACAGTCCTGTCCATCCGTACACGTACAGGACAGTCCCGTCCATTCAGACACGTACAGGACAGTACCGTCCATCCGGACACGTACAGGACAGTCCCATCCATTTAGACATGTACAGGACAGTCCCATCCATCCGGACACGTAGAGGACAGTCCCGTCCATCCGGACACGTACAGGACAGTCCCTACCATCCGGACACGTACAGGACAGTCCCGTCCATCCGGACATGTACAGGTCAGTCCCGTCAATTCAGACACGTACAGGACAGTCCCGTCCATCCAGGCATGTACAGGACAGTCCAATCCATCTGGACATGTGCAGGACAGTCTCTTCCCTCCGGATACCTACAGGACAGTCCCGTCCATCCGGAAACATACAGGACTGTCCCGTCCATCCGGACACGTACAGGACAGTCCCATCCATCCGGACACGTGCAGGACAGTCTCTTCCCTCCGGATACCTACAGGACAGTCCCGTCCATCCGGTAACATACAGGACAGTCCCGTCCATCCGGAAACATACAGGACTGTCCCGTCCATCCGGACATGTACAGGACAGTCCCGTCCATCCAGACACGTACAGGACAGTCCCGTCCATCCGGACACATACAGGACATTCCCATCCATCCGGACACGTACAGGACAGTCCCATCCATTCGGACACGTACAGGACAGTCCCGTCCATCCGGACACATACAGAACAATCGCGTCCATCCAGACATGTACAGGCCAATCCCATCCATCCGTACACGTACAGGACATTCCCATCCATCCGGACACATACAGGACAATCCCGTCCATCCAGACATGTACAGGACAGTCCCGTCCATCCAGACACGTACAGGACAGTCCCGTGCATCCGGACACGTACAGGACAGTCCTGTCCATCCGGACACGTACAGGACAGTCCCGTCCATCCGGACACGTACAGGACAGTCCCGTGCATCCGGACACGTACAGGACAGTCCCGTCCATCCAGACACGTACAGGACAGTACCGTGCATCCGGACACGTACAGGACAGTCCTGTCCATCCGGACACGTACAGGACAGTCCCGTCCATCCGGACACGTACAGGACAGTCCCGTCCATCCGGACACGTACAGGACAGTCCCGTCCATCTGGACATTTACAGGACAGTCCTGTCCATCCAGGCACGTACAGGACAGTCCCGTCCATCCGGACACATACAGGAAAGTCCCGTCCATCCGGACACGTGCAGGACAGTCCTGACCATCCAGACTCATACAGGACAGTCCCGAACATCCGGACATGGAAAGGACTGTCCCGTCCATCCGGAAACATACAGGACATTCCTGTCCATCCGGACACGTACAGGACAGTCCCATCCATCCGGAGATGTACAGGACAGTCCCGTCCATCCGGACACGTACAGGACAGTCCCGTCCATCCGGACACGTACAGGGCAGTCCCGTCCATCCGGACACGTACAGGACATTCCCGTCGATCCGGACAATTACAGGTCATTCCTGTCCATCCGGACACGTACAGGCCAATCCCATCCATTCGTACACGTACAGGACATTCCCGTCCATCCAGACACGTGCAGGACAGTCCCGTGCATCCGGACACATATAGGACAGTCCCGAACTTCCAGACACGTACAGGACAGTCCCGTCCATCCGGACACGTACAGGTCATTCCCGTCCATCCGGACACGTACAGGACAGTCCCGTCCATCCGGATAATTACAGGTCATTACCGTCCATCCGGACACGTACAGGCCAATCCCGTCCATCCGTACGCGTACACGACATTCCCATCCATCCGGACATGTAGAGGACAATCCCGTCCATCCGGACACGTGCAGGACAGTCCTCACCATCCAGACACGTACAGGACAGTCCTGAACATCCGGACACTTACAGGACAGTACCGAACATCCGGACATGGAAAGGACAGTCCCGTCCATCCGGACACATACAGGACTTTCCCGTCCATCCGGACACGTACAGGACAGTCCCGTCCATCCAACACGTACAGGACAGTCCCGTCCATCCAGACAGGCACAGGACAGTCCCATCCATCCGGACACGTACAGGACAGTCCCGTTCATCCGGACACGTACAGGCCAGTCACGTCCATCCGGACATGTAAAGGACAGTCCCACCCATCCAGACACGTCGAGGACAGTCCCGCCCATCCGGACACATATAGGAAAATCCCATCCATCCAGACACGTAGCGGACAGTCCCGTCCATCTGGACACATACAGGACAGTCCAGTCCATCCGGACATGTACAGGACAGTCCCGTCCATCCAGACATGTACAGGACAGTCCCATCCATCCAGACACGTAGAGGAGAGTCCCGTCCATCCGGACAAGTACAGGACAGTCCCGTCCATCCGGACACGTACAGGACAGTCCCATCCATCCAGACACGTAGAGGAGAGTCCCGTCCATCCGGACAAGTACAGGACAGTCCCGTCCATCCGAACACGTACAGGACATTCCCGTCCATTATGACACGTACAGGACAGTCCCGTCCATCAAGACTCGTAAAGGATAGTCCCGCACATCCGGACATGTACAGGACAGTCCCATCCATGCGGACACGAACAGAACAGTCCCGATCATCCGGACACATACAGGACAGTACCGACCATCCGGACACGTACAGGAAAGTCCCGTCCATCCAGACACGTACAGGACAGTCCCGTCAATTCAGACACGTACAGGACAGTCCCGTCCATCCAGACATGTAGAGGACAGTCCCGTCCATCTGGACACATACAGGACAGTCCCATCCATCCTCACACATACAGGACAGACCCGTCCATCCGGACATGTACAGGGCAGTCGCGTTCATCCGGACACGTACAAGACAGTCCTGACCATCCGGACACGTACAGGACAGTCACGTTCATCCGGGCATGTACAGGACAGTCCCGCCCATCCAGACACGTCGAGGACAGTCCCGCCCATACGGACACATATAGGACAGTCCCGTCCATCCGGACACGTACAGGACAGTCCCGTCCATCCAGACACGTACAGGACAGTCCCGTCCATCCGGACACGTACAGGACAGTCCCATCCATCCGGACACGTAGAGGACAGTCCCGTCCATCCAGACACGTACAGGACAGCCCCATCCATCCGGACATGTACAGGGCAGTCCTGTCCATCCGGACACGTGCAGGACAGTCCCGTCCATCCGGACACGTGCAGGACAGTCCCGTCCATCCGGACACGTACAGGACAGTCCCATCCATCCGGACATGTACAGGACAGTCCCATCCATCCGGACACGTAGAGGACAGTCCCGTCCATCCAGACATGGACAGGACAGTCCCATCTATCCGGACATGTACAGGACAGTCCTGTCCATCCGTACACGTACAGGACAGTCCCGTCCATTCAGACACGTACAGGACAGTCCCGTCCATCCGGACATGTACAGGACAGTCCCATCCATTTAGACATGTACAGGACAGTCCCATCCATCCGGACACGTAGAGGACAGTCCCGTCCATCCGGACACGTACAGGACAGTCCCTACCATCCGGACACGTACAGGACAGTCCCGTCCATCCGGACATGTACAGGTCAGTCCCGTCAATTCAGACACGTACAGGACAGTCCCGTCCATCCAGACATGTACAGGACAGTCCCATCCATCCGGACACGTACAGGACAGTCCAATCCATCTGGACATGTGCAGGACAGTCTCTTCCCTCCGGATACCTACAGGACAGTCCCGTCCATCCGGAAACATACAGGACTGTCCCGTCCATCCGGACACGTACAGGACAGTCCCATCCATCCGGACACGTGCAGGACAGTCTCTTCCCTCCGGATACCTACAGGACAGTCCCGTCCATCCGGTAACATAAAGGACAGTCCCATCCATCCGGACACGTACAGGACAGTCCCATCCATCCGGACACGTGCAGGACAGTCTCTTCCCTCCGGATACCTACAGGACAGTACCATCCATCCGGACACATACAGGACAGTCCCGTCCATCCGGAAACATACAGGACTGTCCCGTCCATCCGGAAATGTACAGGACAGTCCCGTCCATCCAGACACGTACAGGACAGTCCCGTCCATCCGGACACATACAGGACATTCCCATCCATCCGGACACGTACAGGACAGTCCCATCCATCCGGACACATACAGGACAATCCCGTCCATCCAGACATGTACAGGACAGTCCCGTCCATCCAGACACATACAGGATAGTCCCGTGCATCCGGACACGTACAGGACAGTCCTGTCCATCCAGACACGTACAGGACAGTCCCGTGCATCCAGACACGTACAGGACAGTCCCGTCCATCCGGACACGTACAGGTCATTCCTGTCCATCCGGACACGTACAGGCCAATCCCATCCATTCGTACACGTACAGGACATTCCCGTCCATCCAGACACGTGCAGGACAATCCCGGCCATCCAGACATGTACAGGACAGTCACTTCCATCCTGACATGTACAGGACAGTCACATCCATCCTGACACGTACAGAACAGACCCGTCCATCCGGACACATAAAGGACAGTCCCATCCATCCTCACACGTACAGGACAGACCCGTCCATCCGGACATGTACAGGGCAGTCGCGTTCATCCGGACACGTACAAGACAGTCCTGACCATCCGGACACGTACAGGACAGTCCCGTCCATCCGGACACGTACAGGACAGTCCCATCCATCCGGACACATACAGGACAGTCCCGTCCATCCAGACACGTACAGGACAGTCCCGTGCATCCGGACACATACAGGACAGTCCCGAACTTCCAGACACGTACAGGACAGTCCCGTCCATCCGGACACGTACAGGTCATTCCCGTCCATCCGGACACGTACAGGACATTCCCGTCCATCCGGATAATTACAGGTCATTACCGTCCATCCGGACACGTACAGGCCAATCCCGTCCATCCGTACGCGTACACGACATTCCCATCCATCCGGACATGTACAGGACAATCCCGTCCATCCGGACACGTGCAGGACAGTCCTCACCATCCAGACACGTACAGGACAGTCCTGAACATCCGGACACTTACAGGACAGTACCGAACATCCGGACATGGAAAGGACAGTCCCGTCCATCCGGACACATACAGGACTTTCCCGTCCATCCGGACACGTACAGGACAGTCCCGTCCATCCAACACGTACAGGACAGTCCCGTCCATCCAGACAGGCACAGGACAGTCCCATCCATCCGGACACGTACAGGACAGTCCCGTTCATCCGGACACGTACAGGCCAGTCACGTCCATCCGGACATGTAAAGGACAGTCCCACCCATCCAGACACCTCGAGGACAGTCCCGCCCATCCGGACACATATAGGAAATTCCCATCCATCCAGACACGTAGCGGACAGTCCCGTCCATCTGGACACATACAGGACAGTCCAGTCCATCCGGACATGTACAGGACAGTCCCGTCCATCCAGACATGTACAGGACAGTCCCATCCATCCAGACACGTAGAGGAGAGTCCCGTCCATCCGGACAAGTACAGGACAGTCCCGTCCATCCGGACACGTACAGGACAGTCCCATCCATCCAGACACGTAGAGGAGAGTCCCGTCCATCCGGACAAGTACAGGACAGTCCCGTCCATCCGAACACGTACAGGACATTCCCGTCCATTATGACACGTACAGGACAGTCCCATCCATCCGGACACGTAGAGGACAGTCCCGTCCATCCAGACACGGACAGGACAGTCCCATCTATCCGGACATGTACAGGACAGTCCTGTCCATCCGTACACGTACAGGACAGTCCCGTCCATTCAGACACGTACAGGACAGTCCCGTCCATCCGGACACGTACAGGACAGTCCCATCCATTTAGACATGTACAGGACAGTCCCATCCATCCGGACACGTAGAGGACAGTCCCGTCCATCCAGACACGTACAGGACAGTCCCTACCATCCGGACACGTACAGGACAGTCCCATCCATTTAGACATGTACAGGACAGTCCCATCCATCCGGACATGTACAGGACAATCCCGTCCATCCGGACACGTGCAGGACAGTCCTCACCATCCAGACACGTACAGGACAGTCCTGAACATCCGGACACTTACAGGACAGTACCGAACATCCGGACATGGAAAGGACAGTCCCGTCCATCCGGACACATACAGGACTTTCCCGTCCATCCGGACACGTACAGGACAGTCCCGTCCATCCAACACGTACAGGACAGTCCCGTCCATCCAGACAGGCACAGGACAGTCCCATCCATCCGGACACGTACAGGACAGTCCCGTTCATCCGGACACGTACAGGCCAGTCACGTCCATCCGGACATGTAAAGGACAGTCCCACCCATCCAGACACGTCGAGGACAGTCCCGCCCATCCGGACACATATAGGAAATTCCCATCCATCCAGACACGTAGCGGACAGTCCCGTCCATCTGGACACATACAGGACAGTCCAGTCCATCCGGACATGTACAGGACAGTCCCGTCCATCCAGACATGTACAGGACAGTCCCATCCATCCAGACACGTAGAGGAGAGTCCCGTCCATCCGGACAAGTACAGGACAGTCCCGTCCATCCGGACACGTACAGGACAGTCCCATCCATCCAGACACGTAGAGGAGAGTCCCGTCCATCCGGACAAGTACAGGACAGTCCCGTCCATCCGAACACGTACAGGACATTCCCGTCCATTATGACACGTACAGGACAGTCCCGTCCATCAAGACTCGTAAAGGATAGTCCCGCACATCCGGACATGTACAGGACAGTCCCATCCATGCGGACACGAACAGAACAGTCCCGATCATCCGGACACATACAGGACAGTACCGACCATCCGGACACGTACAGGAAAGTCCCGTCCATCCAGACACGTACAGGACAGTCCCGTCAATTCAGACACGTACAGGACAGTCCCGTCCATCCAGACATGTAGAGGACAGTCCCGTCCATCTGGACACATACAGGACAGTCCCATCCATCCTCACACGTACAGGACAGACCCGTCCATCCGGACATGTACAGGGCAGTCGCGTTCATCCGGACACGTACAAGACAGTCCTGACCATCCGGACACGTACAGGACAGTCACGTTCATCCGGGCATGTACAGGACAGTCCCGCCCATCCAGACACGTCGAGGACAGTCCCGCCCATACGGACACATATAGGACAGTCCCGTCCATCCGGACACGTACAGGACAGTCCCGTCCATCCAGACACGTACAGGACAGTCCCGTCCATCCGGACACGTACAGGACAGTCCCATCCATCCGGACATGTAGAGGACAGTCCCGTCCATCCAGACACATACAGGACAGCCCCATCCATCCGGACATGTACAGGGCAGTCCTGTCCATCCGGACACGTGCAGGACAGTCCCGTCCATCCGGACACGTGCAGGACAGTCCCGTCCATCCGGACACGTACAGGACAGTCCCATCCATCCGGACATGTACAGGACAGTCCCATCCATCCGGACATGTAGAGGACAGTCCCGTCCATCCAGACACGGACAGGACAGTCCCATCTATCCGGACATGTACAGGACAGTCCTGTCCATCCGTACACGTACAGGACAGTCCCGTCCATTCAGACACGTACAGGACAGTCCCGTCCATCCGGACACGTACAGGACAGTCCCATCCATTTAGACATGTACAGGACAGTCCCATCCATCCGGACACGTAGAGGACAGTCCCGTCCATCCGGACACGTACAGGACAGTCCCTACCATCCGGACACGTACAGGACAGTCCCGTCCATCCGGACATGTACAGGTCAGTCCCGTCAATTCAGACACGTACAGGACAGTCCCGTCCATCCAGACATGTACAGGACAGTCCCATCCATCCGGACACGTACAGGACAGTCCAATCCATCTGGACATGTGCAGGAC
Source organism: Somniosus microcephalus (assembly GCF_052327205.1). NCBI lineage: Eukaryota > Metazoa > Chordata > Chondrichthyes > Squaliformes > Somniosidae > Somniosus > Somniosus microcephalus. The sequence continues at coordinate 349,882,148 of NC_140990.1, read as the reverse complement.
AGTCTCTTCCCTCCGGATACCTACAGGACAGTCCCGTCCATCCGGAAACATACAGGACTGTCCCGTCCATCCGGACACGTACAGGACAGTCCCATCCATCCGGACACGTGCAGGACAGTCTCTTCCCTCCGGATACCTACAGGACAGTCCCGTCCATCCGGTAACATAAAGGACAGTCCCATCCATCCGGACACGTACAGGACAGTCCCATCCATCCGGACACGTGCAGGACAGTCTCTTCCCTCCGGATACCTACAGGACAGTACCATCCATCCGGACACATACAGGACAGTCCCGTCCATCCGGAAACATACAGGACTGTCCCGTCCATCCGGAAATGTACAGGACAGTCCCGTCCATCCAGACACGTACAGGACAGTCCCGTCCATCCGGACACATACAGGACATTCCCATCCATCCGGACACGTACAGGACAGTCCCATCCATTCGGACACGTACAGGACATACACGTCCATCCGGACACATACAGGACAGTCCCGTCCATCCAGACACATACAGGACATTCCCATCCATCCAGACATGTACAGGCCAATCCCATCCATCCGTACACGTACAGGACATTCCCATCCATCCGGACACATACAGGACAATCCCGTCCATCCAGACATGTACAGGACAGTCCCGTCCATCCAGACACACACAGGATAGTCCCGTGCATCCGGACACGTACAGGACAGTCCCGTCCATCCGGACACATACAGGACATTCCCATCCATCCGGACACGTACAGGACAGTCCCATCCATTCGGACACGTACAGGACAGTCCCGTCCATCCAGACACGTACAGGACAGTCCCGTCCATCCGGACACATACAGGACATTCCCATCCATCCAGACATGTACAGGCCAATCCCATCCATCCGTACACGTACAGGACATTCCCATCCATCCGGACACATACAGGACAATCCCGTCCATCCAGACATGTACAGGACAGTCCCGTCCATCCAGACACATACAGGATAGTCCCGTGCATCCGGACACGTACAGGACAGTCCCGTCCATCCAGACACGTACAGGACAGTCCCGTGCATCCAGACACGTACAGGACAGTCCCGTCCATCCGGACACGTACAGGACAGTCCTGTCCATCCAGACACGTACAGGACAGTCCCGTCCATCCGGACACGTACAGGACAGTCCCGTCCATCCGGACACGTACAGGACAGTCCCGTCCATCTGGACATTTACAGGACAGTCCTGTCCATCCAGACACGTACAGGACAGTCCCATCCATCCGGACACGTACAGGACAGTCCCGTCCATCCGGACACGTGCAGGACAGTCCTGACCATCCAGACTCGTACAGGACAGTCCCGAACATCCGGACATGGAAAGGACTGTCCCGTCCATCCGGAAACATACAGGACATTCCTGTCCATCCGGACACGTACAGGACAGTCCCATCCATCCAGACACACACAGGACAGTCCCGTCCATTCGGACATGTACAGGACAGTCCCGCCCATCCAGACACGTCGAGGACAGTCCCGCACATCCGGACACATATAGGACAGTCCCGTCCATCCGGAGATGTACAGGACAGTCCCGTCCATCCGGACACGTACAGGACAGTCCCGTCCATCCGGACACGTACAGGGCAGTCCCGTCCATCCGGACACGTACAGGACATTCCTGTCGATCCGGACAATTACAGGTCATTCCCGTCCATCCGGACACGTACAGGCCAATCCCATCCATTCGTACACGTACAGGACATTCCCGTCCATCCAGACACGTGCAGGACAATCCCGGCCATCCAGACATGTACAGGACAGTCACTTCCATCCAGACATGTACAGGACAGTCACATCCATCCTGACACGTACAGAACAGACCCGTCCATCCGGACACATAAAGGACAGTCCCATCCATCCTCACACGTACAGGACAGACCCGTCCATCCGGACATGTACAGGGCAGTCGCGTTCATCCAGACACGTACAAGACAGTCCTGACCATCCGGACACGTACAGGACAGTCCCGTCCATCCGGACACGTACAGGACAGTCCCATCCATCCGGACACATACAGGACAGTCCCGTCCATCCAGACACGTACAGGACAGTCCCGTGCATCCGGACACATACAGGACAGTCCCGAACTTCCAGACACGTACAGGACATTCCCGTCCATCCGGACACGTACAGGTCATTCCCGTCCATCCGGACACGTACAGGACATTCCCGTCCATCCGGATAATTACAGGTCATTACCGTCCATCCGGACACGTACAGGCCAATCCCGTCCATCCGTACGCGTACACGACATTCCCATCCATCCGGACATGTACAGGACAATCCCGTCCATCCGGACACATGCAGGACAGTCCTCACCATCCAGACACGTACAGGACAGTCCTGAACATCCGGACACTTACAGGACAGTACCGAACATCCGGACATGGAAAGGACAGTCCCGTCCATCCGGACACATACAGGACTTTCCCGTCCATCCGGACACGTACAGGACAGTCCCGTCCATCCAACACGTACAGGACAGTCCCGTCCATCCAGACAGGCACAGGACAGTCCCATCCATCCGGACACGTACAGGACAGTCCCGTTCATCCGGACACGTACAGGCCAGTCACGTCCATCCGGACATGTAAAGGACAGTCCCACCCATCCAGACACGTCGAGGACAGTCCCGCCCATCCGGACACATATAGGAAATTCCCATCCATCCAGACACGTAGCGGACAGTCCCGTCCATCTGGACACATACAGGACAGTCCAGTCCATCCGGACATGTACAGGACAGTCCCGTCCATCCAGACATGTACAGGACAGTCCCATCCATCCAGACACGTAGAGGAGAGTCCCGTCCATCCGGACAAGTACAGGACAGTCCCGTCCATCCGGACACGTACAGGACAGTCCCATCCATCCAGACACGTAGAGGAGAGTCCCGTCCATCCGGACAAGTACAGGACAGTCCCGTCCATCCGAACACGTACAGGACATTCCCGTCCATTATGACACGTACAGGACAGTCCCGTCCATCAAGACTCGTAAAGGATAGTCCCGCACATCCGGACATGTACAGGACAGTCCCATCCATGCGGACACGAACAGAACAGTCCCGATCATCCGGACACATACAGGACAGCACCGACCATCCGGACACGTACAGGAAAGTCCCGTCCATCCGGACACGTACAAGACAGTCCCGTCAATTCAGACACGTACAGGACAGTCCCGTCCATCCAGACATGTAGAGGACAGTCCCGTCCATCTGGACACATACATGACAGTCCCATCCATCCGGACTCAAGCAGGACAGTCCCTTCCATCCGGATACCTACAGGACAGTTCCGTCCATCCGGACACGTACAGGACAGTCCCGTCCATCCGGACACGTACAGAACAGTACCATCCATCCGGATACGTACAGGACAGTCCCGTCCATCCGGACACGGACAGCACAGTCCCGTCCATCCGGACATGTACAGGACAGTCCTGTCCATCCAGACACGTACAGGACAGTCCCCTCCATCTGGATACGTACAGCACAGTCCCGTCCATCCGGACATGTACAGGACAGTCCCATCCAACCAGACATGTACAGGACAGTCCTGACCATCTGGACACGTACAGGACATTCCCATCCATCCGGACATGTACAAGACAGTCCCGTCCATTCGGACACGTACAGGACATTCCCTTCCATCCGGACGTGTACAGGTCATTCCCGTCCATCCGGACACGTACAGGACATTCCCGTCCATCCACACACGTACAGGACAGTCCCGTCCATATGGGCACATACAGGACAGGTCGTCCATCCAGACACGTACAGGGCAGTCCAGTCCATCCGGACACGTAAGGACAGTCCCGTCCATCCGGACACGTACAGGACATTCCCATCCCTCCGGACACCTACAGGGCAGTCCCGTCCATTATGACACGTACAGGACAGTCCCGTCCATCCGGACATGTACAGGACAGTCCTGTCCATCCGGACACGTACAGCACAGTCCCATCCATCCGGACACGTACAGGACAGTCCTGTCCATCCGAACACGTACATGACAGTCCCGTCCATTATGACACGTACAGGACAGTCCCGTCCATCAAGACTCGTAAAGGATAGTCCCGCCCATCCGGACATTGATAGGACAGTCCCATCCATGCGGACACTAACAGGACAGTCCCGATCATCCGGACACATACAGGACAGTACCGACCATCCGGACACATACAGGACAGTCCCGTCCATCCTGACACGTACAGGACAGTCCCTACCATCCGGATACCTACAGGACAGTCCCGTCCATCCGGACACGTACAGGAATGTCCCGTTCATCCGGACACATGCAGGACAGTCCTGACCATCCAGACTCGTAAAGGACAGTCCCGAACATCCGGACACGTACAGGCCGGTCCCGTCCATCCTGACACGTAAAGGATAGTCCCGTCCATCTGGACACGTACTGGACAATCCCGTCCATGCGGACATGTACAGGACAGTCCCGTCCATCCGGACACGTACAGGACATTCCCGTCCATGCGGACATGTACAGGACAGTCCCGTCCATCCAACACGCACAGGACAGTCCCGTCCATCCGGACACGTATAGGACAGTCCCGTCCATCCGGACACATACAGGACAGTCCCGTCCATCCGGACACATACAGGCCAGTCCCGTCCATTCTGACACATACAGGACAGTCCCGTCCATTCGGACACGTACAGGACAGTCCCGTCCATCCAGACACGTAGAGGACAGTCCCGTCCATCCGGACACATATAGGACTGTCCCATCCATCCGGACACGTACAGGACATCCCGTCCATCCGGACACGTACAGGACAGTCCCGTCCATCCGGACACATATAGGACAGTCCCATCCATCCGGACACGTACAGGACAGTCCCGTCCATCCGGACACGTACAGGACAGTCCCGTCCATCCGGACACATATAGGACAGTCCCATCCATCCGGACACGTACAGGACAGTCACGTCAATCCAGACACGTACAGGACAGTTCCGTCCATCCAGACACGTACAGGACAGTCCCGTCCATCCGGACACGTACAGGACAGTCCCGTCCATCCAGACACGTACAGGACAGTCCGGTCCATCCGGACACGTACAGGACAGTCCCGTACGTCCGGACATGTACAGGACAGTCCTGTCCATCCGGACACGTACAGGACAGTCACATCCATCTGGACACGTACAGGACAGTCCCGTCCATCCGGACACGTACAGGACAGTCCCGTCCAATGAGACACGTACAAGACAGTCCCGTCCATCCGGACACGGACAGGACAGTCCCGTCCATTTAGACATGTACAGGACACTCCCGTCCATCCAGACACGTAGAGGACAGTCCCATCCATCCGGACACCTACAGGCCAGTCCCGTCCATACAGACACGTACAGGACAGTCCCGTCCATCTGGACACGTACCGGCCAGTCCCGTCCATCCTGACACGTACAGGACAGTCCCGTGCATTCGGACACGTACAGGACAGTCACGTCCATCCGGACATGTAAAGGACAGTCCCGCCCATCCACACACGTCGAGGACAGCCCCGCCCATCCGGACACATATAGGACAGTCCCGTCCATCCGGACATGTACAGGACATTCCCGTCCATCCGGACACTTACAGGACATTCCCGTCCACCCAGACACATAGCGGACAGTCCCGTCCATCCGGACACGTACAGGACAGTCCCGTTCATCCGGACACGTAGAGGACAGTCCCGTCCATCCGGACAAGTACAGGACAGTCCCGTCCATCCGGACACGTACAGGACAGTCCCGTCCATCCGAACACGTACAGGACAGTCCCGTCCATTATGACACGTACAGGACAGTCCCGTCAATTCAGACACGTACAGGACAGTCTCGTCCATCAAGACATGTACAGGACAGTCCCGTCCATCCGGACACATACAGGACAGTCCTGTCCATCCGGGCACGTACAGGACAGTCCCCTCCATCCGGACACGTACAGGACAGTACCATCCATCCAGACACGTACAGGACAGTCCCGTCCATCCGGACACGTACAGGACAGTCCCGTCCATCCGGACACGTACAGGACAGTCCTGTCCATCCAGACACGTACAGGACAGTCCCCTCCATCCGGACACATACAGGACATTCCCGTCCATCCAGACACGTACAGGACAGTCCCGTCCACCCGGACACGTACAGGACATTCCCATCCATCCAGACATGTACAGGACAGGCCCGTCCATTCGGACACGTACAGGACATTCCCGTCCATCCGGACACGTACAGGTCATTCCCGTCCATCCGGACACGTACAGGACATTCCCGTTCATCCAGACACGTACAGGACAGTCCCGTCAATATGGGCACATACAGGACAGGTCGTCCATCCAGACACGTACAGGACAGTCCCGTCCATCCGGACTCGTACAGGACATTCCCATCCCTCCGGACATGTAAAGGACAGTCCCGTCCATCCAGACACGTAGAGGACAGTCCCGTCCATCCAGCCATGTACAGGGCAGTCCCGTCCATCCAGACTCGTACAGGACATTCCCATCCCTCCGGACACGTAAAGGACATTCCCGTCCATCCGGACACGTAGAGGACAGTCCCTTCCATCCGGACACGTACAGGACAGTCCCGTCCATCCGGAAACGAAGAGGACAGTCCCGTCCATCCAGACACATAAGGACAGTCCCGTCCATCCGGACACGTACAGGACAGTCCCGTCCATCCGGACACGTACAGGACAGTCCCGTCCATCCGGACATGGACAGGACAGTCGCATCCATCCGGACACGTACAGGACAGTCCCGTCCATCCGGACACGTAAAGGACAGTCCCGTCCATCCGGACATGTACAGGACAGCCCCATCCATCTGGGCACGTACAGGACAGTTCCGTCCATCCGGACACGTACAGGTCATTCCCGTCCATCCGGGCTCTTACAGGACATTCCCGTCCATCCAGACACGTACAGGACAGTCCCGTCCATCTGGACACGTAAGGACAGTCCCGTCCATCCGGACACGTACAGGATATTCCCATCCCTCCGGACACGTACAGGACAGCGCCGTCCATCCGGCCATGTACAGGACAGTCCTGTCCATCCGGACAAGTACAAAAGAGTTCCGACCATCCGGACACGTACAGGACAGCAGCGACCATCCGGACACATACAGGACAGTCCCGTCCATCCGGACACGTACAGGACAGTCCTGTCCATCCAGACACATACAGGACAGTCCCCTCCATCCGGACACATACAGGACAGTCCCGTCCATCCAGACACGTACAGGACAGTCCCATCCATCCGGACACGTACAGGACAGTCCCGTCCAACCAGACATGTACAGGACAGTCCTGACCATCCGGACACGTACAGGACAGTCTCGTCAATCCAGACATGTAGAGGACAGTCCCGTCCATTCGGACACGTACAGGACATTCCCGTCCATTCGGACACGTACAGGTCATTCCCGTCCATCCGGACATGTACAGGACATTCCCGTCCATTCGGACACGTACACGACAGACCCGTCCATTCGCACATGTACAGGACAGTCCCGTCCATCCGGACACGTACAGGACATTGCCGTCCTTCCAGACACGTACAGCACATTCCCATCCATCCTGACATGTACAGGACAGTCCCGTCCATCCGGACAAGTACAGGACATTTCTGTCCATTCAGACACGTACAGGACAGTCCCGTACATCCGGACATGTACAGGTTAGTCCCGTCCATCTGGACACATACAGGACAGTCCCATCCATCCGGACATGTACAGGCCAATCCCGTCCATCCGGACACATACAGGACAGTCCTATCCATCCGGACACGTACAGGACAGTCCCGTCCATCTGGACATGTACAGGACAGTCCCGTCCATCATGACACGTACAGCACAGTCCCATCCATCTGGACATGTACAGGACAGTCCCGTCCATCCAGACTCATAAAGGATAGTCCCGCCCATCCAGACATGTACAGGACAGTCCCATCCATCCGGACACAAACAGGACAGTCCTGGCCATCCAGACACGTACAAGAGAGTCCCGACCATCCGGACACGTACAGGACAGTACCGACCATCCAGACGTATACAGGAGAGTCCCGTCCATCCGGACACGTACAGGACAGTCCCGTCCATCCGGACACGTACAGGACAGTACCCTCCATCTGGACACGTACGGGACAGTCCCGTCCATCCGGACACGTACAGGACAGTCCCATCCATCCGGACACATACAGGACAGTACCCTCCATCCAGACACGTACGGGACAGTCCCGTCCATCCGGACATGTACAGGACAGTCCCATCCATCCGGACACATACAGGACAGTACCCTCCATCCAGACACGTACAGGGCAGTCTCGTCCATCCGGACACATACAGGACATTCCCATCCATCCGGACACGTACAGGACAGTCCCGTCCATTCGGACACGTAAAGGACATTCCCATCCATCCGGACACGTACAGGTCATTCCCATCCATCCGGACATGTACAGGCCAATCCCGTCCATCCGTACACGTACAGGACATTCCCGTCCATCCGGACATGTACAGGACAGTCCCGTCCAACCAGACATGTACAGGACAGTCCTGACCATCCGGACACGTACAGGACATTCCCGTCCATCCGGACAATTACAGGTCATTCCCGTCCATCCGGACACGTACAGGCCAATCCCGTCCATCCACACACGTACAGGACATTCCCGTCCATCCAGACACGTACAGGACAGTCCCGTCCATCCAGACACGTACAGGACAGTCCCGTCCATCCGGACACGTACAGGACAGTCCTGTCCATCCAGACACGTACAGGACAGTCCCCTCCATCCGGACACATACAGGACATTCCCGTCCATCCAGACACGTACAGGACAGTCCCGTCCACCCGGACACGTACAGGACATTCCCATCCATCCAGACATGTACAGGACAGGCCCGTCCATTCGGACACGTACAGGACATTCCCGTCCATCCGGACACGTACAGGTCATTCCCGTCCATCCGGACACGTACAGGACATTCCCGTTCATCCAGACACGTACAGGACAGTCCCGTCAATATGGGCACATACAGGACAGGTCGTCCATCCAGACACGTACAGGACAGTCCCGTCCATCCGGACTCGTACAGGACATTCCCATCCCTCCGGACATGTAAAGGACAGTCCCGTCCATCCAGACACGTAGAGGACAGTCCCGTCCATCCAGCCATGTACAGGGCAGTCCCGTCCATCCAGACTCGTACAGGACATTCCCATCCCTCCGGACACGTAAAGGACATTCCCGTCCATCCGGACACGTAGAGGACAGTCCCTTCCATCCGGACACGTACAGGACAGTCCCGTCCATCCGGAAACGAAGAGGACAGTCCCGTCCATCCAGACACATAAGGACAGTCCCGTCCATCCGGACACGTACAGGACAGTCCCGTCCATCCGGACACGTACAGGACAGTCCCGTCCATCCGGACATGGACAGGACAGTCGCATCCATCCGGACACGTACAGGACAGTCCCGTCCATCCGGACACGTAAAGGACAGTCCCGTCCATCCGGACATGTACAGGACAGCCCCATCCATCTGGGCACGTACAGGACAGTTCCGTCCATCCGGACACGTACAGGTCATTCCCGTCCATCCGGGCTCTTACAGGACATTCCCGTCCATCCAGACACGTACAGGACAGTCCCGTCCATCTGGACACGTAAGGACAGTCCCGTCCATCCGGACACGTACAGGATATTCCCATCCCTCCGGACACGTACAGGACAGCGCCGTCCATCCGGCCATGTACAGGACAGTCCTGTCCATCCGGACAAGTACAAAAGAGTTCCGACCATCCGGACACGTACAGGACAGCAGCGACCATCCGGACACATACAGGACAGTCCCGTCCATCCGGACACGTACAGGACAGTCCTGTCCATCCAGACACATACAGGACAGTCCCCTCCATCCAGACACATACAGGACAGTCCCGTCCATCCAGACACGTACAGGACAGTCCCATCCATCCGGACACGTACAGGACAGTCCCGTCCAACCAGACATGTACAGGACAGTCCTGACCATCCGGACACGTACAGGACAGTCTCGTCAATCCAGACATGTAGAGGACAGTCCCGTCCATTCGGACACGTACAGGACATTCCCGTCCATTCGGACACGTACAGGTCATTCCCGTCCATCCGGACATGTACAGGACATTCCCGTCCATTCGGACACGTACACGACAGACCCGTCCATTCGCACATGTACAGGACAGTCCCGTCCATCCGGACACGTACAGGACATTGCCGTCCTTCCAGACACGTACAGCACATTCCCATCCATCCTGACATGTACAGGACAGTCCCGTCCATCCGGACAAGTACAGGACATTTCTGTCCATTCAGACACGTACAGGACAGTCCCGTACATCCGGACATGTACAGGTTAGTCCCGTCCATCTGGACACATACAGGACAGTCCCATCCATCCGGACATGTACAGGCCAATCCCGTCCATCCGGACACATACAGGACAGTCCTATCCATCCGGACACGTACAGGACAGTCCCGTCCATCTGGACATGTACAGGACAGTCCCGTCCATCCGGACACGTAGAGGACAGTCCCGTCCATCCGGACACGTACAGGACAGTCCCCACCATCCGGACACGTACAGGACAGTCCCGTCCATCTGAACACGTACAGGGCAGTCCCGTCCATCATGACACGTACAGCACAGTCCCATCCATCTGGACATGTACAGGACAGTCCCGTCCATCCAGACTCATAAAGGATAGTCCCGCCCATCCAGACATGTACAGGACAGTCCCATCCATCCGGACACAAACAGGACAGTCCTGGCCATCCAGACACGTACAAGAGAGTCCCGACCATCCGGACACGTACAGGACAGTACCGACCATCCAGACGTATACAGGAGAGTCCCGTCCATCCGGACACGTACAGGACAGTCCCGTCCATCCGGACACGTACAGGACAGTACCCTCCATCTGGACACGTACGGGACAGTCCCGTCCATCCGGACACGTACAGGACAGTCCCATCCATCCGGACACATACAGGACAGTACCCTCCATCCAGACACGTACGGGACAGTCCCGTCCATCCGGACATGTACAGGACAGTCCCATCCATCCGGACACATACAGGACAGTACCCTCCATCCAGACACGTACAGGGCAGTCTCGTCCATCCGGACACATACAGGACATTCCCATCCATCCGGACACGTACAGGACAGTCCCGTCCATTCGGACACGTAAAGGACATTCCCATCCATCCAGACACGTACAGGTCATTCCCATCCATCCGGACATGTACAGGCCAATCCCGTCCATCCGTACACGTACAGGACATTCCCGTCCATCCGGACATGTACAGGACAGTCCCGTCCAACCAGACATGTACAGGACAGTCCTGACCATCCGGACACGTACAGGACATTCCCGTCCATCCGGACAATTACAGGTCATTCCCGTCCATCCGGACACGTACAGGCCAATCCCGTCCATCCACACACGTACAGGACATTCCCGTCCATCCAGACACGTACAGGACAGTCCCGTCCATCCAGACACGTACAGGACAGTCCCGTCCATCCGGACACGTACAGGACAGTCCTGTCCATCCAGACACGTACAGGACAGTCCCCTCCATCCGGACACATACAGGACATTCCCGTCCATCCAGACACGTACAGGACAGTCCCGTCCACCCGGACACGTACAGGACATTCCCATCCATCCAGACATGTACAGGACAGGCCCGTCCATTCGGACACGTACAGGACATTCCCGTCCATCCGGACACGTACAGGTCATTCCCGTCCATCCGGACACGTACAGGACATTCCCGTTCATCCAGACACGTACAGGACAGTCCCGTCAATATGGGCACATACAGGACAGGTCGTCCATCCAGACACGTACAGGACAGTCCCGTCCATCCGGACTCGTACAGGACATTCCCATCCCTCCGGACATGTAAAGGACAGTCCCGTCCATCCAGACACGTAGAGGACAGTCCCGTCCATCCAGCCATGTACAGGGCAGTCCCGTCCATCCAGACTCGTACAGGACATTCCCATCCCTCCGGACACGTAAAGGACATTCCCGTCCATCCGGACACGTAGAGGACAGTCCCTTCCATCCGGACACGTACAGGACAGTCCCGTCCATCCGGAAACGAAGAGGACAGTCCCGTCCATCCAGACACATAAGGACAGTCCCGTCCATCCGGACACGTACAGGACAGTCCCGTCCATCCGGACACGTACAGGACAGTCCCGTCCATCCGGACATGGACAGGACAGTCGCATCCATCCGGACACGTACAGGACAGTCCCGTCCATCCGGACACGTAAAGGACAGTCCCGTCCATCCGGACATGTACAGGACAGCCCCATCCATCTGGGCACGTACAGGACAGTTCCGTCCATCCGGACACGTACAGGTCATTCCCGTCCATCCGGGCTCTTACAGGACATTCCCGTCCATCCAGACACGTACAGGACAGTCCCGTCCATCTGGACACGTAAGGACAGTCCCGTCCATCCGGACACGTACAGGATATTCCCATCCCTCCGGACACGTACAGGACAGCGCCGTCCATCCGGCCATGTACAGGACAGTCCTGTCCATCCGGACAAGTACAAAAGAGTTCCGACCATCCGGACACGTACAGGACAGCAGCGACCATCCGGACACATACAGGACAGTCCCGTCCATCCGGACACGTACAGGACAGTCCTGTCCATCCAGACACATACAGGACAGTCCCCTCCATCCGGACACATACAGGACAGTCCCGTCCATCCAGACACGTACAGGACAGTCCCATCCATCCGGACACGTACAGGACAGTCCCGTCCAACCAGACATGTACAGGACAGTCCTGACCATCCGGACACGTACAGGACAGTCTCGTCAATCCAGACATGTAGAGGACAGTCCCGTCCATTCGGACACGTACAGGACATTCCCGTCCATTCGGACACGTACAGGTCATTCCCGTCCATCCGGACATGTACAGGACATTCCCGTCCATTCGGACACGTACACGACAGACCCGTCCATTCGCACATGTACAGGACAGTCCCGTCCATCCGGACACGTACAGGACATTGCCGTCCTTCCAGACACGTACAGCACATTCCCATCCATCCTGACATGTACAGGACAGTCCCGTCCATCCGGACAAGTACAGGACATTTCTGTCCATTCAGACACGTACAGGACAGTCCCGTACATCCGGACATGTACAGGTTAGTCCCGTCCATCTGGACACATACAGGACAGTCCCATCCATCCGGACACGTACAGGCCAATCCCGTCCATCCGGACACATACAGGACAGTCCTATCCATCCGGACACGTACAGGACAGTCCCGTCCATCTGGACATGTACAGGACAGTCCCGTCCATCCGGACACGTAGAGGACAGTCCCGTCCATCCGGACACGTACAGGACAGTCCCCACCATCCGGACACGTACAGGACAGTCCCGTCCATCTGAACACGTACAGGGCAGTCCCGTCCATCATGACACGTACAGCACAGTCCCATCCATCTGGACATGTACAGGACAGTCCCGTCCATCCAGACTCATAAAGGATAGTCCCGCCCATCCAGACATGTACAGGACAGTCCCATCCATCCGGACACAAACAGGACAGTCCTGGCCATCCAGACACGTACAAGAGAGTCCCGACCATCCGGACACGTACAGGACAGTACCGACCATCCAGACGTATACAGGAGAGTCCCGTCCATCCGGACACGTACAGGACAGTCCCGTCCATCCGGACACGTACAGGACAGTACCCTCCATCTGGACACGTACGGGACAGTCCCGTCCATCCGGACACGTACAGGACAGTCCCATCCATCCGGACACATACAGGACAGTACCCTCCATCCGGACACGTACGGGACAGTCCCGTCCATCCGGACACGTACAGGACAGTCCCATCCATCCGGACACATACAGGACAGTACCCTCCATCCAGACACGTACAGGGCAGTCTCGTCCATCCGGACACATACAGGACATTCCCATCCATCCGGACACGTACAGGACAGTCCCGTCCATTCGGACACGTAAAGGACATTCCCATCCATCCGGACACGTACAGGTCATTCCCATCCATCCGGACATGTACAGGCCAATCCCGTCCATCCGTACACGTACAGGACATTCCCGTCCATCCGGACATGTACAGGACAGTCCCGTCCAACCAGACATGTACAGGACAGTCCTGACCATCCGGACACGTACAGGACATTCCCGTCCATCCGGACAATTACAGGTCATTCCCGTCCATCCGGACACGTACAGGCCAATCCCGTCCATCCACACACGTACAGGACATTCCCGTCCATCCGGACATGTACAGGACAGTCCCGTCCAACCAGACATGTACAGGACAGTCCTGACCATCCGGACACGTACAGGACATTCCCGTCCATCCGGACAATTACAGGTCATTCCCGTCCATCCGGACACGTACAGGCCAATCCCGTCCATCCACACACATACAGGACATTCCCGTCCATCCAGACATGTACAGGACAGTCACGTCCATCCTGACACGTACAGAACAGACCCGTCCATCTGGACACGTACGGGACAGTCCCGTCCGTCCTGAAATGTACAGGACAGACCCGTCCCTCCGGACATGTACAGGGCAGTCGCGTTCATCCGGGCACGTACAAGACAGTCCTGACCATCCGGACACGTACAGGACAGTCCCGTCCATCCGGACATGTACAGGACAGTCCCGTCCATCCGGACACGTACAGGACAGTCCCGTCCATCCGGACACGTACAGGACAGTCCCGTCCATCCGGAAACGTACAGGACAGTTCTGAACATATAGACACGTATAGGACTGTCCCGTCCATACGGGCACATACAGGACAAGTCGTCCATCCAGACACGTGCAGGACAGTCCTGACCTTCCAGACGCGTTCAGGACAGTCCGGAACATCCGGACACGTACAGGACAGTCCCGTCCATCCGGACACGTACAGGACAGTCCCGTCCATTCGGACACGTAAAGGACATTCCCATCCATCCGGACACGTACAGGTCATTCCCATCCATCCGGACATGTACAGGCCAATCCTGTCCATCCGTACACGTACAGGACATTCCCGTCCATCCGGACACGTACAGGACAGTCCCGTCCAAACAGACATGTACAGGACAGTCCTGACCACCCGGACACGTACAGGACATTCCCGTCCATCCGGACAATTACAGGTCATTCCCGTCCATCCGGACACGTACCGGCCAATCCCGTCCATCCACACACGTACAGGACATTCCCGTCCATCCAGACATGTACAGGACAGTCACGTCCATCCTGACACGTACAGGACAGTCCCGTCCATCCGGACACGTACAGGACAGTCCCATCCATCCGGACACGTACAGGACAGTCCCGTCCATCCGGACACGTACAGGACAGTTCCGAACATATAGACACGTACAGGACTGTCCCGTCCATACGGGCACATACAGGACAAGTCGTCCATCCAGACACGTGCAGGACAGTCCTGACCTTCCAGACGCGTACATGACAGTCCGGGACATCCGGACACGTACAGGACAGTCCCGTCCATTCGGACACGTACAGGACAGTCACGTTCATCCGGGCATGTACAGGACAGTCCCGCCCATCCAGACACGTCGAGGACAGTCCCGCCCATACGGACACATATAGGACAGTCCCGTCCATCCGGACACGTACAGGACAGTCCCGTCCATCCAGACACGTACAGGACAGTCCCGTCCATCCGGACACGTACAGGACAGTCCCATCCATCCGGACACGTAGAGGACAGTCCCGTCCATCCAGACACGGACAGGACAGTCCCATCTATCCGGACATGTACAGGACAGTCCTGTCCATCTGTACACGTACAGGACAGTCCCGTCCATTCAGACATGTACAGGACAGTCCCGTCCATCCGGACACGTACAGGACAGTCCCATCCATTTAGACATGTACAGGACAGTCCCATCCATCTGGACACGTAGAGGACAGTCCCGTCCATCCGGACACGTACAGGACAGTCCCTACCATCCGGACACGTACAGGACAGTCCCGTCCATCCGGACATGTACAGGTCAGTCCCGTCAATTCAGACACGTACAGGACAGTCCCGTCCATCCAGACATGTACAGGACAGTCCCATCCATCCGGACACGTGCAGGACAGTCTCTTCCCTCCGGATACCTACAGGACAGTCCCGTCCATCCGGAAACATACAGGACTGTCCCGTCCATCCGGACACGTACAGGACAGTCCCATCCATCCGGACACGTGCAGGACAGTCTCTTCCCTCCGGATACCTACAGGACAGTCCCGTCCATCCGGAAACATACAGGACAGTCCCATCCATCCGGACACGTACAGGACAGTCCCATCCATCCGGACACGTGCAGGACAGTCTCTTCCCTCCGGATACCTACAGGACAGTACCATCCATCCGGACACATACAGGACAGTCCCGTCTATCCGGAAACATACAGGACTGTCCCGTCCATCCGGACATGTACAGGACAGTCCCGTCCATCCAGACACGTACAGGACAGTCCCGTCCATCCGGACACATACAGGACATTCCCATCCATCCGGACACGTACAGGACAGTCCCATCCATTCGGACACGTACAGGACATACCCGTCCATCCGGACACATACAGGACAATCCCGTCCATCCAGACATGTACAGGCCAATCCCATCCATCCGTACACGTACAGGACATTCCCATCCATCCGGACACATACAGGACAATCCCGTCCATCCAGACATGTACAGGACAGTCCCGTCCATCCAGACACATACAGGATAGTCCCGTCCATCCAGACACGTAGAGGACAGTCCCGTCCATCCGGACACGTACAGGAAAGTACCCTCCATCCGGACACGTACGGGACAGTCCCATCCATCCGGACACGTACAGGACAGTCCTGTCCATCTGGACACATACAGGACAGTACCCTCCATCCGGACACGTACAGGACAGTCCCGTCCATTTGGACACGTACAGGACATTCCCATCCATCCGGACACGTACAGGTCATTCCCATCCATCCGGACATGTACAGGCCAATCCCGTCCATCCGTACACGTACAGGACAGTCCCGTCCAACCAGACATGTATAGTACAGTCCTGACCATCCGGACACGTACAGGACATTCCCGTCCATCCGGACAATTACAGGACAGTCCTGTCCATCCGGACACGTACAGGACAGTCCCATCCATCCAGACACATAAGGACAGTCCCGTCCATCCGGACACGTAGAGGATAGTCCCGTCCATCCAGACACGTACAGGACAGTCCCGTCCATCCAGACACGTGCAGGAAAGTCCCGTCCATCCGGACACGTACAGGACAGTCCCGTCCATCCGGACACGTACAGGACAGTCCCGTCCATCCGGACATGTACAGGACAGTCCTATCCATCCGGACACGTACAGGACAGTCCCGTCCATCTGGACATGTACAGGACCGTCCCGTCCATCCGGACACGTACAGGACAGTCCCTACCATCCGGACATGTATAGGACAGTCCTGACCATCCAGAGATGTACAAGAGAGTCCCGACCATCCGGGCACGTACAGGACAGTACCGACCATCCGGACACGTACAGGACAGTCCCGTCCATCCGGACACGTACAGGACAGTCCCATCCATCCGGACACGTACAGGACAGTCCCATCCATCCGGACACGTGCAGGACAGTCTCTTCCCTCCGGATACCTACAGGACAGTCCCTTCCATCCGGAAACATACAGGACTGTCCCGTCCATCCGGACACGTACAGGACAGTACCCTCCATCCGGATACGTACAGGACAGTACCATCCATCCGGACACATACAAGACAGTCCCCTCCATCCGGACA
This sequence comes from Somniosus microcephalus, assembly GCF_052327205.1. Taxonomy (NCBI): domain Eukaryota; kingdom Metazoa; phylum Chordata; class Chondrichthyes; order Squaliformes; family Somniosidae; genus Somniosus; species Somniosus microcephalus. The sequence goes on along the minus strand of NC_140990.1, from coordinate 349,864,195 downwards.
CGTACAGGACATTCCCGTCCATCCAGACACGTACAGGTCATTCCCGTCCATCCGGACATGTACAGGCCAATCCCGTCCATCCGTACACGTACAGGACATTCCCATCCATCCGGACACATACAGGACAATCCCGTCCATCCGGACATGTACAGGACAGTCACGTCCATCCTGACACGTACAGGACAGTCCCGTCCATCCGGACACGTACAGGACAGTCCCGTCCATCCTGACACGTACAGGACAGTCCCGTCCATCCAGATACGTACAGGACAGTCCCATCCATCCAGACGTGTACAGGACAGTCCCGTCCATCCGGACACGTACAGGACAGTGCCGTCCATCCGGACACGTACAGGACAGTCCCGTCCATCCTGACACGTACAGGACAGTCCCGTCCATCCAGATACGTACAGGACAGTCCCATCCATCCAGACGTGTACAGGACAGTCCCGTCCATCCGGACACGTACAGGACAGTGCCGTCCATCCGGACACATACAGGACAGTCCCGTCCATCCAGACGTGTACAGGACAGTCCCGTCCATCCGGACACGTACAGGCCAGTCCCGTCCATCCAGACACGTACAGGACAGTCCCGTCCATCCGGATACGTACAGGACAGTCCCGTCCATCCAGACACGTACAGGACAGTCCCGTCCATCCGGACACGTACAGGACAGTCCCGTCCATCCGGACATGTACAGGACAGTGCCGTCCATCCGGACACGTACAGGACCGTCCCATCCATCCAGACGTGTACAGGACAGTCCCGTCCATCCGGACACATACAGGAGAGTCCCGTCCATCCAGACACGTAGAGGACAGTCCCGTCCATCCGGACACGTACAGGACAGTCCCATCCATCCGGACACGTACAGGACAGTCCCGTCCATCCGGACACATACAGGACATTCCCATCCATCCGGACACGTACAGGACAGTCCCGTCCATTCGGACACGTACAGGACATTCCCGTCCATCCGGACACGTACAGGTCATTCCCATCCATCCGGACATGTACAGGCCAATCCCGTCCCTCCGTACACGTACAGGACATTCCCATCCATCCGGACACGTACAGGACAGTCTCGTCCAACCAGACATGTACAGGACAGTCCTGACCATCCGGACACGTACAGGACATTCCCATCCATCTGGACAATTACAGGTCATTCCCGTCCATCCGGACACGTACAGGACTTTCCCGTCCATCCAGACATGTACAGGACAGTCACATCCATCCTGACACGTACAGGACAGTCCCGTCCATCCGGACACGTACAGAACAGTCCCGTCCATCCGGACACGTACAGGACAGTCCCGTCCATCCAGACACGTACAGGACAGTTCCGAACATATAGACACGTACAGGACAGTCCCGCACATCCAGACACGTACAGGACAGTCCCAAACATCCAGACACGTACAGGACAGTCTCGTCCATCTGGACACGTACAGGACAGTCCCGTCCATCCGGACATGTACAGGACAGTCCCGTTCATCCGGACACGTACAGGACAGTCCCGTCCATCCGGACATGTACAGGACAGTCCCGTACGTCCGGACACGTACAGGACAGTCCTGTCCATCCGGACACGTACAGGACAGTCCCTACCATCCGGACATGTATAGGACAGTCCCATCCATCTGAGCACGTACAGGACAGTCCCTACCATCCGGACATGTATAGGACAGTCCCATCCATCTGAGCACGTACAGGACAGTCCCGTCCATCATGACACGTACAGGACAGTCCCGAGTATCCGGACATGTACAGGGCAGTCGCGTCCATTCGGACATGTACAGGACAGTCCTGAGCATCCGGACATGTACAGGTCAGTCCTGATCATCCGGACACGTACAGGACAGTCCCGTCCATCCAGACTCATAAAGGATAGTCCTGCCCATCCGGACATGTACAGGACAGTCCTGATCATCCAGACACGTACAAGAGAGTCCCGACCATCCGGACACGTACAGGACAGTCCCGTCCATCCGGACACGTACAGGTCAGTCCCGTCAATTCAGACACGTACAGGACAGTCCCGTCCATCCAGACATGTACAGGACAGTCCCATCCATCCGGACACGTACAGGACAGTCCCATCCATCTGGACACGTGCAGGACAGTCTCTTCCCTCCGGATACCTACAGGACAGTCCCGTCCATCCGGAAACATACAGGACTGTCCCGTCCATCCGGAAACATACAGGACTGTCCCGTCGATCCGGACACGTACAGGACAGTACCCTCCATCCAGATACGTACAGGACAGTACCATCCATCCGGACACATACAGGACAGTTCCGTCCATCCGGACACGTAAACGACAGTCCTGTCCATCCGGACACGTGCAGGACAGTCCTGACCATCCAGACTCGTACAGGACAGTCCCGAACATCCGGACACGTACAGGACAGTACCGAGCATCCGGACATGGAAAGGACAGTCCCCTCCATCCAGACACATAGAAGACATTCCCGTCCATCCAGACATGCTCAGGACAGTCCCGTCCATCCGGACACGCTCAGGACAGTCCCGTCCATCCGGACACGTATAGGACAGTCCCGTCCATCCGGACACGCACAGGCCAGTCCCGTCCATCCGGACACGCACAGGCCAGTCCCGTCCATCCGGACATGTACAGGACAGTCCCGCACATCCAGACACGTACGGGACAGTCCCGTCCATTCGGACACGTACTGGACATTCCCGCCCATCCGGACACGTACAGGTCATTCCCGTCCATCCAGACACATAAGGACAGTCCCGTCCATCCGGACACGTAGAGGATAGTCCCGTCCATCCAGACACGTACAGGACAGTCCCGTCCATCCAGACACGTGCAGGAAAGTCCCGTCCATCCGGACACGTACAGGACAGTCCCGTCCATCCGGACACGTACAGGACAGTCCCGTCCATCCGGACATGTACAGGACAGTCCTATCCATCCGGACACGTACAGGACAGTCCCGTCCATCTGGACATGTACAGGACCGTCCCGTCCATCCGGACACGTACAGGACAGTCCCTACCATCCGGACATGTATAGGACAGTCCTGACCATCCAGAGATGTACAAGAGAGTCCCGACCATCCGGGCACGTACAGGACAGTACCAACCATCCGGACACGTACAGGACAGTCCCGTCCATCCGGACACGTACAGGACAGTCCCATCCATCCGGACACGTACAGGACAGTCCCATCCATCCGGACACGTGCAGGACAGTCTCTTCCCTCCGGATACCTACAGGACAGTCCCTTCCATCCGGAAACATACAGGACTGTCCCGTCCATCCGGACACGTACAGGACAGTACCCTCCATCCGGATACGTACAGGACAGTACCATCCATCCGGACACATGCAAGACAGTCCCCTCCATCCGGACACGTACAGGACATTCCCGTCCATCCAGACACGTACAGGTCATTCCCGTCCATCCGGACATGTACAGGCCAATCCCGTCCATCCGTACACGTACAGGACATTCCCATCCATCCGGACACATACAGGACAATCCCGTCCATCCGGACATGTACAGGACAGTCACGTCCATCCTGACACGTACAGGACAGTCCCGTCCATCCGGACACGTACAGGACAGTCCCGTCCATCCTGACACGTACAGGACAGTCCCGTCCATCCAGATACGTACAGGACAGTCCCATCCATCCAGACGTGTACAGGACAGTCCCGTCCATCCGGACACGTACAGGACAGTGCCGTCCATCCGGACACGTACAGGACAGTCCCGTCCATCCAGACGTGTACAGGACAGTCCCGTCCATCCGGACACGTACAGGACAGTCCCGTCCATCCAGACACGTACAGGACAGTCCCGTCCATCCGGATACGTACAGGACAGTCCCGTCCATCCAGACACGTACAGGACAGTCCCGTCCATCCGGACACGTACAGGACAGTCCCGTCCATCCGGACATGTACAGGACAGTGCCGTCCATCCGGACACGTACAGGACCGTCCCATCCATCCAGACGTGTACAGGACAGTCCCGTCCATCCGGACACATACAGGAGAGTCCCGTCCATCCAGACACGTAGAGGACAGTCCCGTCCATCCGGACACGTACAGGACAGTCCCATCCATCCGGACACGTACAGGACAGTCCCGTCCATCCGGACACATACAGGACATTCCCATCCATCCGGACACGTACAGGACAGTCCCGTCCATTCGGACACGTACAGGACATTCCCGTCCATCCGGACACGTACAGGTCATTCCCATCCATCCGGACATGTACAGGCCAATCCCGTCCCTCCGTACACGTACAGGACATTCCCATCCATCCGGACACGTACAGGACAGTCCCGTCCAACCAGACATGTACAGGACAGTCCTGACCATCCGGACACGTACAGGACATTCCCATCCATCCGGACAATTACAGGTCATTCCCGTCCATCCGGACACGTACAGGACTTTCCCGTCCATCCAGACATGTACAGGACAGTCACATCCATCCTGACACGTACAGGACAGTCCCGTCCATCCGGACATGTACAGAACAGTCCCGTCCATCCGGACACGTACAGGACAGTCCCGTCCATCCAGACACGTACAGGACAGTTCCGAACATATAGACACGTACAGGACAGTCCCGCACATCCAGACACGTACAGGACAGTCCCAAACATCCAGACACGTACAGGACAGTCTCGTCCATCTGGACACGTACAGGACAGTCCCGTCCATCCGGACATGTACAGGACAGTCCCGTTCATCCGGACACGTACAGGACAGTCCCGTCCATCCGGACATGTACAGGACAGTCCCGTACGTCCGGACACGTACAGGACAGTCCTGTCCATCCGGACACGTACAGGACAGTCCCTACCATCCGGACATGTATAGGACAGTCCCATCCATCTGAGCACGTACAGGACAGTCCCTACCATCCGGACATGTATAGGACAGTCCCATCCATCTGAGCACGTACAGGACAGTCCCGTCCATCATGACACGTACAGGACAGTCCCGAGTATCCGGACATGTACAGGGCAGTCGCGTCCATTCGGACATGTACAGGACAGTCCTGAGCATCCGGACATGTACAGGTCAGTCCTGATCATCCGGACACGTACAGGACAGTCCCGTCCATCCAGACTCATAAAGGATAGTCCTGCCCATCCGGACATGTACAGGACAGTCCTGATCATCCAGACACGTACAAGAGAGTCCCGACCATCCGGACACGTACAGGACAGTCCCGTCCATCCGGACACGTACAGGTCAGTCCCGTCAATTCAGACACGTACAGGACAGTCCCGTCCATCCAGACATGTACAGGACAGTCCCATCCATCCGGACACGTACAGGACAGTCCCATCCATCCGGACACGTGCAGGACAGTCTCTTCCCTCCGGATACCTACAGGACAGTCCCGTCCATCCGGAAACATACAGGACTGTCCCGTCCATCCGGAAACATACAGGACTGTCCCGTCGATCCGGACACGTACAGGACAGTACCCTCCATCCAGATACGTACAGGACAGTACCATCCATCCGGACACATACAGGACAGTTCCGTCCATCCGGACACGTAAACGACAGTCCTGTCCATCCGGACACGTGCAGGACAGTCCTGACCATCCAGACTCGTACAGGACAGTCCCGAACATCCGGACACGTACAGGACAGTACCGAGCATCCGGACATGGAAAGGACAGTCCCCTCCATCCAGACACATAGAAGACATTCCCGTCCATCCAGACATGCTCAGGACAGTCCCGTCCATCCGGACACGCTCAGGACAGTCCCGTCCATCCGGACACGTATAGGACAGTCCCGTCCATCCGGACACGCACAGGCCAGTCCCGTCCATCCGGACACGCACAGGCCAGTCCCGTCCATCCGGACATGTACAGGACAGTCCCGCACATCCAGACACGTACGGGACAGTCCCGTCCATTCGGACACGTACTGGACATTCCCGCCCATCCGGACACGTACAGGTCATTCCCGTCCATCCGGACACACACAGGCCAGTCCCGTCCATCCAGACACGTACAGGACAGTCCCGTCCATCCGGACACGTACAGGACAGTCCCGTCCATCCAGACATGTACAGGACAGTCCCTACCATCCGGACATGTATAGGACAGTCCCGTCCATCTGAGCATGTACAGGACAGTCCCGTCCATCATGACACGTACAGGACAGTCCCGTCCATCCGGACATGTACAGGACAGTCCTGAGCATCCGGACATGTACAGGTCAGTCCTGATCATCCGGACATGTACAGGACAGTCCCATCCATCTGGACACGTACAGGACAGTACCGACCATCCGGACACGTACAGGTCAGTCTCGTCAATTCAGACACGTACAGGACAGTCCCGTCCATCCAAACATGTACAGGACAGTCCCATCCATCCGGACACGTACAGGACAGTACCCTCCATCCGGATACGTAGAGGACATTACCATCCATCCGGACACATACAGGACAGTCCCCTCCATCCGGACACGTACGGGACAGTCCCGTCCATCCAGACACGTACAGGACAGTCCCGTCCAACCAGACATGTACAGGACAGTCCTGACCATCCGGACACGTACAGGACATTCCCATCCATCCGGACAATTACAGGTCATTCCCGTCCATCCGGACACGTACAGGACTTTCCCGTCCATCCAGACATGTACAGGACAGTCACATCCATCCTGACACGTACAGGACAGTCCCGTCCATCCGGACATGTACAGAACAGTCCCGTCCATCCGGACACGTACAGGACAGTCCCGTCCATCCAGACACGTACAGGACAGTTCCGAACATATAGACACGTACAGGACAGTCCCGCACATCCAGACACGTACAGGACAGTCCCAAACATCCAGACACGTACAGGACAGTCTCGTCCATCTGGACACGTACAGGACAGTCCCGTCCATCCGGACATGTACAGGACAGTCCCGTTCATCCGGACACGTACAGGACAGTCCCGTCCATCCGGACATGTACAGGACAGTCCCGTACGTCCGGACACGTACAGGACAGTCCTGTCCATCCGGACACGTACAGGACAGTCCCTACCATCCGGACATGTATAGGACAGTCCCATCCATCTGAGCACGTACAGGACAGTCCCTACCATCCGGACATGTATAGGACAGTCCCATCCATCTGAGCACGTACAGGACAGTCCCGTCCATCATGACACGTACAGGACAGTCCCGAGTATCCGGACATGTACAGGGCAGTCGCGTCCATTCGGACATGTACAGGACAGTCCTGAGCATCCGGACATGTACAGGTCAGTCCTGATCATCCGGACACGTACAGGACAGTCCCGTCCATCCAGACTCATAAAGGATAGTCCTGCCCATCCGGACATGTACAGGACAGTCCTGATCATCCAGACACGTACAAGAGAGTCCCGACCATCCGGACACGTACAGGACAGTCCCGTCCATCCGGACACGTACAGGTCAGTCCCGTCAATTCAGACACGTACAGGACAGTCCCGTCCATCCAGACATGTACAGGACAGTCCCATCCATCCGGACACGTACAGGACAGTCCCATCCATCCGGACACGTGCAGGACAGTCTCTTCCCTCCGGATACCTACAGGACAGTCCCGTCCATCCGGAAACATACAGGACTGTCCCGTCCATCCGGAAACATACAGGACTGTCCCGTCGATCCGGACACGTACAGGACAGTACCCTCCATCCAGATACGTACAGGACAGTACCATCCATCCGGACACATACAGGACAGTTCCGTCCATCCGGACACGTAAACGACAGTCCTGTCCATCCGGACACGTGCAGGACAGTCCTGACCATCCAGACTCGTACAGGACAGTCCCGAACATCCGGACACGTACAGGACAGTACCGAGCATCCGGACATGGAAAGGACAGTCCCCTCCATCCAGACACATAGAAGACATTCCCGTCCATCCAGACATGCTCAGGACAGTCCCGTCCATCCGGACACGCTCAGGACAGTCCCGTCCATCCGGACACGTATAGGACAGTCCCGTCCATCCGGACACGCACAGGCCAGTCCCGTCCATCCGGACACGCACAGGCCAGTCCCGTCCATCCGGACATGTACAGGACAGTCCCGCACATCCAGACACGTACGGGACAGTCCCGTCCATTCGGACACGTACTGGACATTCCCGCCCATCCGGACACGTACAGGTCATTCCCGTCCATCCGGACACACACAGGCCAGTCCCGTCCATCCAGACACGTACAGGACAGTCCCGTCCATCCGGACACGTACAGGACAGTCCCGTCCATCCAGACATGTACAGGACAGTCCCTACCATCCGGACATGTATAGGACAGTCCCGTCCATCTGAGCATGTACAGGACAGTCCCGTCCATCATGACACGTACAGGACAGTCCCGTCCATCCGGACATGTACAGGACAGTCCTGAGCATCCGGACATGTACAGGTCAGTCCTGATCATCCGGACATGTACAGGACAGTCCCATCCATCTGGACACGTACAGGACAGTACCGACCATCCGGACACGTACAGGTCAGTCTCGTCAATTCAGACACGTACAGGACAGTCCCGTCCATCCAAACATGTACAGGACAGTCCCATCCATCCGGACACGTACAGGACAGTACCCTCCATCCGGATACGTAGAGGACATTACCATCCATCCGGACACATACAGGACAGTCCCCTCCATCCGGACACGTACGGGACAGTCCCGTCCATCCAGACACGTACAGGACAGTCCCGTCCATCCTGACACATAGAGGACAGACCCGTCCATCCGGACATGTACAGGGCAGTCCTGACCATCCAGACACGTACAGGACAGCCCCGTCCATCCGGACACGTAAAGGACAGTCCCGTCCATCCGGACACGTACAGGACAGTCCCGTCCATCCGGACACGTACAGGACAGTCCCGTCCATCCAGACATGTACAGGACAGTCCCTACCATCCGGACATGTATAGGACAGTCCCATCCATCCGGACATGTACAGGACAGTCCTGACCATCCAGACTCATAAAGGATAGTCCTGCCCATCCGGACATGTACAGGACAGTCCCATCCATCCGGACATGAACAGGACAGTCCCATCCATCCGGACATGTACAGAACAGTCCTGACCATCCAGACACGTACAGGACAGTCCCGTCCATCCGGACACGTACAGGTCAGTCCCGTCCATCCGGACATGTACAGGACAGTCCCATCCATCCGGACACGTACAGGACAGTCCCATCCATCCGGACACGTGCAGGACAGTCTCTTCCCTCCGGATACCTACAGGACAGTCCCGTCCATCCGGAAACATACAGGACTGTCCCGTCCATCCGGACACGTACAGGACAGTACCCTCCATCCGGATACGTACAGGACAGTACCATCCATCCGGACACATACAGGACAGTCCCCTCCATCCGGACACGTACGGGACAGTCCCGTCCATCCGGACACGTACAGGACATTCCCATCCATCCGGACACGTACAGGACTGTCCCGTTCATTCGGACACGTACAGGACATTCCCGTCCATCCGGACACGTACAGGTCATTCCCGTCCATCCGGACATGTACTGGCCAATCCCGTCCATCCGTACACGTACAGGACATTCCCATCCATCCGGACACATACAGGACAATCCCGTCCATCTGGACACGTACAGGACAGTTCCGTCCAACCGGACACGTACAGGACAGTCCCGTCCATCCAGATACGTACAGGACAGTCCCGTCCATCCGGACACGTACAGGACAGTCCCGTCCATCCGGACACGTACAGGACAGTCCCGTCCATCCAGACACGTACAGGACAGTACCCTCCATCCGAACACATGCAGGGCAGTCCCGTCCATCCGGACACGTACAGGACAGTCCCGTCCATCCAGACACGTACAGGACAGTCCCGTCCGTCCGGACACATACAGGACAGTCCCGTCCATCCGGACACGTACAGGACAGTACCCTCCATCCGGACACATACAGGACAGCCCCCTCCATCCGGACACGTACGGGACAGTCCCGTCCATCCAGACACGTACAGGACAGTCCCGTCCATCCAGACACGTACAGGACATTCCCATCCATCCGGACATGTACGGGACAGTCCCGTCCATCCGGACACGTACAGGACATTCCCATCCATCCGGACACGTACAGGACAGTCCCGTCCATTCGGACACGTACAGGTCATTCCCATCCATCCGGACATGTACAGGCCAATCCCGTCCATCCATACACGTACAGGACATCCCCATCCATCCGGACACATACAGGACAATCCCGTCTATCCTGACACGTACAGGACAGACCCGTCCACCCGGACACGTACAGGACAGTCCCGTCCATCCAGATACGTAGAGGAGAGTCCAGTCGATCCGGTCACGTACAGGACAGTTCTGTCCATCCGGACACGTACGGGACAGTCCCGTCCATCCCGATACGTACAGGACAGTCCCGTCCATCCGGACACGTACAGGACAGTCCCGTCCATCCGGACACATACAGGACAGTCCCGTCCATCCAGACACATAGAGGACAGTTCCATCCCTCCGGACTAATACAGGACAGTCCCTTCCATCCGGACACGTACAGGACAGTACCCTCCATCCGGATACGTACAGGACAGTACCATCCATCCGGACACATACAGGACAGTCCCATCCATCCGGACACGTACAGGACAGTCCCGTCCATTCGGACACTTACAGGACATTCCCGTCCATCCGGACCCATACAGGTCATTCCCGTCCATCCGGACACGTACAGGACAGTACCCTCCATCCAGATACGTACAGGACAGTACCATCCATCCGGACACATACAGGACAGTCCCATCCATCCGGACACGTACAGGACAGTCCCGTCCATTCAGACACTTACAGGACATTCCCGTCCATCCGGACCCATACAGGTCATTCCCGTCCATCCGGACACGTACAGGACAGTACCCTCCATCCGGATACGTACAGGACAGTACCATCCATCCTGACACGTACAGGACAGACCCGTCCATCCGGACACGTACAGGACAGTCCCGTCCATCCGGACACGTACAGGACAGACCCGTCCATCTGGACACGTACAGGACATTCCCGTCCATCCGGACACGTACAGGACAGTCCCGTCCATCCAGACACGTAGAGGAGAGCCCCGTCCATCTGGACACGTACAGGACAGTCCCGTCCATCCAGACACGTAGAGGAGAGTCCAGTCGATCCGGACACGTACAGGACAGTCCTGTCCAACCAGACACGTAGAGGACAGTACCCTCCAACCGGACACATACAAGACAGTCCCCTCCATCCGGACACATACAGGACAGTCCCGTCCATCCAGATACGTACAGGACAGTCCCGTCCATCCGGACATGTACAGGACAGTCCCGTCCATCCAGATACGTACAGGACAGTCCCGTCCATCCAGACACGGACAGGACAGCCCCGTGCATCCTGACACGTACAGGACAGACCCGTCCATCCAGACATGTACAGGGCAGTCGCGTCCATCCGGACATGTACAGGACAGTCCCGTACATCCGGACATGTACAGGACAGTCCCATCCATCAGGACACATGCAGGACAGTCCCTTCCATCCGGACACGTACAGGACAGTCCCGTACATCCGGACATGTACAGGACAGTACCATCCATCCGGACACGTACAGGACAGTCCCGTCCATCCGGACACATACAGGACAGTCCCCTCCATCCTGACACGTACAGGACAGTCCCGTCCATCCGGACACGTACAGGACAGTCCCGTCCATCCGGACACGTACAGGACAGTCCCGTCCATCCGGACATGTACAGGGCAGTCCTGTCAATCTGGACATGTACAGGACATACCCGTCCATCCGGACATGTACAGTACAGTCCCGTCCTTTCGGACACGTACAGGACATTCCCATCCATCCGGACACGTACAGGACATTCCCGTCCATCCGGACACGTACAGGTCATTCTCGTCCATCCGGACATGTACAGGCCAATCCCGTCCATCCGTACACATATAGGACATTCCCATCCATCCGGACACCTACAGGACAATCCCGTCCATCCAGACATGTACAGGACAGTCACGTCCATCCTGACACGTACAGGACAGACCCATCCATCCGGACATGTACAGGGCAGTCGCGTTCATCCGGACACGTACAAGACAGTCCTGACCATCCGGACACGTACAGGACAGTCACGTTCATCCGGGCATGTACAGGACAGTCCCGCCCATCCAGACACGTCGAGGACAGTCCCGCCCATACGGACACATATAGGACAGTCCCGTCCATCCGGACACGTACAGGACAGTCCCGTCCATCCAGACACGTACAGGACAGTCCCGTCCATCCGGACACGTACAGGACAGTCCCGTCCATCCGGACATGTACAGGACAGTCCCATCCATCCGGACACGTACAGGACATTCCCATCCATCTGGTCACGTACAGGTCAGTCCCGTCCATCCGGATACGTACAGGACATTCCCGTCGATCCGGACACGTGCAGGACTGTCCAGTCCATCCGGACACGTACAGGACAGTCCCGTCCATCCAGACACGTACAGGACTGTCCCGTCCATCTGGACACGTACAGGACAATCCTGTCCATCCGGACACGTACAGGACAGTCCCGTACATCCTGGAACTGATGTCCTAGGGGGGAGTGTTTGCTAGTGCAGTGGGGGAGAGTTTAAACTAAAATGGCAGGGGGTTGGGAACCTCAGCAGGGAGACAGAGGAAAGGGAAACAAGGATAAAAGCAATAGATAGGAAGGAGAAAAACATAAGTGGCAGTCAGAGAAATCAACTGTTTAAATCAAACATGGCCACAGTAAATAATAATTCTAATAGGTCTAAGAGCGTTAGAAAAACAAGCCTGCAGGCTTTGTGTCTTAATGCGAGGAGCATTTGTAATAAGGTGGATGAATTGGCTGCACAAATAGAAGTAAACAAATACAATTTGGTTGGGATTACAGAAACGTGGCTCAAGGAAGGCCAGGACTGGGAACTCAACATCCAGGGGTATTCGATATTCAGGAAGGATAGGCAAAAAGGAAAGGGAGGTGGGGTAGCATTACTGGTTAAAGAAGGGATTAACACAATTGTAATGAAGGATATTAGCTCTGATGAGGTGGAATCTGTATGGGTAGAATTGAGAAATACTAAGGGGAAAAAAACGTTAGTGGGAATGGTTTATAGACCTCCAAACAGTAAGGCAGAGGTTGGGGATGGCATTAAAAGGGAAATTAAAGAAGCGTGCAATAAGGGCACAGCAGTCATCATGGGTGACTTTAATCTACATATAGATTGGGCCAACCAAATTAGTAACAATACTGTGGAGGAGGAATTCCTGGAGTTTTTACGGGATGGTTTCCTGGACCAATATGTCGAGGAACCAGCCAGAGATCAGGCCATCTTAGACTGGGTATTATGTAACGAGGAAGGATTAATTGGCAATCTTGTTGTACGAGACCCCTTGGGTCAGAGCGATCATAATATGATCGAATTCTTCATTAAGATGGAGAATGAAGTAGTTGACTCGGAGACTAGGGTCCTCAATTTAAATAAAGGAAACTACGATGGTCTGAGGAGCGAGTTGGGTAGGGTTGATTGGGGAATGGCACTCAAAGGGTTGACGGTGGATAGGCAATGGCAAACATTCAAAGACCGAATGGATGAACTACAGAATTTGTTCATCCCAGTTTGGCATAAAAATAAAACAAAAAAGGTGACCCAACTGTGGCTAACAAGGGAAATTAGGGATAGCATAAGGTCCAAGGAGAGGGCATATAAATTGGCCAGAAAAAGCAATAATCCTGAGGATTGGGAGCAGTTTAGGATTCAACAAAGGAGGACAAAGGGATTAATTAAGAAAGGGAAACTAGAATATGAGAGTAAGCTGGCAGGGAACATAAAAACTGACTGTAAAAGCTTTTATAGATATGTGAAGAGAAAAAGATTGGTGAAGTCAAGCGTAGGTCCCTTGCAGTCAGAATCGGGGGAATTTATAATGGGGAACAAAGAAATGGCAAACCAACTAAATACATATTTTGGTTCTGTCTTCACAAAGGAGGACACAAATAACCTCCCAGAGATGCCGGGGAACATAGGTTCTGATGAAAGGGTGGAACTGAAAGAAATCAGTATTTGTAGGGAAATGGTGTTCGGAAAATTGATGGGACTGAAGGCCGATAAATCCCCAGGGCCTGATAATCTACATCCCAGGGTACTTAAGGAAGTGGCCCTAGAAATAGTAGATGCATTGCTGGTCATCTTCCAGAACTCGATAGACTCTGGAATGGTACCCATGGATTGGCGGGTAGCTAATGTTACCCCACTATTCAAAAAAGGCGGTGGAGCAAAGGCGGGGAATTATAGACCGGTAAGCTTGACATCGGTAGTGGGGAAAATGCTAGAGTCCATTATAAAATATGTAATAGCAGAGCACTTGGAAAGCAGTGACTGGATCGGACAAAGTCAACATGGATTTACAAAAGGTAAACCATGCTTGACTAATCTACTGGAATTTTTTGAGGATGTAGCTGGTAAAATAGATAAGGGAGAACCAGTGGATGTGGTGTATTTGGACTTTCAGAAGGCTTTCGATAAGGTCCCGCATAAGAGATTAGTGTGCAAAATTAAGGCACATGGGATTGGGGCAAGATATTGACTTGGATAGAGAACTGGTTGGCGGACAGAAAGCAAAGAGTTGGAATAAATGGGTCGTTTTCCGATTGGCAGGCACTGACTAGTGGGGTACCGCAAGGATCGGTCCTAGGACCCCAGCTGTTCACAATATATATTAATGATCTGGACGAGGGAATTGGATGTAATATCTCCAAATTTGCAGACGACACAAAGCTGGGTCGGAGGGTATGCTGTGAGGAGGATGTCGTGAAACTCCAGTATGATTTGGACAGGTTGGGTGATTGGGCAGAAACATGGCAAATGCACTATAATGTGGATAAATGTGAGGTTATCCACTTTGGTGGCAAAAACAGGAAGGCAGATTATTATTTGAATGGCAATATATTGGGAAAAGGGGAAGTGCAAAGAGGCCTGGGTGTTCTTGTGCACCAGTCGCTGAAGGTAAGCATGCAGGTGCAGCAGGTGGTTAAGAAGGCAAATGGTATGTTAGAAACATAGAAACATAGAAGATAGGAGCAGGAGTAGGCCATTCGGCCCTTCGAGCCTGCTCCACCATTCAACGAGATCATGGCTGATCATCCAAACCCTAGCACCCGGTCCCTACACTGACAGCCATCCCACCCAAGCCCTATCCCCGTAACCCTGTAACCCCACGTATTTAATCCCCCCTCACACTAAGGGTCAATTTTTTTCTCATGGCCAATCAACCTAACCCGCACATCTTTGGACTGTGGGAGGAAACCGGAGCACCCGGAGAAAACCCACACAAACACGGGGAGAATGTGCAAACTCCACACAGACAGTCGCCCGAGGCCGGATTTGAACCTGGGTCCCTGGCGCTGTGAGGCAACAGTGATAACCACTATGCCACCGTGCTGCCCATGTTGGCCTTCGTAGCAAGAGGGTTCGAGTACAAGAACAAGGATGTCTTGCTGCAGTTGTACAGGGCCTTGGTGAGACTGCACCTTGAGTATTGTGTGCAGTTTTGGTCGCCTTACCTGAGGAAGGATGTTCTTGCCATGGAAGGAGTGCAGCGAAGATTCACCAGACTGATACCTGGGATGGCAGGAATGACGTATGAGGAGAGATTGTGTCGATTGGGCTTATACTCACTGGAGTTTAGAAGATTGAGAGGGGATCTCATCGAAACTTATAAAATTCTGTCAGGCCTGGACAGACTAGATGCAGGAAGGATGTTTCTGATGGCCGGGGAGTCCAGAACCAGGGGTCATAGTCTAAGGATAAGGGGTAAGCCATTTAGGACTGAAATGAGGAGGAATTTCTTCACCCAGAGAGTGGTGAACCTCTGGAATTCCCTGCCACAGAGGGCGGTGGAGGCCAGTTCATTAAGTATATTCAAGAAAGAGTTGGATATATTTCTTAAGGCTAAAGGGATCAAGGGATATGGGGAGAAGGCAGGGACAGGGTACTGAATTTGGATGATCAGCCATGATCTCATTGAATGGCGGAGCAGGCTCGAGGGGCCGAATGGCCTACTCCTGCTCCTATCTTCTATGTTTCTATGTATGACACGTACAGGACAGTCCCATCCATCTGGACACATACAGGACAGTCCTGTCCATCCGGACACGTGCAGGGCCGTCCCGTCCATCTGGACACGTAAAGGACAGTCCTGTCCATCCGGACACGTACAGGACAGTCCTGTCCATCCGGACACGTACAGGACAGTCCCATCCATCTGGACACATACAGGACAGTCCTGTCCATCCGGACACGTACAGGACAATCCTGTCCATCCGGACACGTGCAGGACAGTCCTGTCCATCCGGACACATACAGGACAGTCCCGTCCATCCGGACACGTACAGGACAGTCCCGTCCATCCGGACACGTACAGGACAGTCCCGTCCATCCGGATATGTACAGGACAGTCCCGTCCATCCGGACACGTGCAGGACAGTCCCGTCCATCCGGACACGTACAGGACAGTCCTGTCCATCCGGACACGTACAGGACAGTCCCGTCCATCCGGACACGTACAGGACAGTCCTGTCCATCCGGACACGTGCAGGACAGTCCCGTCCATCCGGGCACGTAAAGGACAGTCCCATCCATCCGGTCACGTACAGAACAGTCCCGTCCAGGATTGGGAGCTAGACGTCAGGCTGCTGTCTAGTGAGTGTTTCGGGGGAGTGTGTCGGGGGAGTGTGCCGGGGGAGTGTGTCAGGGGAGTGTGTCGGGGGAGTGTGTCCGGGGAGTGTGTCGGGGGAGTGTGCCGGGGGAGTGTGTCGGGGGAGTGTGTCGGGGGAGTGTGTCCGGGGAGTGTGTCGGGGGAGTGTGCCGGGGGAGTGTGTCCGGGGAGTGTGTCGGGGGAGTGTGCCGGGGGAGTGTGTCGGGGGAGTGTGTCGGGGGAGTGTGTCTGGGGAGTGTGTCGGGGGATTGTGTCCGGGGAGTGTGTCGGGGGAGTGTGTCCGGGGAGTGTGTCGGGGGAGTGTGTCTGGGGAGTGTGTCGGGGGAGTGTGCCGGGGGAGTGTGCCGGGGGAGTGTGTTGGGGGAGTGTGTCGGGGGAGTGTGTCCGGGGAGTGTGTCGGGGGAGTGTGTCCGGGGAGTGTGTCGGGGGAGTGTGTCTGGGGAGTGTGTCGGGGGAGTGTGCCGGGGGAGTGTGCCGGGGGAGTGTGTCGGGGGAGTGTGTCAGGGGAGTGTGTCCGGGGAGTGTGTCGGGGACCATTCACACTGATTGGCTCCACATTTCCTGCCCACATTAACCATTATTCAGCATAATTTCTCCTCTATTCACTTGTTCAGAATGACCTTTCCCCGAACTCAACATAATGGAACAGAAATTCTGTAAAATTACTCAATTTAAAAATTATAAAGTGCAGGATTAGGAAATTTGCTCCCATAGAAAGCAAAGTACAGCCAGCAAGATAGAACGACTCTATTTATACAGAACCTTTCACAGCTCTAAGGCTAACAGAGCACCAGAAAGACTTAAAAATGCAGCAACTCTTGTATAGGGATGAACAAGGCAGTCATTTTGCCGACAGAAGATCCCACTTCGGTGGCAAAAACAGGAAGGCAGATTATTATCTGAACGGCAATAGATTGGGAGAAGGGGAAGTGCAACGAGACCTGGGTGTCCTTGTGCACCAGTCGCTGAAGGTAAGCATGCAGGTGCAGCAGGCGGTTAAGAAGGCAAATGGTATGTTGGCCTTCGTAGCGAGAGGATTCGAGTACAGGAGCAAGGATGTCTTGCTGCAGTTGTACAGGGCCTTGGTGAGACCACACCTTGAGTATTGTGTGCAGTTTTGGTCGCCTTATCTGAGGAAGGATGTTCTTGCCATGGAGGGAGTGCAGCGAAGATTCACCAGGCTGATACCTGGGATGGCAGGAATGACGTACGAGGAGAGATTGGGTCGATTGGGCTTGTACTCGCTGGAGTTTAGAAAAATGAGAGGGGATCTCATTGAAACTTATAAAATTCTAACAGGACTAGACAGACTAGATGCAGGAAGGATGTTCCCAATGGCGGGGGAGTCCAGAACCAGGGGTCACAGTCTAAGGATAAGGGGTAAGCCATTTAGGACTGAGATGAGGAGGAATTTCTTCACCCAGAGAGTGGTGAACCTGTGGAATTCTCTGCCACAGAAGGCAGTTGAGGCCAATTCATTAAATATATTCAAGAAGGAGTTGGATATATTTCTTGAGGCTAAAGGGATCAAGGGATATGGGGAGAAAGCAGCGACAGGGTACTGAATTTGGATGATCAGCCATGATCTCATTAAATGGCGGAACAGGCTCGAGGGGCCGAATGGCCTACTCCTGCTCCTATCTTCTATGTTTCTATAAGCAGTAATGAATTGAGTTGATGGGTTAATCTGTTTTTAGCAAGGATGGTTGCAGGAGCAATGTTGGCCAAGTCTCTGGTTCCAATAAAACGTCATTAACCTGAAATGCTGGAATCTATTATTAAGGACGTGGTAACAGGGCACTTAGAAAATAATAATAGGATTGGGCCGAGTCAACACGGATTTAGGAAAGGGAAATCGTGTTTGACAAATCTGTTAGAATTTTTTGAGGTTGTATCTAGCAGAATAGATAAGGGGGAACCAGTGGATGTGGTGTATTTGGATTTTCAGAAGGCAATTGATAAGGTGGCACGCAAGAGGTTATTAAACAAAATTAGGGCTCATGGGATTGGGGGTAATATACTAGCATGGATTGAGGATTGGTTAACAGACAGAAAACAGAGAGTAGGAATAAACGGGTCATTTTCGGGTTGGCAGGCTGTAACTAGTGGGATACCGCAAGGATCAGTGCTTGGGCCTCAGCTATTCACAATCTACATCAATGATTTGGGTGAGGGGACCAAATGTAATATATCCAAGTTTGCTGATGATACAAAGCTGGGTGGGAATGTAAGTTGTGAGGAGGATGCAAGGAGGCTTCAATAGGATATAGACAGGCTAAGTGAGTGGGCAAGATCATGGCAAATAGAATATAATGTGGAGAAATGTGAAGCAGGACAGGTAGATAAGGTGGTTAAAAAGGCATATGGGATACTTGCCTTCATTTGCCGAGGCATAGAATATGAGCAGGGAGGTTACGATGGAGCTGTACAAAACGCTAGTTAGGCCACAGCTGGAATACTGTGTGCAGTTCTGGTCGCCACACTATAGGAAGGATGTGATTGCATTGGAGAGGGTGCAGAAGAGATTCACCAGGATGTTACCTGGGCTGGAGTGTTTCAGTTATGAAGAGAGACTGGACAGGCTGGGGTTGTTTTCCTTAGAGCAGAGAAGGCTGAGGGGGGACCTGATTGAGGTGTACAAAATTATGAGGGGCACAGATAGGGTAGATAGAAAGGAACTTTTCCCCTTAGTAGAGGGGTCAATAACAAGGGGGCATAGTTTCAAGGTAAGGGGCAGGAGGTTTGGAGGGGATTTGAGGAAAAACTTTTTCACCCAGAGGGTGGTTGGAATCTGGAACTCACTGCCTGAAAGGGTGGTAGAGGCAGGAACCCTTAACATTCAAGAAGCATTTAGATGAGCACTTGAAACACCACAGCATACAAGGCTACGGACCAAGTGCTGGAAAATGGGATTAGAATAGACAGGGCTTGATGGCCGGCGTGGACACGATGGGCCGAAGGGCCTCTTTCTGTGCTGTATAACTATGACTCTATGGGGGAGAAATTGAGTATAGCCCCGTTTGGGGCGTCAGCCTCGCCAGGGCGCTAAAAGTAGCGCCCCGGAAACATTCGCGCCCCCGCACCGGAAATTGAGTGGTTGCGCCCCAAAGAGAAGCACGGCGCTACTGGAGGCCTCGGGGCGCTGCGAGTGAATATCGTGGCGCTACGTGCCACAGCGCCACACGCTGCGGCACATCGCACTGCGGTATTGCAGGCCTTCCTCCCCTTCTTAAAGGGGAGGGGCCTTGTGCAGCGCGATCTGGGGCCCAGCTGGGCCCCCGGGGATCAGGAGTGCAGGCAAAAGAGCCCGGCACCGAGGAGAAGTGCCGGGCTCTTGGAGCGCAGCCGGCACTCCGCGGGGGGTGGGGGGGGTTACGGAGGCCGGGGACGGGAGCGCAGGCAGGTGCTGGCAGGCGGCCAACAACAAAAATGGCCGCCCCGCACCTCACCTTTAATTTGCGCCTCCCCGGCCGCAGGTAGGCCCCTCTGAACCTTTCGCACATAGCGTCCGGCGGTAAATCAGGGGGCGCTTCCAAATATCACGGCCGGGGCGTCAGCGGGGTGCTGCGCACACCGATGACGTCATCGACAGCGGCACAGCGCTAACGGTTAGCACCACCACTAACGTCCCGCGGAATTTAGCGGGAGGCGTGGGCAGTGCCACGCCCGGGCGCCAGTTGGCTTGCGACCCACTTAGCGCCCTCTTAAGGCGCTAATGGGTGGCGCAACCAACTGAATTTCTCCCCCTATGAGTTATCCACTTTGGGAGGAAAAATAGAAAAGCAGAGTATTTTTTAAATGGTGAGCGATTGGGAAATGTTGGTCTTCAGAGGGACCTGGGGGTCCTTGTACACGAATCACTGAAAGTTAACATGCAGGTACAGCAAGCAATTAGGAAAGCAAATGGTATGTTGGCCTTTATTACAAGAGGATTTGAGTACAAGAGTAAAGACGTCTTACTGCAATTATATAGGGCCCTGGTGAGGCCACACCTGGAGTATTGGGTACAGTTTTGGTCTCCTTATCTGAGGAAGGATATACTTGCCTTGGAGGCGGTGCAACGAAGGTTCACTAGATTGATTCCTGGGATGAGAGGGTTGTCCTATGAGGAGAGATTGTGTAGATTGGGCCGATACTCTCTGGAGTTTAGAAGAATGAGAGGTGATCTCATTGAAACATAAGATTCTGAGGGGGATTGACAGGGTAGATGCTGAGAGGTTGTTTCCCCCTGGCTGGAGAGTCTAGAACCAGGGGTCACAGTCTCAGGGTAAGGGGTCGGCCATTTAAGACTGAGATGAGGAGGAATTTCTTCACTGAGGGTGGTGAATCTTTGGAATTCTCTACCCCAGAGGGCTGTGGAGGCTCAGTCGTTGAGTATATTCAAGGCTGAGATCGAGAGATTTTTGGATTCTAGGTGAATCAAGGGATATGGGGATCAGGCGGGAAAGTGGAGTTGGTGTTGAAGATCAGCCATGATCTTATTGAATAGCGGAGCAGGCTCGAGGGGCCGAATGGTCGACTCCTGCTCCTATTTCTTATGTTCTTATGTAGATACAAAGTCCTCATTGAGTGCCTCAGCCATGTCCGCTGCCTCCACAAGATCATCTCCTTTTTGGTCCCTAATCAGCCCCACCCTTCCTTTGACTCCCCTTTACTATTTTATGTGTTAGTAAAGACTTTTAAGCTCCATTTTCTATTAGCCACTATTCTATTCTCATACTCTCCCTTTTACCCTCTTGTTCCTTTGTTAGATCTCCCCTGTACCTTTTATATTCTATACTTGGTTCTTTACTGAATTATTAACAATACATTTGTCATAAGCCTCCTTTTTTCTGTCTCATTTGAACCTCTATATTTTTAGTCATCCAGGGATCTCTAGCTTTGCAATCCCTTCCTTTCCCCCTCATAGGAACGTTTCTAAACTGTACCTGAACCATCTACACTTTGAAGACCTCCCATCGTTCAGTGACTGCTCTGCCTATCAATCCTTGATTCCAATCCACCTGGGCCAGATCCTTATTTAACTCACTGAAATTAGCCCTCCTTGTTGAGTATTTTTATGTTTGATTGTTCCTTGTCCTTTTCCATAACTATTCTAAACCTGATGATATTATGATCACTGTTCCCCAAATGCTCTCCCATTGAAACACGCTCCACTTCATTCCCCAGAACTAGATCCAGCATTGCTTCCTTCCTCGTTGGGCTGGAAACACACTGATCAACAAAGTTCTCTTGTACACATTTCAGGAATTCCTCCCCCTCTCTGCCCTTTGCCCAGTTACTATCCCAGTCTATATTAGGATAATTGATGTCCCCCATTATCACTACTCTATAGTTCTTGCATCGTTCTGTAATTTACCTGCAAATTTGCTCCTCTATCTCTGTCCCACTATTTGGTGACCTATAGTAGACACCCAGCAGTGTAATAGCTCCTCTATTGTTCCTTAATTCGAATCAAATCGATTCAGACTTTGAACCGTCAACGACATCATCCGTCTCCAGTGCTATCATAGTTTCATTGATCAATACTGCCACCCACCTACTTTATTTCCTTCCCTATCTTTCCTGGATACCTTGTAGCCAGGAATATTAAGTGGCCATTCATCTACCTGTTTGAGCCAGGTCTCTGTTATTGCCACTATATCACAATCCCATGTAGCAACTTGTGCCTGCAGCTCACCAACCTTATTCACCAGGCTCCGGGCATTTACGTACATGCACTCCAAACACATCTTAGTCTGCCTCTCATTTGCCCCTCTCAGATCTCTCTGATTTCTGAACTATTCTTTACTTAAATGCTATGTAGAGGGTTCAGGTGGAAATTGTATTAAAAATAGTTCAAAAACAAACGCAAGGGATGAGAGTAGAGAACAGTCAGAATTGTGCTTTAGGCACTACAGGTAAAGGGAAACTAAAAGATGTAAAGTGATTGAACCAGGTGAGAGAAATAAGAAACATGTGAGAAGGACAGGTTAGGGTGTGTGGCCCAAATAAACCTTCTTCATATAAAAGCTCAGAGTATAAGGAATACATTGAATGAACAGCAGGCGCGAATTGAAATTGGAGGGTATGATATTGTAGCCATTACTGAGACATGGCTGCTAGACGGTCAGGACTGGGAACTAAATATACCAGGTTAGAAGGTCTACAGGAATGTGGTGAGCCTGTGGAATTCCCTGCCACAGAGGGCTGTGAAGGCTAATTCAATAAATATTTTCAAGAGAGAATTGGATATATTTCTGAAGGCTAAGGGGATTAAGGGTTACGGAGAAAAGGCGGGGACGGGGTACTGAACTGGTAAGATCAGCTATGATCTCAGACGAAGATCAGCCATGATCTCATTGAATGGCGGAGCAGGCTCGAAGGGCCGAATGGCCTACTCCTGTTCCTATCTCTATGTATCTATGTATAGGGAGACTGGGAGAGGGAGGAGCAGCCTTGGTGATTAAGGATGAAATCACTCAATGATAAGAGAGGATATAACGAGAGGCGAGCAGACAGTGGAGACCTTATGGGTAGAATTAAGAAACAGGAAAGGATCTAAGGCTGTAGTGGGAGTTACGTATAGGCCCCCTGGTAGCAGCTGTGAAGTGCTAGATTGTATAAATGCAGAGATTAGACAAGCATGTAGTAAAGGCAGAGTGGTTTTAATGGGGGATTTTAACTTTCATATAGATTGGGATAAACAGACTAGCACCTGTCAGAAAGGTAGCGAATTTTCCGAGTGTGTCCAGGATAGTTTTCTACAACAATATGTCCTAGAGGAAACAAGGGGGCAATCCATATTAGATTTAGTAATGAGTAATGAGCCAGATTTAGTTAACAGCCTAACTGTGCGTGAACATTTATCAAATAACAATCATAACATGATCGAGTTCAATGCAAAGTTTGAAAGAGAGAAACATGAAACAGCTACTAAGATTCTAGATTTAGGTAAGGCTGACTTCAACGGGATAAGACAGAGACTGTCCACAGTAAACTGGGCCAATCTGTTAATGGGTAAAACGACAGAGGATCAGTGGGAGATGTTTAAAAAGTAATTTAACGTGATACAGAACCAGTTTATACCCGAGGGGCTAGAGCTCTACTTGTCAAAAGAACCAGCCATGGAAACTAAAGAGGTAAGTGACAGCATAACATTAAAGAAAAGGTCCATACAAAAATACAACAAATAGCCCAGATCCTGGCGAATGGGAAAGATACAAAGAACAGCAAAGGGTCACAAAACAGATAGTAAGAGCTACAAAAAGGGAGTATGAAAAGAAACTTGCAAGATATCAAAATCAATACAAAGAATTTTTACAGTTACATTAGGAAAAAGAGGGTGGTCAGGAGCAATGTTGGCCCCTTCAAAACTGAAGGTGGTGATATTGTCAATGACAATAAGGAGATGGCGGACATGTTGAATAATTACTTTGCGTCAGTATTTACAGTAGAGGAAGAGGATAGCATGCCGGAAATCCCAAGGAAACTAAATCAGGGACGGACTCAATAAAATTAACGCAAGTAAAATAACAGTAATGAAGAAAATAATGGCACTAAAGAGTGACAAATCCCCAGGACCAGGTGGTTTCCATCCCAGGATTTTAAAGGAAGTCGGTGAGCACATTGCAGATTCCCTAACTATAATCTTCCAAAGTTCTCTAGATTCAGGAACCATTCCTTTAGATTGGAAAATTGTGCGTGTCACTCTGATATTTAAAAATGGTGAGAGAGGGAAACCAAGAAATTATAGACCAGTGAGCCTAACATCTGTTGTGGGGAAATTGCTGGAGTCTATAATTAAGGATTGGGGATGAGAGGGCTGTTCTATGAAGAGAGATTGAGTAGCCGCTCTACATAGCACTGACGCGTCTTAGCGCGCCTGCCCTTCTGTTATAGAGGAGGGATGCTCCAAGATGCGGTGCCAGGCTGCGCGATGGTGGCCATGGACCAGGCCAAGGGCTGACAAAAAAGAAAATGGCGTCGCGGGTCGCGGCTGCTCCTCCCTTTAATTACCGCAGCTGAATTTCTGCGGCGGGGTGATAACGGGTCGCGGTGCACAGTGATGACATAATCGCCGGCGGCACTACTGGCGGGGGCGCGGCGCTATTGGCTAGTGTCTCAGTCGCGCCCCGGCTGAATTTCCCAGAGGCGCTTACGGCAGGCGCAAAGGAACGAACTTTCGCGACCATGGACCTCCAGAAGGCATTTGATAAAGTCCCACAGAAGAGACTGTTATCTAAGGTAGAAGCCCACGGGATTGAGGGCAGATTATTGACCTGGTTAGGAGATTGGCTGAGCGGCAGGAGACAGAGAGTGGGGATAATGGGTAGGTGCTGAAATTGCCAGGAGGTGACTAGTGGTGTCCCGCAGGGATCTGTGTTGGGGCCTCAACTATTCACAATATTTATTAACGACTTAGATGATGCCATAGAAAGTCATATATCCTAATTTGCCGATGACACAAAGATAGGCGGCATTGTAGGCAGTGTAGATGAAAGCATAAAATTACAGAGGGATATCGACAGAGTAAGTGAACGGGCAAAACTGCCAAATGGATTTCAATGTAGGCAAATGTGAGGTCGTCCACTTTGGACCTAAAAAGGATCGAACAGGGTACTTTCTAAATGGTGAAAGGCTAAAAACAGTGGAGGTCCAAAGAGACTTGGGGGGTCCAGGTACATCGATCATTAAAATGTCATGAACAGGTACAGGAAATAATCAAAAAGGCTAATGGGATGCTGGCCTTTATATCGAGAGGACCAGAGTACAAGGGGGTAGAAGTTATGCTGCAGCTGTACAAAACCCTGGTTAGACCACACCTGGAGCACCGGGAGCAGTTCTGGGCACCACACCTTAGGAAGGATATATTGGCCTTGGAGGGAGTGCAGCGTAGGTTTACCAGAATGATACCCGGACTTCAAGGGTTAAGTTACGAGGAGAGATTACACAAACTAGGGTTGTATTCCTTGGAATTTAGATGGTTAAGGGGTGATCTGATCAAAGTTTTCAAGATATTAAGGTGAACAGAGAGAAACTATTTCCGCTGGTTGGGGAGTCTAGGACTAGGGGGCAGAGTCTAAAAATTAGAGTCAGGCTTTTCAGGAGTGAAATTAGGAAACACTTCTACACACAAAGGGTGGTAGAAGTTTGGAACTCTCTTCTGCAAATGGCAACTGATGCTAGGTCAATTGTTAATTTTAAATCGGAGATTGATAGCTTTCTGTTAACCAAAGGTATTAAGGTATATGGGCCAAAGGCGGGTATATGGAATTAGGTCGCAGATCAGCCATGATCTCATTGAATGGTGGAACAGACTCAAGGGGCTGAATGGCCTCCTCCTGTACCTATATTGGTCTCTCCCAGTCCTCTGTGCACCTTGTTTCTCCTCTAATGCTTCATCCTGGTGGCCCCCCCAACAAATTAGTTTAAACCCTCCCCCACAGTACTAGTTAACCTTACCTTTAACATACTAACTAACCAAATAATAAACTAACCAACTAACTAACAAACCTATCTCTGGTTTACCCGTTTCCCTCTCCTGATGCACTGGCCAATCCTGGGACATGGCTCCACAGGTCCGAACACCACTGACCACACGGGCCCCGTGGTGTGTGAGTCGGGACAGTGAGTCCTGCCAGACTGTTCAACTGGGAGGGCATCACAGGCGAGCCTTTTACATAGTTATGTTGGGACTACATTGTACAAGTGTACTAACACTCAAATCAAGTGTAGCAGCACTATGATGCTGGGAAAGTAGTGCGCAGGTGCCGCACAGCACTTGGAAATATCACCCCGCACCATGCGGCAGGCAGCCATTACAACTCAAATAAAACAGTAGTTTATAATTACAAACTACCGGTCCAGAGGCGTCTTTACAAAGCACTATGAGCGCTAGAAGACATAACATGGTGGCAGCGGTATAAGTGAGTAAAACTTACACAAATAAAAACAACATCAGATTGAAGAAAGAAATTTAAAAGTAAACTCTGCAGCGTTTTAACCGCGAATCGTACGGGCAGCTA
This sequence comes from Somniosus microcephalus, assembly GCF_052327205.1. Classification (NCBI taxonomy): domain Eukaryota; kingdom Metazoa; phylum Chordata; class Chondrichthyes; order Squaliformes; family Somniosidae; genus Somniosus; species Somniosus microcephalus. The sequence goes on along the minus strand of NC_140990.1, from coordinate 349,837,391 downwards.
AAATGGCGGCGTCCAATGCACTGACCACGAATATGCTCCCCATCATGAACTGGGAAGCCGACGATATCGTGGAAGCTTTCCGGAAATTTAAGCAAAAATGTGAGCTTACATTTAAAAGTTTCCTGAAAGGCTCCTCCGATGAGGAAAAAGTCAGCTACATTCTACTGTGGGCGGGAGAAAAAGGCTTAGATCTCTATAACAGCTGGAGTATATCCGAAGAGGATAAAACGAACCCTACGGAGATTTATGAAAAGTTCAGTAACCATCTCGAGCCTAAATCAAACCACCGCATACACAGGTATAAATTCCAAAGCTTAAGACAGGAACCTGGTGAAACGGCTGACAATTTCCTGATGAGATTAAAAAACGAAGCCAGCAAATGCAAGTTTACGGAACTAGAAGAAAGGCTGGTAGACCAACTAATATGGGGATCAGCACATACAGAAGTGCAAAAAGAACTAATAGGAAAAGAAAAGCTCGGAATATCAGAAGCCATAGATACAGTGAGGGCTCACGAAGCCACAAAACAACAGATGAAAATGCTGAATACTCATATGGCTGACGTGCGGACAACTCCCGAACTGGATCACAGAGTAGATGCAGTGCGCGAAAAGCACAGCACACAAAAACAAATATATGACAGCGGGAAGAATACGTGTAGAAAATGCGGAAGACAACACGACTACACAGACAGAAGAAAATGCCCAGCGTATGGAACAAGCTGCAACACGTGTGGTAAAGTAAACCACTGGCAAAAGATGTGCAGAGCTAAAAGAGAGGGGCTACACAGCAAAAGCAGAGGTGGGCAGCAGAACCAACAAAAGAAAAACAAAATCCATACCATGGGTGAGCAAGATGACGAAGACTGCGGGTACGACAAAGCTCTGAACATTGAAACCATAAAGGTTCTCTTACACGAAACGTCCAGAGCGGAAAGCACCCCAAAGAAAGAATGGCACACTATCATCCAGGTTAAAAAGAGGATCGAAGGACAGCCCACAACCGTCAATCTAAAAGTAAAGTTGGACACAGGAGCTCAGAGCAACATCCTTCCACTGAGGCTGTACCAGAGGATCTTCCCCGAAAACTTAGGCGAAGATAGATACCCGAAAAGAGGATGTTTAAAAGCAAACAACGTCACGCTGACAGCGTATGGGGGGAGCGAGATCAGACAACTCGGAACAACCTATATAAAAGGAACACACAAAAGCAGAAACATCAACTGCATGTTCTATGTGACCGACTCCGAGGGACCGGCGATCCTGGGATTAAACCGCTGCGAGAAGCTGGGGTTAATCTCGGTAAACCACGAACTAACAAAAACATCACTGAAAGTCGACAGCAACACCCCACTGAAGAATCGTCCACAAATCATGGACACGAAACATTTGATGGACATGTATCCAGAGTGTTTTGATGACACTGTAGGATGCTTCGGGGAGTTCAAGTACCATATAACAATAGATCCAGAGGTAAAACCCATCATCCACGCTCCAAGAAAAATACCCATCGAGCTAAAAGAAAAATTATACACCGAACTAAAAGAAATGGAAGAGAAAGAAATAATCGGAAAGGTCACTGAACCCACAGACTGGGTAAACTCGATTGTGGTACGAGAAAAGCCGAACGGGCGGCTCAGAATCTGTCTGGACCCCAAAGACTTAAACCAGGCAATAAAGCGGGACCACTACCCCACACCAACATTAGAAGAAATCACACCAGCACTGGCAGGAGCCAAAGTCTTCTCCAAACTGGATGCCAGAAACGGCTACTGGAACGTAAAACTGGACGAAGAATCAACGAACCTGATGACTTTTAATACACCATTGGGGCATTATAAATTCCTGCGGCTGCCATTCGGGTTGAAAGTCAGCCAAGACATCTTCCAACAAAAGATCGATGAAACATACAAAGGCTGTGAAGGAGCCATTGGAATCGCTGATGACATCCAAGTTTACGGAACAAATGAAAGAGACCACGACGTGCACTTGCACGAGGCCATGGAGCGCACCAGAACAGCTGGCATCAAGCTGAACGCCGAGAAGTGCATCGTTAAAAGTACGAAATGCAAATGTTTTGGCATGATCTACACACCGGAGGGTGTCAAGCCTAATCCCGAAAAGGTCGAGGTGATAGCAGAGATGAAACCTCCAAACGACAAGAAGGAGCTGAGAAGCTACCTCGGTTTGGCCCAGTATATGAGCTCTTTCATCCCGAACATGTCAGACTACACAGCGAACCTAAGAGAATTACTAAAGAAGACACCGAATACCAATGGTCAGAATCCCATGAGAGGAACTTCAAACACCTAAAGGAATTATTATGTAAAGAAACCAGCCTGTCTTATTACGATAGAAAAAACCTGTCACCCTACAGGTAGATGCCTCTACCAGGGGGCTAGGGGCAGCCCTCGTGCAGGAAGGAAAACCAATAGCTTTCGCATCGAAGGCATTGACATCAGCAGAGACAAGATACGCAAACATCGAAAGAGAGCTATTGGCAATAGTATACGGATGCGAAAAGTTCCACACCTACTTATACGGAAGAAAATTCGAGGTAGAGAGTGACCATCGTCCACTCGAACAAATTCACAAGAAAAACCTAAGCAAGGCCCCAGCAAGACTGCAAAGGTTACTGTTAAGACTCCAAAGTTACGACTTCGAATTAAAATACCGGCCAGGAAAAGAAATGGCATTGGCAGATGCATTGTCTCGATTGTCACCACACGAAAAGCACGAGATGAAGGGCCTGACAGTAAAAATACACCACCTCGTAAATGTTACTCCCACAAAGCTTAGCCAAATTCAAGAGGAGACTGGTAAAGAAGAGGAGTTGCTACTACTCATGCAACAGGTAATACAGGGGTGGCCGGAGAAGATCCAGCAGGTCCAAAACCAAATCCGACAGTACTGGACAATCAGAGACGACATCTCGGTGGAGGACGGTGTTCTCCTTGCTGGCTCAAGAATCATAATACCAAAAACGATGCAAACGGAACTTCTCCGCTTAATACACCAAGGCCATATGGGGATGGAGAAATGTAAACTAAGAGCCAGATCAGCTGTGTACTGGATAGGCATGTACAAAAGCATAGAACAAATGGTCTCCACATGCTGCATATGCCAGAAATACCGAAACACACAGCAGAAGGAGGAGATGATTCAAATGGAAGTACCCCCGAGACCATGGCACACGGTCGGAACAGATCTGTTCCTGTGCAACCAGGAGTGGTACATCATAGTAGCGGACTACTACTCAAAATTTCCTTTTGTCAGAAGGATAAACGACATGAGAGCCACAACAATCACAAAAATTGCGAAAAACGTATTCGCAGAACAGGGCATCCCAGAGAAGGTCATCTGCAACAATGGGACACAATTCACCTCCAGCGAGTTCAGAGCACTGGGTGGAAAATACGGATTTAAAATAATTACCTCATCCCCACATTACCCAGGGGGACACGGATTTATTGAAAGACAGATCCAAACAGTCAAAAGAGTTCTCATTAAAAGCAAGGAGATGGGAGAAGACCAAGACCTCGCCCTTTTGGCAATCAGATCGACACCTTTGAGAGCAGACTCGAAATCACCAGCAGAACTACTAAATGGTAGAAAATACAAAACAACTCTACCAGCAAAGATATATCCTCCCCAGGACCAAGAGGACGTTCAGCAGAAGCTGATGGAAACACAAGCTACGGGGAGCACACACTATAACAAGCATGCAAAACCACTACCGGAGCTGCTAAATGGGCAATCAGTGCATATACAAGATCCGTTGTTGAGAACATGGAGTCCAGCCAAGGTTATTGGAAAAGCTGATACTCCAAGATCTTACTTGGTAGAGACAGAACCTGGAAACCAATACAGGCGAAACAGGATCCATATCAGACCCTCACCTGAAGCTGTCAAACAGCGGACAACATTAACAGCAGTTACGGTACCAGACACGGAAAACAATATAACGCCAGAAACAAACACCTCAAATATAACAACTGCAAACATGCACTCTCCAGAGCCAAACACGACAGCACTGGCAACAAGAAAAGAACACACCAAAACACCGCAGAAAGGAATAGTTACAGCCAAGTCCACAAGATGGAGGAGGAACATACAACCACCTGAGCGGTATCGCGAATAATTATAAAGACAATTATAATTCGCACAGAACAGTAAAACAACATGGACAAATATCTGTATATAAATTGAGCAAAGAAAGCTCACGTTCTGCATTTTGTTAACGTTATTCAACTTGAAACATTGTAAAATAGAAAAATTGATGTAATTAGTTTTGTTGCGAAAGAGGGATGTTACATAGTTATGTTGGGACTACATTGTACAAGTGTACTAACACTCAAATCAAGTGTAGCAGCACTACGATGCTGGGAAAGTAGTGCGCAGGCGCCGCACAGGCACTTGGAAATATCACCCCGCACCATGCGGCAGGCAGCCATTACAACCCAAATAAAACAGTAGTTTATAATTACAAACTACCGAGTCCAGAGGCGTCTTCCATGGCCACGCACTTTCCTGCAGGAGTGAATGGCCACCGCTCAAAGGACAGATAGCAAAATACTGCGGATGTTGGAAATCCGAAATAACAACAGAAAATGCTGGAAAAACTCAGCAGGTCAGGCAACATCCGTGGACAGAAATTTGAGTTGACGTTTCGGGTCGAACCCTTCTTCAAAACTGGAAAGAAAAGATAGATCGGAGGCAGGGCTGCGATCGGACAAAAGAATAAAAAAAACAAAAGAAGTAAAGAAGAGACAATAAAAGGTATTAGAAGCTAGACGAGATGGTAATAGGCTGAGATTAGGTGTAAAGTGTACTGCGGATTCTGCCTCATCTCTCGTACCCAGAGCGGGTGAGGCGAATTATAGCATATCTGATACCACCCCAGCCACATCGGCATAGACTCTGGCAGGACCTAGGCCTTTCCTGCTCTGTGTGTGTGGGGCTCAGTACCACAGGCCGGGTCTGGAGCCTGGGCCTTTCCTGCTCTGTGTGGGGGGCTCAGTACCACAGGCCGGGTCTGGAGCCTGGGCCTTTCCTGCTCTGTGTGGGGGGCTCAGTACCACAGGCCGGGTCTGGAGCCTGGGCCTTTCCTGCTCTGTGTGTGGGGGGCTCAGTACCACAGGCCGGGTCTGGAGCCTGGGCCTTTCCTGCTCTGTGTGGGGGGCTCAGTACCACAGGCCGGGTCTGGAGCCTGGGCCTTTCCTGCTCTGTGTGTGGGGGGCTCAGTACCACAGGCCGGGTCTGGAGCCTGGGCCTTTCCTGCTCCGTGTGTGGGGGGCTCAGTGCCACAGGCCGGGTCTGGAGCCTGGGCCTTTCCTGCTCCGTGTGTGTGGGGCTTGTAGTGTATGTACCTTTAAGGGGAGAACTACTTTTTACAGCTCCTGTATACTGTAGTACCGGCAGTGACCACACCTGTATATAAACCCTGAGTAGTGATATGTACAGTTAGTTTTAGAGTAACCCTCATCCAGTAAACACCTGTTGATTGTTCCCTGCAGTCTCTTGTCTAATTATTGAAGGACACACAACATCAAGATACACGGATCTAACATTGGCGACGAGAAGATTCAAACCTACCTGCAACTGCATCACCTCCCAGGGATTCGCTCCTGGAGAACAGTGAAAGAAGAAGGCCGAGTCCAGAAGCACGGGCGTCGACCATCCAGCGGAGACTTGAGCATCGCAGGGGAGGCTGTTGAGAGTTGGGCTTGGTTCTCCAGTCACGGCGGTCCAGCGAAATGGGCTGGCAACAGGTACGGCGCAGACCCTTCCCGGACAGCGGCGGCTAGAGCCGACCGACGGCACAGAAAAAGGCCGAGCAGCGTCAACGGGAGAAGAGAGAGGGTAGAGCGCACAGGGCGCAGCTGGTGTTCAGGACCGAGCGACGTCAACGAGAGAGAGCAGGGCGCAGCCGCTGTTCAGGACCGAGCGGCGTCAACGGGAGAAGAGAGAGAGAGGGTAGAGCGCATAGGGCGCAGCCGCTGTTCAGGACCGAGCTGCGTCGACGGGAGAAGAGAGAGAGAGGGTAGAGCGCATAGGGCGCAGCTGGTGTTCAGGACCGAGCGGCGTCGACAGGAGAAGAGAGAGAGAGGGTAAAGCGCATAGGGCGCAGCCGGTGTTCAGGACCGAGCAGCGTCAACGAGAGAGAGAGGCGCGCAGGAAAACGCGCAGAGCGCAGCCGGTGTTCAAGGGCCGAGCAGCGTCAGCGGGGAAGAAAGGAAAGCGCGGGAGACGCCATTTTGAGCCGCAGCGGAGAAGAAGGGAGAGCGCGGGAGACGCCATTTTGAGCCAGTTTAACCACACCCAGGGATGCCGAAGAGTGGCAGTGTCACAGCGTTCGACAATGAAGTCGAAGATTGGACGACATATGTCGAACGCATAGAAGTGTACTGCAAGGCGAATGAAGTGCCAGATGATCAAAATAGAGGAAAATGCAAGCCCAAAATTTTTGAAGGCCAGACCGGTACCTTATGCGATCCGCCCAGCCGTCGAAGCAGAGCTGGAAGGTTTGGAACGTTCAGGGGTACTGTCCAAAGTGGACTGGAGCGAGTGGGCTACACCCATCGTTCCTGTAATGAAGAGGTCGTTGAGTAATACGCCTGGGGAACGAAAGAAGGTTCGCATCTGTGGGGACTTTAAGGTGACAGTGAACCCAGTCCTTCACACTGTATAATATCCGCTTCCGCGGATTGAAGATATTTTCGCCTCGCTATCTGGAGGGAAACGTTTCACTAAGATTGATCTGGCCCAGGCGTACCTGCAAATGGAGGTAGAAGAAGTCTCGAAACAGCACCTCACGATCAACACTCATAAAGGTCTCTACCAATACAACCGGCTGGTGTTCGGGGTAGCATCAGCTCCGGCTATTTGGCAAAGGGCAATGGATCAAGTCCTGCAAGGGATTCCAGGGACCCAGTGTTATTTGGACGACATCCTGGTCACGGGTGAAAATGACAGTGATCACCTCGCCAACCTGGAGCAGGTGCTCACTAGATTGAAGGAATATGGGCTCCGAGCTAATCGCCACAAATGCGAGTTTTTCCAGAAGCAGATCTCGTATTGTGGCCACGTTATTGATGAAGAGGGGTTACATAAGTCCCCTGAAAAGATTGAGGCAGTAGTCAAGGCTCCAGCAGCGGAAACTGTGTCACAACTGAGGTCGTTCCTCGGGCTGGTGAACTACTACCATAAGTTCTTGCCAAATTTGTCTAGTCCTACACCCACTGAACACCCTACTGCAAACGGGGGTACCATGGAAGTGGAGTGACGAATGTAAACGAGCTTTCCAGAAGAGCAAAGCATTGATCACATCAAAAGAGGTGTTGGCTCATTTCAACCCAGCACTACCAATTCGGTTGGCGTGTGATGCATCACCCTATGGCATTGGCGCGGTGCTGTCGCACAAATTCCCGGACGGCTCGGAGAGGCCAGTAGCCTTTGCGTCTCGGTCACAAACCTCAGCCGAGCGTAACTACGCCCAGATTGACAGGGAGGCCCTCAGCCTAGTGTGGGGAGTGAAAAAGTTCAATCACTATCTGCACGGGCAGAAGTTCACCTTGCTGACTGACCACCAACCACTTGTCTCCATCTTTAATCCAAAGAAGGGCGTTCCGGTGATGACTGCGCAACGGCTACAAAGATGGTCCCTTTTTCTAGGGGCGAACCAATATGAAATCGAGTATAAGGGCACAAAACAGCATGGATACGCTGATGGGCTATCACGCCTGCCACTGCCTACTGCCGAGGACCCTGTGGACCCTGTCGAAATATTTCATTCGACTATAATTGAACGCTTGCCAGTAACTAACGCTGATATAGAGAAGGAGACCCGAAATGACCCGACACTGTCTCGGGTATATGACTTGACGGTGAAGGGATGGCCAACACATGGCGACTCACTGTTGCCAGCATTGTCATCCAGAAGAGAACAGCTGTCAGTATGCCAGGGGACCTTGATGTGTGGATCCCGAGTGGTAATTCCACCCAAGTTAAGGGAGAGAGTGCTCAATGAGCTTCACGAAGGCCATCTGGGAGGGGTGAAAATGAAAAGCCTTGCTACGGCTTATGTGTGGTGGCCGGGGATCGATCAGCAAATCGAGGACCTGACAAAGAGCTGCTCAGGATGCCAGAAGGTCCAAAATGCACCACCACATGCCCCTCTACACCCATGGGAGTGGCCCTCATCTCCATGGCAACGGGTGCATATTGATTTTGCTGGTCCATTCATGGACTCAATGTTTTTAATAGCCGTGGATGCGCACTTGAAATGGCCTGAGGTGATCAAAATGTCCTCCACCACCACGGAGAAAACTATTGCAGTCCTACGGACCATATTTGCCAGGAACGGCTTGCCAGAGCAGATTTGCTCTGATAACGGACCACAGTTTGTGTCCGAAGAGTTTCGAAGATTTATGAAAAGGAATGGGGTAAGGCATTACACGTCCATCCCGTATCATCCAGCCACAAATGGATTGGCTGAGAGGTTCGTACAAACCTTTAAAAAAGCAGAAAGGGCCATGTGCGATGACGACATTCCACTGCAGCATAAGGTGGACAATTTCCTGTTAGTCTACAGAAATGCGACACATGCAGTCACCAACCAGACCCCGGCCATGATGTTCTTTAACCGAAGGTTGAGGTCTCGTCTGGATTTGCTCAGGCCAAATGTACGAAGAGATGTTGAGAATAAGCAATTCCAGCACATCAATGAGAAGCCGACAAGGAGCTTTAATGTAGGGCAACCAGTCTTGGCCCGCGACTGCCGAACAGAGAAATGGCAACCAGGAACGATATGCACACGGCAGGGGCCACTAATGTACACAGTGGATGTTGGGGAGAACATTGTGAGACGCCATGTTGACCAGATCCTAGAGTCACAGGAACGAGTCAACCCCATGTCTCGCGTACCTGGTGATGAACCCGACGTACAGGTAGCAACTACCCCAGAAACAGTAGCATCAGAAGCTGATGAACCAACCGACGACAGGGGGCCAGAATCGCCTCCGCACCAAGAGCAAGACATTCAGGAAAGGCGCTATCCAGAAAGGATCAGGAAGCCTCCCCAAAGACTGAATTTATAAATAGACTATTTTCAGTTAATGTTGCATGTTAAAAGTGTTAATTGTAATTAGTTGATATTTAATTGTTAAATGAATGTTATGGTACTGTTAATCTAAAAGGGGAGGAATTGTAGTGTATGTACTTTTAAGGGGAGAACTACTTTTTACAGCTCCTGTATACTGTAGTACCGGCAGTGGCTACACCTGTATATAACCCTGAGTAGGGATCTGTATAGTTAGTTTTAGAGCAACCCTCATCCAGTAAACACCTGTTGATTGTTCCCTGCAGTCTTTTGTCTAATTATTGAAGGACACACAACATCAAGATACACGGATCTAACAGGGCTCAGTACCACAGGCCGGGTCTGGAGCCTGGGCCTTTCCTGCTCTGTGTGTGAGGGGCTCAGTACCACAGGCCGGGTGTGGAGCCTGGGCCTTTCCTGCTCTGTGTGAGGGGCTCAGTACCACAGGCCGGGTCTGGAGCCTGGGCCTTTCCTGCTCTGTGTGTGAGGGGCTCAGTACCACAGGCCGGGTCTGGAGCCTGGGCCTTTCCTGCTCTGTGTGTGTGGGGCTCAGTACCACAGGCCGGGTCTGGAGCCTGGGCCTTTCCTGCTCTGTGTGTGGGGCTCAGTACCACAGGCCGGGTCTGGAGCCTGGGCCTTTCCTGCTCTGTGTGTGTGGGGCTCAGTACCACAGGCCGGGTCTGGAGCCTGGGCCTTTCCTGCTCTGTGTGTGGGGCTCAGTACCACAGGCCGGGTCTGGAGCCTGGGCCTTTCCTGCTCTGTGTGTGAGGGGCTCAGTACCACAGGCCGGGTCTGGAGCCTGAGCCTTTCCTGCTCTGTGTGTGGGGCTCAGTACCACAGGCCGGGTCTGGAGCCTGGGCCTTTCCTGCTCTGTGTGTGGGGCTCAGTACCACAGGCCGGGTCTGGAGCCTGGGCCTTTCCTGCTCTGTGTGTGTGGGGCTCAGTACCACAGGCCAGGTCTGGAGCCTGGGCCTTTCCTGCTCTGTGTGTGTGGGGCTCAGTACCACAGGCCGGGTCTGGAGCCTGAGCCTTTCCTGCTCTGTGTGGGGGGCTCAGTACCACAGGCCGGGTCTGGAGCCTGGGCCTTTCCTGCTCTGTGTGGGGGGCTCAGTACCACAGGCTGGGTCTGGAGCCTGGGCCTTTCCTGCTCTGTGTGTGTGGGGCTCAGTACCACAGGCCAGGTCTGGAGCCTGGGCCTTTCCTGCTCTGTGTGTGTGGGGCTCAGTACCACAGGCCGGGTCTGGAGCCTGAGCCTTTCCTGCTCTGTGTGGGGGGCTCAGTACCACAGGCCGGGTCTGGAGCCTGGGCCTTTCCTGCTCTGTGTGGGGGGCTCAGTACCACAGGCTGGGTCTGGAGCCTGGGCCTTTCCTGCTCTGTGTGTGTGGGGCTCAGTACCACAGGCCGGGTCTGGAGCCTGGGCCTTTCCTGCTCTGTGTGTGTGGGGCTCAGTACCACAGGCCAGGTCTGGAGCCTGGGCCTTTCCTGCTCTGTGTGTGTGGGGCTCAGTACCACAGGCCGGGTCTGGAGCCTGGGCCTTTCCTGCTCTGTGTGTGTGGGGCTCAGTACCACAGGCCGGGTCTGGAGCCTGGGCCTTTCCTGCTCTGTGTGTGTGGGGCTCAGTACCACAGGCCGGGTCTGGAGCCTGGGCCTTTCCTGCTCTGTGTGTGAGGGGCTCAGTACCACGCTGGATGGACACTGAGTCCTTGGGGAGATCCGAGAGCGTACTGCAGATAAAACTATCAATGCTCTCTTGTCATTACAGTCGGAGTACATTAATTGATGGTTGTTATGGTTACGCTTCTGATTGAAGATTTATTCTGAATGGGTTTTAGATATAAAGACACCATTCAGTCCCAGAGCCAGACCCAGCACACCTACTAAAATAAGCGTCAGCTTTGACAGCTGAACAAAGTCTCTTTCTTCCTCCAGCTCTGTGAGATTCCTGCACTTGTTGCTTCAGTTAGCATAGGCTTCAATCTTAGAAAATGAGCCAAACGGTCAATGGTATTAGCCCGCAGGTGATACACTGTGTTCTGTATTATAGAGATTCTGTCCTTTACGTGTGACTCCTGTACACGCACGTCCTTTATGCATGTATTCTTTGTAAGCACCTCCAATATATCTGACTCCTTAATACACATATCCTTCATACGTTCTTTACACCTGTCTATTTACAATCTATATTAATAACTTGGATGAAGGGATCGAGTGTAATGTAGCCAAATTTGCTGATGATACAAAGATGGGTGGGAAAGCAAGTTGTGAAGAGGACTCAAAGAATCTGCAAAGGGATATAGACAGGCTAACTGAGTGGGCAAACCTTTGGCAGATGGAATATAATGTGGGAAAGTGTGAGGTTATCCACTTTGGTAAGAAAAATAAAAAAGCAAACTATTATTTAAATGGAGAGAGATTACAAAATGCTACAGTTCGGAGGGACCTGGGGGTCCTTGTGCATGAAACACAAAAAGTTAGCATGCAGGTACAGCAAGTAATCAAAAAGGCAAATGGAATGTTGGCCTTTATTGGAAGGGGGTTGGAGTATAAAAGCAGGGAAGTCCTGCTACAACTGTACAGGGTATTGATGAGACCACATCTGGAGTACTGCGTACAGTTTTGGTCTCCTTATTTAAGGAGGGATATACTTGCATTGGAGGCAGTTCAGAGACGATTCACGAGGTTGATTCCTGAGATGAGGGGTTTGATTTATGAGGAAAGGTTGAGCAGGCTGGGCCTATACTCATTGGAGTTTAGAAGAATGAGAGGTGATCTTATTGAAACACAAGATACTGAGGGGGCTCGACAGGGTAGATGCAGAGAGGATGTTTCCCCTCGTGGGGAAATCTAGAACTCGGGGTCACAGTTTCAGAATAAAGGGTCGCCCTTTTAGAACTGAGATGAGGAGGAATTTCTTCTCTCAGAGGGTCGTAACTCTGTGTAATTCTCTGCCCCAGAGAACTGTGGAGGCCGGGTCATTAAATACATTTAAGGTGGAGATAGACAGATTTTTGAACAATAAGGGAGTGAAGGGTTAATGGGGAGCGGGCAGGGAAGTGGAGTTGAGGTTGATGATCAGCCATGATCTTATTGAATGGCGGGGCAGGCTCGAGGGGCCGAATGGCCTCCTCCTGCTCCTATTTCTTATGTTCTTATATTCACACACCTGTGCTTTGCACACATGTTCTTTAGACACACGTGTTCTTTACATGTGTCCTTTACACACGGAGTGCAAGAGGAGAGACCCGGGGGTGTTTGTGCACAAATCTTGGAAGGTGGCAGGACCAGGTAACAAAGCAATTAATAAAACACACGGGGTCCTGGGCTTTATAAATAGAGGCATGGAGTGCAAAAGCCAGGAAGTGATGCTAAACCTTTATAACCCAGCTGGAGTATTGTGTCCAATTCTGGGCATCACACTTTCGGAGGGATGTGAAGGCCGTGGAGAGGGTGCGGAGGGGATTTACTAGAATGGTTCCAGGGATGAGAGTTTACAGTTATGTGGATAGCCTGGAGAAGCTGGGGTTGATCTCCTTAGAGCAGAGAAGGCTAAGAGGAGATTTGATCGAGGTGTTTAAAATCAATGTAGATGGAGTAAATAAGGAGAAACTTCGCAATGGCTGAAGGGTCAATAACCAGAGGATTTGAGGAGGTGATTGGCTAAAGAACCCAAGGAACAACTTTTTCATGCAGCGAGTGGTTAGGATTTGGAATCACTGCCTGATGGGGCGGAGGATACAGAGTCAATCGGAGATTTCAAAAGGGAATTGGATAAATACTTGAAAGAGAAAACATTTCAGGGATATGGGGAAAGAGCGAGGGAGGGAGTGGGACTGACTGGCTCGCTCGTCGACAGACTCGATGGGCTGAATGGCCTCCTGTGCTGTACTATTCTATGAGGCCATGGAGGGATTTAATCAACAACTTGTATTTATACAGCACCTTTAATGTAGTAAAACGGCCCAAGGCGTTCCACAGGAGCGATTATCAAACAAAATTTGACACCGAGCCACATAAGGAGAAATTAGGACAGGTGACCAAAAGCTTAGTCACAGAGGTCGGTTTTAACAGGCCTATTAAAGGAGGAGAGAGAGAGAGGCGGAGAGGTTTAGGGAGGGAATTCCAGAGCTCGGGGCCCAGGCAGCTGAAGGCACGGCCGCTAATGGTGGAGCGATGGAAATCGGGGGATGCGCAAGAGGCCAGAATCGGAGGAGCGCAGAGATCTCGGAGGGTTGTGGGGCTGGAGGGGGTTACAGAGATAGGGAGGGACGAGGACATGGAGGGATTTGAAAACACGAGCACCAAGCCAATATTAAAGGCTGTGTCGGCTGGCTGAGGATGATGTTCTACAGCTGTGAGTGGGTTAAAGTGGGAGTGTGCAGCTGGGCACCGTGAACAACATCCATCATCTTGCTAATGTGAGAGAGAGCGATAAAGAGAAAAAAATAGGAAAGTAATAAAGGTAATCCAGGCATTTAATCTGCAGGAGCTGGATGTGCTCTTATCTGGCCTGCTCCCTGTGACACAGGGAGCTTATTCAGCAGCTCCCGCCTGCCTGATTCCTCCTAACTGAGGCTGCACTGCCGACAAGCTCTCAATCAAGGTTCAGGGGAACGCAGAGCTGCTTCCTTGGCCTGACAGCAAGATTAGTCAAAACTCCGCAGCACATCCAATGTAGTGGTGAGTGAGGAGTGAACTATACCTCAATGGCTGTCTCACCGCCAGTCCGACACTACCACCGTCCCACACACATTAACCAGCGAGTCCTGTAACCGTGTGGGACAACTTTCAACCATCGTGGCACAGAGGGAAAGGTCCCTTATCCGCTTTTACCAGAGACACGAGTTAAAACTGAGGACATTCTGTTTAAGATGGGAAGTCAAGGCGAACTTTTTCACTTCCCCAGAATCAGTTGCCAGGGAAGGACATTGTAGGGGCGAGTGGGGTCAGGGGGCAATTAGATGAGTTTCTGGAGAAAGAAGGGTTGGGGGATTTGGGGAGAAGGTGG